>NC_134846.1:49701012-50326012 GCF_965363235.1 Mytilus galloprovincialis
CGAGTTAGTTAAAATCATAAATTAGTAGCTAATTCATACACAGTGGTCCAGACATGACAAAACCTCTTCTTATTTCTAATACGCTTCCCATATCACTTTAAATCACCTGAGTAATAGCATCGATTCACTTACTTCAAGTTGAATTTATAACTCTAGGATGTGATATGGTCATCATACAATTTATGAAAATAAATTATTTGGATATGGACAAGTAACGATTCTGATAGCTGGAATGCAAAGTAAAAAGTTAAGCATATTCATTCGTCATTACAAAGTTCATCGATTTTTTGATTTTGAATAAATGTGTAATTCCTCTGTGTTTCACTACCACTGCATTGTAAAAATGGAAACAATGATTTGATATTAAAATCGTCATGTTGGCATTCCGATGCAAAATAAAGTGTATATTTACATTTTCACTCCCACATGTAGAGCTCGTGCAAATGTTTGTCCTACATAACCTTATGTTTCATTGTTGTCTATATTAGGCATGTGTGCGAATCTTTAATATCAATTGTTCGTTCGTGTCAAAGGGAAATACAATGTAGCGTACGGTGACCTATAGATGTTAATGTCGGTGTCATTTTGTCATCTTGAAGAGTGTTGTCTCATAGGCAATCATACCCTCAGTTTTAGTTTGTTACCCCGATTTTGTTTTTTTCCATGGATTTATGAGTTTGAACAGCGGTATACTACTGTTGCCTTTATTTATATACCACATCTTCTTTTTTTATAGCTACAATTTTTACTGTGAACATTTAAATGATTTAAAATATTTTGTTTAACACATTTATAAAAATTTTATTATTCGTTGTGTTTTATCGTGTCAAAATGAAAAATCGTCAGGTTACACTATTGCAATTTTTTTATCAATGAATATAAGGTTAGCGTTTTCTCGCTACGATATAGAAAATAAAATTACAAAAAAAATAACTATGAGGGAAATTCAAAACGGAAAGTCCCTAATCAAATGACAAAATCAAAAGCTAAATCGAGTCAAGCGAATGAATATCAACTGTCATATTCCTTACTTTGTCTTGTCTGTTTGTCTTTTTCACACATCGTAGTCAACATAATGGAATTTGATGCGAATATCATAAAAGTGAGAGGTTTAGCTAGCTACAAAACCAGGTTCAATCCACCATTTTCTACTCGTGAACATGCCTGTTCCAAGTCAGGAATAAGATAGTTGTTTTCCATTTGTGATTTTACTTTTTATAGGCTTGGTTAGCTTGTTGCGATTCATTACGATGTGTTTGTGCTTAGTATATAATATAACCGTAACAGACGTGAAGTGAAACAAATTAATGTATTAGATGCCAAGACGATAATTTATAATTACGAAATTGTAAATGAGAAATAGATTTAAAGATCCAATGAGGGGCATTGTGCATTGTTAGCATTAGCTTTATTGAAATTATTTCCACAGGATAAATCTTTCAATCCTCATTTTTCAGAACCAAATCTACTTTTATTTCTTCACAAAGGTTTTATCAATAGGTTCAGAGAACAACGGGTTCTTTTTTAAGCCATGCAACACATTGCATAATTACTGATATCCATGTCATCTTTGTTCTGTTATTCCTATCTACTGTTACCTTTTGTATCTTCAGTACTTACGCGTAAAAGAGAACAGCTCAACTCAACTGTACCATGAATCCCATTATTAGATATTTCAGTGAACATACAATATAAAAAAAAAGTCTACACTTTACACTTTACACAAGATTTGTAATCACTTAAGCAACACGACGGGTGCCACATGTGGAGCAGGATCTGCTTACCCTTCCGGAGCACCTGAGATCACCCCTAGTTTTTGGTGGGGTTCGTGTTGTTTATTCTTTAGTTTTCTATGTTGTGTCGTGTGTACTATTGTTTTTCTGTTTGTCTTTTTTTATTTTTAGCCATGGCGTTGTCAGTTTGTTTTAGATTTATGAGTTTGACTGTCCCTTTGGTATCTTTCGTCCCTCATTTTTAACTGAAAGACAATTTGAAAGAGTTGGTCGTGCTTTGTTTCATAATAGAATGGCCATCAATTAGATATATAGTATCTTGTCTCAAGGAGTGATACTCTGATTTGAACACTGAAAGGCTTATTTTTTTGTTAATCACAACATACCAAGCCTGTTACGTTTGAATAACGACCAATAATTCCAGGGGGACCAAATGTGCCCCTTTTCCGATTTGTTACGTATATCTCTTATCATGACGAACATCTAAAAATAAACAATTTAGGGCCTGCTGTTCACTTTCGAAGTGGTATTGACCATGTGTGGATTCTAAATAACTCTAAAGAACTTCTGGATAATATAAACATGTGATTAAGTCTCGATCTTTCTCTGAATTTATTTTTATCAAAACTTTTTATTTTCGACCCTTTATAGAGGTAAATTCAGTAAACAAAAATCCCATTGACTTTATTGCCTATCTATGTCTTGAATAAAATTTATACTGGACCACCTTTAGAAATTAGAAGCTTTCATATATCTTTCATGAAAGGACAAATGTAGCCCTATTTTTTGCAACAATAAAAACAAAGGGTCATGCTGAATTTTTGGGCATTCATATGGCCTTGTTTGCAATCACTAAAGATTCTCATTTAATTCCTTTACTGACACTCATTACTGTTTAAACCTGAAGTAAAAAAAAAATAGCACATTCAGCATTTTTTTTAACTCTAGTTTTGAATCATCTATCATTTTTTTTTATTACAAACATTATCTATCAATCAGAAAAGCATAAGAATTCAGTTTTATACAGAAAGCTCTCCCCAAAATGGGAGGTCCCTAATGTAGTATATGTATTTACCGAATATACCCCTATACCATCATTCCTTATGTACAGACGTTGTTTATCATCTTAATAACATGTATTTGTCTGTATATATTATTTTTTATTTAATGTTAAGTCTATATTTGTTTTTATTCATCTATTTTTTGTCTTTGTATATTATTTTTTTAATGTTAAGTCTATGTTTGGTATTATTCATTTATTCGTTTGACGTGGCTCGGTACTTATACATCCTTGCATTTTTTATTGTTAATAAGTCTAGTGTATACGCCTTTTTGTTTTACTTTGTTGATTTTTGTTTATTTTTGTAGAGATTGAAATTATAACAAAATGTTGTCTGCTGTTCCCCATTTTGACATCTTCACTTATCACGTCTGTTTGTTTTGTTCACAAATCGTTGTCAATATCATTTAATTAGATGGGACTGTCATACAAGTGAGAGGTTTAGCTAGCTATAAAACCATGCCTAATCCACCACTTTCTACCTAATCAAATGCCTGTACCACGTCTTGAGTATATCAGTTGTTATTCATTTTTTTTATAAGAGACTCACTGTTATGAATTTTCCTTGGAGTTCGGTGTCTTGTTATTTGACTTTTTCCTATCATTATGTCCTTGATAGATGGTTGCTGCTCACAAGGAATGTATTAAATCACAAGCTACAACTGGTGAAGTTGAAAAAATCCCTTCGTAAATTTTACGGACCTAGTCACGAGTTTGTTAACCGTTCGGCAATATATGTGTCACAGATTATAACGAATATGTTCAAATGGCGTTACTACAATTCCCCCCTATCCCCAAATGTAAAATACTGAATAAGACTTCTTACCGGCTGTGTATTTAAATGAGCTACACAATGGATACCGCATTTGGATGAGTATCTTCGTACCCCTCCAGAACACATGAGATCACCCAACATGTTTTGGTGTAGTTCGTTATGTTCGGTCTTTTCTATATTGTGTTTTGTACTATATTGTTTGTCTGATGGTCTTTTTTTTTGTTAGCCAAGGATTTTTTAGGTTTTGTTTTACTAATAGGGATGTGGTATGATTTTCAATTAAAAAATATCTATCAGACACTTCATGACGTAGATGTTAGTTACTATTAGTCATAGTACAGTTTAACAACTCTCTTTTAAAGTTTAGCTTATTTGCAGTGCATATGTTTCATCTATGTATTTTTTTTTATACAAACAAGATACATGTATGTCATGATTATTTCAATGGCTTGCGCGAACTAGCTCTTGAAGAACTGCTTTTCATTGTAGTCCTTTGTTTTAAATCGGAGTATCACTAATTAAAATACAAATGATTATCCTCCTTCTTTTTGTTGATTTCATCAAGTTTCTTTGTAGTGTCTTTTTATTGCTGTTGTTTTTCATCTTTATCTTTCGATCATGGAATTCTACTTCAAGTAATTTTGATGAGAATTTGTTTCCTTTATTGACTCTTAACATCAGTTTTATGTTACTTACTGATACCAAATCCTAAACTATATTTAGTATATATTACATTTCATTAAAACACAAACAAGGTAATACATGTTTTGTTTTTATAATTTTAATCTAGTGTAAACGTATGTACATCAAGTTGCATTGCAATTACAACCTTCATTAACATGCGTATATTACCTAAACATATACACAAACGAGAAGTATTTTTATGTTCTAATTGATTACACCTCTCATATGCTGCTTTACATGTTATTTAGCTCTGCAATTTTTTCAAACAGAAAACAAGACAAATATCAGATATAGAGTTATGTTAGCAGGACTAATAATTTTGATAATTATACATTGAGCGAACACATATTATAACTTGTTTACTTACAAGAAGCATACAGTGTTATTACTTTGAATAAAGATATACAAGAGTTAGTTTTTTCAAATGATTGTACCTAAAACAAAATATTAATACTAGAAAAAAAACAAGCAAATATGTACATCAATGTACTGGACGAATGATAATTGCTTTTTGCTGCCACATAAAAGTCGAGAGTTATTCCAATTAGCTAGCACTTTCAAAAATCAGACAAAATGTCTTTCAATATACTTAAAATTTTGTTAAATGCGAAATGATTTATGTAGATATAAATTCAACAATAAGAAGAATTTAAATCGTTTTAAACAAAAAACATTGTTTATATGTCAATTTCTCTTAAAATAGCAATAATTGTTTGAACTGTTACTATATGATATAAATTATTCAAATAATGTATATCAAAATGATTTCCGGATTTTTGAAGTTGAATAATGAAAGAAATAGAAAACAAACATAAACGACAACTAAAAAACAAAATTATAGGGTACCACTATGCATTTAACAGATTGTCTAAAAACTAAAACGTATAATACAGATATCATAAAGAAAATTCAAATACCACAAAATGAAAATACCTAAACATTATAGAGAATGAACATTTATCGTAGTAGAGATATCATGGATACAAAGATAGGTACCGCCAACATGTACGACAAGGTTGGGACTTTCATGACACCACTGCCTGAAAAGAAATTAAACATACGATTACTTAAAAGCAGCTAACATGGTTTTCTTCTAAATCATATGATAGTATTTCGATACAGGAAATGCTTAAATGGATTAATGTTTTGTGTCATTGACAAAATGTGCGCAAAACAACATGTTTTCTGTAATTTGTTTATACACTGGCTAAGTGTGCATGAAACCTTTAAGTTGACATAGCCACCATTTTATTTGTCGTTGTTAGTATCAAAAATACTCGTCCTATAAGCAAAACGTTATACCTCATTAGCAGTCGTAATGTTGTTTCTTGTCATTTTGGCAAAGTAACTAATATATTTACGGAGACATATTTGGTAAGATTAATATATTAAAAACCGGCAAATATTTGGACTAAAACGGAATCAGCTCATCAAAAACCAAATTACAAATATACTGAACTTCGTGGAAAATCCAAAAATGGAAAGTACATAATCAAATGACAAAATGAAAGCTCAAACAAATCAGCCGAATAGGTAACAATTGCCATATATTTTGACTTGGTACAGACCTTTTCCTATGTAGAAAATGGCGGAGTTAACCTAGTTTATAGGTAACTTAACATCTCACTTGTAAATTGTCGCATTGAATTTAAAATATACATCAGTCATATAATTTGAACGCAAGACATGCGTTCTGTATATATTAGACTCATCAGTGATACGCGAACGTAACAGTTTTCTACTATGAAATAGTTATTTTATTCACATAATAGTCCATTTGCCAATTCCCGTAATTGACCCTGTAATTAGAGATCTCTTTTCTAGTTGTCTCCCTTATGAGGGACATTATTTTTATTTACAATGAAGAGCTAGCAGAAAAAGAAAATTAACCTGTGCGTTATGTGAGTAATCTTTAAAGTTTTACATTACATTAATTTGTTGTTAAGCTAAATACTTTTGACATCAGAAATTATTTTTCGGGAAAATTAGTTACACCGCTGATACATCACTTTCAATTTATTATGCTTTGAACCAGTTTACGATTGACAAAGGGAAGTACTTTGTGTAAAAAGTGTGTAATAACAGAATCACATCTGTAATTGGCAAATGTACTATAATCTTATTGTATTTAATCGACGTAAAACATTTCAAAAACTTGTTCTATAAACTTGTATGTTGGCTACCTTGATATAAGAATGAATTACAGATCATAGAAATACAAAGATAAAATGACAAATGTAACGGCGGCATTGACCAATAATTCTAATGTAATGAAAATTTAACTTAAACTTACACATGGTAGGAGTGGTGGTAGGTGTTGCAGTATAACCTGCATTACATTTACATTTAGTAGAAGTAGTGTTACAAGTAGCATGGGTAACACACTGTTTGCAGCACAAGTGGCACCTGGAACAATTCCTGCAGTAAAAAATTAACAAAACATATAGAGAAAAAGTTAATCTGACAGTTATCCAATACAGTTCAACATCTGTTCTAGGGAAACTCAATCGGCGCATATACAGTACGTCAATCTGTAAATCAGGCAGAGTCTTCCTTTGTGATTTTGCTTTTTCCTTTGTGAATAAAAGCATTTGAAGTAACTTACCAAATATATTAAACATTCCATCCGTATTCTCAAAAATAAACCCACACCAATAAGTAGAACTTAAGTTAGCAATTGAGTAGGTTCTTGAAAAGGCAAAAATGATCTCGAATAGAGACGATACAAAAATATTCTAGTTTAAGTTCTCTGATCAATATCAAGTAAAAACCAAGATATCAAGCAAACCTTCGAGTTTCAGTTGAATCCTTACCCTCAGTTTGCAAGTTAATTGGGATTTATGAGGTTCAATCACTCACTACAATGAGAGTTATCAATACAGATCATTATAAATATATCGTTACAAAAGGATTATATACAGAGTTACAAGCCATCCGAAAATATAAGAATATTTTGCAAATTATTATTCGAACAAATTTGAAAATTGTATAATCAAAGTATTCTTAGTATATCCTGCACATAATACAGTGTTTGGTAACTTCACATGGAAGTGTTGAAACTTTAATTGTCTACATATTGAGGACAGGAACAGGTAATGCGCATATGCTCGATCTTTTAACCTGCATATGATTTAGCATTCGGTATATATGGCAAAATGAATTAAGTAAATGCAAAACATAGATCGTATTTGTGGTTTTAAAACGTGGAACTATCACTTTTCTAACTTGTTCAGGCGGGCCAAAAACGCTGATATTCCAACACATATTGAAAGACAAGAAAGTAGTAAACCTACTCAGACACGCAAATATCTATATGATCAAAACGGTCTAAACGAATAACGAGATATACAAAAGTAGATATGAAATAAGATTGAGATATTTATTAACAGGTGTATCCCTAAACTATATATCAGTCAATTGGAGGACCACAATTACTTAATGTATATAAATAGAAAACAGGTAATGACCAAAACAGACACATGATTGAATTTATAATGACTTAAGCCTAAAATTATACAAATATTAAAGGTACGCAATTTCATTTCCGTTTAATAAGAGAACACGGTTCTACAATATAAACGTATATCAAAAACATAATCTCACTCATAGGATAGCTTTGGAAGATTTTGGTAGAACTGAAACGAAATATTCGTTAGTCTTTTAAAATTGACTCACAAATTATAAATTACAAAACAATATTCCTATTTCTAGTCTTACTCAGTACGCAGTTTGCTGATGATTCATAATGGGTGGTTTTACACAGACATTTCGTAGCTCCTTTGCCATCATCCTTGCATTCTGCACCGGCCACACATTGATCTGGGGCAGTCTCTGCAACGACGCAGGTTGCTTTTAATACAATTCCTGAAATTTGTAAATAAGAGATTGAGATTATTGCCAATGGCATCCCAGACATGTTCGAAAGGGTTTATGTATGGAGACATGGAAGGCAAAAACATAGTGTAAATGGCTTGATATCATTGCCAATGGCATCCCAGACATGTTCGAAAGGGTTTATGTATGGAGACATGGAAGGCCAAAATATAGTGTAAATGGCTTTTTGCTCTTTGGACTTGGTTACAATCCTTGCCCTGTGTGGTCGCGTTGTCGTCCATATACAAGGGTCTTGACCATGTTGACGCTAGTGGGGAATTGTCAAAATGAGGGAATACAATATTGGCAGGCACCAAATCGCTGAATGTCTGTCCGTGGATGTTACCCTGCAGAATAGGCATATACAGCTTACAACGATATAAGAAGAAACCCCGTACCTTTACACCACCACCACCGAATGCAGTCATTATGCAAATGTTGTTTTGGTCATAGGTCGTTTTGTTTCCCCGCGAAATTCGTATTATGGCGTCTACTGGTCATAAAAGAAACCGATTCTCCTCTGACCAATGAGTTTTTTGCCAGCTTCTCGTGTTCAATAGATATAGGAAGATGTGATGTGAGTGCCAATGAGACAACTCTCCATCCAAATAACAATTTTTTAAAAGTAAACCATAATAGGTCAATGTACGGCCTTCAACAAGGATCATTGGCTCACACCGAACAACAAGCTATAAAGGACCCCAAATTTACTAGTATAAAACCATTCAAACGGGAAAACTAGCGGTCTAATCTATATAAAATAAAAAAAACGAGAAACGAGAAACACGTATAAATTACATAAACAAACGACAACTACTGTACATCAGATTCCTGACTTAGGACAGGTGCAAGCATTTGCAGAGGGATTAAACGTTTTAATGGGTCCAAACCTCCTCCCTTTTTCTGAAACAATAGCATAATATCACAACATAGAAAAACACAAGCATAGATAGTCATTATCACATTGAAACCTGCCTGTACAGTGCCTGCCTGTTATGGCAAGTCTCTTGACAACACGACTTGCTATTCGGTTGCCTCTATGAAGTCGACGGACCAATATTCGAACACTCATACGACCAAACAGTGTATTGGTAAACGCGCAAATGCCCTTTAATAAAAAGTTGCTGGACTGCTTTACCGGAGTTCAATCTTTCTGGTCGTAATGAATTTTCTTAGTGTATGTTAAAGGCAATTCATAACACTAAACATTCATATTTTTTTTCGCAATAATTGAATAATATTGCCAGTTATATTTCGGTGGTGCTTAACTTTTGGCGGACTATATATATGATATAATACATTACTTACAAAACAACATATATTTTTCATAAACACTGTTAAAATGCCGATAACGTTCGTTTGTGTCTAGCTTCATGCAGTTACAGTAACATTTTTTTAATATACCTGGGTAATGATTTCTAAAGTTTATATCTAGATTAATTATTGAGTCGTACATCAGATTATAAATAAGCCGAAGGGCATATAAAAACCTGAACGAATCATAAAATTAAATCCCACTTTAGTGTGGTTGGTACAATAGAATGCAAATTGGCAAACTTGCAGAAATTAGAATTTTTGACGGTATGTAAGTAAAACAATGCATGCTTTAAATTTGTGTTGTCGTTTAACATCCTGGTAACCCTCGGTGGTTATATAACAAGAAAAACCTTAACATATGCTATTCATATAACTTGAAAGTACATTGTTTTACATAATGATCTTATAATAAAGAAAAAGTATATTTTTTCTTCATATATTTTTTACGTTTTGATATATTAAGTTTATAAGTTTTAAGGTAAAATGTAGACGACCAGGGACAGATGTCAATGAAACAAAACATAGATTAACAAATAATTCTTACTTGTGGCACATTCTGTACCACCTTTTCGGAATGAAGTAGTAGCACATGCACATTTTGATGTACCAGCGACACATATGTTATTTGCTTCGGAACAATCTCCGACTCCGGAACCTGTACAGGTTGCATCGTAAACTGCTCCTGAATAAAAAAAAAACATTGTTTTAGTTTTATACATCATCAAACATCATTATTTGGACTAGTAGGTTTTAAATAGCTACCAACATTGGCTGTTTTACCATCATTTCCGTGGCTAATACCACATATGAAGATTAGGGTCGGCATCATGTGGGGACAACACAAGATCAGGTAGTTAAAATCGTACAATTTCAAATATCAAATATGTTTAATGAATCAAAACGTTTGCATGAAATTGTATATTATGTACGCTCACTCTGTGCACCAGGTTTACCTTTGACGTTCAATTTTGCACTCAGGTTTTGCCTGGTATAGCTAGTTTCGTGTAATGCTGCGAACCTTAGTTAGTTAAACAACTGTTTCATAACAACAAGCACATTACAAAACATTATTTGTTTTCCCTGAATTCATATGATTTCACATTTTTCTACATTACATTGATCGAACGTATGAGGACGGTTATCGTGTCTGACTATGGTTGTTATTTAATTTTATCCAAAGAAATAAGGAAAAATACAATTGCAATTCATTCAAACTTGTTTTATTTAAACCTCAATTGATGATGACACTTTGTGTTGATTCAGAACCTAAAACAGAGCATCTTCATCATTTTTTGTTTCTGTGACAAAACCAAGTATAGAAAAGACTAAGTGAAAATAAATCAAGAAAAGCGCTTCAGACGCATAAATATATATAACGTTTTTATCTAGGGGTCGGCTGATGCCCACCTCGAACTCTGGTTGCAGGATATTGTCGCTTCGTGGAAGACCAATTGGTGACCTTCTGTTGTTTTCTGCTCTTTTGTCGGGTTGCTGTCTTTTTGAATTATTCCCTATTTCTTTTCTCAATTTTAATGTGTGGTTTTTTTTTTAATACAATGTACGACATTAATAGATACGAGTGATGAAAGACGAATTGAATAGACCTAAATAAAGAAGTACATAATTTACGTATTGTATAAATTACAGTGTTGAATCATGAATTGGTACAACATGACATATGATAACGATAATATTTTGCTTATAAAGACTTAAAAATTCAATTAGAGTAAATTATTATAAACAGTATTCAAAAAGGAGGGTATGCAAAATTAACGCAGTAATCTTTTGCTTTCCGAAAGTCTACCGACGGACCGTTATAGATATGTTGATAGTGTCATTATATAACGTGTGCATTGCATATGGAACCCTCCAACAAGATACATCAGATTAATCCTCCAATTTCGACCGAATGTCGATGCGTATTAATACATCATGTACAGCTTAACCGACTCAATGCTTAAGAAAATGTTTGACGTTATTGCCGCATATTTTCCCCTCAATATATACATCCCTGTATGATTTAAGTTTGAAACCAAATAATTCTTCAGTTACTCTACATCTTAGTCCATTTATATAATTTAAATTTAAATGAAAAGAACAAACAAAAAGACGAGAAATACGACAGCATGATGATTATAACAAATCAAAGCAACAACAACAAATCTACGAAAAAATCTAATTTCGTTACAATTGAACCCAAAGTATTATTTAAGAATAAAAAGTGGAAAGGTGGAGGTAAACTTGTGGATTACAAAATCAAACAAGATGATAGAGTCAAATGAATTTAGTTGATACTAAGCTCCACGTCACAATTCGGAGACATTTCAATATCTTGTATACTGAATTAAGCTGTATACATGATCAGAACAAACCTTCAACGCATACTGCAATATAAATTACCAACACCATCCAGATGTCAACAAACCGAGATAACAGGTCCTGTAAAAAGTAAAGAATAACAAGTGTCAGCAAATGTAAAAATGTGTATTTTACCTTACAGGAAAGCGGAAACCAGTTTTGTTTTGTTTGAGTAGAGCGTGGCTAAAAATAGTCTTTTATAGTCTAAAAAAAGGAGCTGAATCGTATCTTCAACTATATAAAATTACCACATGGTACACCACAGTATAACTGTCCATCACCAGGATTATTCATACTCAATATCATATCATTCCTTTATATGGAATTTGAGTAAAATGAGATTTATAACATAGGATAACAGAAATAAAACATAAATGCAATACACATAACAAATCCATTTAACATAATACAAAACAACGCCGTATAACTACAACAAAAGGATTCGAGTTTATTGCACAAATATGCATTTCGAAAAGAAATGCTGAAGGTCAAATATTTTTTTAAATGTTGAGCTGACAAAACTAAAAATGAACAAAATGATAAAAAAAAATGGACGTAAAGAAAAACGAGAGGAGTATGTTTTATAGCATGACACGCTTAGAAAATACATATGTACTTTTTTTTCAATTAAAAATTATTAATTATATTTTAACATATTAAATCTGAAATGATTGTATTGCATTTTGTTTTTATATAATAACATGATCAAAATCGTTTCGAGGTGAGGGAGAATACACAGGTTACAATACATAATTATGTTGTTCAATTCAAAAGACAATTACAGTTAAAATAAGTTTCTATTATAGTATGTGGTGTTAGAGCGGAAGTGCATATATCATAAATATTATTTATTATGCAGCATTCACCATATTAAAGCTTTTATTAAACTATAATAACTTGAAATACATATCTTACTATTTCGTTATTTTGAGAGATATTTCAAAAGAATAAAGATTTATTTCCGTACAAAATGTAAATGATAGCCGTAGACTGTGCGTGCGCATTGTTGCCTACTGTGCGGTCGTATTATTGCCTGTTGTTTTCTTTTAGGATTCATAATCCTGTATATTGTGATTGTCATATCTTTTTTACCATTTACATGTAAGCCAACCTTGATATAAGAACAACTTTGTACTTGTTTGGCTTTCTAACTATTGATGACTCTTATGTAGACGAAACGGTCACATCTGGCGTATTCAATTATAAGCCTGGATCCTTTGATAAATATTAGTTATCTTATGAAATACTTTGTCAACTAACTGCAATATATATTTTGTTGTTAATACGTAATTATAGATCTTATATCATAATGTAAGTAAAAAGCACGTATGGTGACGCACTCGTCTTTTAATTAAAATGAAACCTGCATCAATATGTATTCATATTGTATAAACAATGATTTAACAGCATCTATTTTTTAATTCATATTTTAAGTCGTATTAAAAATAAAATAACTAAATAAACTCATCATAGATACCAGGACTAAATTTTGTATATACGCCAGACGCGCGTTTTGTCTACAAAAGACTCATCAGTGACGCTCAAATCCAAAAAAGTTAAAAAAAAAAAAACAAAAAAATAAAGCCAAATAAAGTACAAAGTTGAAGAGCATTGAGATCCAAAATTCCTAAAAGTGTTGCCAAATACAGCTTAGGTAATCTATGCCTGAGGTAGACAAGTGGATGTGTTAAATTTGTAAGTTATAACGGGTTTTCTATTAACTTTAATACTAAACTATATATAATCAGCGTTGTCCATCCGTTCCGTTGAATAGTTTGTAATGGGTAACATTTTTACTTTGTCAGGTTTTTATGATACATTGAAGACTATCCCTTTATGAAATAATCTTTTAATTCCCTGGGTTTTTTTGTTATATTTTTAGGGGTTGTGGTCTGTCAAATTTGGTCTCGTTGATCGATTTGTGCATATATCAGTTCAATAGTATTCTTGCATGATTTATTTTACATGTAATCAATGGGACCGTTTATAGCTTACCGTTTCGTGTACATATAAGGTAAGTTTACTGTTTTGCTGTTAAAGGCCTTATGGCAAGATATAGTTGGTTGCATCTACTTCATTTTGACTGTGGTGGATAGTTGTCTCATTGGCCAAACCACATCATGCGTACAGCTATTTCATGTGCCCAAAGTGCTTAAGGTTTTCTATTGATATTTTCACTGTTCGTTTTTGATATAATCCGCAATATATGTGCGACAAGAGTTTGTTTTTTCAGGATTGTTTTGTTTTATATCTAAAATAATTGTCTTTATGAAAGTCATTTATTTTTTATAAAAAGGGATACATATGTCTCAAGAATTTTGTCCAAGAACAAACATTCGTTTATGTTTGATACAGGAATTATGGAACAAGGCTTCTATTTTAGGAAAACTGCATATACATTACAATTCAAACAGGCAGATAAACTGCAGGGCTGTGCTTTTTATTTATAAAGAGGTGTTGAAAAAAAGGAAATTAAACTCTTTCTGTTTTTAAAAATGTATGGTTTCCATAATAAGACTGAGTAGTTTTTAAAAACACTAAATCGAACAATCATTATGTAAAAGTACGCAAATTGTACAACAATAAGTTACTCATCTTTAAAAGTGTTTTATTTATTCCTTAAACAAAATCATTTATAGCATTAAAGCCCATTTAACTATTCCACCATGTACGCACAATGTACAATGTAGGGAAACTTAATAAAAGGATATGTAAGTATATGTCTTTGAGACAAAAAATAATAAGTGTATAAACCACACATCAATATTATGATATGACAACCGCTGATAAGATTCCGAAAAGATACTTGATTATTGAGTAGGATTTTTTAATTTTATTTTAAATCTTAATCCTCCTCCTTTGATCTCAATTAGTTAAGGAAAAATATTGATAAAAAGAGCATACAATGAATTATAGATTATCGTTGTTTATCTCCACGAGATTGATTTTCGAAAGTGAGATAAGCAATCGAGTACAGATGACCAATGCTAATTTGTTGATAGCTATTTTACCTATGACAACGTTGTCAATTTCAGGCCAATTTCATTAGCAACAACACGTGCTCCCTTAGTTTCTAGCGATAATTTGCATATAACTGGACTCCTCTGAGAAAGGAAATTATCAATCAGTAAGATCAAATGAAAATTTCATAAAATACCGATAAAAAACATTACGAGTAGAAATATAAAATGTAAAGAAACAAAACAGGTGCAATGCGAATTATTGTCGAGAAAATTCTATCCGGTTGCGAGCCGAGTAGAACAAAAATATTTCGAGATAATATTTGATCATTATCTCTATACTTCAGCCCTAACAACTATTGCAAATGAAACATTTTCCTTAAACACCATCAATTTATATTTGAGGCAAACAGCGTAAAAATTCTGCGAACCTGTATTACTTTTTGCGGTCAAAATAAAAACTCTGAGGGAACACATTTCTAACGTCATAATCAAGGAAATATATGGTCAGTGAATGTATCTATAATACTAAAATGAGGAAGTAATGACGTAAAAGTGACGAATTAAAGAATTAGATTTTTAACATAACTAAGGTAGGACAACAGTGTTGATTGAAAATTACACGATTCTATACCCTTTGGTTTTCCACTTAATGTTACTAATAAATAAAACGTTCTGGGTCGAACCCAATATCGAAACAAATAGTCTTTGGCCTATTCTTCTCTTCGTTTGTAAATTTCTCCGTTATTTGAGCACCCGTGCCACACGGGTTTTAATTTAAATTCAAAACATTTATTTAAATGTCAAATTTAAAATCCAGGATATCGGTTTCAATATGGCGTAGGTACTTAATTATGTCTTTGATCCGTATGTCACGGGTGTGTTCTAATATCACAAATGATTGTACGGTCAATTCAATTTGACTGGTAAATAGGACATTTGCAATTAATTAACAAGTTATTTCATACCTAGGGTCAATGTCATCTATCTTGATCGAGAAATTTTTGCGAAAACACAGTTCATACTTTTTTACATTATATGAAGTTTTTGTTCATCTCAGATTTTGATATTTCCGACGATATTTAATTGCTCCTTGTTTCATACAAGATAAATTATCTGTTTTGTGAGTTGGTCACTTTTGTTAAAATATTCAATGACATTTTGAAATTCACAATTTTTAGTAATTGTTGCAATTATGCAATACTGTGTATTTAACATGATAGTTAAACTGGTCAAACAATTGTTCAAAATGTAACTGTTATACACTTTCTTAGTATTTATATGATAACGTGATCCTTACACTTATCAACAGAAAAGCATGTGACATTGTCTCCAAGGTAATACTATATTTATTTTCAATGTTTTGCGCTGTGATGTAAAGTTCAATATGTTTCATTCATTTAACATATCTTGGCACAATTTCAACTTCCGTCTCACGATAAGATACCTTTGTATTTGTGTATAGATGTTAAGCACGTAGAACGTGAAAGGATATCTAGATTCCACAACTGCAACAAGTGTATTGCGATATTTCTCCACTCGAGACAGTTAATTTTCATATTTAAAGCGCGAGGCTTGCCGAGCTTTTTTGTATAATTAAAATTTAACTGTTGAGTTAACTGAAATAGCGTAATACACGAGTTACAGTGGTGGAATCTGTTTCTCCAATGATTTTTCCTTCCTTTTCAAAGATTTGAGGAAAGTTGTGTACTTTTGATGTGACGTCATCAGGCACGGTCGCTTTTTTTCATGACATCACAATAAGAAAATTCAGAAGAGAACAAGAAAATTCAACGTCACAATGAGATTTCAACAGCTCATTTGACGTGAACAGATTTTTCACTAGTGAGGAGAATTATTTTTCTCACACTAGTCAGGAAATGTGAAAATAGCACAAAAATTAGAGAAGAAAACATTTTGTATGAGTAAGTGTTCAAGAAAATAAAAGACAGCAGTGAGCCGCTAAAGTTACATGGTAATACTAAATATGTATGTAGATTTATTAAGAGTAAATAATTAATAATGTAATCATAAGTACTAGTATCAAACACCGTCCAAATTTAGAATCAGAAATGCAACTTAAAAAATCTTAACGTATTGAATTTTGTTTCTTTTATATTGTTAATATTTCTAATGATATGGCATGCATTAGGTTTTGAAATTTTGAGATCAAGTTGAAAATGCCATGTGTTTGAAATGGAACGTATAAAATAAAAATAAAATATGTTTCCCAGCTTATTAATGAACTTATCGCTTTTAGGGATTTTTATCCAGATTCGAACATTATAATTTGTATCAATTAAAAAAGGTAAAGATATAGGTTAACGTTTCATCCATTAACCTTCCTTGTATCGGTATCTTTACTTGACTGATTTCCGGCTAGGTTATCTGATAGGTGTTAACGACATGATAACTTGTCATTCAGAATGAAGACAAGGCAATAACTTAATTGCAACGTAATTTACACATGTTTCTATTTTGACAATTTTGTTATGTTTTTTTTTTGTTGTTTTTTTTTAGGTAAGAATGAATTGTAGACATTGCAGTGATTTTTTAAATGAAGATTGTTTTGGACGTATCGATATAAGTAAACACAAAAGCGTCTTCAAAGTTTCGTATGCTTTACTAGTCTATAATATACAAGAGAGACGTTGGCAAGTGACGACGTTGCGGGCCTATTGTTACGTAAATGGCGGTAAAACGTTAAACAAATAAAAGTGATAAAGTGCTAAACTGAAACTAAAACTAATTCACAACATTCTGGGGGCCGCAAAATGCAATTACTGTTCATGTATTGGTCATAAAAAGGGTATTGAAAAAACACTTTTAACAATTAAAGTTCATATTTCCAGTGGCACCAGTTTCACAATTGGTCTCGTGGTAATCAGTCCATTTGGTGTACGTAGTTTGACTGCTCTTACGACTCCATCCTTCCCGGTGATCAAATCTTCTATAACAGCTAGTTTCCACATCATTCTCGGTGAATTGTCCATGATTTGTACGACGGAACCGATTTTCACATGTGCGCTTTGGTCTCCGGCGACGCGATGAAATTCTCTTAATCCGGTGAGGTATTCCATTCTCCATCGTTTTGCAAAGTGTTTAATTAAAGTTACTTTATGATTAAAACGTTTGTTAGCCTCTGTGAAATCTAAATTAAAATTATTGTCCTCTGAATCAGAATTGTTGTCTTGCGATAATCTTCTTCCCTGCAGTAGATGTGACGGCGTTAGCGGCTCTGGATCTCGGATGTCGGACGACACATATGTAATCGGACGATCGTTGATTACACGTTCAATTTCTATCAAAGTTGTTCGTAATACGTCAGAATTTACTTGTGATTTTCCGAGCACTTTTTTCAATGTTGTTTTCGTAATTCCAACTAGTCTCTCCCACCATCCACCGTACCACGGTGCTGCTTTCGGGATAAATTTCCAATTAATTTGAATGTTCATTTCTTTCGGAATGTCGTGTGAGGCGGAAACAAAGGTTGGTGCATTATCGGAATACACAGTACTCGGAATTCCTCTCCTACTAACGAATCGTCTAAACGCTAATTTGAATGATTCGATTGTCATATCAGTAACTAGTTCTAGGTGTACGGCACGAATACAAGCACATGTGAATAGGCAAATATACGATTTTGCAACAAGTCCATTATCTTTAACGAATAGTGGTCCAGCGAAATCAACACCAGTTGTCGTAAACGGAATCATATCGGTGACTCTATCCTTTGGTAGCGGAGGCGAAATTTGCTGTGGAAATGCTTTTCCGGTCACTTTTCGGCACTTCACACATTTCTGTACGATGTGGTTAACGCATTGTCTAATGGAAGGTATCCAATATGATTGGCGGATTTGCGTAATTGTCTGTCCAGCACCAGAATGTAACATCTGCAGGTGCGCGTTCAATATAACTAAGTCCGTAAATTGATTTTTCTTCGGTAGTAACACTGGGAACTTCGCGGAGTCGTCTAACTGTGAATTGTGTATGCGCCCGGCGCATCGAATGACACCTTCTGTATCTATGAACAAGCGCAGTTGTCTTACTAACGGTAGATTCTTGTCATGTGACGGGTTTGCGAGTTGCTGCTTTTCATTACTGAATTTTTCATTTTGAATATCTGTAATCCATGTACGAGTTGCGCGGTCAATTTCATCTTTCGTAATATCTTTTCCGTGTCTAGCATATTTCCTCAAGTTATACGGTCGCTTACTTTTACATATATTAACGAATTTAAACACGTAGCATGTAACTCGTAGTAACTTCTTCAATAACGAGAATCTTGATAGATCGATTATTTTCGAAATTCCATTTAAAGCACACGGTTTTGTCTTTTCGCTGTCATCTGTTGTCGTTAACAAAATAGTCTCTTGTTTAATTTGTGGGGTCCATGTAGGCCAACTGTTCTCATCTGATATCCACGACGGTCCTTGCATCCACAAAGTCGATTCTTTGAATTGCGTTGATGATATTCCTCTAGTTTGAAGGTCGGCTGGATTTGAGTCTGTTGGTACGTATTTCCAGTCGTAGTTTTGTGTCGTTTCTTTAATTTCTATCACACGATTCTGAACAAATCTTCCAAATGATTTTAAAGACGAAATCCAGTGCAGAACGATCTGACTGTCACTCCATAGTACTGTGCGTTGTGGTTTTAGGGTTTTCGTGAGGTTTTTAGCCATTCGAGCTCCTATTACTGCAGCCATCAATTCTAGCTTTGGTAATGTCATTTTGGCGAGCGGAGCGATCCGGTTTTTTGCAATTACGAGAGAAGAAGTGTTTCCTTTACACAAGTAGGCACTGGCTCCATAAGCGCGTTGGCTGGCATCAACAAAGACATGTAATGTGATTTTCTCGTTACTTTCGTTCTCATTTTGATCGTTGAAATAATGTCGTGCGATTTTCGTATTAACTGTTACATCTCGGATGTCATCTAAAATTTCATACCATGATTTAACTATGTTGCTAGGCAACACCTGGTCCCAATCGTATCCTTCTTTCCATAATGTTTGTACCAGTAGCTTAGCTCTTACGGTCACTGGTCCAAGAATTCCGAGTGGGTCGTAAATTGATGATGATTTACTCAATATTTCTCTCTTTGTCGCTTGTGAATTATCAATATCTATACGATCTTCATTTAATTTCGCAAATGTCAATATGTCTGACTTCGCATCCCAACGCATCCCAAGAATTTTCGTCTCGCTATCCGTATCAAGTACGTTTGCCTTTGTAGCTTCGTTGCTAAGTTGCTTGCTATTTGACTTCCATGTTCTCAAATTAAATCCTGCATTTGTCATGAGTTCTCTAGATTCTTCAAAGAAATTTAAGGCGGCTTCAGCTGAGATACTCAAGCGAGATTTGTATGTAGACAACGTACTTACAAGTGTTAATACGGAAGAAGCCGCCTTAAATTTCTTTGAAGAATCTAGAGAACTCATGACAAATGCAGGAATTAATTTGAATGTTCATTTCTTTCGGAATGTCGTGTGAGGCGGAAACAAAGGTTGGTGCATTATCGGAATACACAGTACTCGGAATTCCTCTCCTACTAACGAATCGTCTAAACGCGTTTGAAAAAACGGACGCTGATGTATTTGCGTGCATGAAACTGGGTTGTGGCTGACTTTCTTGATGATGTTGATGAATGCATGCTTGCGACTTCGGCATCGGTATCTGGTTTTGATGTAATGCTATCTTTAGACTTGGTATACAAGTGTGTTCCGTTCTTTGAACAAATGCTAGTATGGTGTCGTTTATTACAGTTTTTACACGTTTTATCGGATTTGCAATCGGCAACTCTGTGATTTCCTAAGCAATTAAAACATGACTGTTTCTCCTTGACAATGCGTTTTCGAGCTTCAATTTCCGTAACAGTTTTACAAGCTAATGGGGCGTGAACTCCTTGACAAAAGATGCACGGCTTCTTGGTTATGTCTCTTTTCCCTTTCTGATTTACGAAGTTGCGATTTGTACCCGTAAAGAATGCTGATGTGCGTGTGTAATTTGGTTCTATATCATCACCGTTTACCGACTGACCCGCTTCCTTAATCGTTATCTCATGTTGAATAGCTTGCCGTAACGACGGCAAGTTCCAGTGGTCGCCTCCGTGGGCACGTACCATGTTTTCTCGTATATTCCCAGGTAATTTATTTAATATTATGGGCACTAAAAGGCTTCCGAACGACTCGTGAGACTCCCCTATACTTTCAAGGCCACGGATGTAGTTTTCCATACTGTCGTAGAATTTTTTCAAATGTGTAATATTTGACGTTGGACTAGGAAGGCTGATTAAACTCTGCATGTATGTCTGTACTATCTTATGTGGTTGACCGAATCTTTGTTTCAGTACATGTAATGCTTGTCCGTAATTTGTGTTAGTTATTTGTAGACCTGCTATGCATTGGGTGGCTTCTCCGAACAGTTGAGATTTCAAGTAATTAAATTTCTGTACATCGTTTAAAGACAGGTTATCGTGTACGGCAGCACTAAACGAATCCCAAAAGGGTTGCCATTCTAACATATTCCCACCGAACGTTGGTAAATTTAATTTGGGAAGTTTGTGGTACATGCTGGAGTTTGAAAAAACGGACGCTGATGTATTTGCGTGCATGAAACTGGGTTGTGGCTGACTTTCTTGATGATTTGTGTAATTAATAAACTCGTGTGCATTTGGGTTTAGCAATGACTTAATTGACTGTTTGACTGTGATTTCCGATTCCTTAATGATTTTTGAAAGTTTAGTTACACTCATTTCTATGTCATATGTGTATCTGTCGGCTTCCTCTATTTCTTCGCTCACTTCCTCTTCCGATAGTTCCTCCACAATCTTCTCGTTCAGTTGATCGATCGTTTCCTGCTTCTTCACAATAAGTCCTCGAATGGTTGAAAGTTCACTAACGTCAAATTCCTGCAAAAGTTCCTCGGAACTCGGTTCCACTTTCTTCAGTAACTTTGTAAGAACTCCCCGATGTCCAGCTCGTCTGGTCTTCATCTTCGCGGTACTCATCTTTTAAATTCGTATTCTTCTGTTTTTGTCACGGCACCAATGTTTTGGACGTATCGATATAAGTAAACACAAAAGCGTCTTCAAAGTTTCGTATGCTTTACTAGTCTATAATATACAAGAGAGACGTTGGCAAGTGACGACGTTGCGGGCCTATTGTTACGTAAATGGCGGTAAAACGTTAAACAAATAAAAGTGATAAAGTGCTAAACTGAAACTAAAACTAATTCACAACAAAGATAATGAATCAAATTTCTGGTTTTAATCAGCACACTATTTCTTATGACAAGCAATAATAACATTTTCTTTTCAATATTAATATGTTTATAGAAAAAAAAGTAAATTTGGTGTTAAAATATATATTTGACAACATTCCTGCATGATTCAGCTGAATCTAATACGGTATCGTAGTAATGATTTTTTGTTAAAGATATTCGGTTTAAGGAACAAAAAAAATGTGATATAACTAATCCAGAATAGTGACCATTAAGGCGGTATGGGTGTCTTTCGCCATCTTGGATTGTATAAAAAGCAGAGAGGCTAAGGTTCAAATTTTCTATTAAGTTAGCAAAATTTGAGGCTGGAATGCAAATATTTGATGTCTGTTTGATGAACCAATTTATAAGAATATAACTTATAAATATTAATATTTTTACAAATGTAGATTACTATTGGTTGCTTTTAAATGTTTTTGCGTTTGCATTTTAAGGGGAGGTAACTCTAAAACAGTGCATTTTCTGAACGAATCTACATGGAACTTTCTATTTTGGATTCTAGCCAGAAAAAAACGTACGGTGACCCTATCTTTTCTTTATATTGTTTTGGATACCGGTAAAATTCCTCAAGTGTTTCAAGTGTATGATGATACATCAAAAAGGAAATGTCTTCATTTGGTATAAATTGGTGTAATTTGCAAATATTTGTAAAAGAAATTGCATGTTCTTAATCTGAAAGAAAACAATTAATATGGTTTAATTATTTACAATTTGTTACTACAATAAGACATGGCATTTACAAATATTTGCAAATTACACCAATTTATACCAAATGAAGACATTTCCTTTTTGATGTATCACCATACACTTGAAACACTTGAGGAATTTTACCGGTATCCAAAACAATATAAATATTAAATCACACTTTTTTCCATTAAAGGGTAAACACAATAAATTTCATGAACATTTTTAGATTAAATGAAAGTCATGAAATATATTGCGTTTACCCTTTAATGGAAAAAAGTGTGATTTAATATTTATATTGTTTGGATAACTGTAAAATTCCTCAAGTGTTTCACATTAAATAAGGATCAAACAGATTCCTAGTATGGAGTGACATTAATGGTACTAACCTTTTGGTATATTTTGTATGCCAAAAAAATATATCAAAACAATGAAACGTGTAATTCCTAAATAATAGTACTGTCTGACTTTAATTAATGAAAATACATACCTTTTTATGATATCCTTGAGGGCATAATAAAACACCAGCAGCGGACTGGTAGAACAACAGCAGCATTTACGATCTAGTGCTATAATATATCTCTAGATGTATTTGGTTGCTGTTTATCACATTAGTTGGTTTTCCTTATTATTTATTGTTGTAGTATTAATTTGGTCGTTGTTTTTGTTTTTGAATTTGAGTTATATATTTAAGTTAAGAAAATAATATTTTAAAGTTCTTCGTTATTTGTTTCGTTTTCTTACAGATCTGTTAGTATTTTTTGGCATGAAAATTTTCATCAGTGACGAAAAAAAAGGTTCTTAAATAACAAATAAGATCGAAGTTGAAGAGCATTTAGGATCTCAAATTCGTAAATATTTTGACAAAAAAAGATAAGATAAAAACTTGTCCTAGTTAAGGACATCCTTAGTATTTCGAAAAAAATATTTACGAAAATATTCAACTTGTAATTGATGCCTTTAAAAATTATTAATTTATACGGAAAATAATGTAAGCATGATGCACGTTTAGTCTACAAATGTTTCATCAGTAACGATATCAATGTTACATTCAATAAATAAAACAAGCAATCATATTTCTGTAGGCTTGCCAATGTTCTAAGTTACGACTTTTATTGTTTACTTTAGAATTAATAAAACGAATTTAAAACTAAATTGATTTTTCATTGTCAAAAATTATAACATCTCTTGTTGGTGATATGCATTGTTTAATTAGTATGTGATTAGTTCATTGATTATCCAAAAAGATAATGGCCAAAGCATATATTTAGCGTAATGGATTGTGAAAAATTATGTAAAACTCTATGGTTACTGTGTCATGTATTGCTTATAACACACCACATTAATGGTTTGATCTTTTTCACTGTACTCCCCATACATAATTTCTCCAATATTGTGTATGCAGTATATGTTACTTTACAGCTCAAAGACTGAAAATTAGATTCGCATTACAATTTTTCTCATTATATGCACAATTCAAATTTACAATACTCATGTTTTTTGTGTGATTTTCATTGCAACTTTTTATATATTTATGCTTTACGAAATGTTTTATGTTAAAGAAAAACCTCACCTATATAATAGATTTATGTCGTTTGTCCCACAATTCAATTGGGAAGGTCGTCGATATTGATATTTTTTAGTATTATTATTCTTGTATTGCATTTACGGATGTAAAAAAATTCCAAGAGGCCAATTTAAAACACAACCAAAAATCAATGAAACTTATGGCAGGCATATAGGTCAACAGTAATGCTTAAGTTAATTTTACCTCGTCTTAGATTTCGATTTTTCGTTGTAATTTATCTAAGTAGCTCACCGATGTTGTGTCATTTTTATACAGCTTTATTCTTGTTTTGATGAATAATGTTATCATACAAATTTGATTTAAAATTTAATGTACAAATATTAATACAATTTCTGAAGGTTCAGACATACCTCTCAAATAGGTTTTTGTATTTGTAATGAAATTTAGGAAAATTTTGACAAATTTGTGAATTTTATTTTCTTACTGAAATATTGCTTTATCATGTTAAATATTGCAATGGTTGATATCTGGGACTCATATAGAACTTACTTAAAACTGTACTTGACATAAGGAGGCGCTGATGGGACATTACCGTTAAACTTATCGGGTATAAAGATAATTAAAATCGATGTACGTTAAGGACACCTAGTAATGGTTCAGACTGGAATGATAAGTCATCCTCGGA
Organism: Mytilus galloprovincialis; assembly: GCF_965363235.1. Classification (NCBI taxonomy): domain Eukaryota; kingdom Metazoa; phylum Mollusca; class Bivalvia; order Mytilida; family Mytilidae; genus Mytilus; species Mytilus galloprovincialis. The sequence goes on from NC_134846.1 coordinate 49,725,948, forward strand.
ATAACGTGGCAAATCACCTGATGTACAATTTATCTCAAAACATGATGACTTTAGACATTACTTTCCGTTTTAGGGGAGATAACTCGAATTCAAATATTTGAAGTAAGGTACCCGCCATTTTGAATCGCTTGGATCAATCAATGTTTGATTACTACAATATTATCAAAAATAAAAAAATACCTACCTAAAAATCGCCATTTTTTGATTTTATCCAAATTTGAATCGTAGAAGTAACGTTGCAACATTCAGTTTGTAAGTTTTCATTATATGACGTCATGTTTAACCTTGACGTCTTTGCACGAAAACTATTCATGAAGTTTCGCGGAATTTTATTGTATCTAAAATTTATACAATTGTATGCCCCCGATATAGCAGAGGGGACATTGAATATTACCTTTGTCCGTCTGCACCTTCGGCCGTCCGTACGTACGTACGACCGTGAGTCCTATAACTGCTAGTAGTCTGTTGTTATTTATGTATTATTGTCATTTTGTTTATTTTCTTTGGTTACATCTTCTGACATCAGACTCGGAATTCTCTTGTACTGAATTTTAATGTGCGTATTGTTATGCGTTTACTTTTCTACATTGGCTAGAGGTATAGGGGGAGGGTTGAGATCTCACAAACATGTTTAACCCCGCCGCATTTTTGCGCCTGTCCCAAGTCAGGAGCCTCTGGCCTTTGTTAGTCTTGTATTATTTTAATTTTAGTTTCTTGTATACAATTTGGAAATTAGTATGGCGTTCATTATCACTGAAATAGTATATATTTGTTTGAAGGACGCCTCCGGGTGCGGGAATTTCTCGCTACATTGAAGACCTGTTGGTGACCTTCTGATGTTGTTTATTCTATGGTCGGGTTGTCTCTTTGGCACATTCCACATTTCCATTCTCAATTTTACTTCACATTCTGATTCAATTCACAACGTGTTTATACTTATATTTTCAATTATGTTTCTTAAATGCGGGTGGCACATTGATAGTAAAATAAAAGAAAGAAAAAAAAAAAAAAAGAACATAGAAAAAAAAAGAAAATACCAAAAGAAGGAAAAGAAATATCAGAAATAAATAGAAATAGAATTGGTTGCCCCCGAAATTCATATGTTATAAAGACAAGTAGGTTTGTTCATCCAAAATTGGTTTCCGTTCTCTAACTTTAGTTTGCCTCAACCAACTGATATAAAACTATACACAATGCGTATTACCACAAAACACAGAGCAAGTTTGAATTTTGGTGTCGTCACTTTTGCCGTTCTACAAGAATGACCCTTTATAAAATTGTTTGAAAAAATAATGAAGTTTTCAGTTCCATCTTGAACTTTAGTTCACTTCAACCGAATCTTATGAAACTTATACGTAATCCTTCATAGTGTTTTATGCAAGCGGAGGCATCGCTGTGTCCAATGAACACATTTTCTATTATTTCATTATTTCATTATAATAAACGGAGTGTGTTATGATCAAATATTATGCAAAATGTGTTCACTATGGATATGCATCATTGTTGTCCAACTGAATGCAAGTGCTCAATTTGAAGGGGTTATTGAAAGGTGATAGAAAATGGGTTACCCAAACAAGTACGCATGGTATACTATGTACTTTTTAGCATTCCTTTCAGATTTTGGATTAAAGGTTGAGATATGCTATAGCCTCCCTGTACTATGATTCTTTCTTTCTTTTCTTCGTTCTCATATCTGATTGAGTTGAATGATTCCTAGTTAATCTGCTATGAATATAGTATCAGTGATAAAAAGATCTAAGCAAAAATAATGTATTTAATTTGAAACAGATGATTTATAACACGACAGTTACAAGAATGTATTAAAAACAACATTTAATTTATATGCACGCTTACGAGAAGTGTTAAGAATTTAACACAGTCAGATCACTAAATTAAACAAAGACAAACAATACATGTTTAACATGTCGGAATGATATTTGATAAGCATTCAGGAAACGACATTTCTTTAACATATTAACATACGTGTTGGTCTTTAATAGATTGATTGAGATATTCTGAATTTGTAATATGCTATACAGTATAGAAAATAAAATCGAGTTTACACTCGCTACATTTTTACATTTATGTCCCAAGCTCGAAATTTCGTCTATAGAAGTAAGATTACTATGTCATATCTAATTGTGGTTTGTTATTCAAAGAAGAATCTGATTTGCTTTATTATATCAATTGTGTAGTCTTGCTTACGACAATATTGAGAAAATGTTTTTGTAATTATATTCATGTATTTATTTATATTTTCCATATAAGCAACTATTACTCTTGTTTCGAAATAGGCTATTAAACCCCAAAAAAACAGGTATATGAACACAGTTATGCGATTGCTCGTATTTTGTTATTTATCAGACAAAATCACACGGATGTATATTAACTGTCATATTGAGAGACAGTGAAATAGCTGGCACTTTCTGTCTTTATGATAAATAACAATCACACAAATTCATGAGACTTATGTTTTTTTTTTTAAATTTGCTATTTAAACCTAGATATGGTTTGTATTGTTTTACTTTTAATCCGCCTTAGATCAAGTAACATTTACATGCAGTGATATGTAGAGCAAAGCACTGATTACTATTTTTTTTTTGTTTCAATTTGCGTACTTGTTTGCGATATTTTTGACAAGTATTTTTTAATTTGTTTTATTTCTTTTCAATTGTTATTCAAATTTAGTTTTCTTTTTCAAAATTGACCATAGAAATAATCAAAACAAAGACAAATTAGTTTGCAGCAAAAGGCTCAAACTGCTTTTAAGAAAATAGTAGTTTTAAGAATTGTTAAAATTAGATGAATTATAATTATGTTACATTGTACTATCTGTAGTGTAAATAAAAAAAAAAATAATACTTTGTATATTATTATGTTTATGCATGATCTATTTCAAAAAATAAAATGAATATTTGAAAAAATGTACTGACACAATTCCTCCCGTTTGGAGTTTAAAAGTGTTGTGCAAACACAAATTATAAACATATATCTTATCATGCCAACAACTAGTTTCAGAAGACACTATGAGTGAACCAATGTTATTTTCAAAAATACAATGTCTAGATCTTTGAGAGCAGTAATCTAGTTTTATCTATTCTTAATAAATTTGATTGGAGGCTTGGTAAGCTTGTTGAGGTCTTTGACGATATGTGTGAGCTTAGTATCATAAGTTTGGAATAAAGCTATAAAAGATGGGATGTGAGATACCTGAACGTATAAGATGACAACACAATGAATTATACTTACGAAATTGTAAATGCAATATAGATTTCAAGATCCCAGAAAAGGCATTGTGCATTGTCAACATGAGCTTTATTGAAATTAATTCAACAGGATAAACTTTCAATCCTCATTTTTTAGAACCAAGTCTTTTTTTTTTATTTCTTCACAAAGGTTTCACCAATAGGTTCATAGAGCAATGTTTTTTTAAGCCATGCATTACATTGCATTATGATTGATATCCATTTCATCTTTGTTCTTATTATTTCAACCTTCTGTTAACTTTCGTATCTACGGTACTTGAGTGTATTAGATAACAACCCAACTGTACCGTTATTAAAAATTTCAGATAACTTGCAATATAAGACTCATATATCTGTTCTCTTTACTTTACACGAGTATATTCCATGTTCCATTAAAGATGAATTGAAAAAGTTGGACCTGCTTTGTTTCATAGAAAAAATGGCCAGCATATAGATATAAGTATCGTGTCTTAGGGAGGGATAATTCCTTATTTGTAATCAATATGATTTAAACAAACAAAAAATACTGTAAGTGATACTACATGTATCAACATGTTTATTTCAAAGTTTGGTGACTGTATGGGCGAATCTTGAATTAAGGGATACAACAGATAAGTCTTCCTCTTAGATATTTAAAATTGATACAATATTTTAGAGCTTGTATTACTGTTCACTTGCGAAGTGGTATTAACAATGTGTGGATTCTGGATAACTCTAAATAATTTCTGGATAATATCAAGTATCGATCTTTCTCTGAAATCAATTCAATCAAAACTTTAGATTTTTCAACCCTGTGTACGATTATTCGCCATCCGAAATTTAAAAAATCGTCTTAAAGAAATAATCAACACTGATTTTCCACATACAAACGGTAGTATACTCTATTAATGTATTACTTTGGGATACAAAATGGCATACTATGTTAGAAGTTATCAAAAAGGTAAAACAATCTACACCAGGGATATGTCATAGAACATCTAGTCCTTTTTCTGATAAAAAGTTCAGCGTAAGATTTCAAGACTTTGTAAACTTCATAAACAATATTCTGTACTACAGTCTTGTAGTACAGATTCTAGGTAAAGACGTTGTTTATCATCTTAATAACGTGCTATATGATTCTTTTCTGTATAAAAAAGAAGATGTGGTATGATTGCAAATGAGACAACTCTTCACAAGAGACCAAAATGACTCACAAATTAACAACTATAGGTCACCGTGCATCCTTCAACAATAAACAAAGCCCATACCGCATAGTCAGTTATAAAATGCCCCGAAATGACAATGTAAAACAATTCAAACGAGAAAACTAGAAGCCTTATTTATTAAAAAAAGAACGAAAAAGGTAAAACATAAACAAATGACAACCACAAAATTACCGGTTCCTGACTTGAGACAGGTACATACGTGCATAATGAGGCGGGTTTAGTCTTTGTATATCAATTCTTCTAATGTTTAGTCTATATTTGGTATTATTTATTTATTAGTTTGTCGTGGCTTGACACTTATACATTCAGTCATTGGTTTTTTTTTTTTATGGTAAATTTTTGTATTCTTGTCTTTCTTCTTTTCTAGTAGGCCTTGTCTATGGTCCTTTTTGTTTTTCATTCTGGCTATATGTTTGTTTGTATTGTGACTAAGATTTAACAAAATGTTGACTGCTGTACCACTATTTTAAAACTTTGTACCTATTATGTTCGTTTGTTTTGTTCACATATCGTTGGTAATATAATTGAATTTGATGCGACAGTCATGCAAGTGAGCCGTTTTTGCTGGCGTTAAAACCATGTTTAATCCATCACTTTCTCTCCCGGAAAATATCTGTATAAAGTCAGGAATACAACAGTCGTTACCCATTCCTTTGATTCGGGACTTTCCGTTTTTGATTTTTCCTCGAAGTTCGGTGTTTATTTGTTTTTTAACTTTTTCAAATCATGATTTCCTTGATAGACAAGGAATCTAGAAAACCAAATGCCTCAACTGGTGAGGTTGAAATCGTCCTTTGTGAATTTTACGGACACAGTCACTAGTTTTGTAACCATTCTGAAATATCTGTGTCACATATTATCTCGGATATTTTCCAAATCCTGTAACTACTATTCTGTCCGCCTTTCCCCGAATGTGATCTATCGAATAAGACTTCTTACTGGGTTTGTACTTCAATTAACGACACACTCGATACCGCATGTGGACTCGGGTCTTCTTACCCTTCCAGAGCACATGAGATCACCCCACCTTTTTTTACGCGAATTTGAATGTTTCCTTTGGTATCTTTCGACTCTCTTTTATTAGTTGTCATTTATTGAGCAAAAAAAAATATATTGGATTTGTTCTGGTGTTGTTAATTTTTTTTAAATGTGGATGTGGTATGATTTTCAATTAGTTAATCAGAGACTTCATGACGTAGATATTAGTAACTATTAGACATCGTACAGTTTAACAACCCTCGTTTAACATTTGGCTTATTTCCACTTCATATGTTTCTTCTACATATGTTTTTAAATACAAACAATGACTTGAGCGGAAACTCGGGAATAAAAAACTTTCATTGTAATGTCTTGTTTTGAATAGTAGATATATACTAATGAAAATACAAATGATTTTCCTCCTTCTTTTTTTGGTGATTTCCTCAAGTTTCTTTGAAGTGTCTTTTTACTGCTTTTTTTCTTTATCTTTCGATCAGGGTTATCTACTTTAGTACATTTTCCTCAGAATGTATTACCCATTTTTATTCATAATATTGGAATTATATTACTAACTAACACCAAATCTTCAACTATTTAGTATATATTGCATTTCATAAAAGCATAAATAAGGTAATAGGTATATTTATTTGAATATAACGTAAACGTATGTACATCAAGTTGCATTGCAATTACAACCTTCATTAACATGCGTATATTACCTATACATATACAAACACTAAAAGGTATTTTAAATCTTCTAATAAATTACGCCTCTCATATGCTACTTTATGAGACATGTATTGTCAAAATGCGCATCTGAAGCAGGAAAATTGGTACCGTTCAAGATGTTATTACTTTTTATTTAGCCCTAGAGAAATTTACTGGGATTTTTTTTTAAAACAGAGAACAAGACTAATATCAGCTATTTATGTTTGCCAGGACTATTAATGTTGATACGTATACAGTGAGCGAACAAATGTTATAGCTTGTTTACTTACAAGCAGCATACAGTGTTATTACTTTGAATGCAGACATACAAGAGTAAGTTTTTTCAAATGATTGTACCTAAAACAAAATTTTGATACCAGAGAGAAAATACAAGCAAATATGTACATCAATGTACTTAAAGAATGATAATTGCTTTTCGCTGCCACATAAAACTCGAGAGTTATTCCAATAATATTATAGCACTTTTGAAAATCAGACAACATGTTTTTCAATATACTTACAATTTTGTTAAATGCGAAATTACTTATTCACAAATACATTCAACAATAAAATGAATCGATATGAATTAATTTAAATCGTTTTAAACAACCACATTGTTTAAATGTTTTAAACATATTCCAATTTCTATAACAAAAGAATAATTGTTTGAACTGGACTTATATTATATAAATCCTTCAAATAATGTATTTCAAAATAGTTTCTCCTAATTTTTTTAAGTTGATAAGTGAAAATAATAAATAAACAAACAAACACAAACCACAACTAATTGATAAAATTATAGGGTATCATTATGCACCAAACAGATTGTCTGACAGCTAAAATATATAACATAGATATCATAAAGAAAATTCAAATAACACAAAATGAAAATACCTAAAAACTTTAAAGAATAAACATTTATCGTAGAAGTAACATCATCGATACAAAGATTGGTACCGCCAACATGGACGACATCATTGCGATTTTATTTACACCACTGCCTGAAAAAAATAAACAGACGGTTACTTAAAAGCAGCTAACAAAATGTTTTTCAAACTCATATGATATTATTTCGATACAGGTGCCAAACAGGATTAATGTTGTCATTGACAAAATTTGCGCAACAAAAAATGTATTTAGAAATTTTTTATACACTGGCTGACTGTGCATAAAAATCTCGATCAAGAAAACAGTGAGGATAATTTAAGACATAGCCACCTTTTAATTTGTCTTTGTTGATATCAAACATATTCGTCCTTTAAGCAAAACGTTGTTCCAAAGTAAGCAATCTATTTTTGTCCAAGTATTTGGTAAGATTGATACAATAAAAACCTACACATTTATGGATCTACAATCTGTTTGACTGTTTATGACGTCTTTACACTAAATCCATTGGATGTTGGATGTGTACAGATTGATAATTTAGTCTTAGATGCATGATTTTTTTATAAGTTGTTAGTGGTTTTGAACTAGTTGGCAGTTAACTACATGTACCCTCAGATCTGTTCCTAGTGTCTTGTTGTTGGGATGTAAAAATACCCGGCCACGTCCTCTTGTAGTTTTGTTCATCTGATGAGTTAAGCTTTTTGAACTGATTTTTGAAGTTAGTTCTTATGTTGTACTGTTATACCATTGTACCAGGTTATGGGAGGGTTGGGATCCTGCTAACATGTTTAACCCCGCCACATGTATGTGCCTGTCACAAGTTAGGAGCCGATATTTAACATGTTTAAGTGGTTATTGTTTGTTTTAGTGTTACATATTTGTTTTTCGTTTAATTTTTTTATATAAATAAGGCCTTAGTTTTCTCGGTTGAATTGATTTACATTGTCATTTATGGGCCTTTTATAGCTGACTATGAGGTATGGACTTTGCTCATTGTTGAAAGCCGTACGGTGACCTATAGTTGTTAATTTCTGTGGCATTTTGGTCTCTTGTTGATAGTTGTCTCATTGGCAATCATACCACATCTTTTTTTTTATTTAGACTTGGATTAAAAAAGAATAAAAGACTATAAAAGGTTATCAAAAATGTAAAATCATAACAATACTGAACTCAGAGAAAAATCAAAATCCGAAAGTTCTTTATGAACCGACAAAATCAAAGCTCAAACAAAATAACTGAATGTGTAACAACTGCCATATGACTGCATTTGTAAAGACTTTTTCTCGTGTAGAGAATGGTGAAATTAAGTAGCTAAACCTCACACTTGTTAATGGTTGCATTGAATTCCATATATACATCAGTCATCAATTTTGTACTCAAGACATGCGTTCTGACTGGTTAGTGATGTACGAAAGAAACAGTAAGATGTTTTCTACTATACAATTTTGTAGTTTTTCACCTAACTGCTTCATTGTAATTAATCGAAATATTTCAAAAACTCATTCCAAAAACTTGGATTTTGGCTATCTTGATGCTGTTATAATACAGATCATAGAAATACAAAGATAAAGTGACAAATGAAACGTCGATATTGACCAGTATTTCCAATTTTCGCTATTTAACTTAAACTTACACATGGTAGGTTTGGTGGTAGGTGTTGCAGTATAACCTGCCTTACATTGACATTTAGCAGTAGTGTTACAGGAAGCATGGTTGACACATTGATTTGCTGCACAATTGACACCTGGGAAAATTCCTGCAATTAAAAATAAACAAAAATATATAGAGTATACGTTAATGTGACAGCGATCCAATACAAAGACGCATTAGGTTCAACATCTGGTTCTGGGCACTAGATTGGTGCATATATAGTACGTTTATATTTCAATAGATCAGTCTTATTTTGTTTATACAACAAATTAACAGTGATATTTCAAAGATATGTGACATTCATTCCGTATTCTGAATATCAAACCAACACAAAGTTGGATTGAAATAAACCAATGACTGGTTCTTAAATTGAAAATGGTATAAATATTAATGAGACTCAATATTTATTTTATAAAAATGGAATAGAAAAGATACAAAAAGAATTTTTGTTTGAGGATTTCGATCAATATCGAGTAAAATTTCAAGATATCAAACATACCTTCAAGCTTCGGTTGTATCCTTAATCGCAAGTTGACTGATTTATGTGAAGTGCAATCACTAAATGCAACATGAGCTATTGAGTTACATGACATTTTACATATAACTTTTCAAAATGTTAGTGTATAGTTTTACTAGCAATCCTTAAATATCAAAATATTTTTCAATTCGAGAGCTATCAAATATGAATACATGTATGTCGAATTATGTAGACAATTCTTATTGTATTTTGCACACTATCCCAACGATAATCTCTGCAGTTAGTATGGACAATTCTAATTGTATTCAAGCACGTCACAGTAGAAATCAAGAAGCATTTTCAAGAAATGGGTGTTTTAAAGGTTTTCCAGTATAATACAGTTCATATATGCACCTCTTTGCAGAACAAAAACGAAAAATTTTGATTTGTTCTTTTTAATTCACGCAAAATTAATAAGTTTAACAACATGTTTATATTGCAAGTCTTACTGATTACACATCCAGTTCCATCTTTATAGTGGGAGGTTTTACACAGACATTTAGGGCCTGCATCATCATTTATACATTCCGAGTCGGTGACAGCACATTGATCTATGGCAGGTTCCGTGGCAACACAAGTAGCATCCAAGGCAGTCACCTCTGCAATTTGTAAATGATATTAAAATCATATTAGTCTTTACAGTTATATCTATACTCAAAAAAATTAACAAGGTATCTAGATCATTCAAACATGTATTTTTTACGAAAACAAACAGAGATAAATAATCTATTACCGGTCTGTCATATACAGTAAAGCTATATATAATTATCAAATCATATCAAAGAAATATAGAAACCCATTGTTGATGGTCGAACAGAGAGGTATTACTGTGAATTTCTGTATTATTTGGTCTCTTGTTGAAAGTTTTCTCATTGGCAATCATACCATATTTTCTTATTTTCATACAAGCAATCTGACTATTTGGATATAAAATTGGTATCTTTGATGATTTGTTTTTATTCCATATCACTTATGTATAAATAGCGTCAAGTATGATTTACGTATAAAACGCCCGTTTACTTTAAATGTCTACTTCAATGCCGGAGTAAACGCAGAGCTGTCGTAGTATTTACATGAATTTCAAGCGAGTAAAAGCCGCTTTGACTTTTTCAGTGCGAGTACATGTATTGCTAAGTCCGCACCAGACTATATTATGAATACGCCAGCAGAATGAGCCAAATTAAATCTATCATTTTTTATTTGTATGATATGAACTTAATAGGGGTATTTTTCTAACAATAATATGCGTAAATTTATAAATTCATGTAGTAAACACGTCATTTAGACACTCATTTACCTAAAACCAAAATTACTGTTAAGACGTTAAGAGTTGCTCACATAGTGAGGGAGTTGTAGATCCTTAGTAAATAAAACGTATAAACTTTATCAGTTTTCCCGTTTTATATATATATAATAACGTATTAACATAACAGTTAAATAAAAAAAAATGCTTTCGTTAGACATTACTTTTAGATAATAAGAAAACATATTATAGGGTTATTGTATGAATATTCCCCAATATGCATGCGATAACACTTTTATTGTATAGCAATATAATATTTGAAAGTAAAATTTGGTTTAAACTAAGATTTTGTTGTTGATGACGTCATGAATTTTGAAGATTTATTGCACTAGTGCAATATTGGAACTTATTGTACGCTAACTTTTGGTTACTTTCTGTGGGAAATATTATATTGCTATGCAATAATATAATATATAAAATACTAATAGTTAGTGTTATGTTAGTTTGTATGGATAAGTACAAACTAATGAAAAAAGGTTCAAATGATAAAGAATATTGACAAACTTAAATCAAAACTCCAAAAGTTTTTTTTTAATTTCACGGGCCTTTACCCAAGCGTCAGTAGTCACCTTTTTTGGTTCGATTCCCGTCTGGGATGAAAATTTCAGGGACTGAATTTTCGGCTCCCCCTTGACACTATTTGCGAGTATGGTCTTGAGGAAACGATGATCGTCCATCGGACGGGGACGATAAATGGCTGACCCGTGTTAAGAGAGAGACATATCTCTTGCACGTTAAAGACACCCATGTAGATTTCGAAAAAGAGCAGGCTAATGCCGCTACAAGGCAGCACTCGCACCCGCAAAGTGGAAAGGGATTAATATAAGTTGCAAAACTTGTTTCCCATTCCACTATAAATAAATATGTTTAAACTAAACCTTTTTTGCTGTTTGGTCCAAGAATTATTTCATTGTAGTCTTTAGATTTCACGTAAATATCTTCATAAATATTATAATAAAAACTTTTTTAGATATACTTTTCACACCACTTTCCCAACTTAACAAAATATTTTTTTTATCTTTCATATAACAATATGAAATTAATATTGCCTCTATTCAAAGGTACTCATTGACTTTAACGAAACAATCAGACACAATAGTTAAAAATGTCGCAAATAGGGGTACAACAAATTTGAAATGTCAACTCCGTACTGCTATTGACGACAATTCAAATAATAATTTTTAGTAATATTCCAACGTTAAGTAATTCTTGTTTGTTAAGGACGAGATTAATTTTAGTCCCGTGGATTGTTTTTACAAAATTGCATACTATTGGCATCCTTGCATACACATCAGCATGTATTATTGAATATACCTATATAACCAATGTTCTGTAGTGTTTGGTATTTCTGTTGTTTTACTCACTTGATGCACACACTGATTTCTTATTTGCAAAATAATTGGCCTTGCATACGCATATTGAATCTTTGGCATCGCAATCTGCATTAGCGTCTGCACACTGACCAGTCGGTGTAGCTGTGCACGTTCCCCCTAAAGCAATTTCTAAAATAAAACTATCTCGATTAGAATTTCGGATAAATTGTAAAATCATGTCTATTTAACTTTCTGAATAAAAATGCAGGGGTTTTGATGCGGTATAAAGACAACAATATTGTATTTACTTGACATAACACGTTATTAGTCACTGATTGTCCTAAGTTCTTGATATTATCCTCATAACGAGCAATGTCAATTCAATACACTATTATTTCTTATATAAATTTATTCTTGAAAGCTTTTTGATGCAAATTCGTTATCATTGTAATGTTTTAAATATATTAATGTCATTGAGACAGCTAGCAAATAAAATAAATTAACAAATAATTCTTACGTTTGACACATTTATTGGTACCATCTGTTTTATATGAAGTAGGACTACAGGCACATTTAGAAGTTGTACATACATTATTTGCCTCTGTGCAATCCTCAGCAATTTTGCAAGTTCCATCGTAAGCTACGCCTGGAAATATATCAAACGTTTTTTTCGTTTTATACATAATTTTAAAAATGTGGATTGGAATAGTAGATTTTGCAGGGAATTTGTAACATTGACGTGTAAATAATCCTCACCGTGCTATTGCAACTTATGGAGATAAGGATTGACATCATTTGGGAACAGTTAATTGTGTCGCTCCAAACAATAAAAATTTGTTAAGTCGTCAAATATCTAATTTCAAATCCGTTTAGTTACTAAGAAATATTGCACGGAATTTACAGATACAAGATGTATTCGCAGGACCAAGTTTGCATGCATCATCTGTTCACACACTTAATCAATCAGGTTTTCTGTTGCGTAAGACAAGATAGAAACGACCAGGCTTTGAACTTTCAGGCTTTTGATATTCACATGTGCCTCTTTTTTTAAATTTAGAAGTTTGATAAAAGTTTAAATTCTATTACTTATAACTCCCTTGTTTCAACAGGCCCTACCAGATCACCATATCTTGAGTTTCTTTGTTCTTAATACTTTCTTTTGTTCTTTAAAATTTTTGGAGGTAATGCTAAACACACATCAATAATAAAAAATATCTATGCGGAAAAAAAAATAATTTTCACACTTTATATAGGGACAAAATCCAGTTTCTATGTAGATAATCGAACGCAACACCTTAAGCATATCAAGCCTATATTCATACTCTTACACCAATACGACTGTATACAAGCTCTCTGTCAATTTAACATATTTGAATATTGAATCCGGGGCTCATAAAGGGTAAAAACTATATAGTTGTATAAAGTATAACGTAATTAAATTATGGCATTCTAAAATAAATACTTTTCCTCTATATTTATCCCCACCCACAGACAAATGGTATTGAAGCCTGGGGGAAAGTCGGAAACTCTCGCAACACTTTACACCCACAACTGAATATTGATATTACTTCTTACTACGGTATTGAAAAGCAATAACTTCAAATTCCATTGTGAACAAAAATTCAGGGTGATGGAACATAAATTGGTATTAAGATGACCGCGTCTTACGTCAATAATTGTAAGCGTAAGTACTTAGAACAGCAAACTTTCAATTCTTTCTCTTAATGCGATTGTTCAACTTGAAAACGAAGCCCATCAGGGGCGTAGCTGCCGTTAGGCACTTTAGGCACGTGCCTACACATAATTTTTTCACAAATATTTTTTTTTTGTTAAAAAAAATAATAAACAACGTTATATGTAGATGAACTCCAGTGAAGTTGTTATAACTCTAATTATTGAAAGTCAGGTGTACACTAGTTTCTCGTCCTTAGTGAATGGAAATTAGGATAGAATTGAATGTTTTTATGTGTGTACCTTATATAGAAACTATAAACTAGAACTTTGGTTCAGATCATTTCAATTCTATCAACAAAAACTTGAATGAACCTCAACTTAGACACATGAATATTTAATTAGTTGTTAGTTTTCAACTAGCTTGCTTTCCACTTTGTCTTCACCCGACTTGCCAATGTTGGTCGTCCGTTTGGCTGTGAAGGATGTATAAATACGTAGTCACGTCTGGTCAGAATGGGGACATTTAATCTTATGTCTAGTTGTAGAGAGAATACCACTCTTTGAGGAGATCGTAGTTGGTCTACTGAAAGGCAAAGTGTCTGCACCTATCCGCAATTTTCCAATGCATGGCATTTTCAAATTTCCAGACCTTCGTCCTGTACAACACTTATTACAGGACTAAGCTCTCTGTTGTGTTTATTGTAAATAATCAATGTTTTTTTTTGTTTTAAACTTGCATAAATATTTTACACTGGATGTTTATAATTCAATCTATTAACTGGCATCCAGTAGTTTTGAGTACTCTCAGATCTACGTGTAATGACCACAATTATTCAAATTCCTAAGCAGGTAGGGATTTTACAGTAGAGCGGGATATAAAGAAATACGAATTTCATGAATTTTGTTATGTTAGTATGAACAGAACAGACTTATGCATTAGGCATCGACTATGTGTGTATGTGTTTGTGTGGCTAGGGTGAAGGTTTAAGAATCAAAAGATTGATGGTTGATGTCTTTCTAGCCAAAAGGATAGTGTTATTATATATATCAGTGTTTACGTGCACGTGCCTATTTTTTTTAATGAAGGATCGTCAATATGTAAGTATCAATTAAGTTAAACGTATATATCGATCATAACGGAACAGATTTGAAAATACCAAACAGGGTGTACTGCTTAATTAAAGGGATATGCGGATCTATGCTGGGCAGTACATATTGTAAATATTTTTTTTATATTTGATTTTCCAATTGTACTGCGTTATTTAATTCACCATTCAGATGTTATGGTTAATCATTCATAATTCTTCGAACTTTTCATTATAATTATCATGATTAAATAACCAGAAAATTTAATATTTTTGTGCATAAAATTTTGCAGCCAAAACGTTGAAATCCGTTTTCCGTCGGGGGTTTCGCCCCCTTGAACCCCCTACCAGGGCAGAGCTGCTGGGGGCCTTGAGCGGCCCCCAAACCCCCCGCCGATTTGTGCCTACAGTTGAATTAATACCTAGCTACGCCCCTGCCCATCACTCAATAAAATTTTCTTTTGAAATGTCTGCTACTCAGATCACATTTCATAACACTGCTAGACAAGCATGATTATTTTTTTGTCATTAGATGATATCTTAAACATTGCATCGGAGTTTTTTTTTTTTTTGCAGTCAGTGTTAATCCTTAAAAAGAACAAGAACGGGACAAAAAAAAATGTCTACAAACTTTATATATAACAAATTAACAATATGGTATACACATACTATTGATATATCAATGATCAATACATACCTTCAACACCTTGTGCAATACATAATACAAACATCACCCAAATACCAATAAACCGAGCTAAGAGGTCCTGTAAGGGGAAAAAATCAGTATTGTGATATGTATTTAAATTATATGTAGCGTATTTAACTGACTATATCCGGATATGGGTATTTAGTCGGATTTGATGCAAGCATACGATCTGTATTGCGTCTTATACTATGAGAATCAAATATCCTTTAACTACTATGTAATATCATTGTGTTAGCACGTAAATTATGAGCTATGAAAGTTAAGTAGCTCCATCATTTTTTTGAGTAAGTTTTAAAAAATTTCAATCGAATATTCTTTTCTTATGGTTAGCATTTATAAGTCGTCACTATCCTATAGATTAACCACTTTTGATTGTAATGATAATTTAGAATCTTCATGGAATGCAGAGCACCAATGCACAGTTATATAATTCTATTGATATGCCATATGTATGCAAGATTGACATTCCTTTGTACTATCATTGATGACTATGTTCCAATTTGAAAAAGTCAACTAAAGCTATGCCACTATTGTCTCCCTTGAACAGGTTCATAATTTTTTATTCACGTAAAGTTATTTGATTTAATTTTAAATAATTACATTTTTTTTTAATTCAATAGATTTCAGTTTATTGGTTAATTAAAGACATTGATATATGAAGATAATTTTATTGATTTGTTTTGAAACATTTTAAAATATTAATACAAATATAAAGAACCTTTCATAATTTTCTAAATATTATTAATTTACATACAAGAAATTAACCGATCGTGCAAGGGCTGTATAGCCTGGGTAAGTCCTTAAACACTTCCCTCATCAACACGAAATTATAGAACCGATCATGCAAGACTTACATGGCCAATTATTGAACGCCACATCTGTCTTATGTGAAACTCTGATATTACGTTATGTTGTTATATTATTACTCAAGATGATATTTTGTCTTTACCTTACATGGTATTGACAATACGTAATGATGTTTTGATATACTTGTAAATCATTATTTGAAAGAAAATAAAAAACGTTTTGGAATATATGTTGCACAGGTAGCCGACTATACTGTGTAATGTAGGCTGTACGGTTGCATATGCCTATTTAAACTCTTGTCTCACTGGCAATCAAACAACATCTAACTTTATTTCCATTTTTATCTTGTGTTTTGTATAATGTGACATTGTTTAACTTTTGTACGCATACCCCGGGCCCTTTCTCGGAAGCCTAGACAAAAGCTCTAGATCTTGAGCCGCGATGGAAAATTTTGTTACTCATATACCTCAAATTTCAACTCGAAATCTAAATCTAAATGAGACTCAAACTCAAGTCCAACTCGAACTTCACCTCAAAAAGTTACTCAAATTAAAAGTTGAGGTAGAATTGTAACTCAAATTCTAAACCAAATGTGACTCAAACTCGAAGTTCAACTCGAAACTCATTGTTAACTAGAACTTTAATTCTAATAATAGCTTGCATACTAACTCGAAATCGAAGACTTACTCAAAGTTTAACTCGAAAAGTTAACCGAACATTAATTTGAACTAGATGGATTGCCATATTAATCCAAGGGACATAAATAAAGGCAACAGTAGTATACCGCTGTTTGATACTCATAAATCGACTGAGGAAAAAACAAATCCGTGTTACAAACTAAAACTGAGGGAAACGCATCAAATGTAAGAGGAAAACTACGACATCACAGAAACACAACATTAAGATGTGTAACACACACAGAAACTAACTATAATATAACAATGGCCTTAAAACATGAAAATCTATTTAAAAATAGAACTAGTTTTACCGATTGAGTCACGTGGTCTTACCTCATCACGTATTGTGATAACCACTTCAAAGAATTACAGGACCCATCAAATTTAATACTGAAAAAACACATCATGTATACGTAGTGAAAAATCGTCAAATTTTGATACATCTTAAAATAATGTTAAAGCCATATAACGAATTAGCAAATCATCACACGCAATAACCACACCATGTAATGAAACAACTACATTACGTTAAGTCACATACACATTAAGTAATGTTAAAACCACATTGCCAAATGACACGCCACATTAAATGAGGGTAAAACCACAACGAGTAATGACCAAACCATATTGTGTAAATCCGAAATATCATTAAGTAATGACTATTCCATATTGAGTTATATCAAACCATCATTAGTTAATGTTAAAATCATATTTCGTAAAAACTAAATATTATCAAGTTATTATAAAACAACATTACGTAATATCATTGTTCTAAATAAGACAGCTGTGGTGTTTCGTAGATAACGGTCGTTCTTTACCCCCGCACTCACAAGCTACTTTGCCTACTATAACATTAACAGTGCAATTGCCTCAGACATATACAGTTTATTGTCTATTGATGATATGAGGTAAAACATTCAGGTGAAACCCACACATTATGAAAGACACATGTATTCATTCTTCTGGCACGGATATACTGTTTTATACTGTGTCCACATCATCTAACCTGCAACAGCATTGCTCCTGCTACTTGTAAAAGCATTTATTGTTTTGAAATGGTGTAAACAAAAAATCATGTCAGAATTCAAATGAACCAGTTACATTGCCTTAATATAGTTGCATTACTTGATTCCTTAAAGACAAAAAAGCATGTCTGATGTGAAACCCTAACTCAAACACACTCACGATACCCCTACGAACAAACTCTAAAACAGAACACCATAACCACCACAATAATGATGAAATGTTGGGAAGATTAACCAGAGTTATCTTAAATTAATCACAAAAAGGTGCCGGCAAACAATTTTTAATTTGAGCTTAATTAACATTAAAACAATTTTCAACTTACAATAAATTTTACTTTATTCAGTTATTAGGACTTAGTTTCTCATATCTACTAAAAAAAATTGATAGTATGAATTTTGATGATCACAGATAAACATGGCATTATATGTCAATGAAAATAACACCTTATAAATTTCATGCATCATCAACAATGCGCAAGACAAAAACTTTTGAAACCAGGTTTCTAAACATTAATTCAATTTATGGTAACAATGACACTGTATTATGAAGTTTAGCATGAAAAAGCCTCACATATAACTCTGTAAAGCTTTTAGTTTTAGTTGATAAACCCGCATTCTGTACCATGTGTTCATTTCGATAATAAATGCTGGAGGACATATAATCTGAAAAAGTGTTGAGGTGACAAAACCGAAAAGGAACAAATATGTTACAAAACCAAGAAGTAGATAAACATGTGCGGAGTATATGTAGTATAGCCTTTCAAGTTTAAAATCTGTATACTTTTTCTTCCAAAAAAAATATTTAACAAAATTTGATTTACAATGTTTTTTATAAATATAGCATCATTACCATAGAATTTTTCCCTATAAGATATTGTTAAATTTTCCCTTTTCAAAATATTGTGTAGAATTTGTTTTTGTTTCAAAAAAATAGAAATCCTTGGCATGAGTAAAGTTTCATACTCTTCAGAATTATAGACAAAACTATAGACCAAATTTCACATAACATTTCATTTCATATAAGACCAAAAAAAACATCACTGGAAGTTAATCAATCACATTTGCACCCCTTTTTCCCTATGTACAAGCTGTAGTAACCATGTTTCCTAAAAAAAAAAAAAAAAATCTATGAAATACCAAAATAAAAAAAAATGAAACACCAAAAATATATGTTTATGGTTTCCTACAACTGTCAAATTCAAAGGAATGTTTTTTTTTAAATGTCGGCCCCTTTTCGTATGCAACTAAATATGTAGTTCATACTATGATTTGAAGGTATAACACCTTTTACCATATTTTTACAGTTATGATTTGAATAATTGATGCAATAATACAATACTATGAACTTACCATGATAGTTCAACTGGTCTCTGTAACTGTCAAACAATATTTAAGTATTTATATGATAACGTGATCATTACACGTATCAACAGAAAAACATGTGACATTGTCTCCTAGGTAATATTATATTTACATGCAAAGCTTTGTACTATGACATAGAGTTTATTATGTATCGTTCATTTAACATATCTTGATATAATTTTAATTTCCGGCTCACGATAAGATAAATTTGCATGTATGCATTAATTCAAAGCATTAGAAAAAGTTAAGTAGAATAAAAACAAATGCATGAGCTGTGATTGCAATGTAATACGAAGACAGCAGCGAGCCGCTTAAACCATTTACCGTACAGTGGCTATACTAAATCTGTATGTACGACAAAGACGTCTAAACCGTATGAACTTGTATTGAGACTACAGAAGTCATAATAAGTACATGGAAAGTACTTGTATTCGTTATTATCAAGTTTCGTGATTTGAATAGAAATAACATGTTCGTGGGTTCTTAGATTCGTTGATTTCAGTTTTTTTGAAGAAAAAGTCGAGTGGAGAATTGGAAGACATCAGAAAAATATATTCGTGATTTCAGACGGATGTTATTTGTTGATGATTGGTGGGACATTGAAATATCAGTTGTCCATTTTACTATCTTGTAAGTCTATCATTAATGGCAAGACGCATACAATTTTGCTTTCGGAAATAAGCAAATGCATTAACGCTTACAAATTATCTCAATTAAAGAAAAAAAACAGTTTGTACTGCACTTTGGTCGGGTTGTTGCCTCTTTGACACATTCCATATTACCATTTTCAATCTTCCTTAAATTCGTGATTAAAGCCACCCTCAGAAACCCCGAAAATTGATACCCCTTCGAATAAAAGTACAATCCACAGTATATGATGTAAGAAATTTATTACACCGCCTTTCAGAATGGTATAAAGACATCATTCGTAAATATAGCTCAACATGCAGACTTCTAATACGTTCAGGTATTTCACATCCAATTTTTTATGGTAATATTCTTTATAAGGCACAAAGGTGTCAGTATTCACCTCAGAAACTTACAAAACCTTTGAATAGACTTATTAAGAAGGGATATAATTACGATACTGTTGTCAAGTCATTAAAGATTGCATATTTTGGCGTTAATATTGAGTCACTGATAAGGTCTTTGCATCGGAACTAAACACATTTATTCTAAAAACAGTCGTTTGCATTACACGGGTTATGTTCTTCTCATATATGTTATGATGGTAAGATACTAAACCCCTAACGGGAAGGATTGTGCCTGATGTTCATATGATGAAATCATAATCTTTCAGTCAGTTTAATTGAAGTCTGGAGCTGGCATGTCAGTTAACTGCTAGTAGTCTGTTGTTATTTATGTATTATTGTCATTTTGTTTATTTTCTTTGGTTACATCTTCTGACATCAGACTCGGATTTCTCTTGAACTGAATTTTAATGTGCGTATTGTTATGCGTTTACTTTACTACATTGGTTAGAGGTATAGGGGGAGGGTTGAGATCTCACAAACATGTTTAACCCCGCCGCATTTTTGCGCCTGTCCCAAGTCAGGAGCCTCTGGCCTTTGTTAGTCTTGTATTATTTTAATTTTAGTTTCTTGTGTACAATTTGGAAATTAGTATGGCGTTCATTATCACTGGACTAGTATATATTTGTTTAGGGGCCAGCTGAAGGACGCCTCCGGGTGCGGGAATTTCTCGCTACATTGAAGACCTGTTGGTGACCCTCTGCTGTTGTTTTTTATTTGGTCGGGTTGTTGTCTCTTTGACACATTCCCCATTTCCATTCTCAATTTTATTTTCTCTATGTTTTGTGCTATTTTTACATTTCATGATAGGTGTGAGAAAATATTTCACCGTATTAGTAAAAAATCTCTTCTCAGCAAATGATTGGTCGAACTTTTCTTGGTTTCTGCTTAACATGTCTCAGGACGTCACATATAAAGAACTCTACTCTTTGCACATCATTAGAGAAACAGAATCCACCACAATAACTCGTATATTACGATATTTCTTCACTCTCAATAGTTAAGTTAAAGTATTTAATAAGCTCGACAAGTCTCGCACTTTAAATATTAAAATCTAACTGTCTCCAGTAGAGAAATATCGTCACACACTTGTTGCAGTAGTAAAATCTGTAGTACCTCTGTGCGTAATTTCCAACACCATAAAAATTGTGCATCAACAACATATCTCAGAGATATTTTAACGATCATGAACCTATTTTTTATTTTATTTTTTATTTTAATTGTTATGTTTTTCAATGATATGTCATGTATGCAAAGTTTTATGAAATTTGTTATCTGGTTAGCTTAGAATATAAGAAGACAAGCAAAGAATATATTCAGATTCAGTACCAGGGGCGCATTTACTGCCAGGATTTATTCATTTTGAACAAGTTCCAAAATTGAAATTATGTTCTTTATCTAATTATGAAAAATAACAAATTTGCTCTTAAAGCATTATCATTCCAGATTATGAAATTTTAATTTATCAGGTTAACAAGTTGAAGATATGGATTAACGTTGCTTCCATGAATCATTCCTTGTATTTTTATCTTTTTTGTACAGGTTTCCGTCGATACCAGAGGTGGTGTGAACGAGATGATTACTTTTCAATGAGAATGTAAACTAGGCAATTCAAATACATACATTTTATTACTTATGCTCAAAATATGCATGTTTCTATGTTAACTTTTTTTTTTTAATTATTTGAGTATATGATTTTGCCATGGGAGATAGAACAGGGGTCATTGCAGTGATTTTTAAGTAAAGAGATGTTTGTTATTAAAGGTTTTCATCAGCATATTATTTCTTATGATAAGATTAAAAACAGTTTGTTTTCTTCAGTTTATAGGTTTATAGAAAAGAATAAATGTGTTAACTTCCAATGCACAGACCCTATAAGTGAATCAATATGAAAGCCAAAATATGCCTTTAAACTGACAACCGTTTCGTACCTGAACGTATAAGATGACTGCATGTTGATTTATATTTTCAAACGATGTCCTTGTTTCGATGATACAATTCGGTAAATGTTATGACTAGTCAGTGATATCAAAACCCTGGTGTTATATTTTTTCCGTAATACATAGATAAAACCAAAATGTTGTTACATACACGGGCAATCGTACAAGTTGACATAGATAAACACCATAAAATAAGTATTTAACAACATTCCTTCATAATTCTGCTTAATCAAATAAAAATGAAACACAAGACATTAGTAAAGATTTTTTTATAGATCTTCCTTTTAAAGAACCACCTAACAGAAACATGTGACATAACTTATTCTGTTTTAAAAAAAATACTTTAAACGATAAAATCAAGTGATTATGTACTTTTGTCTTGATGGGCTTTACATTTAATCATTTGATGTCTTTTGTAGTTGACTGAACAGTAAATAGTTATCAAAGGTACCAGAATTATAATTTAGTACGCCAGACGCGCGTTTCGTCTACATAAGACTCATCAGTGACGCTCGTATCAAAATATTTATAAAGCCAAACAAGTAAAAAGTTGAAAAGCCATGAGGATCCAAAATTCTAAAACGTTGTGCCAAATACGACTAAAAGTGTTGAAAATGTTAAAAGGTTTTTTTTAAGATAGGTGTCGCAGTCATAATAATAAAATGTAAAGATCTTCTCATTTTCATGGAACTAAATAAACTCATCATAGATACCAGGATAAATCTTTGTATTTACGCCAGACGAAATGCGTCCTTGGAAACAGTGGACATACAAAAATATTTTTATAAATTCCCAACTGAGAAAATTATGCATTTTTTAAGTACCATTTACAGAATTGATCTATTTTATTTCAATTTAAAGTTTAGAACTAGACACATGTTTCTGAACATCAGATGAATATAGTTTACTCATAATGCATATGCGTTCATACAGTTGTTATTAATAAGATGCAGAGTTCTATTCTAAGAAAAATAAGTCTTCATTATTGAAACAGTTTTATGATCACCAACTATACCGGTATCAGTTCTACTAGTTCTACTAGTTACAGCTTTGTCTCTGTGTTCACAAAATAATGTCATAATTTCAAATTTTCACATGATATTAGGAAAAGTTTAAAATAATTCTACATATTCCAAAGTCCTCAGGTTAGCTTAGATATGTTCACCAATGTGATATGATATGATGCACTTGATTGAATTTATTAACGTATTTAAACAGACAGGTACAGCGGATACTAGTGAAGTGTTAACTGCTGACCTTTTTTTAACGCCCGAGTATAACCCAGTTTTTGGTGATGATCGTGCTGCTCAATTCTAAGATTCATGTGTATAGTTTAATTAATTGTTGTTAGTATTAATTTCATTTTTGATTGGTGGGGGGGGGGGGAGATATGGTAATGTTTGTTTTTGTTCTGCTTGTTATCTTTAGTTACCGGGTTTTGTTGTGCCTTTTGTGTATGCTGCATATATTTACGTACTGATGTAATATCATCATATCTTTTCTATTCTTTTAAGAAAGAGTTTTGAAGAAACTTGTTCAAATTCAAATTTTGTAATCAAATTGTATATCTATTCTTCAAACTGATCCAGTTTACTAAGTTTTCTCCCTAGTGTGATCACCTTTTCTGGAATGTTAAAAGATCTTCCATTAATATTGAACTCTCCAACAGGACACTTACTTTTAAAAGAAAAGTAGAATCACAAAAAAACTGAACTTTGAGGAAAATTCAAAACGGAAAGTCACTAGTCATGCTAATCAAATGGCCAAATCAAAAGCTCAAACACATCAAACGAAAAGATAACAACTGTCATATTTCTGACTTGGTACAGGCAGTTTCTTATGTAGAAAACGGTGGATTGAACCTGGTTTAATAGCTAGCTAAATCTCGAACTTGTTTGACAGTCGAAAAAAATGTCATTCTATTGACAACGATGCATGAACAAAACAAACAGGCATAAAAGGTAAAAATGTCAATGATACAGCAGTCAACATTGTGACAAAGAAGCATAAAATGGCATAAAGACCAAGCATATAATTTAGTAAAAATTAAAGACAAAACTACACAAACTTACCATAGTACAATAACACAATGACGGGATGTATAAGTACAGAGCCAGGTCATATGTGTAACAAAGATACATAAAAAGGCATATAGACAAAGCACATAGCAGAAATGAAAGACGAGCAACAAGTTATTTCTCGGTATTTTTTTTATTTCGAGAAATTGCCCACCACATATCTATACTTGCAATGATTGTTTTTTAACATCATTATTTGGATTGATATGACAGGTTCTAGTTTTGTCCTCTGGTTTCTCTTGGAAATAAGGTAAAACTAAAAATGGCAAGTTTATAAAGGTGAAAAGCATTCACCTGCTTGCAAATGCCGGAGTACTGTACATGAGTAAGATGATGTAAGCTATTATCCTCTCAAGCATATCCCATTTAATACTTATAACGTCACAGTACTAAAATTTTACCGAGTACCCAAACTGTACATATTTAGCAAAAATAGAAATCAAGTTTAATAAGGGACATACAATTTGTATGCTTTCATCATTTGACATTATGTTCGTCTTTTAAGTAAGTAAATATATCTAAATATTCACAAAACGTTTAAAGTATATATCAACAGATGAAGTGTTTACTGGAAAAAGTAACATCAACGAATTCGTCGCAAAAAGTCATCTTTTTAAAATGAGCAAACACAATATGATACAGGCATTCATTTCTTAAAACATAAATAGTAAGCAGTTACTATTGTCAAATTGTTCTGAATATTTGAAAATATAAAACAAAACATCAGTTATTCGAATTTTTAGGACGAGAATTTAAACAAACATGCAATTTTGGTAATCCTCTTTACCAAATGGAGATCGGTTCAAACACATTTATCTATGATTCTATATGGATTCAAAATTAAATTGGTGGGACTATATAACAAATAAGGATACATATAGGCACGAGTTGTATACAACTGTTCAAATATCATAAATCGATTGAGAGAAAACAAATTCGGCTTACAAACTAAATACGAAGGAAACATATCAACTACAAGAGGAAAACAACGAAATAAGAGAACACAGATTGTGCAAGAAAAAAATAAGACAATATAGTTCAAGACATTCTAAGAAAATATGGTGGGTTTGAACCTGGTTCGAGCAGCGGTATACTACTGTTGCCTTTATTTATTGCTAGCCAAATTTCTAAAATGACAACATTTCAAGACGGGAATACAGTTAAAATAATGCTAGAACACCTAAGACAGAAATACATGAATAAATAATATCATAGTAAATTTCGACAGGTTGACCACATGATAACAACGAATAACTAAAATCAGTTTAGGACAGTACACAAACACAACTTAATAGAATTACGACGTGTGTGTGCCTGAAACACCTATGGATCAACGCCACAAAAAGTAACGTCACTGGTAAATTTCTATAAAATTAGATAAAAATCAAGACTACGTATATAATTATGTAATTTGATGTACTTTATAACAATCACAAAAATATTGATATATAATTGTGTTAGTTAATGATCCTTTCTTCCAATTCAAACTGCGTAAAACAAAATAATCCTGTGCACATAGCTGCATTAAACTGAAATTATATAAAGATAGAATGGAAACTTTTTGTATGGGTCATAAGAAAACGTTGTTAAAAAACTGTAAAAATAGATGCAATTTTGGTACCCTCAAGTTAGTTTTTTCGTCTGTAAAACATGGCGTCATACTGCACATAGATCTGTAATGCATACAACTATATACACAAAACAGATACCAAGGGGTTTATAAAAATCACAATCTGAAGAAGAAAAAAGTACGGATGAACGAAAATAAGGGATGTATACAAATAAATGCCACTTTGCTATATATATTACTAAGTACATAGGAAATTGATAGTACTATAAAGTTCATATAGAAACTTGCAAGAAAATGTGTGATACGTGCCGATTGATAGTATCAAGCATTTTTACAGCTGTTTTGTATTTGCATTTGATAGAAATAATGAAACCAAGATAAAAGAACATGTGTTATAGAGCTTAATTGTAATCAATTTAACAATGTTAATTGTTTCCCTTTTGATTACGAACATGCAATTTCATTTAAAAGTATTTGCAAATTGCACCTAATATAACAAACAATGACATTTTCTTTTTCGTGTATCGTCCCACACTTGAAACAATGATTCTATAGTACACATATAAACCATTAAGAAGGTAACACAATAAACTCGATCTATAAAGAAAATAAGATCAAACAGATTCTGAGTACGGACTGACATTGATGGTACTCGGGTATTTTTTATTAGCAAAGTTTGTATTTATAAGTTTATTACATTGGTTGCAATGCATATCATAGATTTCTCAGTAAAATAAAAACACGTGCAATAAACGTGGTTATTTCACTCCTCTGACGTCATACACCAAAAGGCCTTGTCAAGACGTCGTTAACGTCAGATCAAAACGAATTGTGACAGTAAATATCACGAATATGTCAATGCCAATGATGTATAGGAACCGAAACAGTTGATGAGCTATATAATAAATAGGCAAATCCATCTATGGTCTATTTTGTCTGAGGGAGTTAAACTCTTAGTTTCTAACGTTCTCAAAAATACTTATTTTTTCATTTAATCGTGTTGTTATGACTCAAGACCATACATCTTGGTTTTTTATACACTAAATGTTGCGTAATTAG
Source organism: Mytilus galloprovincialis (assembly GCF_965363235.1). Classification (NCBI taxonomy): domain Eukaryota; kingdom Metazoa; phylum Mollusca; class Bivalvia; order Mytilida; family Mytilidae; genus Mytilus; species Mytilus galloprovincialis. Next base: position 49,752,766 of record NC_134846.1, read on the forward strand.
CTGGAAAGCAGTCAAATTAAATTTTAAGTAAAAGTATTTGGTTTGACCTGATTGTTCGAACTCCAATACTAGATTAAGAATGCCACCCTTCACAAACCGATTGCTTTTATTATCATTATACAATTATATTACAAATAAACTAGGTGAATATAATTTAGCAACGCTCGAACATTCTGAACCATTCTAATACATTTTGCAAATTTATAAGTACATTATAACGTTGGAAACACTAAAAACATTTTAGTTTAAATTGGTTTACATTTTTTTGTTGTTATGTACCTTTATGTCTGATTTAACGGTCTTGGTTTTTCTCATTGGTGACGACCACGCGTTGATCTTTAATTGCTTCATACCACATCTCATTAATGTTATGCTATTGGGTAAAATTGTATATTCGAAACCTCTGGTTATAAATATATAAAATGAGTCAGTGTCCACCACATTTCTATTTCTACTGTTCAATATGCTCTCAACAGAAAGCCGACTTTCGTACACAGCTGTTTGATGTTTAGGAGACTGTTGAGCAATTACACATAATATAAACCCCGAAACTGTCCGTAAAAGCCTCTTACAGGAGTTGTGGTTGGTTGCAGTCTGTCATATTTAATTTTTTTATCAATTTATTTATCATTGTAGAATATATCTGATCGTTGATGTTTTCATTCTCATTATATATTTTATTGAATAATGTTTTTAAAGTCTTATGAAACTGCAAATAAAAAAAAAAATATGCATATGTTTTTTATAACTAAATTGATAGCTTTCATTAAAAACTTATGTACACTAATCCTTAAGAAAATTCTTTAATTTGTCAACATTTAGAAGATGTTTACTTTTTTTTAATTGCTTGCTTTCAGAAAGGAATTCACCGCAATATTTTCCGTATGCAAGTGATCTTAGCGTGACCCCTCTCGTAAAAATATGGTGATCGGAATACTCATGGATCTGTCTTTAAAATAAATTTATCTGATTGTACATGTTATACACAAACTCGATATCCATGCTTCTTTGTTGATTGATTACTACAAGGTGACAATCCGTAAACTACGGCTTCAAAACACGGCAATGAATTAGCTGCCATATTTTCACATCATAACAGACAGAAACAAAAAAAATGACGATTATACGATATGTTTGCGTAAGAAATGATCAAATCGTGCACAGAAGACTAAGTTTATGATATACATGTATTGGTTTAAGAATTTGATAAACATTATTTTTGAAGTATTGTTCAACATGCGTAACATGTGTGTAAACTAATCGAATGTACCAGGCTCAAAATAATGGCGTTTGGTCTATAAAAATTTATCTTTGGTAGCAAATCAAAAACGATTAAAAATGCAAAATAAAGTATGAAGATGAGAGTCATTGAGGATCCAAATTTCCAAAAGATTTTTCAAATAAAGTTGAAGTTAACTTTTTCTTGCAAAGTACATCCTTTGTATTGCGAAAAAATCTTTGAAAACATTCAATTTATGTTGAATGCAATTTCAATGTAAGTTCTTTCCAACTCATAAGTACCATTTGGGGATAACCCTCCAAACAGCAGTGGCATTGGTCGTATTGGTTGTATTGAAATTCATACATGCCAGCTGAATATTTGTACGCATGACGCGCGTTTAGTTTACAAATGTTTCATAAGAATGCTTGAATCAAAATGTATCAATGTTATGTGTGTAAGCTTGCCAACGTTCTCAGTTACGACTTTTCTTGTTTACTCTAGAATTAGTTTAACAACTTTAAATCTAATTTGAAACTGCATTGCTAAAAAATTTTAACATCTCTTAGTGATGATGTGCATTGTTTAGTTAGTAGGTGTTTAGTTCATTGATTATCAATAAAGATATTGGCCATCACATATGATTTTCGTAATGAATTATGATTAATTATGAAAAACTCTATGGTTACTGTGTCATGTATTGGCTACAATTCACCACATTTATAGTTTGATCTTTTTCGATGTTCTCACCATACTAAATCTTTGAATCTTTCAATCTTTCAATTAGTTTAGTTGAGTTCTGGAGCTGGCATGTCAGTTAACTGCTAGTAGTCTGTTGTTATTTATGTATTATTGTCATTTTATTTATTTTCTTTTGTTACATCGTCTGACATCGGACTCGGATTTCTCTTGAACTGAATTTTAATGTGCGTATTGTTATGCGTTTACTTTTCTACATTGACTAGAGGTATAGGGGGAGGGTTGAGATCTCATAAACAGGTTTAACCCCATCGCAATTTTGCATCTGTCCCAAATCAGGAGCCTCTGGCCTTTGTTAGTCTTGTATGATTTTTAATTTTAGTTTCTTGTGTATAATTCGAAGTCCATAATCACTGTACTAGTATACATATTTTTAAGGGGCCAGCTGAAGGACGCCTACGGGTGCGGGAGTTTCTCGCTACATTTAAGACCCATTGGTTGCCTTCGTCTGTTGTCTGCTCTATGGTCGGGTTGTTGTCGCTTTGACAAATTCCCCATTTCCTTTCTCAATTTTAAGTTTCTTCAACTTCGTTTATATGTAGTATATATTATTTAACTGCTCAAAGATTGAAATTCAGATTCGTACCACAATCGTTTTCATTATAAACACAATTCATATTTACACATTCTTTTTGTCTGATTTGCATCGCACCTTTTTATTTAAATTGTATTTTACGAAATGTTTAACAGTGACATCAATGTTAACAAATAGATACTTTTAAAAGAAAAATCTGTCGTAGATCCCCACAATTCAATTAGGATGGTCCACCATTTTCGATATAAGAAGATGCGTGTTCCAAGTCAGGAATACGACAATTGTTATCCATTCGTTTGATGAGTTTGAGCTTTTGATTTTCCCATTTGAAATTTTCCGTTTTGAATTTTTTATCGGAGATTTGAACTTTTGTTACTAATAATTTACTGTTAAATGCGATAATTGAATCAATGGGACCAACAGCTCCAAGTTCTTAAGTTGAAACTATCCTTCATTTTATAGATTCCATAACGATTTGGTTGACCGTTATACAATATCCTGTTTCACATATGACAACTGTTATGTTCCAATTGATATAACCACAATCCTATCCTCTTTTCTTCGAATGTGGACTACAGAATTAATACTTACATCAGGATTGTACTTCCATTAACAACACGCCTCATGTCGAGCAGGATCTGCTTTCCCTCCTGAAATACCTGATATCACATACGATTTTTGCTGATGTTTGTGTTACTCAGTCCATCGTTTTCTTTTTTTATGTTTTGTTTTTATGCCCCTCCTACGATAGTAGAGGGGCATCATGTTTTCTTTTTTTGTGCGTCTGTTTGTCCGTTCGTTCGTCCGTTCGTTCGTTCGTCTGTATGTCACGATTCATGTTAATTTGTTTGGTCAAGGTAGTTTGTGATGATTTTGAACTTGAAATTTTGTACACATGTTTCTTATGATATGATCTTTCTAATTTTGAATGACCCCAATTTCACGGTCCATTGAACATAGAAAATGATAATGTGAGTGAGGCATCCATGTGTACAAAGTTTCAAGTTTAAAATCATCACAAACTACCTTGACCAAACGCTTCTTGTTTTATTTGTTTTATATTTTTTTCGTATTTTGCCATGGCATTATCTATTTCCAAAGTGAGGAAAATTGTAGTGTCTCTGCTGTTGTTCTAGTATTCTCTTCTGTAGAATTAGCCAACTGTTTTTAGTTTATTTGCAATTTCGGAAACACTCAAGAGGACGAAGAGTTATCAAAGGTACCAGGCTTATAATTAAATTTTCGTCTTACTAAAAAGAACAAATAGTTAATGCTGCTTTATTTGTTTGTTTGATCGGAGGCGCTCATATTTTTTTTCCTCTTTTATAATTCGTTGTTTACTAAACTATAGAAGTATTATATCATCTTCAAGTCACACACAAGAAGGGTTTTTACAGACTGAAAGCTATTTAAAAACTTCTTATTTTGCGAGCATTTATCATTAAAAAAAACATTAAATCGTAACATTCTGTTAAATTAAATTTCAATTGAAAAACGCCATGTGATACTTTTTGCAAATAAATGTTGAAATCAAAACTATTCTCTGAGATAAGCCGTAATCTATCCCGGGTTTGACTATTATTTACTACTATTTATTGTCACTTGATGTTAGGCAAACAATATTTCATCCATCAAATCTGTATAACGGAATCATAATTTTGCATTTATAAAATGCTCTAAATATTTTGCGACACTAGTTAACCATTAGCCGTTAATTTTCGTTACCGCATCGCGATGTTGGTATTTCGCTGCGGCTTTGCCTCGTTAGAAATAAGGGGTCAAGCTGCACCGTTGCTGTTAGTAGGTCTCTGTGGTTTTATATATAAAGGCAAAAGTAGTATACCGCTGAATTATCAACTGTCATCCAAAAAAAGTGAAATCACACAGATACTGAACTCCAAGGAAAACGGAAAGTACACAATCAGATTAAGGTTTTAACTTGGTTTTATAGCTAGCTAAATCTCTGACTTGTATTACAGTCGCATCAAATTCCTTACAAATGAGAGGTTTTGCTGGCTGTCGGGAACGGTAGTTATCCAATCGTTTGATGTGTATAAGCTTTATATTTTGCCATATGATTAGGGAAACCAGTTATATTTACGTTTGATAGACATAATTTGTTGGAATAAAAAATAAAAGCTACAAACCAATCACACCACATGATGAAAGAAATGTTTCAGTGTTCCGTATGTTTTTGTATTTTCTATATGTCAACAGCTATGTTTCGTCTTGCAAATTAGAAAAGATGCATAACTATTGTGCATTAAGTAAGCACATCATGAATTTTACAACAATTAACATAATATACAAAAAAGCACACACAAACAAATAGATATCCATATTTATATATTGAAAGATGAGGTATTATAGAAGCTATTCAGTTATGGTTGTATTGACCTATCAACTTTTTCCCATGACGAAATATTTATCATATTACACCTTGAACGGACTGTACTATGAAATAATAAGATATAAAATGTGTTCGCATCATTGTTGTCCAACTAAATGCAAGCGCTCTTTTAGAAAATAGAAGGGTTACCCAAACTAATACGGATGGTATATTGTGTACATTCATTTTGTATTCTTGTTTGTTTAAAAAAAAAAAAAAATTTAATCATTTTGTAAGGTCAATGTTGAAGCACTCTTTTCAAATTTTGGATAAAAGATAAGAATATACTGTAGCTTCTCAATAATATGAGAATTTCTTTCTCTTTTTTTTTTTTGTTGTTCTTATGTTTCAGTTGAATGTTTCCTAGTTAATCTGCCATGAATATAGTATCAGTGATCATAAGATTTAAGCAACATAAAGTATTTAATTTGAAACAGATAATTTATTGCACGACAGTCTCAAGAGTTTATTTGAAACGACATTTAGTTTATATGCACGAGAAGTAAACAGAACCTAACACAGTCTTTCAAAATCATTAAGATGACTATATTAAACAAAGATAAACAATACATGTTGGAATGATATTTGAAGAGCTGTCAGGAAATGACATTTATTTAACATATTTCATACTTGTTGGTCTTTAATAGATGGATTGGGAAATCCTGAATGCGTAATGTCATATACAGTGTAAAAACGTAGTCCAGTATCCACTCACTACATTCTTCATATATGTCCCAAGCCTGGAACCTCGTCCGTAGAAGTCATATAACGTGTCATATCTGATTGTGGTTTGTAGATTAAAGAAGAATTAATCAAATTTGCTTCATTATATCAATGGCGTAGTCTTGCTAAAGTTAATATAATGAGAATATGTTTGTGTACATATCCATGAATTTATTTATAATTTACATATAAGCTTCTATTGCTTTTGTTTCGATATAAATTATTAAACCCCAAATGAACAGGTATATGAACACTTAGTGATTGTTTTTCTTCATAAAATGATGTGTTCGGTCTTAACACAGAAACAAATGAAAATAGAGAACAAAATGTTATGTCATTGAAATGCATATACTACTTTACACAGACTATGCTGTTCCATTTTCTGAAACTGTATAAGATATTCAACAGCAGCTATATGATTTTGATGATTAATGTGAAATATGGAAACTTGGGTTCAAGGTAATTCAAGCAAAACAAAAAAAAATAACTTGTGGTAATAGTAGTTTGTCAGTAAATCTTAATTTTATACTTGATAGTAATGATTTAGAACTGCCAAGATATATCATATGCAGGCATTATTTTTTTCCACAACAGCAAGCGTCATATCATTGAGGTGTTTAGCTAGCTATGAAACCAGGTTTAATCCACAAATCTCTACATAAGAAAATACATGAACCATGTCTTGAATATAAACGTAATTTTTCATTCGTTTGGTGTTGTCAAGCTTTTGATTTTGCCATTTGAAATTGTTTTCAAATTAAAATTTCCTTGGAGTCCAGTATTGTTGTTATAATACATTTCATATGTGCTAAAATCAATGCATAAGCAAAGTAATCTTTAAAGACTCCCCAAAGAAGTTCTAAAAAAGGATCGTTTGTAAAACTAAACGACAGTCAAATTACTGTACGAATTTTTTTTAACAATCGTTAGACCGATATTGCTATGCAGCTGTGAAATTAGAGGGTTTAAGTAATATTGATGCAATAGCAAGAGTCTACTTAAAGTTCTGTAAACTTTTGTTGAATATGAAATAAAAATGAACTCCAAAAATAATGGTGTATGTGGAGCTTGGCCAATCATATGTCAGTATGTGTTGAACACAGTCTGTGTATAGATGTGTTTTGTAACTCAGCATTAAAAGTGGATATTCTTTTGAATGGTTGATTTGTAAAGGAAAATATCTTTAAAAAATATAAGTTTTCAAAAATTAAGGGTAATTACAATTTCATTCCAAAATGGGTGCAGTTGAACGTTAAACAGATAACATTTGACAAATTTTTGCAAACTTTGAAATTAGAAATTAAAAATGCATTATGTTGTAATTTTTTTAAAGAAAAAAATAAATTTGAAGAGTATTTAGACATTGTCAAAATAAAAATAACTTATGTAGGATGAAAACTAGAAATCACCAGTTAAACATCGAAACAGGTACTGTGAATTCATTTATATTCGTTGAATACCAATTTTCGTGGATTTCGTGTGTACAGGGGAACCACGAATTTAAATAGTCTATAAAGAAATTGGGAAAAAGATTAAAATTCGTTGAATATTTAGTGTACTTTGGGTTTTTTTTTTAACTTTCTACTATAATCTAAGTTTGAGGAAAGGTAAATACACCCAAGTCCAAAATATATGGTTGGAAATATAAATATAAGAAAATGTGGTATGATTGCCAGTGAGACAACTCTCAACAAGAGACCAAATGACACAGCAACTAAAAACTAGGTGTCACTGTACGGCCTTCAACAATGACTAAAGCCAATACCACATAGTCAGCTATAAAAAGGCTTTATTAAACACACATATCCCGGAGGCAACGTCAACTGTCTTTCTTATAATATATCAAATAAAATAATCTGTGTTTCATAGTTTGATTGACGTCAGAAAATGATAAATTCAAGAAGTAATATCTTATGACCAAAATGAAACCCTTCATTTTGAATTTTTATAAAAAAAAAAGAAATTTTCCAGCAGATGCCTGTAAAAACAAAATGTGATAAAGAAAAAGATAAGTGTAGAACTTATCGAAAAGGAAATCATCAAAATGATGTATAATTAATATACGAGGAAAATAATCTGCCTTGATATCAATGAAAACGTTACCTTTTTTTATTTTATCTTAAATCTTTTTAAAAAATAGTGGATAAACTACTGGCTCCGACCTTCCCATTGTAATTAGATAAAAGTATTGATTCCTTCTTTGTTTAGTTCAGGATTTCTTGCACTTTGTTAGAAATTTTTGAAATGTGAAAACAATTTCGTTAAAGTTTGATTAAGGTAATTTAAAAAAAAAAAGCAATTCATCATGATTGGACAAACACAATTTATTCGAAAAGATTGAGTACCTAAATATTTCTCAAGCAGAAGAAGCATTTGATTGTGCATAAAAGAGGGACGAAAAATACCAAAGGGACAGTCAAACTCATAAATCTAAAACAAACTGACAACGCCATGGCTAAAAATGAAAAAGACAAACAAACAACAGCACACACGACACAACATAGAAAACTAAAGATTAAACAACACGAACCCGACCAAAAAACTAGGGGTGATCTCAGGTGCTCCGGAAGGGTAATTTACGAATTTACAATATCTCAAATGACGGAAAACTATTAGATAAACATCTTTTATCTGATAACGATAACTGGACTACTATGTACTAGAGTCATGTATGCATAATTCAGTTGTCGTAAAATAAATGATCGAATTTAGTACAACCGCTTGCTTGTGAGTGATTTATTATTGTTAGCTATTTTTGTTAACATTCAACGTTTTTAAAACTCCCGTCTTTGTGTGAAAGAAAAACATATCAAAAGGAGAAAAAAATAGATCTCCTACCAAGTTATTCATTAAAGTTAAAGATGGAATGACATATTCAATTTCTATTGAACATTATCGTGTCAGTGTTTGAAACAGTTATGCGATTTCTCGTATTTTGTTATTTTTGATCAGACAAAAAATAAATATTGGAATTTGATAGTAATACTCTATGTATCTTTATCTAATTTTCGCACAATTTATTATTTTTACATCCTTTTATATGACAATAAATCATTCTACGTGATCATTGATATGCCACAAATGCAAACAGAAAAACTACGATCAAACAACAGTATTTTAAACCATATGCATATAACACATTTATAATAACGGGACTCTAATATTGTTTCTTTAAGCTTTATAAATAAATCTATATTTTGGTCTTATTTATTTAGGTTTTTGTAATGTGTTCCCCTCATAGTATTGACATAATTATGATCAACAATTGATTGAAGGGTCCATCTTTGATGTATGCCACGTGGTTCAATTTATATCAGTTATGCCTGTCATACCGTCTATAACTTCCCTTTTATTCTTTTCCTATACATATTATTATTATAGATATTAACAAAATAACTTATCGTTTTTAAATATGCAGTATGTGTGCTGTTATATTTTGAAATACAATGTTTGAAAAAAAATTGACAGTATATAAATTAAAGAACAGAATACGCAGAAACAAATGAAAGTAACGTATTCTTGTTTTGAGCTATAAAAAAACATTATAAGCACAACTTGGCGGGAAATAATTGTCTGTATATGTTCATTCAGCTATCATTAGCACATTTTTCTTTTAAAAAAAGAAGTGATGGAAATATAACAGGATTTTATGTTATATTGCAATATCTAATATCTGATAAAAAAGTAAAAAACAAGATCAGTGAAGATCCTTTTAGCCGACCAACTGTATGTTATGTGTTGTTCCTAAAACAATATTATTTCAAAACCAGTAAAATGTATCCTCATTATGAATGTGTTCCTATTGATAAATTTCTAGTCATAACTATTCGTTTTTGAACTACTTCTTTCACGTATTAAAAAAATTTAAATCTTCAGAATCATAAGTCTCAGGGAAAAACATTTTAATCTGCCATATTGTAAAAGTTTTGAGGTCGAAATTAAATTGCAATATATTGCGTTAAATGTGTAAAAAATTAAAAAAGATACATTTGCTATTTCAAAAAGTGTTTCGTTTGTTCTTTATTGATGTTAAAAACATTGATCGAGGCAAACTATACAACCGTACATATACATGTAGATGAAGCAAAACAATTTATTGAAATGTTTATTTTTCATTTTTAAACGCTCAACTCTACATATGATTCGGTGTGGAAATATATCTCGGATTTTAAGAGGAGTACGCGATAACTCCTTTGTATCAAAAAGCTTGTAAATATCAGCATTTGTTTAAGGGTTTCGTTTATAAAACTGGAAAAGTTATTCGGATACTTCGGTCGTACTTACAAATGTTATGATACAGTTATAAACATGTAAGCATGTTTTGCATAGATTATTCATGAAAAAACTGTTTATTGTTATAACAAAGAAATCTGACAGATACAATTTTGAAATAGAATATGAGAAGATAGGTATTATACTAGTATTTAAATGATAAAAAGACAAACAATATATCTCCGAAAAAGGTTCTCGCTACAAGTAAAAAAAGGAAAATAGCATTAATAAAGGCAACAGAAGTATACCGCTGTTCGAAAGTTATAAATGTACTTAGACAAACACAAAACCGGGTTACAAACTAAAACAAATGTGCACAAAAAACAATGAAAAACAGACGACAATGCAACACAAACAGAAACGAACCATATTAAAGAAAACAAATGCCCTTTTTATAACTTGGTACAGAACATTTAAAGGAAAAATGATGGGTTGAACCTGGTTTTGTGGCTATGTAAAATATAACACTGAAATGACACCATTACATGACAGGAATACAAGACAAATAAACGCAAGTATATTCAGGACAGACAAATACACAAATACACAAATAAAATTAATAAATGATTACTATAACAGTTATGGTATCACGGATGACGAAAAAAACGAAAGGCGAAAAAGCGAAATGGTCGAGTTATTCTGGTCACCATACAAAAATGATAGCGTGTTTCATATTTGAAGCAAAATAACGATTTTGAAAACAGAAAAATGTTGACAAGAACTTAAACGACATTTCTTATACCATGATTTAGATAAACGTTACTTGCATTTTTTTCTTTTTTAAGAAAGTGATGTTTTACCTTGAGTTCATCAAAGTCGAAAACTATACGGCTTCTATTTATTTGATACATAAAGTGCAGGTGATTAAGTTACACTACAGTAATGACAGCAGCATAAATTAGTTTAAGTCAAAATCCTTTCATGTTGTACTAGTTAATGCAATATCGTCATATTCATGGAGTTAGTTGACGACCATAAATCAGTAAGCTGTTTTATACAAGGTGGCCCAAACATGCCAAAACCACTTAATATTTATAATACGCTCTGCATATCTCTCTATGTCACCAAGTGATAGCATCGATTCGATTATTTGAAGTGGGATTTATAATTCGAAGATGCGATATGATCTTAATACAATGTATGAAAATAAATGATTGGGATGCCTACAACAAACAACTTCGACAATTGGAATGCATTTCTAGAAGGTGAATTATCAATTTCCCAAAAACAAGGAGTTACCACCTGTCTACCAGAAGATGGAAAATCCAAACATCTTCTAAAAAATTGGCGACCTATCTCACTACTAAATGTATATTATAAAATGATATCAACATGTATTGCAAATAGAATTTAAAAAGTCCTTGATCACCTGATTAGTGAAACTCAAACTGGATTTATAAAAGGCAGATATATTGGTGAGTGTATATGACCTTTTACAAAAACTAGATGAGGAAGATATTCCTGGCTTGCTAGTCTTGTTAGATTTTGAAAAAAGCTTTCTATTCTCTGGAGTGGAACTTTATATGCGAAACTTTGAAATTTCTAGGTTTTTATGATACAATAGTAAAATGGTTCACAACCCTATACTATAATTCAAAAAGTTGTATTCAAAATAATGGCCATCTATCAGATTTTTTTGTAATAGAGAGGGGGTACGACAAGGGGATCCATTGTCTCCCTATCTTTTTATTTTATGTTTGGAACTGCTTAGTGCACCAATAAAATATGACAACAACATTAATGGTATAAAGATTAAAAATTCTGAATTTTTACTCAGCCAATATGCTGATGATTTGACTTTGATCCTAGAAGATAGTAAAAGAGGGACGAAAGATACCAAAGGGACAGTCAAACTCATAAATCTAAAACAAACTGACAACGCCATGGCTAAAAATGAAAAAGACAAACAGAAAAACAATAGTACACATGACACAACATAGAAAACTAAAGAATAAACAACATGAACCCCACCAAAAACTAGGGGTGATCTCAGGTGCTCCGGAAGGGTAAGCAGATCCTGCTCCACATGTGGCACCCGTCGTGTTGCTTATGTGATTACAAATCCTGTAAATAGTCTAATTCGGTAGGTCACATTCATGAAAGGGAAGGGGATCTCTTAATAGTGTTCTGAATAAGATAAACTTATTTTACTCATGCTCTGGTTTGAAGGCTAATTTTGAAAAAAAAACAAGTTATATGGATTGGGGCAAAAAGGGGCTGTGGTGAGAGGAGCTAAACACAAATAAACAAATTATATTGAATCATTCAGGAAATTTCAAAGTCCCAGGCATTCAATATTGTTTGTCAAAAGATGACATATGTGGTGATAATGGTTTAGAAAAAATTCAAACAATTAAAAATCTCTTAAGTGATTGGTCATTCAGAAATATTACTATATATGGAAAAATTGTAGTTGTGAAAACTCTTGCCCTACCAATTCTAATTACATGTTTTACTGTACGTATGTTTTACCAGATCTATCCTCAGATATATGAAAGCAGATACAAGCTATGCTATACAATTTTGTTTGGGATGGTAAAGGGGACATAATTAAAAGAAATATACTTATCTCAAATTACGAGGATGGTGGTGTTAAAATGCCACATATTGAATCCTTTATTCAATCACTTAAGCTAATCTGGATTAAAAAAGTTTTAAACCCCACAAAATATTCATCATGAAAGGTGTTAATGGCAGATCATCTTGAAATGAATGGCGGCGAAAATATTTGGCATTTTTCAAAATCAGGACTCAATAAAATTTAAAAAGAATTTAACCTTTTTTGGCAAAATGTCATGGGCCTCACTGTGTGAACCTCTGACCACAGCCCCAAGTGACATCTTGTCTCAACCATTGTTTTTAAATGAAAATGTTATGATTGATGAACAGCTTTTTATAATTGTTGAATCAAGAATAATATATTTTTCCTGGTACCTTTGATAACTATTTTATCAATGATCTCATTAAGGAAAATGGAGAATTTTACAATTATGATGGATTTATTAGAAAATATAATATAAAAACAACTTAAAACATGTTGATAAATTTTTCTAGATAAAATAAGGGAAACCCCTCCTCGTATACAAGAGAAATGGAAAATGGAATTGAGAATTGATATCGTGAATGAAGAATGGAGTTTCTTTTTTAGTCTTTCTTTAATGATAACTGAAGATCCAACATTAAGGGCATATAAATACAGATTACTCCATAGAATTCTAAGAACAATTACTTTACTAATGAAATGTAAATATAGTGAAACAGAATTGTGTACTCTTTGTATAGAAACTAAAGAAACATATATGCATCTCTTTTTTTAATGTAGATATGTTCGAAAATTCTTGCTTAATTTTTTTCAAAAGTTGGAAGAGGGATGTAAAATAAGTTTTCACCCAACCTTATCAGGTATAATCTTGGGTGTAAAATATCATGTATTTAAAGATATTCTTAAATTGAGAATGGAAATGGGGAATGTGCCAAAGAAACAACAACCCGACCATAGAAAAAAAAAACAACAGCAGAAGGTCACCAACAGGTCTTCAATGTAGCGAGAAATTCCCGCACCCGGAGGCGTCCTTCAGCTGGCCCCTAAACAAATATATACTAGTTCAGTGATAATGAACGCCATACTAATTTCCAAATTGTACACAAGAAACTAAAATTAGAATAGTGCAAGACTAACAAAGGCCAGAGGCTCCTGACTTGGGACAGGCGCAAAAATGCGGCGGGGTTAAACATGTTTGTGAGATCTCAACCCTCCCCCTATACCTCTAGCCAATGTAGAAAAGTAAACGCATAACAATACGCACATTAAAATTCAGTCCAATAGAAGTCAGAGTCTGATGTCAGAAGATGTAACCAAAGAAAATAAACAAAATGACAATAATACATAAATAACAACAGACTACTAGCAGTTAACTGACATGCCAGCTCCAGACTCCAATTAAACTGACTGAAAGATTATGATTTCATCGTATGAACATCAGGCACAATCCTTCCCGTTAGGGGTTTAGTATCATACCATCATAACATATATGAGAAGAACATAACCCGTGTCATGCCAACAACTGGTTTTTGAATAAATGTGTTTAGTTCCGATGCAAAGACCCTATAAGTGAATCAATATTAACGCCAAAATATGCAATCTTTAATGACCTGACAACAGTATCGAAACTACATCCCTTCTTAATTAGTCTATTCAAAGGTTTTGTTAGTTTTTGAGGTGAATACTGACACCTTTGTGCTTTATAAAGAATATTTCCATAACAAATTGGATGTGAAATACCTGAACGTATAAGAAGTCTGCATGTTGAGCTATATTTATGAATGATGTCCTTAATACATGTATTCTCATATTGAAGCGATATGATTACTTATGAAGAATAAGATTCACAGTCCCATTTGTTGCTGAACAGGCATGGGTAATCGTAATCAGTAATCGTAATTAGCTGTAATCGATTACATTTTGCAGTGTAATCTTATGTAATCAGTAATCTTGCCATTTCTGATTACAAGAAATCGTAATGTAATCGATTACATTGCCAAAACAGGTGTAATCATGATTACTTTTAGACTACTTTAAGTTACATTTATATGATTACTTGCTGATTACAAATCTTGTAAACTGGTATATAGAAAAATATTATTTTATAGACCATATGAAAATGTAAAGCACGAATAAAAAAATCATGCATGAAACTAGTATTATCTATGGTGGGACTTTGTTTAATGTGATAAATAGTATCATCCATTTAACAAGTTTTGTATAACCAAGTGTTTTATTTTGTTAACAGTTTACTAACGAAATTTGCTTGCCAGTGTTTGTGAGGTTGAGCTCTATGATATAAGAGTATGTTTTGAAAGCATTTTTGTTCATTGATTGAACACTTCTGATATTAACTCCAATTTCATATAAGTATGCCCAATATTTTTATAAAACTATTTTATGAAATTCAAAAGCAGAAAACTTTTAGTTCCAATTTGACTTTGAGGGTCGACATACATAAAGGCATGAGCCCTTTTAATTCAAAATGGAATTCAAAATCATATTTCATTTTTTACAATTTTAATAAATTTTGTTTTCCATAAATATTATGATATATATGTATTCGACATTTTCAAACAAATTATGACAATTAACCACTTATAACTTTATTGATATTGCAATTAAGACAATAAAGTTTTAATACCCAAGATCACCTATTGTTTGTTAATAAATTGTAAGTAGTGATAAACACCTGTAAAAACATTTATGGATGTGTCAATTATATCCTCACAGACAATAAAACTATACTTAATTGATTTTTCGTTATTTGTTTAGGATTTTGTGAATTTGGCAGTTGGTTAAAATTTGTAGACAAAACAAAGTTATATCTTTTACATAGAGAAAGGACACCTGTCTATAGCTATGTTATTAAATTACACGTGTTACACTGTACTTGTCTTTATTCTTTTTAAAAAACGATTAATAAATTATTTTTGTTAAATATCACCAAAATTGGCTTTTTCGTGAGGATAAAAAGTATTTCAAATTCTTTAATATTGCAATATTCAATTTAATCATAAGTGATCACTAGTAATCATGATTACTTTAAAGAAAAGTAATATAATGTAATCTTTTTACACAAATCGTTGGTAATATAATTGAATTTGATGCGACTGTCATGCAAATGAGATTTTTTTGATAGCGTTAACACCATGTTTATCGATCATTCTCTTTCCAAGAAAATGTCTGTACCAAGTCAGGAATATAACAGTCGTTATCCATTCGTTTGATTAGGGACTTTCCGTTTTGCTTTTTTCTTAGGAGCTCAGTATTTTGTTTTTTTTACTTTTTAATATCATGATTTCCATGATAGAGGGTTGCTGCTTACAGGGAATCTATTAAACCAAAAGCAACAACTGGTAAGGTTGAAATCGTCCCTTGTGAATTTTACGGACACCGTCACAAGTTTGTTGACCGTTTAGAAATATCTGTGTCACAGATTATAGCGGATATGTTCCTATAATGGCGTTACTTAAATTCCGTCCCCCTTTACCCGAATGTGACCTACCGAATAAGTCCCCTTACCGGGTTTTTTCTTTGTAGTGTCTTGTTACTGCTGTTGTTTTTCATCTAAATCTTTCAATCATGGTTTTCTACTTTAAGTAATTTTTGTGATAATTTACTTCCCCTTTTGATCGGTAGTTTCTTACTTACACTAAATCTTTAACTATTTCGTTTATATTACATATCATAAAACCACAAAAAAGGTAATAAATCTTTTTATTTTATTTTAATATAACTTAAACGTTGTATTGCATTTACAACCTTCATTAACATGCGTACATTACATATACATATACAAAAACGAGAAGTATTTAAAATCTTCTAATGAATTACACCTCTCATATGCTACTTTACTTATTATTTAGCTTTCGGGAAATTGACTGCGATTTCTTCAAACAGAGAACAAGACAAACATTAGATAGAGACTTATGTGTGCATGGACTATTAATTTTATATAATTATACAGTGAGCGAACAGATATTATAGCTTGTTAACTTACAGGTAGCATAGATTGTTATTACTATCAAATGCACAAACACACATAGAGTTAGTTTTTTCGAATGATTTTACTTAAAGCATAATAGAAATACAAGAAAAAAACAAGCAAATATGTACTTCAATGTACTGGACGAATGATATTTGTTTTTCGCTGCCACATAAACGTTGAGAGTTATTCTGCTTTAGCACTTTTAAATATTTTTAATATAAAAAATTTAGTCTTTCAATATAATAACACATAAATAAAACCCAAATTACTTATTTACAAATAAATTCAACAAAAAGATCAACGCGCGTCTAGCGTATTAAATTATAATGATGAT
The DNA here is from genome assembly GCF_965363235.1 of Mytilus galloprovincialis. Lineage (NCBI taxonomy): Eukaryota > Metazoa > Mollusca > Bivalvia > Mytilida > Mytilidae > Mytilus > Mytilus galloprovincialis. Next base: position 49,769,530 of record NC_134846.1, read on the forward strand.
AACTAATTAAACTAATACATTGTTCAAGTATTTAAAAAATATATTCCAATTTATCTTAAAATTGTAATAAATGTTTGAACTTGAATTATTAAAATGGTTTCTCTGGATATTTAAAGTTGAGCAATTAAAGAAACAAAAACGAAACACAAACAACAGCTAAAAAATAATACTATAAGGTATCACTCTGCACCAAACAGATTGTCTAATAGTATAAATGTATAATATATATATCATACAGACAATTAAAATACCACAAAATGAAATACATAAACACTACAGGGAATAAACATTTATTGTAGAAGGAACATCATGGATACAAATACAGGTACCACCAATATGTACGACAGAGTTGCAACTCTGATTACACCACTCAGTGAAAAAAATATAAACAGACGGTTAGTTAAAAGCAGCTAAACACAATGTTTGTTCTAACTCATATGATATCATTTCGATAAAGGAAATGCTAAAATGGATTAATATTTTGTTTCTTTGACAAAATTGGCACAACAAAAAATGTATTTTGTAATTTTTGTACACTTGCTTAGTGTTCATTCAACCTTAAAGTTGTTCATGAATCGCAAAAAAAAAACTCGATCGGAAAGACAGTGAGAATAATTTAAGACATAGCCACCATTTTATTTGTCGTTTTTTGGTAATGAAAGTACTCGTCCTATAAACAAAATGTTGTTCCACACCGAAAGTCGGAATGTTGTTTCCTGTCATTTGAAAAAAACTAGCTGATAAGATAGCTTAACCTCTTACATATAAATGGTCGCATCAAATTCCAAATATTCACCAGACAAAGCATTTGTATTCAATACATGCGTTCTGTCTATATTAGACTCATCAGTGATGCACGTACGGAACAGTCAAGTGTTTTCTACTACACATTGGTGATTTTTTTTTCTTCATCTAATTGTCTTATTGTATTAAATCGACGTGAATTATTTCAAAAACTCATTCTGGAAACTTGCATTTCGTGTACCTTTATATTAAAGATACAATACAAATCATAGAAATATAAAGATAAAGTGACAAATGAAACGGCGACATTGAACATTATTTCCAATTAAATGCATTTTAACTTAAGCTTACACATGGTAGGAGTGGTGGTATAACCTGCATTACATTGACATTTATTAGGATAAGACTTAGTGTTGCAAGTAGCATGAGTAACACACTGTTGCGCAGCACAAGTTTCTTCTGGTTTCTTTCCTGGAATAAGAAATAAACAAAACATATAAAAGTTTCAAAAGTGATTATTTTCGAAGGGTTAAATAATTCGCAGTGGTGTCTTGCAATGGCTTTGTTTGGACTTGTTTGTTTGCTTTTTGACCTTGAATGTTTGTTCCTAATATTTTATTAACTGTGCATTTGCATCCAGATGTTGCAGATCAAATTTATTCGTTCATAGTGTTTTCATTTACGTTTTTTTTGATTGAGTTAAGCCTGCCAATTGATATCTTTTGCGATTTCACGTGCTATTTCACAACCTCGGGTTCGCATTATAGTTATATTTGTACAAAATAACTAACAATAAAAAAAATTGTGATGATTTCTTTAACTGTTCTTGAACGTTCTATTTTTAATATAAATCTGTGATTTTTCTATATTTGTACTTTCGTCGAAGCAAAGCAAGGTCGATCTAGACCTGGACATTTATGCATTAAACAATATTCAATCGTTGTACAAATTTATTGTAGAACATGTAGAAAAATCCGTCTTTTTGGTTAAAAAATATCTATTTTGTTAACTTGGATAGACAACTAACAATATGGTTTATCCTATTGAAACATGAACGCGGACTCCATTGAGAACACCTTGGATTGAAAGATTGCAAATCTACTGACCAATGAAATGCTTAAGATTTAGAACGCGGACCTCAGCGAGAACACCTAGATCGATAACACACTGTAATCTTTAGACCGTCGAACAGATAGCGATAATTCCAGACTTCTTCTTCTTCTTCTTTTTCTTTTAGTTCAAATAAGGTCACAATATAGAAGAATACATGCTGCCAAGGAATTGTAAATAAGGAATTGTATATTTACAATCCCTTGATGCTGCTGTACATGCCTGATTGGCAAAGATTTAATACAATTGAATTATTCATAAAAATATGTATTACAATTTAAGTGTTTCTATATTGTGATTAAAAATATGCATTTTATGTACTTGTTTTGGTTTGGATTTGTTTATTCAAAGCTCGCGAGAAACGCTGATCTCTTAAGCCGGTAACAGTAGTGGTAGATATTCACAGAATTTTTTTTACATAAAAACACACTATTACATATACATGTGACAATAATTTTTTAAACCAGTTTAGACTTAGTGTGTATATGTCTCCGCTGATAATAATTCTATGTTAGATAAACATAATCATTTGGAATTAAAAGTTGTATAGTTATCAATAAGTACATTTTTTAAATCAATTATTTATTTAGACTTGATGAAGATCTACATGATTTAACGAATAAATGTAAGAAGATGTTGTGTACTTGCCAATGAATTAGATCACCGTACATCCTTCAACAACGAGCGAAAACCTTACCGCTTAAACATTTATAAAATTTCCCAAAATTACAAATATGAATTAAAACAATTCAAACAAGAAAACTATCGGCCTGATTGATGTACAACACTTATAAAAAAAATATAAACAACAACGACAACCACTGGTCACAGAAAAGAGGGGTTTCAAACCATATGTCCCAATTGAAAAATAATTTCGGCAAACAAACGGGAGGTCTTATCTACGGAACAAAACCCGCATCCGCCACTGTACAGTCACCTGGCTAGTATACCTGTAGGGTAGTCAAAGATAATGGCGTTAAACAAATATTTTCTTTATTCATGTTTTTATTCCATTCAGTTCTTCAATTTATCGATTGATTAATAAAAATGTCGAATCAATTATTTTAGTTAATCTACTAGTAATTAAATGTCAGTACGATCTTTTTGATAAGATTGTAAGGCCTATTTTGCTATATGGCTGTGAAATTTGGAGATTTAGTTTTAATGATGCAATAGAAAGTGCATTTCAAATTTTTTAAACTTTTCTTAAACTTGAAAAAAATCAACCCCAAGCTTTATGGTTTATGTAAACATGTATTTAAGGGGAAATCAAAGACCAATAATCTCATCTAAAAATGATTCTCTGTCATCTTCAGTCAATTTATATATAATCATATAGTTAAATCAAAAGAACATAAGCATTCGGACTCTTGACAAATAAAATCGGTATCTTTATTATTATATTTATCTGTATCTGTATTAAAGATGCATGTATTACTAACATTTACTATGATTCACTTTCACAATCCCTTCGTCAATGATCAATATATATGATTTAACCCGATAACGTCTAAATGATAGTTTTTGATGTGTAGTTAATAACATTATTAAGGAAAGTCATTAGTTGCTTTCAATTTAATAATATTATAACAAAAGATGGACTATTTGGTTGGAATCAGTTAGGATTATCTGGAGATAAAACTAATGTTTTGTATTGCCAGTAGTGAAAAGCCTCACTTCAGTAACATTTATTTTTTGGTCGGTTAAAATGATTGTCATGTTTAGGTTGCTAGGTCCTTGTTATATATCACGCATCTCTATCGACATCAAAGGTTTGTATAAAAAAAGTCATGATAAGTAAATTTTTTTAAACTGAAAATCACAAACAAGTATTATTTTAGCCATATATATATATATATATATATATATATATATATATATATATATAACTCCTCTAAACATCAGCCCAATAATGTTAGATCTTCAAATTTGCATTTTGCTAATTTTTCGTTCTTCCCTCGCCGAGATTAGAACTCATATTGAAATTGGTATCTTTACTCTAAAGTGCGATAAGGACGCTAAAGAACGATTGTCACGCTAAAGTGCGATGGTCTACGTTAAAGTGCGATGGTCTACGTTAAAGTGCGATGCTTCCATACGCTAAAGTCCGATGGTTCGCGAAAATATAGACGTTAGAAATGCAGTTGGATTATGACGTTAACAGTCGTTTATACATAAACAAAAATGTACATGCCGTAAGATAAATATTTAATCAACATGTATTTTTAAACCAAATGTCTATGACACTATTTCAAACCTAACTATGATTTGTCGACTGAAGCAAATGCGTTTTTTAGTGCTGAAAGAAGGATCCGTGTCCTGCACCCGACCTGGCATTTTACTATATAGATACAAAATACTATAATATCGCTTTTCAAGGAATGGAAGTGTCAGGCAGTCATAGATGCAAGAGATGGTCATACACGAGTATTGACATGTTAACTTGTATTTTGTACTCATACTGCTAAAATTGTCCGGAAATGTGCAATAGAAAAAACTTGTTATTGCTCTCTTTGAAATGATGTAAGCAAACTATTCTATAAGCTTATTGTTATATTTTTGGGATTTGAAGATGATCAAACAGACATGTAACGTTTCTTTTTAAGCCGAGTATATACGTATATTTTATGAAAACCGAATTTGCTGGAAATAAAGTTTTTGTTTAAAAAGGTTTCATATAGGACAAGTATTTGATTGTTTACTATTTATATTATGACTTGTATCGGAAAAATCCTCAAATCTAATAGATAAACCTCTTAAATTTGATAACTTATAGATAATGATAGTTGTCTTTAAAATATAATCGCATTCTTGTTACTGATTTATTGTCTGTATATTTGTTTCCGTAAGAAAAACGTTTGAATTACTTTTAATTCTAGTGTCCGTACAAATATTACAAGATAAAAAGTTTGATAGATCCCGTTCCAATTTTGATCTTGTTGTGACAGTAATCAATACGTCCATTGCCGTTGTATTCTGTTATTTTGATTTTATTGACAGAAAATAAATATTAGGATTTCAAATTAATACTGTACACTGCAGAATGTCTTTTATCTATAATATCCTTAAGCTTTGTTCAATTTAAAACCCTTCATATCACAGAAAAATGAATTAAAGGATCATTAATGTGCTATAAATGCAATTCAGTATAACACACTATAAAAATGATTTAAACCATAGTACATATTACATAATATTAACAAAAAAGTTATCGTTTAAGCTTTCTTAGCATAGACATTTATTATGATCTCTTATGTATTTAAGTTTCATCAATTCAAGCTTTAGAATTATGTTCCCCTCAAATAATTTGAAGGATTCAGATTGATAGTCTGATCGGTTCATATATCGCGGTTCAACTTAAGATATGACTGTAAACAATATAAGTCATTGGACATTTAAAATGTGCCCTTATCAAAAATGTATTATCATATTTCGTACTCTTTGAACTCAAAGTTTCATGTTTCAAAATACTGAATCCCTAAAGAATCGTATTCATGTGGTTAAAATATGTAAATCTGCCATGAAGTAAAACTGCTAGTCCATCTTACTTTATTGCGTTACATTTGTTAGATTTCGAACACATAAATCAAAAATAAACTGACAACGCCATGGCTAAACCTTTTACACAACTGTTCTGTGCGGACATTTTCGCAAATACGCGTTGTGATATCTTTGTCATTGCGAAATTATACAATCGTGTTTATACTAACACTACACCATTCCTAACACTTGTTTATCTTAAATAAATAGTTTTTCATAATGATTTATCGTTGGGTTTTTTTTTTTTTTTTTTGGCTTATGTTATGAAACACCCAGCACATTGGTGTCGATCATAATCAAAGGATGGTAACCATAGAACACATTTGCACTCACCGACGTATAAGTAAACAAATGTTTATCTATTATGAGTGAGCTTTGACACTAAATGTGTTTTTATAACATCTTTCGACATGAAACATTTAAAAATCATAGCTATAAAAATGCATCATCAAGAATGTTCTTGAATGCCTCAGAATAATATAAGTAGTACGTGTTTAGTTACTGACATTTATCATTTTCGCGTTTTCGAGTTTTCGGCCTATACAAATACAGCTACTGAACCATTCAAGTTTCCCGTTTTTCCGTTTTCGCTCCGTTTTTCATTTGTTCCGTTTGCGTGTTTCGTTCATTCCGTTTCCATTTCATTCATTTCGTTCATTTCGTTTGAGTTCATTCCGTGTTACATTCCGTGTTCCATTCCGTTTATACACGGCATAGAATGATATCAAGCGTGTTGATCGGTAAACGCGTGAAGCTAATCATTTCGTTTTAGAACGTTTACAGCGTGTGTGAACTATTATATCATTCTAAAGCGAAATATAATTTGGTTCGTTTCACAGTCAAATTTCGTATTTTATAATCACATCATCACATGTAATTTCTTCATCAACAAAACCGACGACCACTACAACGTCAACGACCATGATAGTTTATTCATTTTACCAAATTGTGAACATACACACTATTTCAAGTTAGGGAAGGAATTTACGTCTAACAATAATATAGTGATGACTGTCCAGGTTACTCGTCTATCGTCAAGTGTTCGCAGTATTATTGTCAATCTGCATAAAGAAAAACTGTCGTCTGTTCAAATTCAGCGAGAATTGGAAAGAAGACACCAAACTAAAACAACTAGACAATCAATTCGTCTGTTTCTGATTCGGTAAGTTCTATTGTAGAAGTTATTCGTGGAAGGGGGAGGGGTCTGTGTTCGCACCTTAGTCATGGCATAATAATCAGCTCGTTGATTGTGGCCATTTTCAGGCAGAAACAGAAGAAGGGTCACTCATCATTAGTACAAATAGTTATGACGTCTTGATAGGCTGTTATAATTTTTTTCCTTGACGTCTTACTTTGACCAAGTAAGGCGTCTTACTTCATTACTTCAACAAGAAAGGCGTCAAGGAAAAAAATAATAATAGCCTTTCAAGACGTACATCATTTAACTATTTGGACTAGCTCATCATATGTCATATGCATTTCCGGTATTACTAATATAAACATTTGTTACGGGGTATGTGAAGGAGGATTTTCCAGGATTGGTCAATTTTCATTTGTTGCTAGCTTTTTTTTCCTGCAGCTTTGAAACTTATGAACATAAATCAGGTAATAACTTTTATACAAAGTGCTGTACCATGTGTATCCATCACCATATTAGCAGCATATGAAAGAGCGGTGTAAATAAGGATACCTGCACGGAAGAAAATCTTTTTACCAATTTCACGAAATACAGTGAACAACTGACCTTTTCACGACTGCACGTGAAATAAAAATGGCAAAACATGTTGCACGAAGTGAACTTATCATTTTTTTACATAAATACAGCCTTTAGTTTTCTCATTAGAATTGTTTTACATGTACATTGTCTTATCTGGGCCTTTTATAGCTGACTATGCGGTATGGGCTTTGCTCATTGTTGAAGGCTGTACAGTGACCTATAATTGTTAATGTTTGTGTCATTTTGGTCTTTTGTGGATAGTTGTCTCATTGGCAATCATACCACATCTTCTTTTTTATATTATCTCCTGCACCACTTAGAAAACATCATATTTTCAAATTAAACTGTCACATTAATTATATTCTATTAGTTCACAGATATTGCTAGAATTATTTGGACTAAGAATTACTGCATGGTTTCTCTCTCAATATCAGTCTTCATGCTGAACAACAGGCCTGGCAGCCCTTGCTTGTAAAGTTGCTCTCTGGCCTGTTAAAATCATAACTACCATGACTACAGGCCAACAGAATCTTAACTAAATATTTTTAAAAGTTGACATGATTGAGGTCAGGGCCGGTAAATTGTAAAGTTCATGGTAAAGACTGCAATTTATAGGTGACAATTGTTGCAAGAAGGGATAAAAATGAAATGTATCTTTTTTTTCTTTATATACATACATGTATATGTGTTTTTGATTTTTTTTTACAAAATTGATTTTTTCAATAAATCAGTAAATTGCAAGATAAAAATATTTTAAAATAAAACATACATTGTATATTGAATATAATTGGGTTTTCAAAAAAAAAATTTAAAGGCAGGGTAAAGAACTTTAAAGAGTATTTTCTAAAATAAAAGTTAAACACAAAAAAATTTGAAGAAAAAGGGGGAGGGTCAACCCCACATGTGCCTGTGCATTTTCCTAAAACTTTTAAAGTTTATCAATTTTGAGTTTTAAACATCTGTTTGAAAAATGTACAATGTAATGTCATCAGTCGCCTTATCGGTATGAAATGACAGGTTTATAGCCCTACATGTACTTTACCATTTTATAACTGAGAGAAGAAGTCTTCACTTTCTTGTGCATGAATATTATATATATATTATATAGGACTGTAATTTAAACAAAACACCAATGTCAAGATCCATGCTTTCACACTATTCACATCAAATAGTCTCTAGTGAAAAACTGTTACCTGGACTAAATACATGCAGTGATATTGTGTGCCTTAAGTTAATAGAGAATACAGGCTTTTTCCCCTGGAGAAGAATACCAATTTGAAAAAAATGGCTTAAAATTATTTCCAAAAAGACAACTTTTTCGCAAACAGTGCAGTCTCAGTAGTAATTTTGCAATAATACAAACTGAAAAACACTAGTGTATACATTTTCCATGCCTAAACTTACTATATGTGCAGATTTGAGGGTCTACATGTACATTGTATTTATGCATCATCACTGACAAAAAGGAGTCAGCATTGGCGGATCCAGGGGGGGGGGGGGGGGTCCGGGGGTTTGAACTCCCCCTTTACTCTGGGTTGGGAACACCCCTTTTTAAAATGGCTGGATCTGCCACTGACTGAGTCTTATTTCAAAGCAGGCTTTGACTCTTGAAGTTTCAGTCAATTCATGGTTTAATCAAAATTTCCAAATTTAATGAAAAATACACATATATTCCCATTAAAAAGAGTAGAGGTAGTTTTGAAAAAAATCAACAATATCACATGCACTGACGTGGTCATGATGGTGGAATCAAAGTATACTTACATTTAAATACCAAGGATCAGGCCTCTATACATTATATTTTTTTCTAAATTGTCCCTTCAGACATGTCAGACAAGTTGCAACATGTGCAAGAAAATCAACTTGTCCGAAACTCTTTTATCTTACTTGTCCCAATTCATAATTGAAAATCTTACATGTTGATGATATACATCATGTACATGATACATGTATATGCAATAATAACACTAAATCATAAAATGCGCTTAGATTTTACCAAATAAAGGGATCGAGCATTTTTAATGTTATATGAACATGATGAATACCACATCAAAATTAATTTTATTATTTCAGACTAGAAGAATATTTGCAAGACTAAGTACTCTCACTCAATATTTCTATCATTGTGTCGATTATTAAATCATCATTTCTTCCTAAACAACTAGGTTCTCCTATGGACCTATTTATTCTGTAGTAGTGGTATGGGTTAAACCAGGGCTGTAAATACACCTGCATGGTCACCTTGTATATGATTAAACCTTTTAAATTTATTAATTGTGTCAAAAACAAGCTTTTTAAATACAATTTATTTTGATTTGTATCTACAATTTGAGATGTATGATCCTGAAGTACGTAAAACATTTCACTATTAAAAAATCTGCTTCTTTATTACATCTTAACTTATTATTTTAATATTTACATGTACATATGTATATCCTATCAAATAAACCCTCTTTTAATGTTTTGCTGTCATGCTTAAAAGCAAAATCAAATGGAAGCTACTTTCATTTTTTACTTTAAATTTAAAATTTTAAAATTGAGGTACATTTTGTAAAGCTTCAAATGGAGGTGCTCCAAAAATATGGAGGCTTATACTAAAAAGAGGCATTAACATTGGTTTCTTTCCCACCTTACTTATAGATTCCCCTAGTCAATTGCCAGCTAGCTGCGGAACCGTAGCTCTTAGGTCCTTATGTTATTTTTTTACTATTTGCGGACCATAGATCCGCAAATAGTAAAAAAATAACATAAGGACCTAAGAGCTACGGATCCGCAGCTAATTGCCAGCATCATGGCATGTTCAGAAATGAGAACTGTAACTGTGTACATGTATATTGGTGGTGGGATATGTGTACGTACAGCGCAATAAGTTTAATCCACACTGTCAAAAATTAAAAACAACAGTGCCAAAGTTTCACCTGACAAAGCTTGCAAATACAGGACAGGTCAATACAATCGGACAAACGGTAATGTCCAGCCCTGTATTTTGTGTTCAGGTAGTGCAGGTGTAATACCACCATTGATTTTTCCCTATTTATAGAAGTTCCTTCATGACGAATAACTGTAACATTCTTGCTTTATGACTTTTACAGTAATATTTGGTGCATGATGATAAGGGAGCTACCATTTTATTATGAGGGGGGGAGGGGGGTGGGGGGGGGGGGGGGGTGCTAGGATGAAATTTGAAAAAAAATAGGCAGGACAGGAGTTTTGAGTAAAAAAAAAAAGGCAGGATGAGACACTTGCCAAAAAAAAAAGTCAGTACGACAATTAAGGTAAAAAAACAGTCAGGAGCAGTGTTCTGAAGATAACAGACAAAAATGGGACTTTCATTGTCCATGAAAGAGAAATTACACACAGTATTGCTAACTTTTTCCATCAATTGTCCCAATCTAGCTACTGCAATGACAATTGTGATATTTTGTGTGTCTCGTATAAATTCATTTTTAAAATAATGTTAATTTATTCTATCACACATCGTAGTGATCGTACAATTAAAGCATTTTCAACCTGGATAACACCGCATACGATAATTAATGTTAACACATTGCTGCAATATTAGAAACAAGTTGCTTTCTTTAAAAAAAGAAAAGCAATACATGAACCTAAGACAGCTGACTGCCGGGTCACCATAAGATTGTTGCTAAATTTGTGTTTGCTTGTGAATTGAAATAATTGACTGTGAATAGAAGAATCCAGTTGAAAGTATATACAATGTATGTACAGATTCTAGTTGAATAGTTATTTTAAAGCTGGACTATCTTATTTATTACTTGGGAATGAACATAATGTTTCCCATTATAACTCTTTGGCAAATCCTAATTTCTACTAACTGGATGATTGATGCAATTTGCACAAACCTATCGCAATATAAATTTATGCACTCAGTTTGCTTTAAAATCTAGAATTCTGAATGCATTTATTCTATCTATCATATCTTTATATTTTGTTCTCATGGTAAATGTTGTATGCGGTGAAACCTGTGGCATGCAATTGATTGGGACCTCTTATGACGAGACTTATATTGGTCTCATAATACATCTCAAATTTTAAGGATTTCCTGATTTTACTTAAATCAATTCAAACATATTATACAGGGAAACTTAGTTTTGCAGAAGAATTTCTTAATTCAGAAGTTTATGAATACCTTTACACACTTTCGAAATAACCAATTTATATACAAAGGTATGAAGGTATAAAAAGATACCAGAATTAAAACCATGTTCGCCAGACACGAGTTAAGTCTACAAGAAAAGCATCAATGACGCTCGAATGAAAAAAAGTTAAAAGGCTAAATACAGTCATGTACATTACAAAGTTAAGGAATCTATTCTTTGGGTAGACAATTCTTAGCTTTTTGAACAGGTCAAAGTTTATAATAGAACAGTGACTCAAAAAAGAAATAAAATAGAAAAATCAAGGTCAGAATACTGTTGGTAATGAAGACCGTGCTTGAAAGTCAAATGTAAAGCTCTTTCTATCGTGTGTTGTATTTAGAAATAGATAACAAAAACTAACATAAGCTTTCACGAGTGAATTTAATAGTATTGTATGCAAGTAGTATTTTAGGGCATGAAATAGTAAACAGAAAACATCTCACTGATACTCAGGAAAATCTAATAGTTGAATTCGAATGTCTAACGATCTACATCAATAAATGTTTTCACTCCAGATTCATTGACATTTTATCCAGAATGTTTGAGAACGCAAAACCGATAGTGGGCTTTTGAAATGTGATCTATGCTGTGATTCTTATGAATCAAGACGTGTAGGATTCAACGGGTTTTATCAATTGACCATAAACCCACTTATTCGTGGTATGGTATCAATATTTCTGACCAATATTTAGGTCAGAAATATTGATACCATACCATGAATAAGTGGGTTTATGGTCAATTTATAAAACTAGTAATTGTAATCCTAATCGTAATTGTACGTGTATGACAGTTTCTTTTGAAGACCTTTACCTAGAATTATTTTTTTTATTGAAATACTTTTTAATCATGTTAATGACTACTAGATTTGTGTTTAAAGGAAAATAAATTATTTTTTGCTGCAATTATTATTACCATGATTAAAATTTGCCATACATCATTTTTGTACATGTAAACATACATGTAACTGTATACTACATGCATGTCTAAAATGACATGTTTTCTGTAATTGCAGTTTAATTTGATTATTTACAGGTACAAGAAAAATGGGCTCATAGGACAGAATTCAAAGAGAATTATTTCTAAGAAAAGAGTCCTTGACATTCATCGACAGGCAATAAATATTTGGTTAACAGAAAACTCTGAATTAACATCAAAAGCTCTATGTGAAAAACTGGATGATATATTTCAACTACAGGTCACTACTTCTTACATGTGTAAACTAAGAAAACAGCTTGGATGGACAACAATAAGAGTACAGTATTGCCAATTGATATCACATATAAACAAACTCAAAAGGAAGCATTGGTGTTTGAGAGCTCTTCATATGAGTGACAGTTTTTCTGATGTCATTTTTGTTGACGAGACAACTGTTGAGTTGTCATCTACTGGCAGGATACATTATTTTAAGAGAGAATCAGAAATGCAGTATATATCATCTAAGAGACCAAAGCCAAAACATTCATACAAGGTAAATTGGTTTCAAATTGTTCAATAAACAATAAGATATGCCAGTCATGGGACTTAAATTTCATATGAACTTGAAGAAGTGATTTTTATCATGAACCATAATATGTAAAGCCTTCATTATAGCATTTTTTCATGTTTATACATGTATGTTTGACTGATTTTTACATGCCTGTTTACTGAACCTAGTGATCTATCATTCCCATTATCAGATTATGGTACATTTTGTATATCTTTTGTCAGACAGTTTTCACTTTCAAGACCTCAACCTCATACACTTGTATCATGGATCAGTGAACAACGTTAAGCTTTGGTGGTCAAGTTCATATCTCAGTTATTATATAATTAAATAAGAAAATGGGTACATGCATGGAATGATTGATCTCAATGTCCCTCTGGCAGGTGTCATCTGACCTTGACCTCATGTCCATGGTTCAGTTGTTAAAGTTTGTTTTTTTATGTTTTTTCTAATATTGTATGTAATAAATCAACTATATTAACATGCTTAAGTGTTATATATATGGTACCAACAGTTTAGGAATTAGGGGCCAAAACAGGGGCAAATAACAAGGATTTTTGTAGTTTCAAGACTAAAGACACATTTGTGTAAGTGTATGGATCTCTCTGAAATGGTAAACAAAGTATTCATATCACAAAGGGAAGGCTGGGATTGAGTTTTGGAGTAACTGCCTAGAACTAGCATGAATCAGGCATTTTTTTGCATTGTATGATCTGACAATTGAGCCTTTGTTAACTGATAATTACAGTTTGTTTTTAATATCTACAAATGTAATTATAAATGTGCTGTTTTATCACTATACTAGGTTAGGGGATTGTTGAGCATTCTGTATGTGCCTGTCCCAAGTCAGGAGCCTGTATCTCAGTGGTTTTTGCTAGTTCATGTCTGTCATATTTTTTCTGTGTAACAATTTGTTATCAATGAGGCCTTTGGCAATGTTTAGTTTTTTCAATTATTGTCAATTGAATTGTTTCATATCTTTCATGTCTGGGACTTTTGAAGCTGACCAAACATGCCAAACCATGCATACATCCCTACTGAAAATTTAATTGGGATTTCCAGTGGAAGTTCCAGTGGAAATCCACTGTAATTTCCACTGGATTCACATTGGGAAATTTGGTCGGGATTTTCTTTGGACTTTCTTAGGATTTCATTGGGATACTAATGGATTTCCACTAGAATCTCGGTGTAAAACCACAGCAGATTTCATTGGGATACCAATGGATTTCCACTGGAATCTCGGTGTAAAACCACAGCAGATTCCACTGTTTTTTCAGTGGAATCTGCTGTGGTTTTACACCGAGATTACAGTGGAAATCCATTGGTATCCCAATGAAATCCTAAGAAAGTCCAAAGAAAATCCCGACCAAATTTCATTAAAGTTCATGAACAAAAACACGCTTGTCCATTTGTAGTTCATGTCCTGTTCATGTTTAGTTCATGAATTTTTTATGAATGATTCATGAATTTGTCCATGAACCATACCAGTTCATGAATCATTCATGAACTACTGTGTTCATGAACTGTTCATCAGTAATTTAATTCATGAACATTGATTGTCCACTTGAAGTTCATGAACTGTTCATCTAAAGTTCATGAAATTATTAAAAAGGATTTTCTTGAATTTCCATTTTTTATTTTTGTGTTATATATATTATCATAAGTAAACTTCTCTTCCTGTCTGTAATTAAAATTGCTGTATCAGGACTTCCAACTAGAAATGCTAAATAACATCTTGGTGAAGTTGTTCTGCTTGAAATTCTTCACAGTTGAACAGATCTTTTAATCAATAAATGCATCTGAGTTTCCCCCTGCAAAATCAAAAATCACACCACAAAGAATCAAAAGTCCTTGATATTTGTTTTAAATAAACACTCAAGATTAAACAGTTTCTAACAGGTATAATACAATGTAATAATTTAATTTGATAAATGTTGTTTTTATTAAAATATCAATACAATGAATAGAGTATAAAGATTAGGCTTAAATTAAAATATTGTTTGTTTGCAGTTTACCGACCGACCCTTGAAAATCCTCCCGACTGTGAAAATTTTATTGCTTTATATTTGAAGAATGTTTTTTTAATACTTCTATTGACGCGATCCAGAACTTTGGGTCCTTTCCAGAAATGATTTAAAGTCTGGGTCAATTACGCATTTCAATTTCGGTTTTTCTTAGCTTCCCGTCAAGCGTTCATGTAACCATTTAATGATAAAGCACATGGAAATTGTTTACAGGTATCCATGAAGTCACGGAGGAGTACTTTATTACATAATAATAACACAAAGACACACATTATTGAACAAAGAATGCTCGCAGGTACTGAAAGCTAGTTCAAAGCCGCATTTTCAACTAATAGATAAGCCATGTGATTATGGACTTTCCGAATTGATTTTCCTCTGAGTTCAGTATTTTTGTGATTTTACTTTTTACGTTGTCGTCTCGTGTCAATTTTAAGACAGATAACAAACAAAAAAGTTTATTAGTAAACTGTTTATACAGATTCAGGCACATGTAATGATGTGTGATGATATCATTGACATTGATGCAGCGGATATTCATAACTGACACGATAACCATTCTGTCTCAAACAAATCGGGTACAGAATCTGTGGAGCCTGACTTTATGGAACCAATTTCAGTGGTTAAATAATTCGACAGCAGCTTGAAGTATGGCATATTTTCTACAAATCGTTGTGAAGACGACAAAGATGAAACCACTCCTCCGCGACTTAAATCTTCATGGATATCTGTAAACACGCCTGTACGGAGGAAGCACAGGCACTTGTTTCTATCCATTGGAAGACCCACTATCAACGTATATTTACGAGAAAGTACCCAACTACTTTTTTCACCTCTCCGCTTAAAACCCTTATTTCTCTGTCAATTCAGTCTCAAATTTTTTGTTCCATACACCATTCGATTCATGAAAAGTTTTTCTTTCAAGTGATATGCATTGTATTTTCCCTTAGAGTACCCCCTCGTAAATATACGTTGATAGTGGGTCTTCCAATGGATAGAAACAAGTGCCTGTGGGAGGAAGGGCTCATTTGAAATGTTAATGGATATGGATCATGCCAAATCAATAAGAAGCAACCCTAACTACACAAAGATGTAGAGAAAATGAATGATTAGCTTGAAAAATAAATATACTCTCTCTATATTAAATCTATCTTCGATTGCAATGAGTATGCTCCTTTAGGATAAGGGGGGCTGCCCCACTCATTGCAATTATTCTCTTTCTTACAATATAAAATATACCCAAACTGTGTGGCCTGTGTGAATTCAATTAAAACATGTCCTTAGGAGCTATGCTGCCAATTTTTTTTATGCATTAAAAACATTTCAGTACAGACCATTTACTTTTAATGGGGTGCTATGGATTTCACCCCAAACTTTAGATTTCTTTGGTTTTCTTTAAAGCCTGGCAAAAATATAACCTTATCACATATAATTAAATATTGTTAGAAATATGAAAACAGTCGAATGTCTTAATACTTTTTTTTCAAGTTGCCTTTTTTTCAATTGAGGAAGATTCAATGGTTATTTTTTTTTATTAAAAATACACTCTTTAATACATTGTCTTGTAAATCTTTAATATCTACATTTTTCTGATGAAAATACTCTACTCATGAAAACATTCTAGTCAAGAAGCATACATGTCTGAATATATTTCTTTAAAACAGTTCTAGTCATAATGACATTCCTTGTTTATAAGTGTTCCAGTATTTAATAATTATACCATATTTTATGTCATAAATTGGATAATGACACAATGTTAAAGTTTCAGTTTTGGTTAAAAAAAAAATTATCTGAAAATGCCTGTTCATTTGATGTTGGTTTTCAGCATGTCCAGTGTTTGTTGTTTTAAAACGTTTTTTTTTCTTCACAAGAAACTTGGTTTAGTGTAACTGCTTGTTTAAACTGTATTTTGGCTGATAAAATAAAATATTTTTCCTACCTACCGACCCTTCAGTCTGAAGGTACAGTCGGAAAACTGCAAACAAACATATTTTTAAGGTTGACCTTAATAACACGAATATTAATTCAGCCTTTTCATAACATTTCAAATAATGTACCCCCTCCCTTTTCCCCCTTTTAATTTACCCACACACAATCATAAGAATGGCTGAAGCATGAATTATGTTAACCTTGAAATAAAATATATTGTACAAATCTATCAGTTATTCCTGAATGGAAATCATTAAACCAACACTGTAAAATGTAAAGGCTACTTTCTGGTGTTTCATATTTATTATAATTATCAATAATTATTATAATGCTTCACCAAATAGTTATTCAGCAAAAAAAAATAATCAAAATATATATAATTTACTTATCTGATAACAAATCTGCTTTATTTGACAGCTATTTTACTTCACATCAACCATCTTCATTTGTATTATTAGCGTCAAAAACACCATTTTGCTGACGTAATTATGACGTTTTTTCTATTCCCAGTCACTTGTAATCATTTGTCTGCATTGCAATCTTTTGTCAAAGTCATTGAAGCGTTTTACAATAGGTAAACGTATTTCATTAATGATGATAATTATTGACACCGGTCTGCAATGTTTGGGAATGAATGAATTGTCATTAATCTGTGCTTTTTTCCAAGTTCCTCTATGTGCCGTATGATGGTTAAGAAAGGCACATGTTTGAACTCGGAGAGACAATCAGAAATTACATCTTTAGAAGAAAGAAATTAAGTTTACCATTATCATGATTGTAAAAACGAAACTTGAGAAACATCTCCAGCTCAAAGTAAGTTACAAAACTTCAAAGTTTATGAGTTAGTCCCAAATTTTGTATGACTCTCAAAATGTAACACTCTTCTGGTGTAGTATGAAAAAAAGAAAAAGGATCTGAGCTAATTTCTGTTGTTAAATGAAAAGGAAATATTTTTTCATGGACATAATTTTGCTTTATTACTTAAGATTACACTACATTTGTAAACACATCGTGTATCACATGTATTGAAGTAACAGGGGTGTGGAAATAATTGTTGTGAGCACTTGTCCCCGTGCAAGTGAAACCTAAAATTTTATTTGTCCAGAAAATAATTTACTTGCCCAATAAATATTTAAGTATTTCTTGTTAGCTAGCCTAATATATGATTCTTACTTAGCACTGTTGTGCATCACAAACAGACCAAATGCATTTGTTTTTATGTGTAAAAAAATAGGAAAGTAGGAAATGGGTTAACATCAATAAGACAGAAACCTAACAGCAAACCAACCAATGAAATTACATGAAAGGACAATTTTGCAGCAGTTTTTTAATAAAAAATTGTAGCCAGTAGGTAGTTTGTTACTACCAGGAACATTTGAATTTATAACCAGAATGATTTTTTTTAGTTGCAATTATTTTGTGGAAATTCCACTAGAAAAATAAAATTATGATCATGCAGAAATTTACTTGTTCTTCCATTGGAATTTCATTGTTTCGGAATTTCATTGGAATTCTGTTGAGATTCCAGGAAATGCATATTTTTTTACAGTGGAATTCCATTGTAATTCATGATTCCAATGAATGCCAGTGGAATTCCAATGGCACCAGTGGAATTCCACTGAATTCCTCTGAAATCTCAATGGAATCCCAATTAAATTTTCAGTAGGGATCATGTACATGCAGAATGTATTTTTTCTGTGTTTTTTGTAAAGGCCATACATATGGTTGCCTATAATATCTGTAACAGACCCAGTCATGTAATGGTGTTTTTTTTTTAAATACATCAATAAATGTGACAAATTATATTGATGGTTATTTACTTGATATTTCAGGTGCATGTTTGGGGTGGAATATCCTATAGAGGAGCAACTGATATCTGCATCTTCAGTGGGATTATGGACTCTTTGGGATATCAACGTATCTTAGACCAGAACTTTCTCCCATTTACTGCTACCAGATTCTCTAATGGATATAGGTTATATCAGGTGTGTACCTGGTTTTTTTTTGTGTTGTAACATAATCTTTTGTGGATATGTCATTTGTACTTGTACGTTGTAACATAGTCTTTGGAAACAAGTATTTTACAAATGTATTTATTTATATAAGTTTGAAATAATGATGATGCAGGTACATTTGTACTGATGAGGCTGTCTTGAAAACTAAATGTTGAGGCTGTCTTGGAAACTAAATGATGAGGCTGCCTTGAAAACTATATAACAACTGCCTTTCATACTAAAACAAAGAGTGTTGAAAGTCTTTTTAACATTTTAAATACCAGGAACAAACATTTTTACTGCCGTATGTGTTAATAGCATTATTTTATGTGTATATTTATGATTCCTTTTAGACATATTTGTGTGGCCATATCATAATGACAATAACCATGATAACCATGATATCTGACTTTTTTGTTAAAAATGTCTAAATTTCAACTTAGCTTTTTTGTGACTTATGAAAAACCGACAAATGACCCTACAAACAGCAGTGCCAGGTTGAATAGATATAGGAAGATGTGGTGTGAGTGCCAATGAGACAACTCTCCATACAAATAACAATTTAAAAAGTAAACCATTATAGGTTAAAGTACGGCCTTCAACACGGAGCCTTAGCTCACACCGAACAACAAGCTATAAAGGGCCCCAAAATTACTAGTGTAAAACCATTCAAACGGGAAAACCAACGGTCTAATCTATATAAACAAAACGAGAAACGAGAAACACGTATATATTACATAAACAAACGACAACTACTGTACATCAGATTCCTGACTTAGGACAGGTGCAAACATTTGCAGCGGGATTAAACGTTTTAATGGATCCAAACCTTCTCCCTTTTTCTGAAACAATAGCATAACATCACAACAAAGAAAAACATACGATAAAATATCAATTGGCAGACTTAACTCAATCAAAAAACGTATGATTAAACAATGAACGAATAAATTTGATCTGCGATATCTGAATACAAATGCACAGTTAATTAAATATTAGAGACAAACATTCATGACCAAAAAGTTAACAAACAAATTCAAAAACAGGACATGACTGAGAAATATTTAACCAATCAATGTTCACTTTAGAAAAAAACCGGTTTTTTTATAATCTTGAATGTTTATTTTGTATTTTGTATTTAGTATGGTGGCCGGTTAAGGCCATTTCGCGTTTTCGCGTTTTCGCCCATCATATTATATAGGGCGAAAACGCGAAAACGCGAAATCGCGAAGTCGAAAACGCGAAAACGCGAAGTCGAAAACGCGAAAACGCGAAAACGCGAAGTCGAAAACGCGAAAACGCGAAATATTTTTTCTTTCCGATTTCGCGTTTTCGACTTCGCGTTTTCGCGTTTTCGCGTTTTCGACTTCGCGATTTCGCCTTTTCGCCTTTTCGCCTTTTCGCCTTTTCGCGTTTTCGCGATTTCGCGATTTCGCGTTTTCGCCTTTTCGCGATTTCGCCTTTTCGCGTTTTCGCGATTTCGCGATTTCGCCTTTTCGCGTTTTCGCGATTTCGCGTTTTCGCCTTTTCGCCTTAAATTATAGGTATATTGATCCAATATCCACCCGTTTATAGTATGGATCACATTTCCGACCTTACATTGATTACGTGCTACGTGTACAATGTTTCGAGTTCTTTCGGAATTATATTCCAGGTAACTCTCTTCAGAGGTCGTCCGTTTTATTTTTATTTTATATAGCTATATACCAACATATAAATAAAATTCTAAACATCTTTCCACACAAAAACAAAATATTATTTCATAAACGTATGAAGGATGATGAATATATTTTATTTCAAGGTACTACGGAAGAAGTTAAACTTCTTTTCGAAATAGCAAACACAAACCACAACCTACTGCAATTTACTTATGAAATTGACAGACAAAGTTTGAAATTTCTAGACTTAGAAACGTATAAAGGACAGAGATTTCAAAAAGAAAATATCTTAGATATTAGATGTTTCACAAAACCAACTGAAAAATTCCAATATCTACACCAAAATTCTAACCAGGCTAAAAGTTGTTTTAAATCCTTTATTAAAGGTGAAGGAATACGAATTCTTAGAAATACCTCTGATCCTGACAATTTTAATGAAAGAATAAACTTATTTACAGAAAAATTAATACAAAGAGGTTACAAAATCGCTTTTGTAAATAAAATATTAAGAAATATTTCCCATACAGAAAGATTAAACAAATTAACAAACAAAGAAACAAGAATAAACAAAAACACAGATAACTATAATATATCTTTCATAACACAATACCACGCTAATGCGGAAAATTTACAAACCATTATAAGAAAACATTGGCATTTAATTCAAGACAACCCACAGTTCAAAAATCTCTTTGATAAAAAACCCACAATAGCATTCAAAAGAAACAGGAACATTGGGGAAATCGTTAAGAAACACTTGAAATAAATCAATGTCTCCCAATAGAAATTAATTAGACAGTTATACTAAAACCAAAGGAAGGTGCGTTGACAATGAAAAATGCATATTGAAACGTATCTTAAACAATAACCAAAACCAGTTATCCATACGTTGATAAAACGAACAATAATAAATAAAAGGTACAATAATAAATAAAATGTACAAAATAATAAACAAACAAACATTTAAAAATAAAAATAAAAATAAAAATAAAAAATAAAAAATAAAAATAATAATAATAATAAAAATAAAAAATAAAAATAAAACGGACGACCTCTGAAGAGAGTTACCTGGAATATAATTCCGAAAGAACTCGAAACATTGTACACGTAGCACGTAATCAATGTAAGGTCGGAAATGTGATCCATACTATAAACGGGTGGATATTGGATCAATATACCTATAATTTAAGGCGAAAACGCGAAAACGCGAAAAGGCGAAATCGCGAAATCGCGAAAACGCGAAAAGGCGAAATCGCGAAAAGGCGAAAACGCGAAATCGCGAAAACGCGAAATCGCGAAAACGCGAAAAGGCGAAAACGCGAAAAGGCGAAAACGCGAAATCGCGAAGTCGAAAACGCGAAAACGCGAAAACGCGAAGTCGAAAACGCGAAAACGCGAAGTCGAAAACGCGAAATCGGAAAGAAAAAATATTTCGCGTTTTCGCGTTTTCGACTTCGCGTTTTCGCGTTTTCGACTTCGCGTTTTCGCGTTTTCGCGTTTTCGACTTCGCGTTTTCGCGTTTTCGACTTCGCGATTTCGCGTTTTCGCCCTATATAATATGATGGGCGAAAACGCGAAAACGCGAAAACGCGAAATGGCCTTAACCGGCCACCATAATTTAGTGATGTACTCATTGCTTTTGTGAAACATGTACAACTAAAATCAAAGGTAAACAAAGGTGAACAGAACCTTATATGATACAAAGAATACAAGACAAGACTAAGTCAACTAATTTTATCAATAGTAAACTGTCAATTATAAATAATCTATGATATATACATTTCTAAATCTGTGTTAAACAAAAAATATATAATTATTTACACATAAATATCTTTTGCTACCTAAAAGTCTCAAGTCTTAATCTCTACCTATGTTTTTTTTAGGACAATGATAGTAAACATAAAAGCAAAAGTACAAAGCAATGGGTGTCAAACAAGAACATGTTGGATAATGTAATGGAAACACCAGCTTCCTCACCAGATTTAAATCCAATTGAAAATCTGTGGTCATCTTTAAAACAATATCTTCAAAGTAAAGTGAAGCCAAAGACAAAAGAAACATTGATATCTGGTATCAGACAGTTTTGGGATGCTTTGACTGTAGAGCAATGTATAAAATATATAGACCACATTCATAAAGTTATACCAGTGGTAATTTTAAATGATGGTGCTCCTTCTGGATACTAAAGAGGACTTATTTACTGGATGAATTTATAGCATGTATAGATTTATGAAAAGTGCTAGAATATATTATCAATGACAATGACTTGTTTTATTATGAACAAAAAATCTTCTCCTTAAAATGTTTATAAGTTTGTCATGCCGGTAGTTGAGTTCAGTGTGTTTTTATTTCTGTTCAAGTTTACCATGTTTTTTTTGCATACAACATCATACCTGCCAACTTTCACTATTTGCAGGGAATTTCCCATATATAGACTCTCAAATGGAATTTTTTCCACAATTTTAAACAAAACAATTTTTTCTACAGAAAAAAAAGCCAAAAAACACCATTAAAATATATTAAAAGGCCCTGTTAGTTTTTTTTAGGACTGAATGAACCATCTTGCCCCTAAAACCCTCATTCACATTTTTAAAAGTTGGCAGGTTTGCAACATACATGTAATTTGAAAATGTATGTTTAATTAATGTAAGAAATAAGATAAAAGAAAGTAATAGGATTTTAGCACGCCTGAATCCTGTTGATTGATATTTTTAATTGAATGATATAAGTTTAAAAAATGAACTAGGACTTATCCCACAAGAAAATTTTCAATATTATTAATATGTTTAACTAATCATTTTTTTTTAATATAATATTCAATATTCTTTTCAAAGTTATCAGATTATTCCTGAAGGAGTTATTGATCAATTTTTTACCTTAATAAAATATTAGTCTTGTTTCACGCTTGTAGAATTTTAATTTGATATTGAATCTTTATTTTTGCACTTCCAGATAAGATTTTTGAGCAACTGAAGGTAAAAACTTGAATGAGGATTTTGACAATAAAATTAAAAATATATTGTACATTTAGCTCTGTTTTTGTCTTTTCATATTCCTAATGCCTGTATTGATGCCTGCAACTGCATTTGGGAGTTGAGTTTGACCATAAACATCAATTACTGCATGTTCAATGGCACGTCTTCTTCTTGGTGATAGGCCCAATTTTCCACGTGTTCCGCGAAAGTTTTTTCCAATCATGTCCTCGGGAGGAAAGAGTTCTTTTGCAAGGTACCATGCAAAATTTGTATCTGTTCTTGTAGAACCTAAAGCTCTCCAACGTAAATCAGTGGAGATCCTACATTCTGTTATTCTTGCTAAGTTTATGATGTCATCTGGTTTTTCTATCTCAACTATTGGACCTGCTGACATCCTATTTGCAGCTAGAAAGTTATTTTGTGAATGATTTGCTATAAACTGTGTTGTCATCAATGGTGAAGTGTGATTGAATGAGTTTCTTATTGGCTGGTGATTGTTTTGATGTTCAAGACCTTGTAAAATTCCACTGCTGCTAGTAGGAGGTGATGTTGTTGGCATTGCATGTTGCATTGTTGGTAGTCTTACAGTAGGTTGGGGGTTTGTATGTAAAGTTGACCTCGGGTGTTGATGGTCGACTATGTGTGATGTAAATGTCTGTGCCGGTGTTGATTGAACGGTTGAACACGGCTCAGGAGAAGTTGTTTGCTGAATAAAAAAAGTGTCCAAAGGTTGGTGGAAATTACAGCTGCTTTCAACCACGTGTTGCTGGGATGTACTTGTTACTGGTGCTATAGTCAGTGGTTGAGCCAAATAACAAGCAGAAGGAATGACTAACTGTCCAGTCGATGTGGTAGATTGTTGAGACCCGCTGCTTGAACTTGGGGTCATTGGCCTATTTACGGATTCAACATCATAGCTACTTAAGAATTGACTGTTATCAGTTGTTGAAACATTATCTTTAGACGATAATACAACGTCTACAGCGGACAACACATCTGCCAGTTCATCTTGTGGTGGTTTCCATTGCCTTGTCGCTGGCAAGGAAGGCAGGACTTTTTTCTTTCTAATTGACTTGGCTGATGAAGTAAGCGAATCTTTGATATCGGACAAAAACTTGTCCAGGTCTGATGATTCAGACAAAACTGTATCGTTATCAGAAATACTTTGTATTGATGGTGTAAGTTCAGATAGATCAGACTCATCAAGAGTGATGTCTTTGAAAGTTTGGTTATCTTTTAAAATTAATTCTTGAAATGTGTCTTTAGAAGCACCTTCATTGAAAGAGCTGACTTCATTTTTCCCATCAATATCCTGCCTTAACTGTCGGAGCATTTCGTCATGGCTTTTCACATACTTTAAAATGGAATTTATTGAGTCGACTAAGAAGGTTGTCAACTGAGGACCTAAGATTGTATCTTTTGATTTGAAAACGTTGGCACTGGTACATTTAGTCTCATCTACTAAAGGCTCTTCTTGTGCGACATTATTTTTTTCTGTTTGTGTGGCGTAATTTTTCTCTTCTTGCTCAACATTATATTCCTCTTGTATTCCATCAGTTTCCTCCTTTTCTCTTGCGGTATATATCCCCACTTTTGCAATGGCATCTATTTTTTCGGTCTGCTCTAGTGGTGTGTCCACTATAATGGGTGATGTTGCATGAGTTGCATTAGTTTCCACTACCATGGGTGATATTGCATGAGTTGCATTAGTTTCCACTACCATGGGTGATGTTGCATGAGTTGCATTAGTTTCCACTACCATGGGTGATGTTGCATGAGTTGCATTAGTTTCCACTACCATGGGTGATGTTGCACGAGTTGCATTAGTTTCCACTACCATGGGTGATGTTGCACGAGTTGCATTAGTTTCCACTACCATGGGTGATGTTGCATGAGTAGCATTATTTCCCATTTCTTCAGATAGGGCATCACCTTTTGTCTTCGAAAGGTTTTGTGAAGTAAACGAAGCCGTCTTTCTGGTGTAATCTTTTAATTCAGCGTCAGTTGCCGCTATTTTTACTGTCCGTGTCTGAGTTGATACAGACGCCATGTCTTTATTTAAACTAAATGTTCTCATAAATGTGTCGATTGAAGGATCATTATGGTCTAAACTGTTATCTTCTAAAATGATAACCGGCTGAGTCTGTGTTGAAAACGTTGATTTGTTTCTTGAAAATGCCTCTACTTGCTGACGTACAATTTCTCTCTCGTCGTCTTTCAAGTGGTCTGTGAAAAAAGGTTTTCTTTTTGCCTGGCCTACTTCATCTGTATAATCACCGGATCCCTCATAGTGAATCGTTAAGATTCTTCCACTAGCACCCTGTAATAAATGATAAAAAAAAAAATATGGATTGGTTTTTCATATTGATTGGTTGGTGTTTTATGACACTTGTTTTGTTTGGTGGCTACCAATTTTTACTAGTGTGGGACGGCTTGGGTGCCCGGAGGGAAGCATCGACACTCGGCATGAAAATTGACAAATCGTTGTGATATAAGTCGATTGGACAATTTCTCTGGTGTTTACTTGATTTCGCTAATTTGACAAACATCACACGAGTCTTAATGTTTTTTTTGTTTTTTGTTGAATACTCAAAATAAATCTACATATACATGTACCAGCAAAATCGAGAAAAAATGGTTCCCAAATAACAATGAAACATACGTATGCATACATTAACGGCTTTCTTAGTTTATCGTTGATGACATCTCTTTTACTTTATTCATATTTTTTTTTCTTCCAAAAACGACGTACAGGTTTACGTAGTGATATGCAGGGGTGGATCCATCCATTTTAAAAAGGGGGTTCCCAACCCAGGACAAAAGGGGGGCAACTGTATGTCTCTTTTCAGATGCATTGATCATCTAAAAAAAAAAGGGGGGTTCCAACCCCCGGAACCCTCCCCCTGGATCCGCCACTGATATGTCTATTGTTGAAGTCGATCGTATGTATACAAATTAGTTTATCAAAATAATCAGATTTTTTTTGGGGGGGGATGAGGACATGTTAGATGCACATACATGTACAAGTGTTATATTCCAGGCTACTGACGGTCAATTGTTTTGTTCAATATAAATTTTCTATTAATTACCTGAAACTTTCTTGGAAATGATGTCTGATTTGTTACAGATGTTGTTGATGTAGCAGGTCTTGCTCCTGTGACAGTTTTCCTCAGTTGACCTATTTTCTGTTTTCCTGCTGCATTAAAGGAGGATGGTCGTGTGGTAAGTCTAGGTCTCTTGGCTGCCTAGAAAAATACAATAAAATTCAAACTGTTAAAATTTTAGTCTGTGAAGAAATAGCATTTAGTTTTCTCGTTTGAATTGTTTAACATTGTCATTTCTGGGCCTTTTATAGCTGATGAAGACCGTACGGTTACCTATAGTAGTTAATTTCTGTGTCATTTTTTGTCTCTTGTGGAGAGTGGTCTCATTGGCAATCATACCACATCTTCTTTTTTATATAATGAAGTTAATATAATGTCAATCAACATATAGCTCAAATGCATGTAAATCATTTTACAACTGATTACTTAAAATAATATAATTTCTTTTTCATACAAGGAAAGCTGAAAAGTTAGTTTTCTTGTTTGAATCGTTTTGCATTTTGTGATTTCGTGGAATTTCATTGCCGACTATGCGGTATATGTTTGCTTAATGTTGAAGACATACGATGCCATATATCACTTAATATCTGTGAGCGTTGTCAATGATAGCACATCTTCTATATTGAAAATACCACAGTCAGGGTTTGTTATAACTTTTCCAAATTCATACATAATGTTGAAAGTATGTAAACTTAAACAAAGTTAGCAGTATGCTAATATTAGTACTTCTTATAAATACATCATATGAAATCAAATAAATGTGCAGAAAAGCAACAAACTCAGTCATGCCGTTATTAAAATATGTAACGGCTATGTTGGTTAATTCGAGAGAGTACAGACACATATGTAGTAAACTTATGTAAATAACTATATTTGGCTTCAATTGGTAAAGTTTCTGAAAACGTTTACAAGTAAAATGATAATATATTTTACAATAAACTAATGGACCAGATGTGATAATAATAGGATAAGTTTTAGTGTCCACATACCTGTTTTAACTAGTTTTAATTTGAGTTTAAGTTTTTTTAATGACCCTTTTCGTATATTATTATATTATAAAGTTCTGTGTGGATTTATAATTTCATATGTCAGTACCTCTCTCACTTCTCTTACTAACCTGAATATCTTCAGCTGGCCACACATTTATAAAATCTCCATTTATCTGCAACTTCAGTCTCTTTCTGCGTTTTTCCTCCTTTTGAATGGCAATAGCCCTGTGCGTCTTTATCCATTCTTTCTGCACTGTCTTAAGCTTGTCCACAGACACTGAAATAACACAACATCATTTATAAATATTGATACTCGGTTCTTTCTGGTAGCTAAAAACTAGCAACATCATAGAAAATTGAAATCTATAATAATAATAACGCAAACAATGTCGAATATTCAATTTTACTTCAAAGTACTGTCAATAATTTTTACAATGTATGCAGTCTCAAAAGATGGACTTTAGCACCAGTATAAATAATCAGTGCATGGGCATTCTTCACGTGTAAACTCCAAAGAAAAAAATTATAAAAAAAAACTACACACACCTGATAAATCTATGATTTCTCCGAGTAATCTCTGTTTTCCAACCACAATGTTAACTTTTGCTGCTCTGGTAATTTTATGACTTGGGTACAATTTACTTGTAGATAGGATACTGGTGCTTCCATCAGTATCCAGCAACATCAAAGCAAATGAAGCCATTTCTGTAACAATATGATTATTTAGTTACACAATAAAAGAGATAAATATATACTATTTGTATAAACATAATATTGATTAGAATCAGTTAAAGACTACAAACGACTGCAATACAATCTCTTTGGAGCACTAGCTTTTGTAAAATATAATACTTATATCTTTTTTAGTTAAATACTAAACAAAATAAAAGTTTGCATGCCAAAGAATTGGTGTTCATTCCGATTTCATGAACAATGTATGTTGTTGCTCCTGCTGAAATTTGAAATTTTAATATGGAACGTTACACAGTATATCTTTATGGGATTGTTGCACATATTCATTTCAACAGGTAGCAATGTAATATTTGCCACTGGGTGTTCAGATAACACCGTTAATGATGATGATTAATTTATATTTCATGTCCAGTGGCAAATATATATGTAAATCAACGCGAAAAAAGGTCGATGGGTTATAATTATGACTTCTTCTTCTAAAGGTTCACAGGATAAAAGTCCACAAAAAGTCATACCAGTCTTTTTTTTATTATAAAATAATTAAGATCGAACCAATGATTCGTAACTGAATAAAAAGGATGTTTAAAAATATATCTATTAAAGTGTATTATAAACATGGCTTATTGGATACGCCGAGTTGCAGCTATGGAATTGTCTAACTAATTTACAATAAAACAAATGTACAAAATTGCAGTGTGGTAGTTTGTTTATTCTTCTTTCTATTTTAAATAAAGTAAATGCTAAATAAAATGTATCTACGATTGCTTAAAAAAATAGGGACAATAATTCAGTAAGTTTGTGTTTCGTTAAATTAAACAAGCTAGATCAGTTTTTAAATCCAGTTACTGTTATCTTACTGTTATAGAAAGTATTTGTTTTATTTACATATCATAAATATCATGCATATGAAACAAGTATATGCAGCATTGTGTTTGAGTTTAGTGGACTTTAAAAATAACACATATATATATGTAAGACTAAAATTACTTAACATGGCTATATCAACATTTTATTGCAACAGTTGTGTAATAATTAAAGTGGTGACAACGTTTTCGAGGTTAGAGTACATTTTTGAATCAATCCAAATAACCAGCGGGCGTACTGTACTCTACAGGACGTCTTTTGAAAACTTGCCAGACATTTCACACTTAGTTGTTTAACAGATAATTATTCTACCGCCAATCATCTAAAATTTCTTTTATCAAATGGATCTTTTATTTTCGTTATTTTTAGAAATGAGACTGATATAGATATATGAATCAGTTTTGGGTTTTTTTTGTGTTCAAAATGTTGTTCAGTATAATATGATTAAGTATTTTTATTTCTTTTATTTGAAATGTTTTAACGTTCAGCTAATCTGACAAAAACAGTGAAGTTATAACGTTATACTTGTTAAGAGAACGGTAAACAAATAAAAAGTCATGGAAACAATTCACACAAAGTCCCTAGGAAATAAAGTCGCAGGAAAAAAGCTACAAGAATAGAAGTCACAAGAAAAATAATTACAGAGAGCTTACAATGTGTAATGGGTTTTGTTCACTGTTGAAGGCCGTACAGTGACTAATATATATATATCTATATGTATATGAAATTGTTAATTTCTGTGTCATTTGGTGTCTTATGGAGCTCGGAGTCATCTCACTGGCAATTATGCCACATCTTCCCTTTTATATATGTGTTGTGTAAACAAAAGCATAAACCAGTACAAATTGTCGATTTATTCACTGGCAGTTGCCTTTCAGTTACTGAAACCTTAACTTTTACCGTGATTTGACGCTTAAAATTAATTTGAATAAACATATCATACCTATAGATACATGTATGTAAGGGCTGTATAGCCAGTCAACTTCGTTAAAAACTTCATTCATCGTCAATGGGTTTTATTTTGGTTTGTTTTGTTTTGTGGGGGGGGGGGGGGTAGGGTTTAAATTATAGCTTATGAAGATGTTTCTAAAATAAATGATCTTTTAACAAATTCCTATAAACAAGAAACTGGTATTCAGCCCTAAACGTTGCCGATGAAAGATTTTAGAAAACCATGAATAATATAGTGTAGATATTTTAGCTTTGTCTTTAAATTTTCAATAAAAAAGTACCAACAAATAATGAATCAAAACTCTTTTAAAAAAAGGAACTGGTCCAAATATATAAACAACGATTTTTTTCCTTTTCTAATCAATTGTACTCATGACTTACAGTAATGTTAAATTTTAAAACAAATCATCTCAAATATATAGTGTACTTTTGTGTCAGTAACTAAGGATAAACAGTCATATTTAGTGTAAAGTGCAAAGTGTATTTAAAGTTTTGAATTTTCGTTAATTCATACATCATGGAACCCCCCTTTTTTTGGACGAACAATGCATTTGAATGGGAGCATATAGTTGGAACCACCCCCCCCCCCCCCCATCTTAAATGACTGGATCCGCCCCTGCCAACAGAGACCAAATGACTTATAGATGTTAAACTGGTCCACCATTCCATCTATAGCTTCGTGCAGTAAGTGTAGAGATAAGTAAACACAACAGGGATCCAGTAGTTGTTATTGGTCACCATCTCGAAATCCTACGAATGTTTGAGTTGAAACCTCGCGGTAATTAACTGTACGTGACAGGGGTACACCAAAATGTCATATAAATAATAGTCTTTAATTGTATATATTCCGAAGGAATAGTAAAATAGTTTAATTATACAGAGAATAACATAAATCTAAAAAACTATCCACCAGAGTTAATGACAGATGAAAGCAACCATAAGTCACCACACAGAAAATCCAAACCGAATAGTAATCCGACAAAAAACGATTCAAACCAGATAATAAGTCATCCTGTTGCTATAAAGACTTCATAACAGTTGTGTTTATGAATTAAATGGTTCAAAGAAAGTATCAAGCTTTCTTTTGCTTCCTGCACTTCATTGCTGTTTGTCCAACTTAATTTTTCGCGAAAAGAGAAAAATTTTGTTAAAAAGAGAACAATCTAAACATCAGAGATCAACATTTTATTTCAGTTCTGTTTCAGTATCTTTTCGCAGTTTTTCTTTGATATTTTTCACTTTTTTTTTCTAATATGCAAGATGTACGTTGCGGCCTTCAGTTAGGTTTAGTATCATAGACCCGAACTTTTAAACAAGACAGGTTTTTCTCGCTAAATTGACGACCTGTTGGTGGCCTTCTGCTGTTCTTTTTTCTATGGTCGGGTTGTTGTCTCTTTGACACATTCTCCAATTCCATTTTTAATTTTACTATGATGGTGTGTTTTTGTTTAAAAGGGTCTATAATACTAAACCTGATTGAAGGCCGTAACACTTTGCATATTGTCCTTGTACCTGGCATGAAATTGTATAGGTACAAGGACACGTTACCGGCACTACTAAATAATTTAATTTCCACTAATGGTAGTTTGAAAAACTTGTTCCGGTTAATTGTAGTAGACATCGCCCTGTCTCCGTGTTGCAGACCGTAATTTGACATGTAATAATTTTGTTAACTTTTTATACATTGTTACTTGGATGGAGAGCTGTTTCATTGGCACTCATACCACATCTTCTTATTTGTACATTTATTTCTGCTTGAGTGATGTTTTAGACGGTCCGATTATAATGAAGTGAGATATAATGCAGTTTTAAAATACGTATTAGAAATACAAATTTATCTTCAATTTTAAATATCAGACTAAAATACAATCAATTAGTTCCATTTTAATTCAAGATCGACTTCGTCTAGGCAGAGCTCAGTGCCAGCGACCTGAGTAATTTTCTACATATTTTTAACTTTTGTCATTTTTCATATCACGAAAAAAAAGTTATCGAATATCCTGTATTTACAACGTTTAACCATAAAATAAGATCAAATTGTTGAATGACCCCGGCCTATTTTAAATTTTTTTTAAATATTCCCATGCAGTGGCATTAACCGTACTGGCTATTCGCGAAAATTAAACGTCCGTGTTTACAGTATCTTATCATAAATAAGGGACCAGGGTTAAGATTTTAAACATCTTTATTAAGGGGTGACCATTTTATTTTCAGGGGTGGTAGGAAATAATATACTAGTAGGAACTAATAAATAATTCGGTCCAAGGCCTGATGAAAGAAAATAATCGGCAACACAAAATGCAGGAAATAATTGTGTGCAAGAATTGAAGAATGTAATCAAATGATCGCCAATTTACAATAACTGTAAGTAGAAAAGTTTACGTTTTATAAATTTACATCTGCTTAGTGAGATTGTACAAGTAAAAAGTAAAACGAGTATTCCACATGGCTAAGGTGTTAATCGACTTCCTAATTTATTACCTAATAGCATTACACTATGTTCACGAATTGAGAACCTGCTTATCTTTAAGTATCTAATTTATTTTTCCCGTTAAGTGGACAACTTTAGCGTGAATACAAATACTTCTTCGTGATTAAAGGTACTATTAAAGCCGGGAGCATTTGAGATCGTAAATAAATTACTGCAACCAAAAACACAGCCGTAGTCCGTTTTAAAATCTGTTAATGTGTCATTGTTAATAAAGTTGTCTCGTCAATATATATATATATTTTCTAAATGATTCCAATACTGCTTGCAAATGTGAACGCAAACACGTAATCGGGTGAGTGTGTTTCCATGTCTGCATTATATATATAGTCACTGTTTATCAACCAAAAGCCTCAACTGATTGACGAACACTCGGGAATTATCGCGTGATTTAATAGTTTGGATTATTATTATATTAGATATGCGCCGTAAAATGTGAAACTGGTCTTTTTCAGAATAAAATCACCTAACCCTAACCTGTATTAAGTTATTGCATGCACGCGAGTAATTTACTTGTAAAAAAACCACAATATTACGTTTGCGTCGTATCATTAAACATACAGCTTATCAATATTTACTGCCAAACATCACTATTATGCATATAACATGTAAATATACCCCCCTTCCCCCAAAAAAAGAATCAAAAAAAAAAATCCAACAACCAACCACCATATCATTAGAATCATCCATTGTGAAAATATATTGCGCTTAAAAATAGGGACAAAAGATACCAGATATCAAAGGTACCTTCAAGCTCATAAATCGAAAATAAACTGACATCGCCATAGATAGAAAAAAAAAGAAAAAAAAGAAACAGACACACCGACATAAAATAGTTCACAGAATACAACATAGGAAACAACGACGTAGCTACACGAACACCACCAAAAGCTTGGGAGATCTCAAGTGTTTCGGAATGGTAGGCATATCCTGTGCCACATTTGGCACCCGTCGAGTATAAACATGATAAAGTTATAAAACATTAAATAACTTATATATAACTTTTCTGTTTAACTACCAAAGATTGAATTTGGAAGAATATTACTTGAATCTAAACTCGGCTTTAAATTCAAAATTTTAGTTTGATAAAATAAAGAGATGATGCGTATTGATCGTCAAAAAGGAAAATATCCGCCAGTGAACGCAAAGACGGACTCTTTGATTCGGATGTGTCTCGATCAATACGTAAATGAGACGGCACCCCACTGACGAAATTATATCCATCCTATAGATGGCAAGATAAGTCTTCAACAATAAAGTAAGAGTGAAACAAATACAGGTCCTAGAATAAATAGTCAAGTTTCTTTCATTCTTCACAACTGAAATAGAGACCTTTCAAGCATACCGCATTTATAACAAATTTGTTTTTTTGTACTCACAATTTCAAAAATAAACACAGGAGGGTGTACTTTTTATCGTTAATAAAAACATGGCGTAATATTATGATTTATGTCTTGCAAACTGATTTATTATTTGCAGATAGCTGTTTTTTCCAAGGGGTCATGATCAAATCAAGGAATTGTATATTTAAAGGAATTGTATATTTAAATATACAATTCCTTGATCAAATTAAGAACGATGACAAGACCATTAGTTATAAATAAAATGTCATAAAATGTGTTACGTTATAATGAAATTTGCTACACTTACCACTTTTTTCTTCTTGGTCTTCTTGAGGTTTTCTTGAACTGGGATGCTCTATCACTGGAAATGTTGTCATTAATTAATTTTCTCAGGTACATGTATGGTGATAACATCAGCACCTGGATTTTATATACATATCGTCCGTATACGATTACCGCGATTAGTTCAAAATTACCCAATCAAATGAATTGATTGGAAAACCAATTAACAAATTATATCTAAATGCAAATAAAAGGTAAGTCAGGATTTTAATAAATCCCCTGTTTGGAATATTTCTGTTTTTGTTGTCTATAAAACTAATGTTTTTATTAAATGCGAGAGAAATATTTTATAAAATATGAAACTAAATGTTTATTATTTTCATTGGTGTTGTATACGTAGCACGCAATAAATTAATTCCTGTCTCGCACGATAATTGGTCTATGGTCCATTATATTTTCCACTAAACTATTCTAAACACTTAATACTAGTTTTGCCAAGTTCTTTTTCAACAATAACCAAATTATTATAAAGTGTTTTGTGCTAAAAACCTTGATTTAAACCACAAGGGCTTATATAACTATATCTTTTATTTCGAGTCTGTTTCACAATTAGAAACAGAGGATAGATCGTTGATGATACTTGTCATGCAATTTGTCCCGAATATTTAAAAAAAAATCTGTTAATTGGTCTTTGATAAAAGAAAACCGCAATTTGACAATTGTGAGAGCACCCTTTTTGCTTTATTATTGATAAGTTATTATGGTTAACATCTAAGATTTCGTCGTCTTTATAGTACATATGTATATGTCCAAAAATGAAAAACATCACCGGACCTTCCATCTAGCAGTAAAACCAAATGCCGCGAACAGAGATATAAGTATAATGGATGAGCAGACAGTATAGACATCCAAGTTTTGTTGAAAACGGACTCTTAGCCGATAACTCGTGTAACATCGAGTAGGTACATTACTGTGCACTATGCGAGTTAACGAACCATTACAACAACACTATGAATGATCGTATATATGCCCCTTTAAAATATTTCTCCAATGTTCAGTAGCTGTCAAAATTCTTACCCTATTTTTCTGAACACATTTTAGTATTGTAAGATTTTGTGATCACCATATTTCATCCGGACTTTAAGTGAAATATTTGCCACTGTAAGTTAGAAAAACGTAACAAAATTAGCTAAGAATCGATTCACAAAGCCATGATACATTATGTTACTTGACAAAATAAAAAGAATTGATAATATGTTTTATATTCTAATATGACGTCCTTATTACGCTTTGTTAACAAAGTCGTGTTCTAATGAGCACAAAACATATGCTTGACACATGCGCAAGGACTTACTGCTTATATCAACGTTATTTCCATCGTTATCCTTTAAAATATGTACATTTAGGCAGCTAACATAAAACTTTATTATATATTTTTATGAAACAAAATATATTTATCCTGCTAGTAGTTTTTAAACTTATCAAATATGAAATGTAATGCACAGATTCCTCAAGGAGGAAACGGGAACAGCCAAACATTTTTACGGTAATTTCGTACGCTTCGACTTATAAAAATACTATATTTGTCCTATTAGAATCGAAATAATTCCTTCATGTCATGCTCTATGCTCATTTTAACATGGGTAGGCATTATATTTGACCACATTTTACACCTCGCTAACGCTCAGTGTAAAATATCGACAAATATAATGCCTAGCCATGTTAAAATGAGCATAGACCATGACATGAAGGAATTATTTCTTAACTATATTTTTTTTCTCGAAGTTTTAGTATTAATTTTGAATAAGTACTTATTTGTAGTAAATATAACGGTGTCTTTCAAATCTTATTCAGTGGGGTTGCGGGGGTTGGAACAAACTATTTTTGACGATCAATGCTTTTGAATGGGGTTATATGATTGGAACTCTTCTTTATCCTGTGTTGGAACCCCCCCCCCCTTTTTATTCAACAAAAAAATGGCTTGATCCGGCTATGAATATTTTCTGTTTTCATCATAGATACATGTATGTATAAAAATTATGACCATGATTAGAATATCCTGGATATTTCCAACTTAACATGACGTAAAATTGAGAATGGAAATGGGGAATGTGTCAAAGAGACAACAACCCGACTAATGAGTCGAAAACAAGACATCGATAAAGTCCCGCAGCCGGAGGCGTGCTTCAGTTGGCCTCCAAAAAAAAGTGTACTAGTTCAGTGATTATGGACGTCATACTCAACGCCGGAATATATAAATGAACTAAAATTAAAAAGCAAACAAGACTAAGAAAGACAAAAGATATATATTAAAATGTCAAAGCTAACAACATGAAAAATAACTTATGCATTCTATCTAACAACCAAAAAGACTAATATATATATATATATATATATATAGATTTAGAATATAAATATATATTTAGAGCCCAGGTGGTCGTGTGGTCTAGCGGGATGGATGCAGTGCAGGCGATTTGGTGTCATATATCACAGTAGCATGGGTTCGAATCCCGGCGAGGGAAGAACCAAAAATTTGCGAAATTTACAGATCTAACATTGTTGGGTTGATGTTTAGACGAGTTTGTATATATATATACATATATATATATACGTAGGAAGATGTTGTTTGAGTGCCAATGAGACAACTATCCATTCTTATAACTATTTTTTAAAGTAAACAAGTATAGGTCAATGTCAATGTACGGCCTAGCTTCAACACGGAACCTTTGCCCACACCGAACAACAAGCTATAAAGGGCCCTTTTATATATACATGTATTGACATTAACGACATGAAAAATAACTTATGCTTTCTATCTAACAACCATAAAGACTTAAATATATATATATATATATAACTCGTCTAAACATCAACCCAACAATGTTAGATCTGTAAATTTGCTTTCGCAAATTTTTGGTTCTTCCCTCGCCGGGATTCGAACCCATGCTACTGTGATATCGTGACACCAAATATATATATATATATATATATATAGGAAGATGTTGTATGAGTGCCAATGAGACAACTATCCATTCTAATAACTATTTTTTTAAAGTAAACAAGTATAGGTCAATGTCAATATACGGCCTAGCTTCAACAGTATACGGAACCTTTGTTCACACCGAACAACAAGCTATAACGGGCCCTTTTATATATACATGTGTATTGACATTTTGGAAATTTTTAAGTTTGCTATTACGTATAAATCTAAATGAAACAAGTGTACAAAAGTTATCAATTTTCTGATTTATTACAGTTTAAACTAAATCATAATATTGGTAAATTATCGATGATTAACGTCAGTGTTTAAACTGTAACATTATTCCGATTTTATTTTGACTACATGTACAGGTTTGAACACCTTAAAGTTCCCGATTGTGAAATAGATCGCGACTTGTTATTTCTCTCCCAAGGTGTGAAACTTCAAAGAGTGACGATATGTTAGACGGATGTTAAAAATCAACATGTACATTATATGGACGAGAAATAAAAAGGTGTTACATTATGAAGTTGTTCTGGAAACTGTTATCAATTAGCGAGATTCCGATTAAGGCTTTGTATTTGTGGTCGGCGAAGAACGCAAAAAAAAAAAGGCACACATATGTTATCAATTTAAAAGTTCATACAGTTTATTTTTAACATATTTTTTTCTATTTCCAAGCCAATGGTCACTTACTTGCATATTTACATAAAAACCAATATTTTTTTAAGAGTATATTTTTTTTCATATTTGGTATTAATTTTACTGTCCAAGACAATTCCAATATTTTCATAATATTTTTAGATATTCAAACCAGTTTTATTTCTTTTTCAAACATTTTTAAAATGACTCCCTTCTGTTGTTTCTGGTTAATTTCCTGGTGTTTTTTTTATAAACGTCTTTTTTAAATTTCCGTTAGATAGATTTTCTAATTATATCAACCGTTTAATTGCTTTTAGCAAGAAACAGAAAGTACTATATATTGAATGATTATTTTCTTCACTGAATATTCTAGCTAAGTATATCAGTGAGCGTAATTCGTCCTGAGCATGCGTGATATATGTGTCACTGGACGTTAAGAAACCAACAACCAATCATTACCGGTGTTTTCACTTGAATAAAAACAAATACATTGTACATGTAGATGATAATGGACTTGGCCTGCTCATGCAGATTTATTAACAGATTTTGGTTAATGGTTTAATTGAAGAATGTCGTTTGCAGTACATTGTACTAGGTTTTAAAACGGTTAAATGCATGTATACCGTTCATACGCTAATATAAAAAAAAGGGAGATGTGTTCACTACAGTCATCGTAAGACATGGTTTCCCTACGTGAAACAAAATAAGAAGATTTTTATTTTATTTTTCGAAAAACCTTAATAGGCGTTAGTTTAATAAATTACAAACACGAATACGGTCATTCATTTCTTTAATAAAGACAACTATGCAAATCGTTTGACGTTGAACACGTAAAAGATTGACACACAAATGTTTTGAAAGTTTAATATAATATTTTCTATTTATTTTAACCAGGGATAGCGACTGTCACTAAATTATGTTTCTGGGATACTATTTAAATATGTTCACGTCTTTTACGATGTGCAACTAATATGAAGATCCCGAAGCAAAAATAAATAGAAAAAATGACAACCTTAATAATAGATGTGAATAATATAATAAAGAATGTTCGCGTACAATTTTTTTACAAGTAATATGTTTTTTTTTAAGAACTCGTATCACTAGCCTGCAAAAGAAGAGAAGACTTTTGATATTTAGATTGATCTTGTTAGCCTTTCGTAATTTAAATATTTTTTTTATTTTAATTTTTATCTATTCATTTCAGACTTATTACTTTTATTTTAAATGCAATAACGGAATAATGTAATAAATAAAACTATTCATAAATAAATATAATAAGTAGTATAATATACCGATTAACTTTAGTATATTTATTCGTTTCATTTGGAAATTTGAAAACTAGTATAATCGCCAAACAACCAATCAGGTGAGATAGTATCGTTTCTGAACGCAGATGGCAGTTAGGTCCGCTGCTGTATGCCCTGAGGTAATCGGTGCCCTCAGGTAATCGTGGCAATAGTGCCCATATATGCGTAGTAATAACATGATCTAAAAATAGAATAAACTAAAAATACATCATTGTACTTTCTATTTCGACTGACAGTATATGTGCGAAAAATAGGAGAAAACAGGAACACATACAATTTTTTACAATAAGTTACGACAAATAATTCACGAAAAAAATCCAAATATTTGGTTTATTTGTGATCATTGCAACGTGAACAGATATTTATTTAGTGAAACGTAAATGACTTAAAATAATTAAATAGAAAACACTTTTTGAATGGCGATTTAAACTTTTATAATAATAGTTGTCAAAAACTGGTTTCATAGAGATTTATGTAAATAAATGTATATACAATTATTTAAACTAACTATTAAAGAATAAAAGTTATCCACACATGCCTAAGGCAGCAAACATTTGATTTTCGGGGGGGGGGGGGGGGGGGGGGGGGGCTATGGATTTTTTTCCTTCGGCGAAAGACAATATTTTTTGGAGACAGGTCGAAAACATTTCTTTTCTTTCATTTCAATTTTAGCATTACATATGGTGGCAGAACAATTAGAAACAAACTTTAAAAAAAACAACCATAGCCCCCATAGTGTTTGGTAATATATGACACTTACATATGGACAGATTACGCATATATTGATTTTGGTTACTTCTTTTAAAGTAACATAAGTAGAAAATGATAACATTTAATAGATAGGTTATTAAAATCAGTCCATCTTGTTCGACTGCATGAGGGGCAATGGCGGATCCATTCATTTTTTTTTTAAAATGGGGGAGTCCCCAATCCAGGACACAAGGAGGGGGTTCAAACTATATGTTCCCATTCAAATGCATTGATCTCCAAAAAAAAAGGGTTCCTATCCCCAGAACACCCCTGGACCCACCACTGAGATGTTACAAAAATATCGCTATAAACTGTCACGGCATTATTTGAATTTAAGTGTACTGCATGCATCTTGCACTGTAAGATTAGCATTAACACTAATGCAAATTGCTAAATAATTACCACTTTCGTTGGTTTTTTCTTATCTTTATTTGAAATGTATTTTATTTAAAGCTTCTTTGTGTACCATTCTTTGTTTATTCGAAAGGGGTAGTAGATATATATATATATATATATATACAATTAAAATAGTAGAACCTAGATAACGATATGTATGCGTTCAATAATGATACATATAAAAAAGAAGCTGTGGTATAAATCCCAATGAGACAACATGTCCACAAAAGGACACAGAAATTAACAACTGTAGGTCACCGTACGGCCTTCAACAATGAGCAAAGTCCATATCGCATTGTCATCTATAAAAGGTTCAGAAATAACAATGAAATCCAATTCAAACGAAAAAACTAACGGCCTTAATTATATAAAACAAATGAACAAAAACAAATATGTAGCACATACTAGTAAACAAACGACAACCACTAAATTACAGGCTCCTGACTTGGGGCAGGCACATACGGTTTTTTTTTCTTATAAAAGTTGTACAAACAATCGATATGTGAAAAGTATTCCATCAATTATATCAAAGTATAAATAATCATAAATCTTTATCATTTAAGCAAAGCATACATTTATAGATCCGTATTTTACTCGATTGGCTTTAAAATAGTTAATAATATATAACACTAACATATGGACAGATTACGCATATATTGATTTTGGTTACTTCTTTTAAAGTAACATAAGTAGAAAATGATAACATTTAATAGATAGGTTATTGAAAATTAGTCCATCTTGTCCGACTGCATGAGGGGCAGTGGCGGATCCATCCATTTCAAAAAGGGGGTTCCCAATCCAGGACACAAGGAGGGGGTTCCAACTATACGTTTCCATTCAAATGCATTGATCTCCAAAAAAAAAAAAGGGTTCCTATACCCAGAACACCCCTGGACCCGCCACTGTCCATTGTTCAACTACTAAATTGTCTGTTTTACTTACTAGTACACTTGGTACAATAAAAAACCTGATAATAAATTGTTCAAGTAAGGCCTTTGAAAAAAGTGGAATTAATTACTTTTGGAGTGTCAAAAACTCGTTGGAAGTACTTGATAAATTGCATGCATATATTGGTGATTTTAAATCTGTTCAAAGTTTTGATTTTTCTACCCTACATACCACTTTGCCTCATAATCTTATTAAGAAAGAATTCACATCCCTAATTAACTGGGCATTTAAAAAGTCGGAATGCGAGTACATATGTTCAAACTCTTTGCGATCATTTTTTAGTAGCAATAAACAAAAGAACTATGTCAATTGGACATGCTTTGATACTATTTATGCGCTTGAATTTTTATTTGATAACATTTTTGTTCGCTTTAGAGATTCCGTATATCGTCAAGTTATTGGAATTCCAATGGGGACTAACTGTGAACCAATTATTGCGGACCTGTTTTTGTATTGTTATGAGTTACAATTTATGACTTAAATTAGCTAAGACCCATCAAAACAATATTTGATACAAAAATTTAACAATACTTTTAGATATTTGGATGATGTATTGGCTCTCAATAATAACGACTTCCGTATGTATACTAAAGAAATTTATCCTATAGAACTTACTTTAATTAAAGCTAATGATAACAATGACCACTGCTCTTTCCTCGATCTTGATATCTATATCATAAACGGGAAGATTAATACAAAAATTGTTGATAAGAGAGATGTTTTTTTCATTTCCTATTGTTAATTATCCATTTGTAGATGGTGACGTTCCCTTGTCATCATCTTATGGTGTTTTTATATCTCAACTTGTACGATTCTCTCGTGTATGTAACAACGTATTAGATTTTAGCGAGAGAATGTATTACTAAAAACTTATTACACCAGGGTTTTCGATATCACAAACTGGTCAAAACATTTACTAAATTTTATCATCGGTATAAGGAAATAATTCGTAAATATAACTCAACATGCAGACATCTTATACGTTCAGGTATTTCACATCCAATTTTTTATGGAAGTATTCTATATAAAGAACAAAAATGTCAGTATTCTCCTCAGAAACTAACAAAACCTTTAAATAGACTTATTAAAAAGGGATATAGTTACGAAACTGTTGTCAGGTCATTAAAGATTGCATATTTTGGCTTTAATATTGATTCACTGATAGAATCTTCGAATCGGAACTAAACACATCTATTTCTAAAAAACAGTTGTTGGCATGACACGGGTTATGTTCTTCTCATATATTTTATGATAGTATGATACTAAACCTCTAACGGGAGGGATTGTGCCTGATATTCATATGATGAACACATAATCTTTCAATCAGTTTAATTGAGGTCTGGAGCTGGCATGTAAGTTAACTGCTAGTAGTCTGTTGTTATTTATGTACTTTTGTCATTTTATTTATTTTCTTTTGTTACATCTTTTGACATCGGACTCGAACTTCTCTTGAACTGAATTATAATGTGCGTATTGTTATGCTTTTACTTTTCTACACTGGCTAGATGTATAGGGGGAGGGTTGAGATCTCATAAACATGTTTAACTCCGCCGCAATTTTGCGCATGTCCCAAGTCAGGAGCCTCTTGCCTTTGTTAGGCTTGTATGATTTTAAATTTTAGTTTCTTGTGTATAATTCGGAGTTTAGTATGACGTCCATTACCACTGAACTATTATGCATATTTTTAGGGGCCAGCTGAAGGACACCCACAACTGCGGGAATTCTCGCTACATTGGAGACCCTTTGGTTGCCTTCGGCTGTTGTCTGCTCTATGGTCGGGTGGTTGTCGCTTTGACATATTCACCATTTCCTTTCTCAATTTTAATAACTATGTTTCTGATCTAATTTTGTATTCTATAAACGGCATCTATATATTTACACTACAAATCTACAACTCTCAGTCTATGGCTACACGTGCTGATGTTATCTATATTCATGCATAATATTCATTAGCTGTGTATGAGTATCAACATCGTATCATACGCGATGATGACCAGCCAGTACACACTGTAAGGATTTTATTCACCAGTACTAAAAAAGAGAAACATTGCAGTACGAACAGTAATCTATTTTTTTTTTCATTTGACATTACTTTGAAAGTAACGTAGTTACAAGCACGGGTTATATAGTATATAACTGCTTTTTTAAAATGTTAATTGTCTTAATCAATTTTATTTGAGAGATGTTGGATATTTTCAAGGAAAAACCTCACTTCTCCAGTGGACTTTTGTACATGTTCTGATAACCTTGGGTCATCTCTAAATTACTGTGTATTTCCTGTATCTCAGATCATATCTATGATTGCTCACATGGTGAGGTTACCTCAGGTCACCTCTGTATGATTGAACATTGTGAGTTACCTAATATTACCTCTGTATTGCTGTACATGGTGAGGTTACTCTGTATTACTGCACATACTCGTATTACCACACTTTGTATAAACTTTACAAAACACTATTTTTTTAGTTTTCCTCAGGGCACTTCTGCATTTCTATACATGGCCAAGTGCACATGTTAACTAATGTCATTTCTTAACTACTGTATATAAATATGTAACCTCAGAATACCTCTGTATGTTAGAATATGGTGAGGTTACCAAAGGTCATAACTTCATGGTCATTGTACCAGCTGCATGTTACCACAGATAAACTTTGCAAAACGCTAATTTTCTACAAACCTCAGGTTACCACAATTGAATGTTCATAACTCCCTTCGTCAGCTTAGTCAGTACAGATTACATCTATGTTCTTTTCTTTTTCACGGACAGGCTACCTCAGGTCATCTGTAAATTACTGTACATGACCAGGTTACCTCAGGTCATCTGTAAATTACTGTACATGACAAGGTTACCTCAGGTCATATGTAAATTACTATACATGACCAGGTTACCTCAGGGAACCATTGTACTACTGTGCATGGTAAGGTTACCTCAGGGAACTATGGTACTACTGTGCATGATCGGGTTACTTCAAGGAACCATTGTTCTCCTGTGCATGGTCTGGTTACCTCAGGGATACATTGTACTACTGTGCATGGTCATGTTACCGAGGGAACCATTGCACTACTGTGCATGGTCAGGTTACCTCAGGGAACCACTGGACTACTGTGTATGGTCAGGTTACCTCAGGGAACCATTGTACTACTGTGCATTGTCATGTTACCTCAGGGAACCTTTGTACTACTGTGCATGGTCAGGTTTCCCCAGGGAACCATTGTACTATTGCCATGGTCAGGTTACTTCAGGGAACCATTGTACTACTGTGCATTGCAAGGTTACCTCAGGGAACCATTGTACTTCTGTGCATTGTCATGTCTCCTCAGGGAACCACTCTACTACTGTGCATGGTCAGGTTACCTCAGGGAACCATTCTACTACTGTGCATGGTAAGGTACCTCAGGGAATCATTGTACTACTCTGCATTGTCAGGTTTCCTCAGGAAACCATTGTTTTACTGTGCATGGTTATTTCACCTCAGGGAACTATTGTACTACTGTGCATTGTCATATAACCTCAGGGAACCATTGTACTACTGTGCATGGTTAGGTTACCTCAGGAAACCATTGTAATACTATGCATTGTCAGGTTACTCAGGGAACCACTCTTCAACTATGCATTGTCAGGTTACTCAGGGAACCACTGTTCAA
Organism: Mytilus galloprovincialis; assembly: GCF_965363235.1. Taxonomy (NCBI): domain Eukaryota; kingdom Metazoa; phylum Mollusca; class Bivalvia; order Mytilida; family Mytilidae; genus Mytilus; species Mytilus galloprovincialis. Next base: position 49,814,237 of record NC_134846.1, read on the forward strand.
CTATGCATGGTCAGGTTACCTCAGGAATAAATTGTACTACTGTGCATTGCTAGGTTACCTCAGGGAACCATTGTACTACTGTGCATGGTAAGTTTATCTCAGGGAACCATTGTACTACTGTGCATGGTCATGTTACCTCAGGGAACCACTGTACAACTGGGCATGGACAGGTAACCCCAGGGAACCGTTATACTAATATGCAGGGAACCATTGTACTGTGTATGGTCAGGTTACTTAAGTGAACCATTGTACTACTGTGCATGATAGGTAACCTCAGGGAATCATTGTACTACTGTGCATGGTCATGTTACACCAGGTAACCACTATACAACTGGGCATTGTCAGGTAACCTCAGGGAACCATTGTACTATTGTGCATGTTCAAGTCTCCTCAGGGAAACGTTGTCCTACTGTGCATGGTCATGGTACCTCAGGGAACCATTGTACTGTTGTGTATTGTGAGATTACCTCAAGGAATCATTGTACTGCTGTGCATGGTCAGGTTACCTCAGGGAACCATTGCACTACTGTGCATGGTCAGGTTACCTCAGGGAACCATTCTACTACTGTACATGGTAAGGTACTTCAGGGAATCATTGTACTACTCTGCATTGTCAGGTTTCCTCAGGAAACCATTGTTTTACTGTGCATGGTTATTTCACCTCAGGGAACTATTGTACTACTGTGCATTGTCATGTAATCTCAGGGAACCAATGTACTACTGTGCATGGTTAGGTTACCTCAGGAAACCATTGTAATACTATGCATTGTCAGGTTACTCAGGGAACCACTCTTCAACTATGCATTGTCAGGTTACTCAGGGAACCACTGTTCAACTATGCATGGTCAGGTTACCTCAGGAATAAATTGTACTACTGTGCATTGCTAGGTTACCTCAGGGAACCATTGTACTACTGTGCATGGTAAGTTTATCTCAGGGAACCATTGTACTACTGTGCATGGTAAGTTTATCTCAGGGAACCATTGTACTACTGTGTATGGTCAGGTTACTTAAGTGAACCATTGTACTACTGTGCATGGTAGGTAACCTCAGGGAATCATTGTACTACTGTGCATGGTCATGTTACACCAGGTAACCACTATACAACTGGGCATTGTCAGGTAACCTCAGGGAACCATTGTACTATTGTGCATGTTCAAGTCTCCTCAGGGAAACGTTGTTCTACTGTGCATGGTCATGGTACCTCAGGGAACCATTGTACTGTTGTGTATTGTGAGATTACCTCAAGGAATCATTGTACTGCTGTGCATGGCCAGGTTACTTCAGGGAACCATTGCACTACTGTGCATGGTCAGTTTTCTTCAGGGAACCATCGTACTACTGTGCATGGTAGGTAACCTCAGGGAATCATTGTACTACCCTGCATGGTCAGGTTACTTCAGGGAACAATTGTGCTACTGTGCATGGTTAGTAATTAGGGAATCATTGCACTACTGTGCATGGTCGGGTTACTTCAGAGAACCATTGCAGTACTGTGCATGATCAGGTTACTTCAGGGAACCATTGAACTACTGTACATGGTCATGTTACCTCAGGGAACCATTTTACTACTGTGCATGGTCAGTTTATCTCAGGGAACCATTGTACTACTGTACATGTTCATGTTACCTCAGGGAACCACAGTACTTCTGTGCATGGTCAGGTTACCTCAGGGAACCATTGTACAACTGTGCATGGCCAGGTTACCTCAGGGAACCATTGTAATACTGTGCATTGTCATGTTACCTCAGGAAACCATTGTACTACTGTACATGGTCAGTTTTCTCCAGGGAACCATTGTACTACTGTACATGGTCAGATTACTTCAGGGAACCATTGTACTTCTGTGCATGGTCAAGTTTCCTCAGGGAACCATTGTACTTCTGTGCATGTCAGGTTACCTCAGGAAACAATTGCACTACTGTGCCTGGTCAAATTACTTCAGGAACCATTGTACTACTGTGCATGGTAGGTTTCCTCAGGGAACCATTGTACTAATGTGCATGGTCAGGTTACCTTAGGGAACCACTGTACAACTGTGCATGGTCAGGTTACCTCAGGGAAACATTGTACTCGTGTGCATGGTCAGGTTACCTCAGTGAACCACTGTACAACTGTGCATGGTCAGGTTATTCATAAAGATAGACAAGAATGAGATTTACAGATAATTTAGTAGACTGAATTTTTTTCTGTTTGTTTATAGGTTTATGGTGAATGGAAACATAAATATAGACTTTAAAAAAAATCTTGCATCTTTTGGGGATATCATTCCAGGAAAGTGGAAGGATATCATGTTTACTTGAAGTGGTGAGGTCTAGTAAAAATAGCAAACAGAAAGTAGAAAAAAATGAGTTGACTTCAGGATTGCGTAACGTTTTATTCTTCGTGGCAAGACCCCCTTTTTTCAATTAAATCACCATTTCGCTTTGGTACATCCATGATATGAACATGATTTTTTTTCTAAGATCAGCTGTTTTGCATGTAAGCCTATGGAGCAGTCAATAACAAGACTGCAACATTATGTTAATTTGATTTGAATCGATTATATTTGTTGTTATTTTTGGGGTTACCTGAGGTAATCCTGTTATGAAAGAATACTTCGTAGACACTTTGCTGGTATATGCATTTATGCTGTAATTACACAATTTCTTAATTTAAAATGTAGGACTTCATAGATTTGTATTGTTTATGCGATTATATGTAAATGTTAAACGAGTTCACCTGAGTTAAATGGGTTGTATTTGGTGTTATAGTTGGGGTTACCTGAGGTAACCCTGTCATGAATGAATACTTCGTAGATACTTTGCTAGTCTTTACATTAATTGTAATAAACCAACTTATTCATTTTGAATGTAGGACGTCATTGATGTTATATTGTTTATGGGATATATATGTAAAGGTGATCTCAAATAACTTCAGTTAAGTGGGTTATATTTGCAATTATATTTGGGGTTACCTCATGTACCCCTGTTATGAAAGAATGCTTATTAGATAGTTTGTTAGTGTAAACATTTATGTTGTAATGAAACAATTTCTTTATTTTACATGTAGGACTTCACAGATGTAAATTGCTTACGCGATATTTAGAAAATGCGATCTGTCTTAACTCGATTTAAATGGATTATACTTGTAGCTATTTTATGGGTTACCTGAGGTAACCCTGTCATGACAGAATATTTAGTAGATACTTTATTAGTATATGTATTTATGGTCTAATAAACCAACTTCTTCATTTTCAATGTATATATTGTTGATGTGATGTAAATGTAAAGGTGATCTGAATTAACTTGAGTTAAATTGGTTGTAATTGCTGTTATTGCTTGGGTTACCTCAGGTAACCCTGTTAAGAAAAAAATATTAGTAGATACTATGCTAGTGTATAGATTTGTATTTTAATCACACAATTTCTTAATTCATAAATGTAGGGCTTCATAGATTTGTATTTTTTATTAAATGTTATTGTTATGGTTACCCGAGGTTATCCTGTCATGTAAGAATACTTTGTAGATAGTTTTCCAGAATATACATTTAAGTTGTAATAAACGATTTACTTTTTTATTAATTTGAACTTCATAGATGTTTATTGTTTATATGATATTTAGGAAAGGCGACTTAAGTTAACTTGATATGAATGGATAATACTTGTTACTATTTTATGGGTTACCTCAGGTAACCCTGTTATGAAAAAAATATTAGTAGATACTATGCTAGTGTATACATTTGTATTTTAATCACACAATTTCTTACTTTATAAATGTAGGGCTTCATAGATTTGTATTTTTTATTTGATGTTATTGTTATGGTTACCCGAGGTTATCCTGTCATGTAAGAATACTTTGTAGATAGCTTTCCAGAATATACATTTAAGTTGTAATAAACGATTTACTTTTTTATAAATTTGAAATTCATAGATGTGTATTGTTTATATGATATTTAGGAAAGGCGACTTAAGTTAACTTGATATGAATGGATAATACTTGTTACTATTTTATGGGTTACCTGAGGTAACCTGTCATGACAGAATACTTAGTAGATACTTTATTAGTATATGTATTTATGGTCTAATAAACCAACTTCTTCATTTTCAATGTAAGAATTCATTAAAGTTATATTGTTTATGTGATGTATATGTAAAGGTGATATGATTTTACTTGAGTTAAATAGGTTGTTTTTGTTGTTATTGTATTGGTTACCTCAGGTAACCCTGCTATGAAAGAATTCTTAGTAGATACTTTGCTAGTGTATACATTTGTATTGTAATTCCACAATTTTTTAATTTGAAATGTAGGACTTCATAGATTTGTATTGTTTATGTGATGTATATATATTAAAAGGTGACCTCAGTGAACTTGAGTTAGATGGGTTATCTTTGTTGTTATTGTTAAGGTTACCTGAGGTAACCCTGTAAGGAATGAATCCTTCGTAGAAACTTTGCTAGTGTTTACATTAATTGTAATAAACAAACTTCTTTATTTTAAATGTAGGACTTCATGAAAGTTGTATTGTTTATGTGATGCATATGTAAAGGTGACCTCAGTTTACTTCGGTTAAGTGGATTATATTTGTAATTATGTCTGGGATTACCTGAGGTACCCATGTTATGAAGAATGCTTTTGAGATAGTTTGCTAGTGTAAACATTTATGTTGTAATCGGACAATTTCTTTATTTTAAATGTAGGACTGCATAGATGTGTATTGTTTATGTGATATTTCTGAAAGGCGACTTAAGTTAACATGCTTATATTGGTGATTTTGAATCTGTTCAAAGTTTTGATTTTTCTATCCTGTATACCACATTGCCTCACATTCTCATTAAGAAAAAATTCACACACCTAATTAAATGGGCATTCAAAAAATCAGAATGTGAATATATATGTTCAAACTCTTTTAGGTCATTTTTTAGTAGCAAAAAAACTATGTTAATTGGACATGCTTTGATACTATATATGCCCTTGAATTTTTACTAGATAACATTTTTGTTCGCTTTGGAGATTCCGTATATCGTCAGATTATCGGAATCCCAATGGGGACTAACTGTGCACCACTTATTGCGGACCTGTTTTTGTATTGTTATGAGTTACAATTTATGACAAAAATAAGCAAAGACCCATCGAAACAACATCTGATAAACAAATTTAATAATACTTTTAGATATTTGGATGATATGTTGGCTCTCAATAATGACGACTTCAGTATGTATATTAATGAAATTTATCCTGTTGAACTTACTTTAAATAAAGCTAATACTAACAATGACCACTGCCCTTTTCTTGATCTTGATATCTATATCACTAATGGAAAGCTGAATACTAAAATTTATGATAAAAGGGATGATTTTTCATTTTCTATCGTTAATTATCCGTTTTTAGATGGTGACGTTCCCTTGTCACCATCTTACGGGGTTTATATATCTCAACTTGTACGATTCGCTCGTGTATGTAACAATGTTTTCGATTTTAACGAGAGAAATTTATGTATTACTGAAAAATTATTACACCAGGGTTTTCGATATCACAAACTAGTCAAAACATTTACTAAATTTTATCATCGGTACAAAGACATCATTCGTAAATATAGCTCAACATGCAGACTTCTAATACGTTCAGGTATTTCACATCCAATTTTTTATGGTAATATTCTTTATAAAGCACAAAGGTGTCAGTATTCACCTCAGAAACTTACAAAACCTTTGAATAGACTTATTAAGAAGGGATATAATTACGATACTGTTGTCAAGTCATTAAAGATTGCATATTTTGGCGTTAATATTGAGTCACTGATAAGGTCTTTGCATCGGAACTAAACACATTTATTCTAAAATACAGTTGTTGGCATGACACGGGTTATGTTCTTCTCATATATGTTATGATGGTATGATACTAAACCCCTAACGGGAAGGATTGTGCCTGATGTTCATATGATGAAATCATAATCTTTCAGTCAGTTTAATTGAAGTCTGGAGCTGGCATGTCAGTTAACTGCTAGTAGTCTGTTGTTATTTATGTATTATTGTCATTTTGTTTATTTTCTTTGGTTACATCTTCTGACATCAGACTCGGATTTCTCTTGAACTGAATTTTAATGTGCGTATTGTTATGCGTTTACTTTACTACATTGGTTAGAGGTATAGGGGGAGGGTTGAGATCTCACAAACATGTTTAACCCCGCCGCATTTTTGCGCCTGTCCCAAGTCAGGAGCCTCTGGCCTTTGTTAGTCTTGTATTATTTTAATTTTAGTTTCTTGTGTACAATTTGGAAATTAGTATGGCGTTCATTATCACTGGACTAGTATATATTTGTTTAGGGGCCAGCTGAAGGACGCCTCCGGGTGCGGGAATTTCTCGCTACATTGAAGACCTGTTGGTGACCCTCTGCTGTTGTTGTTTTTTATTTGGTCGGGTTGTTGTCTCTTTGACACATTCCCCATTTCCATTCTCAATTTTATTGATATGAATGGATAATACTTGTTTCTATTTCATGGGTTACCTGAGGTAACCTGTCATGACAGAATATTTAGTAGATACTTTGCTAGTATATCCATGTATGGTGTAATAAATCAACTTCTTCATTTTTAATGTAGGAATTCATTAAAGTTATATTGTTTATGTGATGTATATGTAAAGGTGATCTGAATTAACTTGAGTTAAATAGGTTGTTTTTGTTGTTTTTGTATTGGTTACCTCAGGTCACCCTGCTATGAAAAAATTCTTAGTATATACTTTGTAAGTGTATACATTTATATTTTAATTACAAAATGTTTTAATTCAAAAATGTAGGACTTCATAGATTTGTATGGTTTATGTGATGCATATATATTTAAAGGTGATACCTGAGCTTACTTGAGTTAAATGGGTTGTATTTGTTGTTATTGTTATGGTTACCTGAGGTAACCCTGTAATGAATGAATTCTTTGTAGATACTTTGCTATTGTTTACATTAATTGTAATAAACAAACTTCTTTATTTCAAATGTAGGACTTCATGAAAGTTGTATTGTTTATGTGATGTATATATATAAAAGTGACCTCAGTTAACTTGAGTTAGATGGGTTATCTTTGCTATTATTGTTATGGTTACCTGAGGTAACCCTGTAATGAATGAATCCTTCGTAGACACTTTGCTAGTGTTTACATTAATTGTTATAAACAAACTTCTTTATTTTAAATGTATGACTTCATGAAAGTTGTATTGTTTATGTGAAGCACATGTGAAGGTGACCTCAGTTAACTTCAGTTATGTGGGTTATACTTGTAATTATGTCTGGGGTTACCTCAGGTACCCATGTTATAAAGAATGCTTTTTAGATAGTTTGCTAGTGTAAACATTTATGTTGTAATCAAACAATTTCTTTATTTTAAATGAAGGACTTCATAGATGGGTATTGTTTATGTGATATATTGGAAAGGCGACTTAAGTTAACTTGATATGAATGGATAATACTTGTTTCTATTTTATGAGTTACCTGAGGTAACCGTGCATGACAGAATATTTAGTAGATACTTTGCTAGTATATGCATTTATGGTGTAATAAACCAACCTCTTAATTTTTAATGTTGGAATTCTTTGAAGTTATATTGTTTATGTGATGTATATGTAAAGGTGATCTGAATTAACTTGAGTTAAATAGGTTGTATTTGCTGTTATTGTTTTGGTTACCTCAGGTAACCCAGCTATAAAAGAATTCTTAGTTGATACTTTGCTAGTGTATACATTCATATTGTTATTCCACAATTTTTTAATTTGAAATGTAGGACTTCATAGATTTTTATTGTTTATGTGATGTATATATATTTAAAGGTAACCTGAGTGAACTTGAGTTAGATGGGTTATCTTTGTTGTGATTGTTTTGGTTATCTGAGGTAACCCTGTCACGTAAAAATACGTCGTAGATAGTTTTCCAGAGTATACATTTAACTTCTAATAAACCATTTACTTTATCATTTTGGACTTCATAGATAAGTATTGTTTATATGATATTCAGGAAAGGCGACTTTAGTTAACTTAATTTGAATGGATTATATTTGTTGTTATTTTTGAAATAACATGAGGTATCTCTGTTATGAAAGAATACTTCGTAGATAATTTGTTGGTACATGCATTTATGCTGTAATGACACAATTTCTTAATCTAAAATGTAGGACTTCATAGATTTGTATTGTGTATGCGAGGTCTATATAAATGTAACCTGAGTTAACTTTAGTTGAATGGGTTGTATTTATTGTAATTATTGAGGTTACCTCGTGTAACCCTGTCGTGAATGAATACTTCGTAATACTTTGGTAGTGTTTACATTTATTGTAATAAACAAACTTCTTTATTTCAAATGTAGGACTTCATGAAAGTTGTATTGTTTATTTGATTTACATGTAAAGGTGATCTCAGTTTACTTCAGTTAAGTTAAGTGGGTTATAATTATTGTAATTATATTTGGGGTTACCTCAGGTACCCATGTTATAAAGAATCTTATTAGATGGTTTGCTAGCGAAAACATTTATGTTGTAATCAAACAATTTCTTTATTATACATGTACGCCTCATAGATGTGTATTGTTTATGTGATATATCGGAAAAGCGACTTTAGTTAACTTGATATCAATGGATAATACTTGTTGCTATTTTATGGGTTACCTGAGGTAACCCTGTCATAACAAAATACTTAGTAGATACTGTGCTAGTATATGCATTTATGCTGTAATAAACCACTTTCTTCTTTTGTTATGTAGGAATTCATTGAAATTATATTGTTTATGTGATGTATATGTAAAGGTGATCTGAATTAACTTGAGTTAAATAGGTTGTATTTGCTGTTATTGTTTGGGTTACCGCAGGTTACCCTGTTATGAAAGAATTTTAAGTACATACTTTGCTAGTGTATACATTTATATTTTAATTACACAATTTCTTAATTTTATAATAGAATGTAGGACTTCATAGATTTGTATTGTTTATGTGATGTATATATAAAGTTACCTCAGTTGACTTGAGTTTAATGGTTGTATTTGTTGTTATAATTGGGGTTACCTCAGGTAACCCTGTCCTGAATGAATACTTCAGATCATTAATTGAACTTTTATAAAAAAAAAAAAAAAAAAAAAGTTTATAATTTTACCAACCATCCCCACCCTACACGTACATACGAAATGAATGATCGGTGAAAACAAATAATAAAATCATTTGGGAAGTTTGTTGACATCTTTGGTATTTGGTCACATTAAAATTTGGTATTAAGATCTATCTAAATAAGAACTATATTTTCGTGCGTATTTAATCAATGACGCATTACCACGATTACCTCAGGGCACCGATTACCTCAGGGCATACAGCAGCGGACCTAACTGCCACCTGCTTTCTGAACGGAACATGTTTGTTTACACGGAATTATACTGATCGTTTCGTTCGTTTCGTTCGTTTCGTTCATACACGACTGTGAGCGGAAAACCACGATTTGACTGCAATGAATGAAATGAGTGGAGATACACGATTCTGACTGATTTAACTCGTTCGTTCTCATTCCATTCCATTCGCGTGTTCGTTCCGTTTTCGTTCCGTGTAAGAGGGAACGTTGAGTGGTTTAGTAGCTGTAACAAAAAGCAAAATCCTGAATGACCAAAATACGGCTACAATAACATAGTAATTGATTCGTTTTTGAATAACCGGCTTGATTATTTGAAGTGAGAAATTAATTGCAAAGAAGTTGTATATTGACAGAATGTAAAAAGTTATTTCAGATATCGTGCCTTAAAGAAATGACAAGGCATATTTCGTTTTTCTTAAGAAGTGATTTTTTACCTTGAGTTCAGTAATCGAAAACTAAACTGCATTTACATATTGGATACATGAAGTACGGGTGATTAAGTTACACTACAGTAATGACAGCGACATAGATTATGTAAGTCAAAATCCTTTCATCTTCTACTAGTTAATACAATGGTGTCATTTTCAACCAGTTAGTTAAAATCATAAATCAGTCAGCTATTTCAAACAAGGGGGTCCAGCCATGCCAAAACCTCTTAATATTTCGAATACACTCCGCATAATACTCTAAGTAATCTTAGTGATAGCATCGATTAAATTACTTGAAGCGGAATTTATTACTCTAGGATGCAATATGATCATAGTACTATGTTTGAAAAGAAGTAATTTGGATATGTACAACAAACAACTGTGACAATTGGAATGCAAAGTAACGAAGTACTACATATTCATTTGTCATCGCAGTACTCATAGAATTGTTGCGTTTGGATAGATGTTTAAATCCACAGTGTTTGAATACTTTTTTACTATTATGAATATGGAAACAATGTGTTTGCAATATAATCAACACGTATGTCATAAATTATTCTTACACACATTAACTCCCACATGTTAAGCCAGTACATCTATTTGTTTTAGTTTTTAGCAATTTTTCCTCTTCGTCTGAATGGAAAATGGCTTCCATTTTGCTCGTACAATTGAAAGGCATTATTATAAAACGGAATTAGACTTGTTTTGAATTTTATCTTGTCCAAATAAGTCCAAAACTTCGCAGTTATATTACTGGCTTGTAAAACAGGAATGTGCATTCATTCAGATGAATTAACATACAACCATTTATGTAGATTAGTTCATATGTGCTCGGCAATATCCGTTTTTTAAAACAATGACTCGCCGTTTAAAAGGAAACTAAGATCCAACAGGAATACCGTTCCGCGAAGATTCATTATTATACAGGTCACAAAGCAAATTATGATATCAATGTGTTTTTATTGATAGGAAATCGAAATGAAAATCGTCATTTAAAGCTATTGCACGTCTTTTATAATTTTTATCAGGGTCCTACCTAGTCTAAACATTTTGAACATAATTTACAATTTCAGTCTTCCATTGCATTTTTGTTACGTTTTGGATTTTAATGAAGGTTATCTATGTTTGTGTGGTAAATAATAAAGTTAGGGATTTCGTTACCAAAACTTACCTTAAACCTTGTCTAAACAAAAATTTCCATAGATCTAAAGATTGGGTTTTGAAGTTTGATTGTTCCTGTAAAAAACTTATTTCAAACGGAAAAGCACATTCTAATTTAAACATGTTTAATGGAGATGTTGTTTACCGAGCCCGGAAATTTAGAAACGATTCGGGTTAACTAATCGATCCGTTCAATAAATTTAATCTAAAAGTTTACCGATTCAACCCTGTAATTAGATCTTTGAATATTGTTTTTAAAGAAAATAATATTGATTTTGTTATCAGTAAATTTATAGGAAACTAAACATTATGTAGTAGAGAATTGATAAGAAGTAGTGGATTCGTAAACGATAATCAACGAGCGACTTTAGTCTCGAGTTGATTATCGTTTTCGAATCAACTACTTCTTATCAATTCTATAGCTTAACCCATTTCTAGTAAAACGACTATCTATTACATGATCTGACAATGAATCAACGGAATTACAAGAAAATGATTTCGTATTTTGTCTTTTTTATTCTCTAATAGCTGGAAATGATTAGATCCACACGGTTCACATTTATATTTAACTTAATATAAGTTCAATTTAACTTAATTGTGTTGTTATCTTCCTGTTTTATTTTTAGATTTTATATTTGTAAATAATTATTTCATTCAGTGTTTAATCATTACAAATAATTTATATTAATTAGATTTTAGTATTTATATTTCATTCCAAAAGACATATAATTAATATATGGAATTTTTTTAATCTTTTTTTGGAAAGTTTAAAAAAAAATGATTGTCAACATTCAGAAATCTTTGACATTTACACATATAGTATTTATCAACCTGATGAGCAATTCAATGTCGATTACATCTCCCATATGATTGAAATTACAACATACATACAAAATGACTGAAGCATTTTACATGGAAATGAAGCGTAAATGTCACAATAATACCACTTCACTAGACATCAGTTGCTGGTTAAATAGATACAATGATTGGTCATAACTGAAAAATTATATATAAATGTTGTGTAAACTGGTTCCCTTTCATTATGTTTTGATTATTTTAACGTTATTACATTTGGCGTCCATCGTCAATCAGTTAATGAACTAGTATTATTTGTGGTACGCATTATGAAACCCAAGCAGAATTGCTTTTGCTACAAATGTACATTATATAATTATGTACATTTTGCAATGTATCATGCAAGCTGTTCATAGCAGTGATCGTCTAGTCGTTGGTACCGAAAGAAATAACTGTGATATTAACAGTGCCAAGTTCAAGCCTAGTACCTGGAATGATTTTTTTGTCTACCAAATTACTATTTTTAATCTTAGGGCTTTTTATATTTCATTTTTACTATAAAGTTGACGATTTTTTTTGGGGGTTTTACCGTCAAATCAGTAGTTCTACAGTCGTAGCTTATCACACTTTATTAACATACGAGTCAGTTATGTTGATGTATATTTGGACCATGTATAACCAAACACAGAAAAACTGAGTGATCATAGTATGATATCATTATGATCCTAAAACTAAAAGTAAGCATTTGCTTTTATGAAAAGGGAAAGGACGTGTACGTTAAAAGTGATAAGTGTAATGTGTAAATGGATGTTTATTTTATAAAGGAATTGTACTAATAAGTACTATTTACAATTTCTTGGTTTTATAGTGTTTATATATTTTATTATATAACAAAAAGACAGAAATACAGTTTATTGACATGCATTGACAGATATACGCTATAAGAGTGATATTTAAATTATAATTTATATCAGCACTCGTGGTCTAGTGATATCTTGCATGGACTACAGACTTTACTGTCGAAAATACGCGCGAGTTCGAACCTTTCATTAGTCACTCGTTTTTGAGAGGATAACATATCGTAAGTTAAAAGTTTAAAGTTATGATGTAAGTTATCCTAAGTTAACACATTGGTCAGTGGATTCTTGAAAAATAATCCACTGTTAGAAATATAGACTGACATCAGAGAATTGGGTTAATGTTATATACCTCTACACATGTATGACCTTTAATCTGACGATCACTCTATCGTGACATTGCAGAAGGTCATGTCGTTCTGTTGTTCTCTGACTGTACTTAGTTGTGTTTTTTTTATGTTGGGATGTATTAGTAGTAGTTCCGGTCCATTTATTCTCTGTGTTAGATGTATTTTTATTTGTATCTGATGAGTTCACCTATTTAACTGATTTTGTTGTTTACTCTAATGTTGTACTGTTACACCACTGTTCCAGGTTAGGGGAGGTTTGGCGATCACTAACTTGTTTAACCCCACCAAAATGTGCCTTTCCCAAGTCAGAAAACTGTAGTTGAGTGGTTGTTCGTTGTTGATGTTGATCAAATGTGTTGTTTGTTTATTGTCTTGTTCAGTCCTTGTATTGTTCTGTTCCACCAATGTCCTTAGATTGAAGGTTGGTGGCTGCTAACATGTTTAACCCCGCCTCATCCTGTATGGGCCAGTTCCAAGTCAGATACATGTATATGAGTTCTTCTAGAGCAAGTACGTATCTGATATCCGAAAACATTTCGTTTCAAAGCGGTTCGTTTTGTTTTTGATTTTGTTATAGTGGCATAGGTAGTGGTTATGATAACAGTCTTATGTTTTCTTTGTCCACAATCTTTTTTTGTTTTTCAATCGGTATCTGCGGTAATTATATATATAACTTAGTTATGTTTTAGGTTTTAACAATTCACATATACACCTGATATATGGATTTAAATATGTCTAAGAATTTAAAACAATAATCATGATAAATGAACACTTCTACTAAGGTATGATACCTAATCTGCGAGCATCACTGAAGAATACAGTCTAGACGGGAAATGGGGAATTTGTCAAAGAGACAACAAATCAACCAAAGACCATAAAAATCCAGCAGTGAATATTTAAAGTTGAAAGACCATACAACTCCGACGGCCACCAACGGGTATTCAACACGACAAGAAGTTTCACACCTGAAGGCGTGCTCCCGTTGACCCTTTAACAAAAACTGGTACTAGTTCAGTCCAAAACATATCAATGAACTAAAATTAAAAAACGTCATAATAGACTACAAAACAATAATACATAAATAAACAAAGCACTAATAGTCGTTACTGACATGCCAGCTACAGCTCTCAATTAAACTGTTTGAACATATAAAAATCATGCACACATTCCTTCCCCCTCCATTAGCGGTTTATTATCATACCATCAAAACATATACGAGAAGAACGTAAACCATTTCATGCCATCAACTGGTTTTAAGAGAGCTGTGTTAGTTTCCAATGCAAAGACCCCGTGAGTAAATCAATATAAAAACCAACATATGCCATATTTAATGACCCGAGAACAGTATCGTGACTATAGCCCATATTAATAAGTATGTTTAAAGCTTTGATAAGCTCTTCAGATGATTGCCAACATTTTTGTGCTTTGTAAAAAATATTACCATAAAAGGTTCGATGAATACCTGAACGTATAAGATGTATGCATGTTGATTTATATTTACGAAGGGTGCCCTTGTACAGATGATAAATTAAAGAAAATGTTTTGACTGGTTTGTGTATTAGAAAACCCTGGAGGAATATTTTTTTAGTAATAATTGTTCTATAATGGTTATATCTTGCCACTAATGGTTAATTGTTTTATAGTGTGGAGTAGTTGTAGCAATGGCGATTTAAATATGATATTAAAACTAAAAAAAAGAGCTGCTAGATTAATACTAGACACATACCCTTTCGCTCTTTCCGAGCTTTTATTCAAACACATAAACTGGATGACAGTTTAACAGAGATTGAAATATCACAAGTCTGTAATGACATTGAAGTTCATCAAAAATGATGCCCCATCATATCTTACTAACAAGTTTCATTATGTGTTAGACAGAAACCCATTCTCCTTGAGAAATGCTGTTTAAGGTAACCTCATACTCCGTAAACCAAATACAGAATTGTTCAAAAAATCTTTTATGTATTCTGGACCATTCTTGTGGAATAATTTGCCAATATCGTTAAGAAATAATACAAATGTTAGTTCTTTCAAAAACAAGATAACAGATCATTTATTGAAATCAACTAATTATGTCATCATGTTTATGTTTTCCTAACACTATTATCATGCCTGACTTTTATACTGTTGTATGCAATGTATATGTTTGCATTCTGTTTATGATTTTTTATTATGAGGGCCTCAGGGAAGATTACTTAACTAACTTAACTAACTGAGTTACCCTCTTGTTTTGTTGTTGTTGATATTCCGTTTTAGTTAAAATCAAATACGTTTGTTATATGATCTTATTTTTGGGAAATGTTTTTTTGGGGGGGAAATCTTTTTAGAAATTCAAATGTGACGTCACTTTGTGCGTTCATGGCTTTGGCCAACTCGGCTGTGTATTTTTATGTGCTGGTTTAGGTTGTGTTATGTAATGTTTCCGTTTGTATTTAGTCACCACTTCGGTTTTATCACGTATATCTATTATATAGTCATTTTTATTAAATTTACAGTTTGGAAAAGTATGAATTACTCTATATAATAAGGATGTTCTTATCCCAGGCAGAAAGCCCTAGCCGTATTGATCACAACTTTTTGGAACTTTTGGTCCTCAGTGCTCCTCAACTTTGTACTTATTTTTGGCTTTCGATCTTTTTTCATCTGAATGTCACTGATTAGTGTGGACAAATTTAAAACGAGGTACCTTTTGTTAGCTATTATTCGTGTGTTTCTCTGTCATGTATTTTCTCCCATTTATTTGTATTGTAGTCCTGTCATATAAAGTTGTCATTTTAATGTTTTATTCAACATTGCCATTCAAGCAGGAGGTTTGGCATACCACAAAACTAGGTTCAACCCACCATTTTTTTTTCTTCAAATGTCCTAGGCCTGTACAAAGTCAGGAAAATGGCCATTGGTGTATTATAGTTCGTTTCTGTGTGTTACATTTTAATGTTGTGTTTCTGTTGTGTCTGTGTTCTCCTTTTATATATGATGCGTTTCCCTCATTTTTAGTTTGTAACCCGGATTCGTTTTTTTTTCTCAATCAATTTAATGAATTTCAAACAGCGGTATACTACTGTTGCCTTTATTTATTTACACGATCAAATTGAAATATTTGAGATATATAAACACCATAAGATGGTGACAAGGGAACTTCATATCTAAAAATGAATAATCAACAATAGGAAATGAAAAATCATCTCTTTTATCATAAATTTTGATACTAAAGTTCCCTTAATGCCCGCGTCATACTGTCCCGATTTTTACGCCGATGGCAACACGATTATGGAAATTTTAAAAATCGGGACTGATCGTATCCAGATCGGGCTATTCGTAGTGCCATCTTTAACCATCGTAGAACCATCAGCCACTTTTTCTAGCCTTCGGGGAAAACTTCGGGAAGGGTTCTAAATATTTTAACATGTTAAAAAAATCCCCGAAGGTGCGTCCGATGTTGAGGGTTCGTATTGAGTTCGTATGAACATCCTCACCATCGTAATGTCACCGGGAATGCATCTTTGAACATCGTATTGCATTCGTGTTTCCATTGTTTTCATCGGGCAGTTTTGACATTACGATGTCTACACGAATGAATCACGAAGCTACCCAAAGGTCTTACGATGGCAACACGACTTCGTGAAGACCTCGTAATCCCGTCGTGTTGCCATCGAATAAAAGTACGGAGGCGACAAGATGGAACTACGATGGCAATAAATCCAGCTAAATGTAAGTTAATTTACGCGCTAAAATACATTTTAAGTGCCATGCGCGATACGCACTGGTCATTCAATACGACAGTTAAGAAAGACGTTCACAAAACATGGAGCTCATATCATATGATTCTATGAGAACAAGAAAGGCCACAGCGTTTTTTATATTAATTCAAATGGAACACGAAGAGCAGCTATTACAGGCTCAGGATTTACTTTTACAAGTTAAATATTATTTTTTTGTCAATTTTTCATATCAAGTAACATAATGAAAATCATAAACGCGCCTCGTACACCAACACTGCAGGTACACGTATATAGGGAAACCAACTTTTTTTTCATTATTCTGATTGTTTTATGTATCGTCTGAGTTGTTGTCACACGAATGTTTACTCCATAACCATTTTGTTTTCTATATGTCATATTTTGCCGGATTTGTTGCTTTTCCCACATCCTTCCTTTTGTCTATATTATTATGATATTCTCCTGGAAAGAGCTCTTTTTTAATAGAAGGGATCAACGAACCCATTACCTTACCTTTAAGATAGATCAGTAAACATGGGCATAATTATGGGTTATTATTCAGACTAGTGCACACATTTTACAGTTCAAACAAGGCAATGCCGAGCGTGGCATCCCCTCGTATGTAACAAATTGGGGACAAATATGGACACTATATTTGTATATGACACATGCAGAAAATGGTAAATTGAATATGCATATTTGACACATAAACTATTTTTTTTAAATCAACCAAAACATTCAGTAACTGGAAATACCTTAAATATTGTCTTTAGAACCAGCAGATAAAAAAATGAGCAACCAATTTCCTGTGTATTATGCTATTTCAAGGAGAAAAAACAAGTCCATCTGCATGACCTTGACCTTTGGCCTTGAACTCAAAATTTTCAGATCATTACAAGGAGGAACAATATACCAAATGTGGTTAAAATCTTTTGAAGCATATTGGTTTTAGAGTGTCCACAAGGGTTATATTGCCTTGTATTACAACTGCCACTGTGACCTTGACCTTTGAACTGTAAAGTCAATAGCTCTTAAGATATTCTTAACGAGTAACACCATATCAAGTTTTGAGCATTTTGGTTCTAGAGTGTCCATAAAAAATTTATCTACACGCAACACGCAACTTACATGTAGTAGGCGAGGGGATAATAAACTAAGTTTTTTAAGAATTGGACAAAAAGATCGATTTCCCGCCATGCATGACAGATTTGTACAGAAACGATATGCTGTCAAAATTCTGTTCGTATCATAAAAAAGTTCAAAACAGGTAGAATGCAATTTTTTATCGTTTGTTTTGTGTTAAAACGCGTGATGCCTTCGGCATATAATTTAAATGCATCGTAAGCTGTACACGACATCTTTTAGACATCGTATGGTCATCGCACCATCATCGTAATCCATCGTGTAGCCTTCGTAATCCATCGTGTAGGCTTCGGCTGAGATATGAAGCTTAAATACCCGTCTTCGGTTAACCTTCGTATGTCCATCTTTTGCTATCGTATATAATTTCGGCACCATCGTATAGACTTCGTTATTCAATGTACTTGATTCGGTTACTTTTTGGTATTTTAACGAGATCGGGACCAACTTCGTACGAACTTACAATTTTCGCATTCGGGTTTTCATCGTATATAAAAATCGGGACAGTGTGAAGCAGGCATAAAGATTTGGATATCAAGATCCTGGAAAGGGCAGTGTTCATTGTTAAATCTCTTTTCAGTATACATACTGAAGTCGTCATTATTGAGACATTGTGATAGCCAATAAATTTTTTAAACCAAGCTATGCTTTTACTTTTTGTGCTCACACATTGACTTACATCTAGAAATTGACAATGAGAGTCGGTTGAAAACAAAACTTTACGACAAAAGAGATGATTTCAGCTTCACAAAAGTGAACTTTCCATTTATATGTAGCAACATTCAAGCAGCTCCTGAACACAGAGTATATATCTACCAATTGATACGATATCCCCGAGGTTGTATTTCCTGTCATGTTTTTCTCGATAGAGGGTTGCTGCTCACAAGGTAGCTATTAAAACAAGAGTTCCAAATGGTGAACTTGAAATCATCCCTACGTATCTTTTATGGACACCATCTCGAATTGGTTGACCGTTATTGAATAACCGTTTCACAGATGATATCAGATATGTTCCGTATGTCGTAACTACAATCACCTTCTTTTTTCACCACGAATGTGACCTTCCGAATTATATTATTTACCGGGTTTGTAATATCATTAGCAATACGACGGGTGTCACAGCTGGAGCAGAATCTGATTACCCTTCCGGAGCACCTGAGATCACCCCAAGTTTTTGGTTGGGTACGTGTTGCTTAGTCTAGTTTTCTATGTTGAGTCTTTTGTTCTATTAGTTGTTTGTTTGTCTCTTAATTTTTAGTAATGGCGTTGTCAGTATATTTTCGATTTATGACTTTGACTGTTCCTTGGGAATCTTTCGCCCCTCTTTTGTTGACAATATCATGTAATTTATAAGATTTTCATACAAGTTAACCAGATTTATTCCAGGTATTATTTTTAACAGGCGTCAACCTCCAACTTAGCATTTTAGCATGAAGTAGTGTAACTACATAAAAATGTACAAAAGACACACTTTTGAATATCAATTGGAAACGGGTTAACTAAATAAAAAAACACATATTAACAAAATCAAGTAAGCATAAACTGAACGAATAATATGAATGGTTTTTATTTGGAATCTATTCAAATAACTTTTTTTAAACTGTAACAACTGTTTCAATTGGAATTATTTAAGGTTAATTATACAAATGATTTGCTCTCAAAATGTGTCCGTGAATATTCAAGAAAATCTCAAATTATAGCAAACAGCAACTTACATTAACATATAAAGTTCCACTAAGCATCATTTAGATGTTTAGAAAGTTGTAAATTATTCACATTATAAATAATTATCAAAAATTGGAAAAAGCAAACATTTCTAAATGATCAAGAAAAAAACATTCATCGTAAAACCAACATCATGGATAACAGGATGGGTACCACGTACGTGTATGGAAGAGTTATGATTTTCACAACACCATTGCTGCTGCCTGAAAAAAAGAATCAAAACATAACATTTCTTTATTCGCTGGATGAGTGTGCATGTAACGTTAAATTTTTTTCATGAATCTTAAAATACTTAATCGAAAATGCAGTACAGAAAATGTGGAAATAACTATCATTTCATTGGTCGTTATGAGTAGCGAAAAAACCTCACTGATAAATAAAATGGTATACCAAACCGGTAGTCGTCACATTGTTACCTGACATTTTGACCAAGGTTCCAATTTCTGTTAGTATGCGTATTTCGTGAGAACTGAAGATTACAATACAGCATAGACTTAAACGTAATCAAAAATAATAAAAGCTCATCAAACACACATATAAAGTTTTACTCAAAACGTACGTATTATCTACATTAAACTTATCAGTGATACGCCAATGTTACAATTCAGTGTTTTCTACTATGAATTTGTGTTTTTATTCACCTAATTGTCTTGTTGTATTTAATCGTCGTGAAATATTTGATGAAACACTCATCCTTGAGACTTGTACTTCTACCTTTTAATTTAATGATGAATTACAGATCATAGACATACAAAGATAGAAATGACCAATGTAACGATGACATTGCAAATTAACTGAAACTTACACATGGTTGGTTTGCCGGTTGGCGTTGCAGTATAACCTGTATTACATTGACATTTATTCAGACTAGAAGTAGTGTTACAAGACGCATGGGTTACACACTGATGGACAGCACAAGTGGCACCTGGACCAATCCCTGTAATTAAAAGTGAACAAAAACATTTAGAGTATAAGTTAATGTGACAGTGATCCAATACAAAAACAAAACACATAACGTTCATCATCTGGTCTTAGACACTAGATCGGTGCCTACATGTATAGAGTACGTCAATCAGGCAATCGAGCAGAGTTTTTCCTTTGTAAATAAAACAAATACGAAATGACTTTATCAATGATTTTATCCAACACGTTCGTATTCTCAAAAACCAACCAACACCAATAAGATGAACTAGAATTAACCATTAATAAGGTTCATTTCTTGAAATAGGAACAAATATAAAAGACTCAATATTCAAATCACGAAAAGAGAAAAATCTGAAACAGCTAAAATGTATCTGTATGAAAAACAAAATAAATAAAGTAAATTCATTACATTGATCGTATAAAATTACAACATGAGGGGTCTAAAACATGTGGAAATAAAAAGTTTTTGAATGTGTTGTTTTTTTCGAGCTTGGCAGGCTGACAAGAAATATACTAAACGTATTGTAAGTCAATGAGATATTGATTTTGAATTTTGGTGTTTTAACGCCACTTTTAAGCACCGAATTTCGCTATTTTATTGGTGAAGTTAGCCGATGTGCCCGGAGAAAACCACCGAACTTCGTAAGGAAAACTGACAATTCTAGTCAATTAAGATTGGAGTCGAGTGCACCCGCATGAGCGAGGTTCGAACTCACAACCTCAGTATTGACTGGCTAGTGATTGCAGTAGTAACCACTTAGACAACTTGGTCACCGAGTCCCCTGCCAATGAAGTAATAAACCTATCAAACCACATGAAGAGCTATCAAATCAATAGGGAATAACTAATACCAAATGTAAAAAAAAAAAATTAGAAATCAAGATTCAAAAATTCATTAAACCGGTTAAGCCCTAAACTGTATTAAACTGTGTGTATCAGGCAATTGCATGTGCCCAAATACTAAATGTATATAAATTTTTAAAAAGAATATAATCACTACTACAAACAAAAAACTTAATTTGTCATGAACTAAAGCCGACATTATAAATATGTTCTTAGTTAGCACAGAACCACCATTTAACCGTACAAGTGTATCAAAAACAAAATCTCAGTCGCAGGAACGCGGCTTGAACAAAAAATTTGTTTAAGACATTGACGTTCAAGTTTTTTAGCATTTTAAACTAATCAGTGTTCAAAGAGTTTTTTCAATAAAGAAGTCGACATATATGCACCTGTTGCACGTTTTGGTAGATTAGATCGAAAAGTACTTGACTTAGATGGAAGCCTGTCAAAATGGTAAAAGAAAAACCATTGTAGGCCAAAGTGCGGTCTTTAACACGGATCATTGGCTCACACAAAACAGCAAGCTATGAAGGGTCCAAAAATGACTACAGTAAAACCATTCGAAAGGGAATAACCAACGGCCTAATCTATATAAAAATCGAGAAACACTTATGAACCCCATCAACAAACGACGACTACTGAACATCATGTTCCTGATTCAGGATAGGTGCAAACAAATGCAGCAGATTTAAACGTTTTAACAGGTACCCTTCACCCTTACCAGAAACAAAAGTGTAATAAGCCTTTTGAGATTGATAAAATACACAATTAATTATTTTCAAAAATATGTAAATATTTCTAATCTTACTCGGATTGCAAGCTGACGAAGATTCATAGTGAGTGGCTTTACACATACATTTTAGTTCCTTTACCATCACTTTGCATCCCGCACTGGCTAAACATTAATCTCTGCGACGTCGCAATTTTTTTTTTAATTTAATTTCTGTTATTTGATGAATTTAATCTAAAAACCAGTTACAGTCACGGTTGGTAATCTACACAAGCAGAACAATTGGTTCTGCATTGAAAATCGTAAGAGAATTTTCCGGTTGTGCTTGAGAGGAGTAATTGCTAACGCTTCAAAAGGTATATATACAGGAAGATGTGGTGTGAGTGCCAATATGCATATTCGATATCAATTTGATATTTTGATTTTAACAGTAATTGTTTGGTAGTTTTGAACATGTCTCCTGCACGCTCTTATTCAATTTTAGAGCCTTCACGAAACGTTTGGTTTTCGATCATCATACATTTGCATTTGTTGATGTGTTTGAGCTTTTGATTTTGCCATTTGAATAAGCACTTTCCAATTTGAACGTTCCTGTGTGTTCAGTATTTTTGTGATTTTACTTTTGGCTAACCACTAAGCTTTTATTTAACATTTAATTCATACGTTTAAGAAAAATCAGGGTAAAACTCGCCGTTAGTTTTGTCGATGGAATTGTTTTACACTCGACATTTCGAGGCCGTTTATATCTGACTTTACGGTATGAACTTTTCTCATTGTTGAAGACCGTAAGGTGACCTAAACCTGCTGATTTCTGTGTCTTTGGTTGTATCATATGCAATCATACCGCATCTTACTTTTTATAATAAATATTGATATTGTATTAATATTTTTCGTTCAAGATATGTGAATGATCATTATCATCTTCTAAATAATAACATATTACTTAAGGAACTGTACTCCTCTTGGTATTGAATTTTTACCAGATATTCAGAATCCTCTGGTTTTATCCATGTAGTGCCATTCAAAAAATTTGTCCGATAACTCCTACTTTTCTTTTCATAATTTTATTACATATAGTTTCAAATGTCATATTTGAAATATTATAAAATCCTTGTTATTTTTTCGTAGTTTTAAAAGAAAAAAAGTGCCTATGTTAAATGTTTGAGAATTTAGAGAGAATGAATTATTTCCCACCAAATTTTTAAAAGCTTATATCTCGTTAACAAGCACACTGACCCTTCAAAAGCTTGTTATTTTAAAACAGAGTTGCGAACAACCTCAATGAATTATCTTCATCGGTTCGCTCACATATAGAAACTAGTGAAAACAAAGAATGTTTAGCTACCTAAATACGTGAAGGCTTAAATCAATAAATAGCTTAATAATGGCCATTGTTAAACGTAAAGATATGAGATTAGGTTTATTCTCAACGGTTTTTCATCTGGTCATCAATCATTTTCATTTGTCCAACTTCAAAATTTAGTGACGTTGCACATGCTGCTGTTACTAGTGAGCATTACACGATGTTCTCGTTTTAAGACAGTTGTTTCAAAGACTGTCCAGGCACTCAAGCTTATATTTGAAATAGGTGAATCGGTTGATCAAATTTAGTTTTTATTTTAATAAAAAAAAAGGAATATGGTTTTCCAAGTGAACTACATGTTGTCACACATTTAATTTTGATTTTATTGATATTCAATTACATAATTTTTCATCCTTTCAGTTATATGTTAACTCCTTACGTATGATTTTTAAACATTTCACGATGCTTTCTTTTCGTAAAAAAAAACAGAACGGTAAAAAATATTTGGGAGTCATGTTTTTTTTTCACACTTCCATATTGTTGTAAGTTGATGAAACGATTCGTGTCTTTTTGTTTGTTATAACTTAGCAACGAATTTTTCCTTTATTTTTTATGTTTTCAATAAAAGATAATAATATTCTTTGATTTTTAATTTGACGATATGAAGCATGTAGAAAGATGACGACGTTCCTTAGTGGGAAAAACCGACACTCAAACTCGATAACAAATTATTTTTAAATCTCATTTGACCAACATTTGATTTTCAATGTTGTCCTATTTCCTGCTAAATTGTATCTATAGTCCTAAAACTATTACAGGAGAGGGCAAGTACAACCTGTACTGATTTGAATTTGGTAATTTGATGTTCATTAAATTTATCAATCTACAAAACTTATGCGTTGTGTTTTTTTGGGTTTTTTTTCAATTCATTTTACGAAATTTGGTAAATATGTCAATGAGGCGGTCATACAATTAAACAGAATACTACTGTTGAGACATTAAGATATACCAAGGAGAGTTAATCGGTAATAAAATCAACAGATATTGTTATCACTTTCTGAAGTTTTCTCTTAATTTAACGCACTACCAAAACATTTTCAGAGATAACTGTATTGTATTTTAAGCTTGGTCTTCGTAAAACGGAGATTTTACTGTCACAAATTGAGTTTAACTTGCGACGCGTAACGTTAAATCAAGATAAACATATATCGTTCTGAATAAATTTCTAAGAAACTGAAAAAGATTGTCAAATTCCCTTTGACAATTAGTACAAATTGTTTAATGGATATAAATAGATATAAGAAGATGTGGTATGAGTGACAATGAGACAACTATCCGTCCAAGTCATAATTTGTTAATGTAAACCATTATAGGTCAAAGTTCGGCCTCAAACACGGAGCTCTGGCTCACATCGAACAGCATGCTATAAAGGGCCCCTGAAATGACTTAAAACCAATCAAACAGGTAAACAAACAGCCAATCTAAAATAGTAAAAACGAGAAACGAGAAACACTTACGAACCAGATCACCAAACGAATACCACTGAACATCAGGACCCTGAATTAGGACAGATGCAAACCAGTGTATTATAGTTGTTTTACAATAAATTGTCTTTATCTCTTTTAACGACATCCCAATAAACTAGTATTCTATATGTAAGTTCAAAGAGCGACTTTCTAATTTATGGACTGGTAGAACGTTAATCCCGTTAAAGTTTCCATTCTCAATTTTGGCAACGCAACATATTTGTATATAACTTATACCACACAAAAGTACATCATTACTCTGAAATAATTATATTGTTTGATGTACCCTGTGGAACTTTTGAGAAAAGCACAACATACCAAAATATTTGCAACCTGACATAAAACTTGACCTGTATCAATGAATATATTTCCTGTCGTACGGTACTTTCATAAAATCTTACATTTTGAACATTTCCGTCCTTATTTCAAAATGAAATATTAAAGAATATGTACAATGATGTACTTAATAATAAAATGCAAACACTAATAAAGTCATATTTATAAATAATTGGGTCCATTACCCCCAGCGCCTGAAATTTGTCTAACCAAGACACAAAGATAAAACTTTTGAACAAACCTTTACAAAATATACATCTCTGTGACAAGCAATCAGAGACTTCCGCTTTTTAGCTTTTTGTTTCCAGAATCATTTTCAAATATGATGTAATTACATTCAAAACATAAATTGTAGTAAAAGCCCTCTGATGGCCATGTTTTTCACTCCATACACAATTTTTGAAGGAATGAATTGGTATTTGTTAGTGTAATGTGTAAATACTGAAATTTACTTCAATTAAAGGAAAGCAAGAGATGACCAGGGAAAAATTTCAATTTGACAGTAAAACTAACAAAGAAGATTGATAAATCTTACTTGCTGCACACTCTGAACCTTTACGGAAAGAATCGGCAGTACATTTACAGGTGGTGTCACACACTGTTTTTTTTTTTCTTTGCAATCTCCGGTCCCAGAACCTGTACAAGCGGCACCATAATCTGCTCCTGAAAAAAACAATATATGAGTTTCTCAAATCATTCTAAATCATTTTGTCACTTCAAACATGACAAATTAGTAAAAATTGTCAAATATCTCATCATAAGGCCGTTTATTGGATAAAAGTTATTGCACGGAATGTACAAATTTCATAGGTATTCAGGAACTAATATTTCATACATTATATATACATTGATTTTAACGTATACGGATGTCGATTTTTGAGTGAATGAGGTTGTTGTTGTTGTTGTTTTCATTTGGTATATATCAATGAAAGGTCAATTTGATTTATTTGGATTTTTAACTCCGATTGAACATTACTCTAAATTTCAATTCCAAACAAAACAACTGTGCATATCGATCATTCTTAACGCAATGCTTTAGACGTTTTCCGCCGCTCATTATCTCCTAAATTCACCCCTGAATAACTAACGTGCAAGGAAAAAATAATGTTTGAACAACGATTCATGAAAGTCTAACATAATTCATTTGTTGCCAAACTGTGTTATATTAAAGACCCATTGTTTCTTGCTTTTTGGTCGGATGGTTGTCTTTGACACATTACCGGTTGTCGTTCTTAAATTTAAGATTTGACAATTAACATAATTAAAGCAAAATAATATACTCTCCTTTTTGAATTTCCCTCGGATTTGACTTTTCATATGCGTGAAAACCTTAGTCTTGCGAAAAAACATATATCGCCTATTTAGTACTTTTATCCTAAAACGTCAAATCGATTTGGAGAAAGTTTATGTACACGTCTTTTAAATTAAACTTGATATTCTGAAGGAAATTCGGAAACTTTACACTTAGTTGAACATAAATCTAAGCTGTATCAATAATCAGAACATACCTTCAACATCTACTGCAATATAAACAAAGCACTAAATCCAGGTACCAACAAACCTAAGTAAGAGGTCCTGTAATAAAAAAAATCATATCAAGTATCATGAAATCATGTGTGCATAACAATAAAACTATATGTTTTTCTTGCGATTTTTGAATCAACAATGCCCAAACAGAAGACATGTGAAAGCCATGGATGTATTATAAATGACTGATAGCTAAGCACACCAGTATAAAAGAACAAAAGACAATGTTTTATGAAGTTCTGTAAAAAACTGTCTCACATAAAATTGCGAGGCTAATAATTTCAGACAATAAACAGGTCATCTTGGAATTATTACTAAACAACAGTTTTTTCTTGTTGTTGTGACTACATTTCTAATGAATTGAGTGAGTTATAAAATTGGAAGCTTATCAGTAACCGTAGAAGATATTAAAATATACGAATTGTCTGCCGGTATGGGTATTTGAGGGATGACAGATGTATTGTGTTGTCAAAGTACATACAATATTGTTAGATTTAATATTGAGCAAAATGTATACGAAGCATTGGATTCTTTTACTTGTATTTACATTTGCATTTGTTCTGTTGCAATGTGGAAACCTAATCTAATGAACATTGATTTATGATATTTAATAGAGTTATTTTTAATTGACTACAAAGAGCTGCCAAAACTAAGCTTTTATTTTTTTTCGGAAAAATGAGCACAAATATATTAAATTTCATTAATTAAATGCATAAGAATACATTACGTTATATTAAAAAAAAACGTGGACCTTTTGAATAAAGTTAGGATGTCAACAAATACGAATAATAGAATAATATTCGACTCGACCTGTCGGTTTCCAGCTAGGATACCTTTTCTGCTTATACATTTGTTAAACTATTCGCTTGCAAACATTCAGTACCGTTCAGTAGCTATTCAGAAAATTGAGCATGTTGTTGATAAGCACAGGTTACTAATAACATAGAATTTACCGTAGTGCGCATGTCTGAAAATTTAAGTGGATGACTAAAACTGTCTTGATAATTTAAAGTTCAGTCGAATGAAAGATATTAAGACCCAAATTGTTTACTAAGGTATAATTACATTTCCATTTTATTTTCATAATAATCATAATTGCTTTTCTGCGTTCTAATAAACATTACACAAATCGCCACGGGTTTTAGATTAAAGTATGCAAGCAACTTATGATGCTTAATGAAGATGATCTACCATGACATTTATCGTAATATAAGAAATAAAACTATGGACACATTTAATAAAATATTATCAAAGCGATAGTCAGCATGTTTAATTCCAACCAGGAAAGTATTTGGGTGATTTTCGTTAGCAATATTGAAAATCATGTTCTGGATTAGAGGAAAGAATTGTACCATAAACTTACCTGCAAAGAATTGTTTGTTTCGGTTGTTGGCAACTGTACCTATTTAAAATTTGTCAGTATATTTTAACAAATATCCGTTCTGTTTCTAGAAAGTTCGACAGTCGAACTGAGTACATTGGAAAACAATTATCTATTTCGTTCACGACTCAACAGATGTATACTTGTATTTGTTAATTAGTTCTTTACCAAAATATCACACATCACACCAGTATGTCACCAAATATTCATAATTACTTATCAGACCCGACCCTAGCGTATTCCAAACTGGTTGTGAATAAGTGCTTACAAGTTCTAGGGGCGTTCATTTGATGAAGATGTTTAGCTAACCATATGAACAATCAGACCATGACTTGCATGTAAGAGAATCGCAGTGGGTAGAGCAGGATAGCATTGTGCTAGAGCTACGGGGTTCAATCACTGACTGTGAAAGTAAAAATGTTTAAGGAAATTATACTCTTCTGTAAAACATCAACGACCGGCCGAAATAAGTACGCTGAATTCGTTGTCTCGCATTCAAATAATAGCACACTCTCACAACGTTTAAAATACATCACAACTCATTAACTAAAACCAAAACAAATTAAGCAAACACAAAAACTAAAATTACCATAAAAAAGAGAGATGTAAAAAAAAGAAGTTCTATTTATTTTCTTTTTATATTGATTTTATTATATTTAACAATACCTAAGCTCGATTTTAGCAGTTACTGTGAGAGACCACAACAACTGAGATGACACAAATTTCCTATCAGTTCTCCTGCAATCCTTCAGAACTAGCTGCAAGTATAGGGATACTACATCTGGACAGATCAGAATTAAATTATTGATTTTTAAATTGTATTTAATCGAATTCAGTTTTTTGTTGCATTGTCAAAATATTGCATCAAAAAAGTCACTTATCTAATTACAGCTGTATTCCCCGTTTATTTAGGTGTGAATCTTTGATGGAATTATACTACCTATATAACTACCAGTTTCAAAATTATTGATTTTAACGCACCATATATGCGCATTTCGACAATTAAGTCTTGGATCCAATTATAATAAAGGCTAACAAAACCGAAAAGAAACACAAATGTTATTAAACATTGCCGTAAATAAGTATGTGAGGCATATGCGATGTATCATTACACGCTTAAAATCTATATTCTTTCTTCAAATAAACAACCATAATTCAGAGGCAAACAGCAAACTCAAAACTTTAAATGGTTATTTTATGTTTTGTTTTTATATGATAATGTAATCCCGAACGTTTCCAGGTGAGAGAGAAAAAACACATATGACGTAGCACTATCGGTATGTTGAAATATATCTTCAAAAAAAAGAAATAACACTTTATTAATGCCGTGCGTCCAAAGAACCTGTCTGGATTGAACATTGTTTTAAATTCAAATGAATTATACGCTTGACTTAATGTCACTTGTTACTAACCACTTTTTTAGTACTCCACAACGTCAAACTACCTTCTTATGTTTATCTTCTACGCATTATATGAATAATATAGTTTTTAACCACAATCCCTCTGAGGGAAAGCAAAAACGTGCTAACGCCACGTTGCAGATCTAACATTGTTATGCTAAATTTTAGACGAGTGCATGAATTATAGTGAGAGGATAGAGAAAGCCTGTCGTAAAATTGTCACAAATTTAAACGCATACATGATTGATAAAATTACATTCAATTTGACGACATAATAAGTAAAATAAGAATCCTTTACGACAGACAAATAAAAAATGATCTGCACGGTCAACCATCTACTTGCAACTATACGTCATGTACCCTGTTACAACACTGGATAACACTGATATGGAAAGGTGTTTTAAACTAATAAAAGCTTAAATTTTGTATTCCCTCGATGACCGATACTGTAGGGCGCTGGACACAGTGTATGCAGTTTTTCCATGATGTATCAGAAGCAGGGATTTGAAACTTACTATGGGTAGAACAAAAATATCCTAACGCAACTTTTCAAATCTAACATTATTGGGCTAACTTTAAGAAGTATATTGATATACTAGAAAAGAGGGACGAAAGATACCAGAGGGACAGTCAAACTTATGCTTGAAAGCATAAAGAAATTAAATACCTTTTGCTCTCAATTGAGATTTATTTGAATAAAACTTTTTTATAATCCCATGTTAAATTAGATTGTGTGCACTTCATCTGACTTGTTTGCTTTCATTTGCTTTTTTGTTATGCTTTTTGTACTTTCAATTTGTATTTTCCATCTAACGTTGTTTAATTTGAGTGTTGACTGCTTAAATGTAGTTAATTGTTCTGATCCATGGTATATGACTTAGATAGAGAATGACTAGTATATATAAAAACAAGGAATGTAGTATGATTGCCAATGAGACAACCTTCCAACAAAGACAAAAAGTCATAGAAGTTGATATCTTTAAGTCACCGTGAAATCTTCCATTAGGGGCAAACCCATACACGAAGAGTTATCCAAGACACAGAAATGACAAATGTAAAACAATTCAAACGAGAATCTTAAACATGTACGGTTTCCGTCCTATACAAATATATACAAGGCTTTATAATGCATTTGTCTGTATTTTATATATCTATGTCTAAATAAACGAAAGAAGTCAAAACTTTAAGAATAGCATATGCTTACGCGGCCAAACAAAAAAGAAGGTAGAGACAAACAACAGTCTACTGATTAAAACGAATGATTTATACTACGATTTAATGCTGAAATTTCTAGGAACTGTATAATTCATGCAAATTTGAGAGCATAATGACTATTTTTTAAATAATATATTTCTTACGACAGTTTCGAAAAGAAGAGTTCGTCCATTACAAAATTATTTTTATTTGGAAATGCAGTGGTCACGATTACAAATAATCCCAAAAAATGGGTAAGAGGCCACAAGGAACTATTTTCCATGCGTTTTATATTTTGATTAGATAAACATAGTTAAAAAAAGATCAACGAAATTCACCCAGTTTTATAATCTAACTGTCAATAACAAAACAGTGTTAATTGTTTTCTTTCAGATTAGGTGCTAGTAATAAAATGGAAGTATTGAATGCAAATTCATTTACAAATATTTGCAGTCTGTGCAATGCCATATACAAATATTTGCAGTTTGTGCAATGCCATATATAAATATTTGCAGATTTCACCACATATAGCAAACAGATTTTTTTTTATATAAGATATATCTAAATCACCTAAATTATTCTAATTGAGGTTCTTCGAGTAAGAACGAAGTTGTGCAAGTATATATCAATACGTCTGTTTAGCTATTGTTTGTTAAGAAATCCCTATACAAAATCTTTAACTGTTTGAAAATTGAGTTCATATAAGAATCCTACAAAACAGAACAAATTCATCTTTTATTTCGTATTTGAATGTACTAAAATCAATCAAAGTCTTATATGATATTATACATGTACATGTATACGTGCACAATGTTGATTCTATCCGACGCAGCTCATATTATGATTAATACCGATTCCATAGTTACACTTTATAACCATTAAAGAGCAAACACAATAAATCCCATCGCATGTTTAACAATTGATTTACTTATCAATTAATTTAGGACGAAACAGATTTGTAGAATACGGCTTGACATGCATTGGTTATACTTGAAAATGTTCACGCAAAGTCGATTATACATAAATATACCATTTTATCAAGTTGGTTTTAATTCCAATTAAAATAACAAATAATAGTACTTGTTATTGATGTTGGAAAAAAAAACTATTATTTTGGAAAAACAATAACAGCTTCATTATATTTTTGTCTTGTTAATTATAGGGTTTTTTTTATTGTTCGTTTTTTGTTGGTTTTTTTTTTTGTTTCCTTGAATTGGGACGTTACACTTGTCAACAAAATCAAATTATCAACAGAAAAGATACACCAGTGAAATAAATTGTGAGAATATAACAGAGACAATAAAAACATGGATGAACATACTCTATTTTTTTTTTAGATCTTCTATATATAGTGTATTTAGAGATTAGGCGCTATAAAACCAATCCACCATTTTCTACATTTAAAAATGCCTGTACCAAGTCAGAAATATGACAGTTGTTTGATGTGTTTTATCATTTGATTTTGCAATTTGATAAGGGACTTTCCGTTTTGAATTTTCCTCGGAGTTTTCCTGTGATTGATTTATGACTTGAATTGGTTCATTGCTTCATGGAATAATTAGTCCATTCATGAAATGATTGATTGGTTCATAAACTGGTAGAACAATTTATTGAATAAATGATTGCTTCATGAACTGGTTGAAATGGTTGATTATTTTATAAACTGGTTGATTGGTTAATAAGCTGTTTGATTAATTCATGATTCAATTATTAATTGTTGGTGGCAGCTTGTTAAAGCATATGATAAACAGCGGATCGATAGAAAGATCGGATACTATAATTGATGATTGCATGTTTTTCTAACGTCCAATCGCAAATATTTCAGGAGTATTAGCATATTTTAAAATGACTCCTATTGAAAATATGTTTAGTATTCTTCTCGTAGGGAAAGACTAACCAACAGGACAGTCTGAACAAAAAAGGAACAAGTGTTTTATTTTTTAACTAGAGGTACTTAGTTTTAAATGTTCAATAACTGTAGCAAACTATAATGTGTGTGTAGGGGGGTTAACGTTCTCATGTGCGACTTTTTGTGTTCACATATCAATTAATTAAACGACTTTAAATCTTATTTCGAATCCTCATTGATACAATTATCACATCTCTAGGTGATGTACATTGGTTAAAGTATCAAAAACGTTAAATGCATTGATTATCGATTAAAATAGTTGCAAAAACTATAGTTTTCGGAATGCTGTAAATTCCTATGGTAACTGTGTAATTTATTAGCTACATGTATCATACAATTGTTTGATTTTTTTACGCATAGTCATAACCAAAAAGATAAACGACAAAAATTGCAAATAAATGTCATGATTTTAATGTGTTCACCTTGTCTTGGATTCCTTGTTTTCATTATAGGTCAGCTAGGAGTGTCATCGATTTTGTAATATTCGTTTTTTGTTTTGATGTTTCTTTCGGGCTTAAAAAAAAACTCTTGACCTGGAATACAATGTAAATTTTTCTTATAAATTCTTGTCAACTTGATCGAATGCATATAGAGTATATACCTCAGTTGAGCCCCTTTATACGATGTTCGATGGATTATATTGCCTAACAAGATTTTTTTTAAAGAGGGTTCTGCTCACAAGGAACCTATTAAACCAAGAGTGCCAAATTCAAAATCATTCAATCTCTTTTTCTGACGGCATTACGAGTTAATTGACCGTTATGTAATATTTGTTTCACAGTTGATATCGGATATGTTCCAAATGTCTGACCGACAATCCCGTTTCATTTTCACACATGGGAACTACCGAGTTAAAATTATTACCTGGTTTGTACTAACCATGCTAACATGAGCAAGACGACGGGTGCATCATTTGCAGCTGTATCCGTTTACCCTTCTGAGATCAACAAAAAAATCTTTAAAAGGAAATATCATATTGAATACAGACCCTAAAAAGTCTGTCTTTTAAATTTCAGTATAACACCCACTGTGCATCATAAAGTATAAATGCAAGTTCAATATAATAGATGGGTTTATTATCGCGGTTCTCAGTACACATGCATACTAGTATATGCATTTCAATCTGCCCTTTTACACACTTATGTTTACATGATCGAAATATCAATTCCTTCATTTCTAAATTTTTGTGAAATGCCTCAATTGAACAAAAATGAGTTTAGATGTAGTTTGACTATCAAACTTTTCAAATTGAAACTATGTAAAACAGAATTTGTCGAAAATATAGTCTGTATTTCAAAAGGTATCATATATGACAAGTACTTGATGGTTTACTTTTTATGACTTGTAACGGAAAAGATCCTCAAATTAAATAGCTAAACCTCTTAAATATGATAACTGGCCCACATTGTATAATAGTGATGTTTGCATTTTTCAGTTGTGAAATATAATCCCTTTCATGTTAATGATATATTGTATGCATATTTTTTTCCGTAAACAAAACGTTTGAAATATTCTTAATTCTAGTCTCCGTTCAAAACATTAAAGATAGATCCCGTACCAATTTTGATCGTGTTGTGACAGTAATCAATACGTCCAGTGTCGTTGTAATCTCTTATTTTGATATTATTACACGGCCGACACTCGGCTAACCGAGAGTTTGGTCGGTTAACTTATATTGAGTATGCGGCTATATCGGCGGTTGGTCTGTTAATCGGGTTGGCTAAAGTCTGTTAATCAGGTGTTATCGAGAAAATCATTGCAAGGTCAGTATGTTTCATTGTATAACTTTTTAATTATATTTATATCATAAAAACTATTCATGTCTGACAAAACGATTTGGAGTACTGAATCCAGTGGTGTAATTATTTTTTTTCTAGCTTCAATAAACGATCTATAAAATGAAAAGGCGAGTTACTCATCAGTAAATTTATACACATTTTACACACACAAAATGTACACAAAAATGACAAGTTGGTTGAGTTTACTTGCATGCAATATTTTGAACATCGAAAAAAGACAGGCATTATGTTTGTTTACCATATTAACATCAATATGTGAAAAATCTACACGAAAAACTGTATTTTGGTGGCATAAATCAATTTTTGATAAAAATGTGGTCTGTTAATGGGTCGGATGTATAAAACTCGGTCTGTTAATTGGTCTGTTAAGAGTTATGAATGACATTACAAGCATAATTTAATTGCTATATGGGGTGTTATCTGAATCAAGGGATAGACTCAAGATTAGTGGCTAGAATATATGGAAACAACACATGAACAATGAAACATAAGTTTAGACAATGGAATCTGAAAATTGATAGAAATGGTTTCAAAAAGTGTTATATCAAAGTAATATTAATTTCAAAAGACAATACATACCGGAAATAAACTCCTCATAGATACCAGGATTGAAATTTTATATTTACGCCTTATATTTACGCCAAACACGCGTTTCGTCTACGGGATACATAAATGCATTTAGCAACATGCTTGGGCAGTGACAAATATTTGTAATATACACTTTCATTTTGTTAAGAATATGACGTCAATAAAATATGCTAGTAATCAGTCATGCTATCATGTTTTTTTTTTTAAATAAACAGTTAAACATCAAAATGCAAGCCGTTTTATAAAAAGCTGCAAAGCTTTGACGTTTGGTACAGAAGTAGGATGAAATAATTGAAAAACGACGTCAACAAACGTTACCATTACTAAACCGAACACCGTGCGTAACGTGATCATGGCATGCAACTAACGTATACCGACTTTGTCAATTTTCTCTGTACGTTTCGACGTTTGGTGCACGCCGGTCTTTACGCCAATGTGTGACGCCGGCATAAGGTAATCTATTCCTGAGGTAGAAAAGCCTTAGTATTTCAAAGAAAACGCATGGAATTTAACCAGCTGCATTGCAACACATGACAGATTCATAGATGTTACAGACTTTGAACAGACAAAAAAAAATAAGGCTGATTGATAACTTGGCGTAAATAATAAATTCGTGCGAATTCGAGCGGCCAATCAGTCCATATAACGCTATATTGAAGTGACACACCCTTCAATGAAATGCAAAGAAATAAAATTAAAATAAAAGTTCTCTTTCTATAAGGATACTGTTTCACCGTATTGTAATATTTTCGTCACAGGTACATCTCATTTTTTTCAATGTGAAAATATAAACTAAAGGTAGTAAGACTATTGTCGTGGCTAAATAACTCTTAACTGACACGATTTAAATTGTCCAACCCATTAACAGACTGTATTCCCCTAATATTCATTAAACTGTGGTATTACTCAACTTGTATAACAATTATGAAATATTTATCAACGACAATTATTTTTTTAGAACCAAAGTACTATTTTGTGTCCTTTAAATTATATATAAAAATGTTTTTTAGCCTTTTATCAAAAATATTGCTATGCGTACAAGCATAAAAACCACATACTTGCGAGACGCCTTTTCGTTTTACTTAAAACTGCGCAGGCCATGCATTTTTTTTACTGGTGGAAAATGTTCTATGAATGATATCATTTTGTCAGACACTTTTCTTTTTTTGATGTGGTTCTCATAATATGGCAAAAACCTGTATATCTAACAGAGTTTAACATTAAATTGTGAGTTTTACTCTTAACAGACGTATAACCAACCCGATTAACAGACCAACCGCCGATATAGCCGCATACTCAATATAGATTAACCGACCAAACTCTCGGTTAGCCGAGTGTCGGCCGTGTATTAACAGAAAATAAATATAAGGATTTCAAATTTATACAGTGAATGTCTTTTATCCGTAATATATTAAGGCTTTATTTGATTTTATATCTTTCATAAAACAGAAGAATGAATTAAAGGATCATTAATATGCTATAAATGCAACTTAATAAAACACGTTAGAAAAAATATTTAACTCATATCATTTTTTATATGAACAAAAAGGTTATCGTTTACTTAAGCTTTCTTTGTAAAGATATTTATTAAGATATCTTATGTATTTAAGTTGTTGTATCTATTCAAGGTCTAGAATTATGTTCCCCTCCAATCATTTGACGAATTAACATTGAAATACTATGCCGTTCATCGCAGTTCGACTTAAGATATGACCGTAAACAATATTATTCTGGACAATTTGAATGTACCCTTATCTTACATGTATTTTCATATTTCATACTCTTTAACTCAAACTTTTATGTTTCGAAACATTGAAATCCTTAAGTATCGTATGCAAGTGGTCAAAAATATTTAAATCTGTCATGAAGTAAAACTGCTAGTCCAACTAACTTTATTGCGTTACATTTGTTAGTTTTTAGAAGATGATACTTGCCATCCAAAAAATTGTTTTTTGTAAATTTTTTTGTCAAATTTCTCTAATTCTCTGTCAATTTATTGCTTTCTGCACCCATTGTATAAAAATAAAAATGTAATCAACGTGTGGTTCGTTTTATCTCAGTACTTCATTGGTTAAAATCCGATTATGACGTCGAATTTTCTTGCTTTCCTCTGAATTTCCTATTGTGACGGCATGAAAAAAAGCGACCATGCCTGATGACGTCACATACAAAGAACACATCGTTTTGCAAATCATTCGAAAAGAAGGAATAATTGTGCCTGCATAATGTTAGAAAATCATTAGAGAAACAGATTTCACCACCAAATCTCGTGAAATACGGTATTTATCCACTCTCGACAGTTAAATTTTAAATATTTAAAACGCTCGGGCAAGCCTCGCGTTTCAAATTTGAAAATTTAACTGTCTCGAGTGGATAAATATCGTATTACACTCGATGCAGTGGTAGAATCTATATAAATAAACATAGCAATTTGATATTTACACCTATATGTCACTCTGGCAATATTAGTTCATATTCGGAAAACGTAAAAGTTCACAAAATTGAAACATAAAAATTAGACGTAATTTTTTTTTTTTAAAGAATGAATACTGAATTTAAAAATTTTGCCGTTGGAATTTGATATTGCTCAATGCATGGTTAAGTCTTTCGTTATCATCACTAAAATTGTTTAATCCGGCAATATGTAGACATTTGTTCTAACTCTATCATAGCATGGACAGTTCAACATAAATTGTTTTTCATCTTTGACCTCATTTTTTTAACACAATACACAATATGTGTGAGTACTCTAATTACTACAGCATTCTTACTATATCTTAACCTTACACAGTTTTAACTGTACTGTTTATCGGGAACTTTTCTTTATGTAATTTACCTTCCAGTGCATTGGTCACGGTCATACTCTAAGGACTGTAACCTTAGAAACGCATTTTTGCTTAACGACTTATTAGGAAAAAAACGTTTATTTATTTTGAGTGAGATTTGACAATATACGTATTTTCAAAATACACCTTTCACCATGAAACATTAAGAAAAATCATAGCTGTAGAAAATAAGTCCACAAGAATGTCCTTGAATGCTCAACAGATGACTTTCAAGTTATACATTTGAATTTAAATCCATTTGCAGAATACAGTGATCTGTAGTTACTGACATCTATCCTTTTCTCGTTTTCGTGTTTTTGGCTGATACAAAAACAAAAATCGAAAACGCTGAATGACCGAATGCTGCCACAATAATAAAGTAATTGATTCGTTTTTGAATTAACGACTTTAATATTTGATATGATATATTAATTGCAAAGAAAATATTGACAAAATGTAAAAAGCGATTTCAGATATCGTGCTTAAAAGAAAAGACGAGGCAAATTTCGTTTTCTAAAGAAAGTGATTATTTACCTGGAGCTCATTAAAGTCAAAAACTACGCATAACAATAATGACAGCGACATAAATTAACAACCCAAAATCCTTTCATCTTGTACTAGTTAATTAAATGGTGTCATTTTCAGCGCGTTAGTTAGTGTTATAAATCATTAAGACACTTCATACAGAGTGGTCCAGACATGACAAAACCTCTTCTTATTTCTTATACTCTCCCCATATCACTCCAAGTCAACTTAGTGATAGAATCGATTCACTTACTTGCAGTTGGATTAATAACTCTAGAATGCGATATTATCCTAATACAATTTATGAAAATAAATGATTTGAATATGGACAACAAACGATTGTGATAGCTGTCATGCAAAGTTAACGACGTTAAACATTTTCATTCTTTATTACTGAGTGTCTCGATTTATTGCTTATGATTAGTAAGAATTCCTCTGTGTTTTACTACCACCACATTTTAAAAATGGAAACAATGAGTTGGCATTAAAATCGTCATTTGGGCAAATGTTCCAATGCAAAAGGAAATGCAAATTGCAATTTTAACTCCAATATGTAGAGCTGGTGCAACTGTTTTTCCTACATAACATTTTGTTTTAATGTAGTCTATTATAAGCATGTATGCAGGTCTTTGTTAACAATTTTTCGTTCGTGTCAAAGGGAAATACAATGTTGCTACACTTTGGACTGTGAACATTGTAATGATCAAAAATATTTTGTTTTGTTTCAAACATTTATAAATTCTAAATCATTCGTTGTGTTTTATCATGTCAAATTGAAAAATCGTCAATTTATATTATTGCGTCTTTATCACTGTACATAGGTGTAATACCACCAAATCATGGTACGTCACATCCGGTTGTATACGAAAGTAGGTCGAAAAAAATATTCCCTTGAATTTGACAGTTGTAGGTTATTAATCCTACATTTATTGCAGTAAAACCATTTCTGTGTCATAAACATATGTCTTGGGTATTTCAAAACACCATTATTTTTTATTTGGGATTTCTATAGAAAATGTTGTAATCTTGAGGTTACATGGTGACTTAACCTTGTACACAGATAAAATAAGGGGAAAAATTTGATTGGTTAACTTCCAATGATGGTTATTTTCTTATATATGCAATGAAAGGTATGTTATTTTTTTTCTATAGAACTGGATAGGATAAAACTTTACTCATTCCAAGTATTTCTTTATTTGAAACAAGGATAAATTCTGCACATTATTTTGAAAAGTGCAAATTTAACAAAGACTAATAGTGGAAAATCAATGGTGGTATTACATCTATAAGGTTAGCGTTTTTTCGAACTACGATATACAAAAAGAAATCACAAAAAAACTGCACTCTGAGGAAAATCCAAAACGGAAAGTCAATAACCAAATTACAAAATCAAAAGCTTAATCACATCAAGCGAATGAATATCAACTGTCATATTCCTGACTTGGAAGAGGCATTTTCTTATGTAGAAAATGGTGGATTACACCAGGTTTTATAGCTACCTTAACCTATCACTGGCATGACAGTCGCATCAAATTGCATTATATTGACGACGATGTGTGAACAAAATGAAGACATACTGTTTAAAAGGTCAAAAATAAGGGTACATAGTGCAACATTGTACGAAGCCCTCGTTGTACGTTTTGTAATTATAACCATAACCCATTATACACATACTGTAGAGAATGTGAAGAAGTATAGATTCCGTTGGAAAATGTTGATGGATGGGCTTCACCTACAGCACACATAACACTATATTATAATCGTAAGACTTTTGTATATGATATTTTTTTATGTTAGAAACTGTATTGTACAAAATTAGATATTGCTTTGTATTAAATATCATATCTATTCGTTTCGATGCTTAAAAAAAGTCCTACCTCTACAGGCACTCAAACAAACGTTGAGTGATATGGACCGTATTGAAAAATTGAACCAAGTCTATTCTATTTTTTCACAAAGGTTTCACCAATAGTTTCAAAGATCAACGGTTTCTTTTTGAAGCCATGCATAAAATTGCTTACTTACTGATATCCATCTCATCTTTGTTCTGTTATTCCTATCTACTGTTAACTTTTGTATGTCCGGTACTTAAGTGTAATAGAGAACAACTCAACTGTACCGTGATTCCTTTATTAGATCTGTCAGAGAATATACAATATAAGACTCTCTCACTTGCAATAATAATTTGAAAAAAATGAATGTTCTACTCTTTACACAAGTATTCCTTATTTTCAACTTAAAGACAAATTTAAAAAGTTGATCGTGCTTTATTTCATAAAAAGAATAGCCAACATATAGATACAGGTATATTGTTTTAGGGAGTGATACTCTGATTTAAACAAACAAAAAATATCTGAAAGCGCTTGATTTTTTTTTGTATTCACAGCATACCTGTTACGTTAGAAATACTTGTTTTTTAAAAAACGATCAATAATTCAAGAGGAACAATATGTGAAACTTTTTTTTCGATTTATCATTTTAATTTATTCATATGAAGATGATTTCATACAGGAATCTAACTTCTCGATATATCGATGATGTTATCTCACTAATTAATTCATAATTTGGTGACTGTGTTGGGAGAGTCTATCCCATCGAACTTGAGATAAAGTATACAACAGATACAGTTACGTCTTCCTCTTATCTTGACTAACATCTAAAAATTGATAATTGAAATGATATTTTAATGCTTGCATAACTGTTCACTCGCGAAGTTTTATTAAACATGTGTGGATTCTAAATAACTTCTGGATAATATTGACATGTGATTAAGTCTCGATCTTCCTATGATATTATTTCTATTAAATCGTTTGATTTTTAAACCCTGTATAGGGCTAACTTCAGTAAAAGATCTCCCATTGACTTTATTGCTAATCTATGTCTTGAATAAAATTTATACCTGATTCACCCTTAGAAATTATAAGCTTTCATATATCTTCATGAAAGTACAAATGCAGCATATTTTTGCAACAATGACAAATATAGGGTAAAGGTGAAATTTTTGGCACTAACACTATGGATTCGCACCTTAACTGACACCCATTACTATTTAACCCTGAAGTAAAAAAAAATAGCACATTCAGCATTTGTTTTGTTTTTTTAACTCTAGTTTTGAACCATCTATAAAAAAAATTATTACAAACATTATCTATCAATCAGAAAAGCACAAGAATTCAGTTTTATACTGCAAGCTTTCTCCAACATCGGAGGTCCTGAATGAAGTATTATTACCGAATATACCCCTATACCATCATTCCTCATGTGAAATTTTGAAAATTCGTCTAAAAGAAATAGTAACAATAATTTTCAACATGCAAATTGCATCATACGCAATAAATTTATTACTTTGGTATACAAAACGGTATATTTTCCTAAAATTGAACAAAAAAGTAAAACATGCTACACCAAGGGTATTTAAAATAACGTCTGGTATTGTTTCTAATGAAAAGTTCAGCGGAAGATATCAAGACTTGGTTGATAAATATTCTGTATCAACTTCACAAATATTACACCACGGTCCTGAAGTATAGATTATAAGTACTGACGTTTTTTATCATCTTAATAACATCTTATATGATTCTATAATTTGTCTTTGTATGTTGTTTTTTTTTTTAATGTTAATTCTATAATTATTTTAAGTTAAACATATTTTATTGTTCAAAAATGAAAAAAGGATAAGACACAAGTTTTTCAACTTAGTATCGTCTTCTCCAATATATACATAAATATATTCATGAATAAACAATACAAACATCTGACTTAAAACAACTATTATTTTAGCATGAAGATATAAAATAAATTACATATGACTTTTAAGAATCGAATCAATGGATATTTTCCATTTAATATAACCAAACAAGTGCGCCAAGTCTATGCTTGTTATTATTCATTTATTCGTTATTCATTTATACTTATACATCCCGGCATTTTTTATTGTGCTGTGGTAAAATTTGGTATTCTTGTCTTACGTTTTTGATAATAAGCCTTGTCTATACGCCTTTTTGTTTTACTTTGTTTTACTTTGTTTGTTTTATAGGGATTAAAATTGTAACAAAATGTTGTCTGATGTACCCCTATTTTTGATATTTTCACATATTATGTCTGTTTGTTTTGTCCATAATTCGTTGTTAATATCATTTAATTCGATTGGATTGTCATAAAAGTAAGAGATTTAGCTAGCTATAAACAAATGTTTAATCCATCACTTTCTACACACGAAAATTCCTGCACCAAGTCCTGAATATATCAGTTGTTATCTATATGTTTGATTAAGGACTTTTTTCAATACAAACAAGATACATGTATGTTATGACTTGCGCGAAATAACTAGAAAAGAAATGCTTTTCATTGTAGTGTCTTTGTTCTGAATCGGAGTATCACTAATGAAAAAAAAATGATTATCCTCCTATTTTTTGTTGATTTCATCAAGTTTCTTTGTAGTGTATTTTTACTGCTGTTGTTTTTCATCTTTATCTTTCGATCAAGGAATTCTACTTCAAGTCATTTTGGTGAGAATTCACTTCCCTTTTTGATTCTTAACATCGGTAGCATGTTACTTACAAACACCAAATCTTCAACTATTTAGTATATATTATATTTCATAAAAGCACAAAAAAGGTAATGTTTTTATTTTATTTTAATATAACGTAAACGTATGTACATCAAGTTGCATAGCAATTACAACCTTCATTAACATGCGTACATTACCTATAAATATACAAAAACGAGAATAATTTAAAATTTTCTAATGAATTACACCTCTCATATGCTTCTTTACTTGTTATTTAGCTCTAGAGAAATTTCTTCAAACAAAGATAACAGTAGTTTACCGCTGTTCGAAATTAATAAAT
Organism: Mytilus galloprovincialis; assembly: GCF_965363235.1. NCBI lineage: Eukaryota > Metazoa > Mollusca > Bivalvia > Mytilida > Mytilidae > Mytilus > Mytilus galloprovincialis. The sequence continues at coordinate 49,857,425 of NC_134846.1, forward strand.
AGACAGAGAAAAACCAAACAGAGAACAAGACAAATTTAAATAGAGATTTACGTTTGCCAGGACTATTAATTTTGATAAGTATACAGACAGCGAATACATAGAATAGCTTGACGTTTACTTACAAGTAGCATAAAGTGCTATTACTTTAAATTCACACATACAAGAAACTTTTTTTTTCAAATCAGTGCTCTAGCTAGAAATCAAAAGGGGCAGGGTGCCAGTGGAGGGCAGGGCACTTTTTATGATAAGAAAAGGCACTGCTCATTTTTTTGTCTACGTTTCTGTGTGTATCACGAGTTAACGAATCTCTTTTTTTGTTTACTGTATATGTTGTTTTTTAGTTCATTTGAAATGATTGTACATAATATTGATACCAGAAAGAATAAGCAAATATGTACATCATTGTACAGGAAGAATAATAATTGCTTTTCGCTGACACATAATAGTCGAGAGTTATTCCAATTATCTAGCACTTTTCAGAATCAAACAAAATGTCTTTCAATATACTTAAAATTTTGTTAAAAAGCAAAATTACTTATATACAAATGAATTCAACAATAAGATGAATAGATATGAATTTAAATTTTTTTAAACAAGACATTGTTTATATGTTCAAAATATATTCCAATTTCTTTTACAATAGCAATAATTGTTTGAACTGAGATAATATAATATAGATCATTCAAATAATGTATATTAAATAAACTCATCATAGATACCAGGATTAAAATTTTATAATTACGTTATACGCGCGTTTCGTCTCAAAAAGACTCATCAGTGACACTCGAATCAAAAAATGTTTAAAGGGCCAAATAGTGTACGAAGTTGAAGAGCATTGAGGACCAAAAATTCCTAAAAATTTTGCCAAATACAGCTAAGGTAATCTATTCTTAAGTTAGAAAAGCCTTGGTTGTTCAAAAATTCAAAGTTTTGTTAACAGTTAATTTATTATTAAAATGGTTTCTTCGGTATTTTTGAAGTTGATAAATGAACGACATAGAAAACAAAACAAAAACAACAACAACTAAAAAATAAAATTATAGGGTATCACTATGCACTAAACAGACTGTCTAAAAGCTAAAACGTATAATATAGATATCATAAAGAAAACTCAAATACCACAAAATGAAAATACCTAAACACTATAGAGAATAATCATTTATCGTAGAAGTAACATCATGGATACAAAAATTGGTATCGCCAACATGTACGACAAAGTTGCGACTTTCATTACACCACTGCCTGAAAAGAAATTAAACATATGATTACTTAAAAGCAGCTTACATAAGGGTTTTTTCAAACTCATTTGATATTATTACGATACAGGAAATGCTAAAATGGGTTAAAGTTTTGTATCATTGACAAAATTTTTGCAACAACAAACGTATTTTGTAATTTGTGTATACACTAGCCAAGTGTGCATAAAACCTTTAAGTTAGTCATGAATCGCAAATATCTCGATTCAGAAGACGGTGAGGATGATATAAGATATAGCCACCATTTTATTTGTCGTTGTTAGTAATACAATACTCGTCCTATAAGCAAAACGTTAAACCACATCGGTAGTTTTTATGATGTTTCATGTCATTTTGGCAAAGTAAACATTATCTTTTCGTATACGTATTTGGTAAGATTAATACAATAAAAACCAGCATAGACTTGGACTAAAATTACAAAAATACTGAACTCCGAGGAAAATTCAAAAACGATATTACATTATCAAATGACAAAATCAAAGCTCAACAAATCAATCGAATGGGTAGCAACTGCAATAATCCTGACTTGGTACAGACTTTTTCTTATGTAAAAAATTGTGGAATGAACCTAGTTTATAGGGTAGCTATACCTCTCACTTGTAAATGGTCGCATTGAATTCCAAATATACATCAGTCATAGAATATGTACACAAGACATGCGTTCTGTCTATATAAGACTCATCAGTGATGTGCAAGAGAAACAGTTAGGTGTTTTCTACTATACAATTGTGTAGTTTTTTCACCTAAGTGTCTTATTGTGTTCAACCGACGTGAAATATTTCAAAAACTTATTATAAAGACATGCATTTCGGCTATCATGATGTAAATGATACAATACAGATCATAGAGATACAAAGATAAAGTGACAAATGAAACGGTGACATTGACCAGTATTTTCAATTTACGCTATTGAACTCAAACTTACACATGGCAGGTTTGACGGTAGGTGTTGCAGTATAACCTGTCTCGCATTGACATTTAGTAGAAGTAGTGTTACAAGTAGCATGGGTTACACAATGATTTGCAGTACAAGAGGCACCTGGAACAATTCCTGGAATTTAAAATGAGCAAAAACATATATAGTGCAAGTAGTGACAATGATTCAATACAAAAACACATTACATTCAACGTCTGGTTCTGCACACTAAATATGTGTTATATAGTACGTCAATCTATTAATCGATTATATTTTTCCCTTGTAAATGATCCGGACCATATGCGTTCAGTGATACCAAGGGTTCGGGTCGTTCCGATGTGTCTACGGTGTTTTGAAGAAGCTCTAGATTTCAAATATCGTAACATGACTGCAGTACAACATTTTTACAGGATAACTTAAATAAAGTATGGTCCTTGTCGGTGATGTCATATACTTAATAATAAACTTGGTAAGTCACCAGACCCCTTTCAATCACCGTAATACCTAAAGTAACAAAAATTCCTTTTACAATATGTGCATTTAATTTTGACATCTTCTTATTGTAACTACAAATAAGGAGTAAAATTATCAAGTTAATCTTTTTTATTATTGAAATATGTTAAATAGCATTTTAAATGACGCGACAACTAGAAGGGTTATAGCTTGTGAAGAGTTTAAAACTATCCAAGGTAAATGTTTTAATTACCCCGACCATACGCGTACAGTCGGACCATATGAGTTTATACCCATATGCTCATAACCATACGCGTATGGACCAAATACTCATATGGTCCGGAAAATAAATATAACAAATTGATAATAACTTTATCACAGACAGGTCATAATACCAATAAATATGCAAATGTGTTATTCATTTTCGAGATTTTTATATGTGTATGCTTTGGCATTCTGTTTAAACACATTGTTCTAAAATATGTAGAAAAAAACGCGTTTAAAAAATATGTTGACTCCGAAACGCTTTTCAGGCTTAGACAGACTGACAAAAAACTCCGACACACGAAGCCTTTTGAAAACCAAAGAAGTAGTAAACCTACATATAAACACAAAGAGCTATTAGAACAAACGGACAAAAAAGAATATAACAAAATATATATCTTAAAGTCAATATAAAATAGGACAAAAATTTTGATTAAAAAATTAAATAAAAAAATTGTAGTATACCCCTATTCAATAGTCATAGATGATTTTAACTGAAACAAATCCGAGTCAAAATTAAGACCTAACCTTTATAGCAATGCATGTTATCAATTAGTAAATGACTGAATTTATGATGACCAAAAGTCCATATTATACATACATTTTAAGTACTCATTTTTGTTTTTGTTTACTAAGATTACTTGTAACTAAAAACAAATATTCAGGAAAAAATTACATTAAATGTAAAACTGAAGATGTGCCATGATTACCAATGATACAGCTATATATACCAGAAGAGACCAAATAGCACAGAAATTAACAAAAAGTAGGTCACCGTATGTCATTCAACAATGAGCGAATCCAATGTCAAATATTCAGGCCCCGTAATGACAAATGTAAAACTATTAAAACGAGAAAATCCAATGGCTTAATAAATACAAAATAACAAACGAAGAACACACATGTAAGACAGCAACAAACAACAACCACTGAATGACAGGATTCTGACTATGGACAAATACATACGGAATATTGTCTGGTTAAACATGTAGGCGTGCAACCAACCCTCCCATAACCTTGGACAGTGGTATAACAGTACAATATAAAAACAAACTGTAAAATATACTTGTAAAAGCTTTACACATTAGCTGAATATAAATAGAAATGCATCGAATTTGAACACAGAGTGTACGTAGCCGGCCGGTACTTGTACATCTAATCAAAAAAATACACAAAGTACAGATTTGAGAGTACTCGCAGTTACTCACAGATTGGTTTAAACCGTTAACAACAATTAAAACAAATTATAAGTTTAAAATTGACACACTAATAATTAATCACAGAGAAAGTTGATATTTCTAGTCTTACTCGGTGTGCAACTTCCTCCATTTTCATAGTGTGTGGCTTTACACAGACATTTTTTAGCACCTTGACCATCATTCTTGCATTCCGTGCTGGCTACACATTGATCTGAAGCAGTCTCTGCGACTCCGCAATTTGTATTAAATGCAACTTCTGTGAATTGTAAATTTTATAACAAAACAAGTTATAAGTTTATACATATTTCATGGAGTACCCGATTCATTTTTTTGTCATGAGCAGTTGAATATCATCAAAATGGTACCCTAATGGAACATAATCTGTCTGACTATTTGTAAATAGAAACGTTTTTTTTTTCTAAAGTTTATTTATCAGTATCCATCATTTGTGTATAGCAGCCGTTATTTTTATTCTATGTCATCCGATTTATGTCAAATAATCATATAATGTATCATTTCTCAATTCAAGTCATAATATTAGTACTCAGATGTGTCATCATTTACAAATGCAATATAAGAAAGAAAAGGAATGCACGTTTTCATTTGAATACGAAATTAACGAACAAATAACAAAAATATGGCGCATTGGTATTGCATCAACGTTTATTGGAGATGAATCTGCTATTTTGTATTTCCAGTACTAAACAACATTACTATATTTCGGCGTTAATATTGATTCACTTATAGGGCCTTTGAATCGGAACTAAACACATTGAGTTCAAAACCAGTTGTTGGCATAACACGGGTTATGTTCTTCTCATATATGTTATGATGGTATGATACTAAACCCCTAACGGGAAAGGAGTGTGCCTGCTTTTCATATGACATAATCTTTCATTTAGTTAAATTGAAGTCAAGAGCTGGCATGTCAGTTAACTGCCAGTAGTCTGTTGTTTTTTATGTGTTATTGTCATTTTGTTTATTTTCTTTGGTTACATCTTCTGACAACAGACTCGGACTTCTCTTGAACTGAATTTTAATGTTCGTATTGTTATGCGTTTACTTTTCTACATTGGCTAGGTGCAATTTGGAGTTTAGTATGGCGTTCATTATCACTTAACTAGTATACATATTTGTTTAGGGGCCAGCTGAAGGACGCCCCCGGTGCGGGAATTCTCGCTGCATTGAAGACCTTCTGTTGTTGTCTGTTCTATGGTCGGGTTGTTGTCTCTTTGATACATTCCCCATTCCCATTCTCAATTCTACAGTGAGCATGTTTACCAATCTGTTAGTTTAGGTCAAGTAGAATGATTTTTTGTTATATTGGAATTATTGGGATTGGCTTTTCACTTTTGTATACCTCACATGTCGGTAAAATGTATCAACGGTCTTTCTTAAGTCATGATTGGTTAACGTATTCAGAATATAAAATTCATTATTAAGTAATTATATGTTAACGTTTTCGTTTTACAACGAGCCATCATTTACAATAACAGTGATGCTTGGCTGTAGTACTATACTGTATTTATAAAATATCTATTTGCAAAAAATAAAAAGCTAAAATAAAAATGTGTAGCTTTTCAGTAATATATAATTCACATGTATTCTTTTTCATCGCATTTCTATCAGTTTCAATTCATTTTCATTTTAAGATTTTGGAATGCTTTCTTTGTCACCAAAAACCTAGGCAGGTAAGAAATTTTTCAGTCATGATTTTTACATTTCCGTATGTTTGTGGCATTATGCGTGTCTTTCTGTTCGTTAAATTTATAACAAACCCATAATGATACATAATGATCCCGAATCGTTTTTATATCTCAATTGAACAAAATTTGAACGTTAACAATTACACCTAAACATTGTTAAGGGTACCAAACTAATAGACGAGTGGGCAAGTACAACATATGCTGATTTGAATTGGGTAATTTTAATGGTCATGGAATTTATCAATCTAACAAACATAAAATGCGTAATTCTTTATATTTTATTATCATTCGATGATGATGTTAAGAGATGTGGTAAACACGTCAATAATAAACTCATCATAGTTACCAGGATTAAATTTTGTATTTACGCCAGACGTGCATTTCGTCTACAAAAAACTCATCATTGACGCTCAAATACAAAAAAGTAAAAAAGGTCAATTGAAAAACGAAGTTGAAGAGCATTGAGGATCAAAATTCCTAAATGTTTTGCCAAATACAGCTAACGTCATCTATTCCTGAGGTATAAAAGCCTTAGTATTTCAAAAATTCAAAAGTTTTGTAAACAGTTAATTTATACATATGACCATAGCAATGATAATTCTTGTCGCCAAATGAATGCTGACTATATGGCTGGTGATACCCTCGGGGAATTAAAACTCCACCTGCAGTGGCATCGACCCAGTGGTTGTAAATAACCTCCAAGTCAGGAGCTTGTAGTTCAGTGGTTGTCGTTTGTTTATGCGTTACATATTTGTTTTTCGTTCATTTTATTTACATAAATAAGGCCGTTAGTTTTCTCGTTTGAATTGTTTTACATTGTTTTATCGGGGCCTATTATATATGACTACGCGGTATGGGCTTTGCTCATTGTTGAAGGCCGTACGGTGACCTATAGTTGTTAATGTCTGTGTCATTTTGGTCTTTTGTGGATAGTTGTCTTATTGGCAATCATACCACATCTTCTTTTTTATATATCATTATAGATATCTAGATTAAATTTTGTATTTACGCCAGACGCGCGTCTCGTCTACAAAAGACTAATCAGTGAAGCTGGAATCCAAAAAAATACGCTATTTATATGGGTATCCAGTTGGAGTAGATCTTTAAGAATATCAATATATCCATTTAACCACTATTGAATGTTTCTATTCATTTCACGTATCATGTGGATGTAGCATGACGATCCACGTTAAATTTGTCTTTACGTGGATTACATAAAATCAACATGTTTCAGTTTTCAAACTCAATATAAAAAAAACGTGTATGCATTATTGTTAAGGTGGTACCCAACACTTACACTAAAATCAATTTGACTCGTTTAATTTTCATAAATTTTTGACAAAGTATTTACTTTGACCCTTTTACAAAAATATAAAAAATTCAAAAAATTTGAACCAAGCGTTTTATCAGAAAAATTACACTGGTTACATAGCAGTTTGACAAACACTAATTTTGATCATTCAGAAGCTTTATATTACCTTCACAACGCAACGTAATTAAAACATTTAGTTGATATTACAGAGTTATCTCCCTGTAGTGTTAGGTACCAACCTTAAGATGCTAGCTTATGTACCGATTGGTGACAGTGGGCTGTTTTCTATTCTTTGGTCAGGTTGTTGGCTCTGTAGCACATTCCAGGTTTCTAATCATAATTTGATAAACGCAATATAATTTATACGATACACAAACAGTTTTCGTACTTACCGGCAGTTGCCGCATGACATAGAACCCGACATATATCACAAAACGTATTGGCATACATAATGATTACTAAGCCATGATTCTAGTTGACCGGTCATTTCAAAATATCTTACGTTTTACACATTTTCCGGCTTTATTTTCAAAATTCCCAGGCTTGCACAAGCATGTATTTCCAGAAGCGCATACTGCAAGAGCGTCTGCACACTGATCAGCCGGTTGTGAAGCTGTACATGCTGCTTTTAACAAAATTTCTGAAAAGAATAAAATTGAGAATGGAAATGGGGAATGTGTCAAAGAGACAACAACCCGACCAAATAAAAAACAACAGCAGAGGGTCACCAACAGGTCTTCAATGTAGCGAGAAATTCCCGCACCCTGAGGCGTCCTTCAGCTGGCCCCTAAACAAATATATACTAGTCCAGTGATAATGAACGCCATACTAATTTCCAAATTGTACACAAGAAACTAAAATTAATATAATACAAGACTAACAAAGGCCAAAGGCTCCTGACTTGGGACAGGCGCAAAAATGCGGCGGGGTTAAACATGTATATATCATTCCAAGACAATATTTAAGAAACTGTAAAAATTGCCCATTTTACTTTAGGAATGGGTATGAAGTTGTTTAAAATTGCAATAAACAAAATAATAGTAGTATATTTTCTGGACATAGAATGGTTCAAAGTAAGTAATGTTTTCTCTGTTGCATATCTTAATTCTGATAGTTCTTTACAGTGGGCAATCTAGTGAAAAATATTACCTCCCTTATAAAAACTGAAAATTATATCTTCCAATATTTGTCCTATTCTATCAAGGAGATATCTATTACGAATTCATGGAAAAACGTTCTGGTAAATATTTGTAATAAAACCAAACTTCCAATCAATGTTATCATTTTCCTTCTAGGGTAGCAACCTACGAGTCAGCAGGCTTGAAGTAAATTTGATTAAAACTATTGCTATGCGAATACATTCCTGTGTTACCATCTTTAAATATATTTTTGACTGTCAGTGTACCTCTCTTGAACATGCTAATTATTCGTTCACCGCAAATACTTGTACAAAACTCGAGACGACCTTTACTTAAAATTAAATACAAGACTTTTAAATGTTTATATTAACAAGAAGACAACAGTTATCTGTTAAATGTACATATGACAAGAACAAACCGGTGTGTTCGGTAAGTTAGATTTGACAAAAAGCATACTTTGAGAAATTATAACATGCTAAGGACATTTTTTGAACACTCAGGAAATTGGTGACCCGACAGATCTTTCGATGTTGTATGTTCAATCAATATGTAGCAGAGATTAGCAGCTTTTTTAATTTCATTTACCAAAGATTGTTAAGCAAGTATCTTGATAAATACTGAACATAAAACAAATTATATATATATATATATGTGTATGTGATCACTTAGGCGTCCCTTTGGCAGATGATAAGACCGTCGGTCCAACTCATGTTCTTACTTTTTGGGGGCTTGACGTGTTCTCCATTCTTTTACAGGCATTTTGAATTTTTGTTCGAGAGTGATCCCTACGGGTAGGGCATTCAACAGACGTTTTTATGATGCAATGTCAGGAATATCAAATTCTCGGCACCATTTTAGGCTCACTGCGTCAATTAAGGAAGACATAAGGCTATTGTTGTTATTTTTAGATTGTTTTAATCATTGTTAATGGCAAATTTTATTTTCCCGATTTCGATTGGATATCAAATGTTTATATGGAGTTATTTACTGATAGTGCTGGGAGTGCTTTTGGTGGATGTCAGGTTGTTGGCTCTGTAGCACATTCCAGGTTTCTAATCATAATTTGATAAACGCAATATAATTTATACGATACACAAACAGTTTTCGTACTTACCGGCAGTTGCCGCATGACATAGAACCCGACATATATCACAAAACGTATTGGCATACATAATGATTACTAATGATTACTAAGCCATGATTCTAGTTGACCGGTCATTTCAAAATATCTTACGTTTTACACATTTTCCGGCTTTATTTTCAAAATTCCCAGGCTTGCACAAACATGTATTTCCAGAAGCGCATACTGCAAGAGCGTCTGCACACTGATCAGCCGGTTGTGAAGCTGTACATGCTGCTTTTAACAAAATTTCTGAAAAGAAGTATATATCATTCCAAGACAATATTTAAGAAACTGTAAAAATTGCCCATTTTACTTTAGGAATGGGTATGAAGTTGTTTAAAATTGTAATAAACAAAATAATAGTAGTATATTTTCTGGACATAGAATGGTTCAAAGTAAGTAATGTTTTCTCTGTTGCATATCTTAATTCTGATAGTTCTTTACAGTGGGCAATCTAGTGAAAAATATTACCTCCCTTATAAAAACTGAAAATTATATCTTCCAATATTTGTCCTATTCTATCAAGGAGATATCTATTACGAATTCATGGAAAAACGTTCTGGTAAATATTTGTAATAAAACCAAACTTTCAATCAATGTTATCATTTTCCTTCTAGGGTAGCAACCCACGAGTCAGCAGGCTTGAAGTAAATTTGATTAAAACTATTGCTATGCGAATACATTCCTGTGTTACCATCTTTAAATATATTTTTGACTGTCAGTGTACCTCTCTTGAACATGCTAATTATTCGTTCACCGCAAATACTTGTACAAAACTCGAGACGACCTTTACTTAAAATTAAATACAAGACTTTTAAATGTTTATATTAACAAGAAGACAACAGTTATCTGTTAAATGTACATATGACAAGAACAAACCGGTGTGTTCGGTAAGTTAGATTTGACAAAAAGCATACTTTGAGAAATTATAACATTCTAAGGACATTTTTTGAACACTCAGGAAATTGGTGACCCGACAGATCTTTCGATGTTGTATGTTCAATCAATATGTAGCAGAGATTAGCAGCTTTTTTAATTTCATTTACCATTTAACTCGTCTTAACATCAACCCAACAATGTTAGATCTGTAAATTTGCTTTCGCAAATTTTTGGTTCTTCCCTCGCCGGGATTCGAACCCATGCTACTGTGATATCGTGACACCAAATCGCCTGCACTGCAGCCGTCCCGCTAGACCACACGACCACCTGGGCTCTCATTATATATTTATATTTCTAATTACACAGTTTAACACATAATTGCTTTAAAATATAGAATTATTATGTGGAAATAACTGCTGATCACAGTCGTCGCTGATATTGTTATATTTTTGATTTTCGCGATCTAACAGTAACGAGAGTGAATCTTTTTTTGTTTTTGTTCACTTGTTTTTCCACTCCTTAAAAATCGTCAGATGCATTTTATAAGTTTCAAATGTTTTCTTTATCTCATGTACTACGATTATTTAATAAAATTACAGAATTTTAGATTTTTATCTTGCTTTTGAAAATGAAAATACAGGGGCGTCATATCTTAAATAAATTTGTTGTAATATCGTGCAGATAAAAGCCAAAAAAATATTAGATAAGTGTAAATATATGAATATATTAAAGAATAAATATTTAATTAATTAAAACATTTATAAAAAATATTTAAAAATAACTGGGTCGATTACTCAAGCACCTGTAGATTTGGCTCACAAAGACAAAAAAAATATACAATATATGTTGGTAGGTTTTGTTTTTTGTGACCATTACCATTATTAGTGACTTGCACTTTTGAGGTGTCTGTTTCCAGACTGATTTTCAGATTTGACGAAATTGTATTCAGAAAATAAATTCTAGTAATTCGATTTAAAGGGCTCGACCATTAAATTGCGTTATAAGAGGAAGACCAGCAATAGTTCATTAGCAGGCCACAGCAGACGCGCATGTCTAAATTTATTACACTACCTATAATTAATTAACTGCTCTTTCACTCTTATCACAAATATTGCAAACGCTATCTTCAAGGATTTATATTGATTTAAGGTAAGATTATTGAGTTATTTTATTATACACATGATTACTTGATATTTAATTTTAATACATTCAATTGATTTTATTTGTTTATGTTTATTATATTTCTATAACGAATTATGATGTTTAATTTAATTCAACTTTTAGTTTCATTAATATTATTGCTTTGTCTTTTATTGAGGCATCAAATGTTGATTCTATCCATGCTAATTACATTTTGTTATGCAGATTATTCCGGTAACTTCCAATTATCAGGTATGTAATATACTAAATATTCGATGCACGCTGAGAGTCATCTATTATGGGTAGACAATACAATTATACATGGTACACCTAACTGTTATTTGATGTTGCGAATTATTTAAGTGAATTATATTTAACTAGGCTTCCGTTAAGGAATATTCGGTAAAAGCTTTAAATTGACATTTGATTAATTGATTCATCATCAGTTCTTTTCCGTAATAGATATTGCGATGTTCATTTCATGTTTACTTTTATATTTAGTTATACATATATTTTAAGATTGGTAACTTTTTTTTATTTACACTGTGTTCATTTATTGGAAGGTTAGTGATGCCTAGGGGGGAACTGTCGAGAAGGAAAAGGGAGTTAAAAGAAGGAGAACAGCCCGTGTAACTGAGAATGACAGGACAGCGGCACTGTCCCAAACAGAACATGATGTAGTGCCACCCCGGACGCAAATTACAATATATAATGCACCGGGACCATCTACCATGTCTAACAGTTCAGTGGATTTACCGAATAATGAAAACTGTCGAGAAGGAAAAGGGAGTTAAAAGAAGGAGAACAGCCCGTGTAACCGAGAATGACAGGACAGCTGCACTGTCCCAAACAGAACATGATGTAGTGCCACCCCGGACGCAAATTACAATATATTATGCACCGGGACCATCTACCATGTCTAACAGTTCAGTGGATGTACCGAATAATGAAGAGTCCGTAATGCCTGCGTATTCACAAAACATCAACGAACAAGGTACATTTCAAAATTTTGAATCTAATGTCAATTCTGTACATGAAATTGCCAGCATCAGCAATGATTTGGGTAATAATGTTTCTAGCATTATCAGAAAAAAATCTTACATGGGTATATATTGATCTGGGTTGTTTATTGTTGACCACAGTACCTATTGATAATAATTCTAATACTTTAATAATTAAAGATGGTGTTCTACAATCTAAACCAAAAGCATCAACGGTAAAGATTAATAGTATTGGTCAGTGGACTGATGCATTCCTGATTTTCATTGATATTTACAAGACAAGAGGGCTTCTGAAATACATGAGTAACATACGACTGGGACCTAGTAGGGTTCCCGGTTTAAGCTGGAAGAGGTATGCCGAGCAAAAAAAAATTTAAGAAGTCCGTCTTGTAACTGGGAAACAATTGATTTAGAGCTTTGGTTACTCTTCGTGTATGATGATAACACACAAAATAACCAAAACCATGTAACTAATGCGTATAAATGTTATGATTATAACAATGGCTCCTGTACTAGGCCTAACTGTCATTATTCACATAGTTGTTTACGTTGTACAGGTATTCATCCATCGGTAAACTGTACACGATTTCATGGTGCTCAGACAAATTTTAATTCTAGGCGTGGTCCTAGATTCGCTGCTGGACAACAAAATAAAAGTTCGCAACGAGGCTCGAGTGCTAATCCAAGGGCAGCTGTCAAATTCCAGCGACCAGCTTTCCACGATTCATTCAATCGCTAATACGCCAATTAAATTTGATGTTCTTTGCAAGTTTTTGGAAAATTATAGTAATAAAATAGTTGCTTCAAACTTATATTTGGGATTTTTGGAAGGTTTTCGTCTAAAGTATACTGGACCTAGGATGACTACTGATTGTAAAAATCTAGTTTCTGTTTTGGCAATGAAGTTATTGAAAGAAATTAATTTGGGAAGAATAGCTGGTGCATTTAACAATATACTACTTTTTAATCTAAGATTGTCTCCGATTGGCTTATGTCCTAAAAAGGGATGGTTCTTGGAGGCTTATACAGCATTTATCATACCCACACGGTTTAAGCGTAAATGATTATATTGATAAGGGCTTGTGTTCTGTTACTTTTACGCCGTTTGAAAGTTCGCCCTAATTGAAAAAAAGATATCAGCTCGCGATCGGCATTAAGGCTTTTACCAGTAAACCCGGGTGATTTCGAGTTATTAGGTTTCAAATTTTTGGACTTTTACTTCGTGGACCGCTGTTTGCCTCAAGGTTGTAGTCTGTCTTGCACAACATTTGAGAAAATCTAGAATGTATCTTTGAGGACAAAACGGGATCGGAAAGTGTTATACACTACCACTACATAGATGATTTTTTGTTTGCAGGCCCTGGGGCTGATTCAACTTGCCTTAACCTGATGAGTGAATTTGATTGTGTATGTGATCACTTAGGCGTCCCTTTGGCACATGATAAGACCGTCGGTCCAACTCATGTTCTTACTTTTTGGGGGCTTGACGTGTTCTCCATTCTTTTACAGGCATTTTGAATTTTTGTTCGAGAGTAATCCCTACGGGTAGGGCATTCAACAGACGTTTTTGTGATGCAATGTCAGGAATATCAAATTCTCGGCACCATTTTAGGCTCACTGCGTCAATTAAGGAAGACATAAGGCTATTGTCGTTATTTTAAGATTGTTTTAATCCTTGTTAATGGCAAATTTTATTTTCCCGATTTCGATTGGATATCAAATGTTTATATGGAGTTATTTACTGATAGTGCTGGGAGTGCTTTTGGTGGATGTGCTTCGTATTTACATCCTAATTGGGCTTTCTTTCCTTTGCCGTCATTTTGGTAAGGTTGCGATATATTAAAGGACATTACATTTTAAGAGTTATTACCTATTGTATAAGCCTTTCATTTGTGGTATGAGATTTTTGCGAATAAGAAAATTATCTTACACGTTGACAATAAAGCACTTGTTCATTGAATTATATCTAAAACGTATACTAGATCAAGCAGGATAATGCATATTCGTCGTCCTTTAGTCTTAAAAGCTATATGGTGTAAAATATTCAGTTCAAAGCAATGCATATTACATCAAACAAAAACTATATTGCAGATGCAATTTCTCGTCAACAGTGGTCAAAAGTTTTGGCGCATGTCTCCAGAGGCGATACAAGAACCAGAAAAGGTCCAACAGTCTTTTCCTCAAGTGATCTCAAATTTGAATCCAACAAGTTGTTAACGGCGTCAATCTCACCAAACACAAGTGACACTTATGTTACTGCTGTCAGGTCATTTGATTAATTTAGCAAGGACATGCCATTGTTTGGCCACCCTCACTTAATGTTATCTGTAACTTTATAGCTTATTTATCTGTGCAAGGTTATGCTCCGTCTACTGTCAAGTCTTATATTTTTGGTATAGCCTTTAAATGTAAAATGTAAAATATTACTGATAACACTCACAATTTTATAATTAAGAAAATGTTAATTGGAATGGAAAGGTTTGACAAACGAGAGGATTAAAGATTGCCAATTTCGCCACAGATTTTAGATAAATTGATTTCACTATTACCATCTGTATGTCTCTTACAGTATGAGACCTTATTGTTTTCGGGGTTGTTTAGTTTGGCGTATTTCGTTTTTCAGGATAGGGGAATTAGTAGTCAATAAATCACTGGCACATTCTCCCACTTTGTCGTTAGATGATTTTAGTTGTTCAGAAAATAACGTTTCTATCAACCTTAAATTTTCAAAAACTGATCAGTTAGGCAAAGGTAGTTTAATAATTATACCTTCAATAAATTCTCATGTATCTCCTGTCCATTTATTAAAGAAATATTTTATTGCCAGGCCCAAAAACATTGGTCCTGCATTCATACACTTCGGTGGAAACTATGTTACACGTTATCAGTTTAACGCTGTTCTAAAGAAAGCTCTGAATGTGGCGAATATTACATCGGATAATTTTCAAAGTCATAGTTTTAGGATCGGAGCTGCATCTCAGTCTTCGAAAATTGGGTTTTCTGATGATGAAATTCAGGATTTTGGTCGTTGGGAATCAAAAGCTTATAAAATATATATCAGAATACCAACGCTAAAGTTAGTAATTCAGATTTGATATGTGTCATCATATATTTGTTTGTATATATTGTACATTATTGATTTGAAATTTGAATGCTCACCTGATCGTCACTTTAAGACTTTCAGGTCAACAAAAGAGTATTTGGTTGGTTGGTTCTTCAATCATCAAACATGCATTTGTACATGCTAGAAAGTCTGTCGATGGTGTAAATTTAGGTTTGGAACGAATAAAGACTACAATATGGTGGCAAGGAAAAAGTGGAATGAGAATTTGTGAGATAAAACCCAAAGTCAAACATTTGCTTACATTTGAAGAACCCCTACAAGTATTTGTACTTCACTGTGGTGGAAATAATATCGGACAAACAGTGTCATGTGTATTAGGACACGATATTTTAAAAGTAATTGAATGCCTTCGGGTCTTACTACCACAGTCAAAATTTGTTTGGTCTCAAATTTTACCCAGATTGAAATACAGGAATGAGATTGTACACAGATCTTTGAACAGAGCTAGAGTTAGATTAAATAGTGTAGTAGCTACATATATCATCAAACATGGCGGTGCTTATATTAGATATCCAGAAATATCCGCAGACACCCAGATTTATTTTTAGACGGTGTTCATTTATCAGATATCGGAAATGATTTGTTTTGTATAGGTTACAGCAAGGTTGGTTTGACATTATAAAATTTTTCCATACAATTTGTCCACAAAACTTCGAAGTAGGTCCATAGCTTCGGGAATCTGTTAGCTTGTAGTTACGGCGGTCAGATTCTTTAACATACAGGTTTTTATTTTTAAATAATTCACCTTCATAGTACTGGTTGGCGGTAACAATTTTCGAAACATTCTGTTATGACAGAAAATTTCGAATTTGTTTAGTGGCGGACTTTATGACTGCACCAGGACCGATAAACTTGATTTATCATTTTTAAATTAGAACAATAATCCATTTAATCTTCATTTACACTTCAAACGTAGTATTTCATGTTGATTTGGGCATCTGCTGCCAGGGTTCAATTCAGCACACTATTAATTCATAATTTCATTACATTTTAGTTTTATTTCAATTTTAATTATCAAATATCATTTAAAGATTTGATTTATAATTTTAATTTACGGTTACCCAAAGACCTTTTGTTCATGGGTTGATAACCGACAGAAGCTGTGATCTTACTTCGCAAATACATATATATTATTCTTAACATTTGTTATCGCTTATAACTGCCCTCTGACGGCCACGTTTGCCACACTGCTGTTACTATTTATTTTTTTTGGATCAGATTTTTCTTTTATGCTGGGGTCACACATTCACGATTTTTACTGCCGTCCTTACAAATGTAACAAGACCATTCCCGATTAAAATTTATTAAAAGTCTGATCAAGATCCTATGAATCATGGATGGAAATTCAAACTTTAATTAAAATTTGTAAAAAAAAATATTTAATCACGACAACAATCAGATATTGTTCAGGAAGCGTCGATATTTAACCGTTTCCAAGCGAATTTATCCCGATAATCCTGTTCTAAATCCGCTTTTAATCCGATTTGTATCTTTCACTAGGTAAAATTCGACCGAGTCTGTCACGACTGCGTCCCGATTCTACCGAATGTAATCCGACAGAGATCAGATAGTGACAAGACAGTGAACCGACGCTGACGGAAGTTATCCGTTCGAAAACTGTCGGCATACTCGGGATGATCAGGTACTGTCGGAACGTAATCCTATCACGGTCCGCTCTATCGCATTGCAAACGGCTTTGTCTGGTCTCCGTCGTATTGTATTCTGTAATTTCGGGACTCTTACGTCGGTATCATTGACGAATTTAGAATAAATAACAGGACTGTTTCGGAACGGTTTCGGCAAAACCGGTTCGCAATCGACAAGATCTGGATGCAATCTGGACTCAATCGGCAGAAAACAGTAATGAAAAATTTCTCCAGATCATTCCCGTTCTACAGGACACCGTCACGAATACACAGAACAATGTTAGGAATTCGATCCGATACAGAAGAATCTGTCACGAGATAGGCACGATTGTAATCCGACTAGACAAAATCGGCTGAGTTTCCCCGAATGTTACGGGACGCACATAACTGTCGGGGTGCTTTGCCGCACTATTCAGACCCTTCCCGACCAGTAGGAATCTGTTACGAACTAAAACGACTGCGTTCAGACAATAATAGGACATTCCAGATAATTTAGGATACTAATCCGACTTTTTCACTTTTCGTGTCGTATCGCTGTCTGATCTCAAACGGGAGAAATAATCGGCAATGTGTGAACCCCGCATTACAGAAACATACAATATAGAATTTCCAATCATTGTAACTTATAAGAATGAAGGACAAATGATTCATTATAAATCCATGTTTTATTTTTTTCAAACGGAACCGACTTTTTATACTTGAAAAAAAAATCAGGTATCACTTTATTTTACCAAAACAAGGGAAAACAATTTGGTATTGTTGAATACCTGTAGAAATAAATACGTTAAATTAGATACATTCTTTAAATAGTTGTGAAATGCTATTATATCTTTTAACATATGACATGAATGTTGCATGGCGATAAATGTTAGGTTTGTTCTTACTTTGAATTCCACACAATAGCAACTTGATACTACTATTGACGTTGATTTTAATGAGCAGTTTCGGTTTTCCTTTGAATGTCGTTGGTGACAATCAATCAGAGACTGACGCTTTTCACCTGTTTGTTTCCAGAATCATGTTCAGATCTGACGTTATTCAAAATATAATTTCTATCACTCTGACGACCTTGTTTTCCACTCCTTTCACAAATTTTTTGAGGATTTTATTTGACTTTAAAAAAATATTGAATAAATTTTCCTCTTTTCAGAAACACTTTCTATCATATTAATAAAGGCATATCGCGGTCAAAAAAGTCATTATATATCCAAGTTTTATTTTGTAAGGCAAAACCGGCTTAGTGTACAACGATACCACAATATATTGATCAAACGAACTTTTTGTTAAATTGGAAAAGAAAACTAAAAACACCTAAATGTTATAAGAATCACTCTTACATTTTAATGAACTATATTCTATGGTTTAGAAGAAAAATTAATCGAAATTGTCAACATTTTATGTGGATGTAGAATGAATATCCACATTCAGTTTGTCCTTACTTTGAATGTTACGTAACAAATGTCAACATCTTGCTACTATTGGCGTCAAATAAATTGAACAGTAATTACGGTATTCAAGCTTAATGTCTTTGTTGTCGATGCAACGTATTTGGATATAATTTATATAATACAAATGAAGTGACCGTACTTGAAATAATTAATTTTTCGTTAATTCCCGTCAAGTTTTCAGCATAATTGTTGTATAATGTACATTTATTATATTATTATGACCTTTTAAAAATTTGGTGTCCTTTTATATCAGTAATTTTAATGTAATGTGTTAATATTGAAAGTAACTTAGATTAATTAAAAACAAGAGATGACCAAGAACACATATCATTAGACAGTAAATCTGGAAACCAAGATTGATAAACAGCTCTTACTTGTTGCACATTCTGTAGTACTTTTTCGGAATGAAGCGGCAGTACATTTACAGGTAGTGTCACAAACTATATTAGCTGTTTCTGTGCAATCCCCGGTTCCTGTACCTTTACAAGCGGCACCGTAAGCTACTCCTGAAAAAAAATATCATATGGTGTTTCATCAATCCTTTTTAATCATGTTGTCACTTCAAACAGGATTAAGCCGTTTATTTCATAGGTATTGCATGAAATGTACAAGTTACATAGGTATTCAGGAACCAATTTAACATTATATGTACTGGAAATAACAAAACACTCACTAAATGCATCAAGATTTCTTTCAACTGTAATTTGCACTCAAGTTATGTATGTAATAGCTTATTTCAGGTAGTGTTGTATAACATAGATTTCAAACAAAAATCACATTGCAAGAATTTTTATGATTTTTCAGTTTTTCACATATATTGTGTGCAAGGTATACAGATGGCGAACTGTGTGTGAATGTGGTTGTTGTAGTTGTTGTTTCAATTAAGTCCGAAGTATCTATGAAAGTCGAATTTAATTTATTTAAATTTTTAACACCGATTGAGTAATACTCTAAATTTCAATTCCGAACACAAAAACTGTGCATATCGATCTTTTTTAATTTAATGATACAATTAAGTACATACACTGAATGAATAAAGCGTCTGGTAAATGTAAGTGCTGCAGTTTGAATGTGTTACAACATGGCATGTGAAAACAAGCGTTGTACTATTAAATGCAAAACATATATAACGTTCAGGGTGTTTCGATCTTAACATATGAAACATACAACATTTCATTAAAATAAAGATGTGCATGGTTTGGTCGTCAATGAGAACACTTTTAACCAGAGTTAGCAGTTGTAGGTTTTTGTACGACCAAAAGCGCTTAAAACCCTTACCTCATAACAGGGTATAATGGTCCCCGAAATAACAAATGTAAAATGATTCAAAAGAAAAAAAAGTTATAGTCCTATGTATGATTGTATTAAACAATAAACAAAAAACAAACTGAAGTGCAGATTTCTACCTTTGGAACGGTACATACAGAAAGTGGATGAGAGAAACGTAATTTCTTTTCTAGACAAAATACATTGGTTTATCGAGTTACTTTGATTTCTGAACTCGCAAATATCATTTTATCGATATCAAAAATCATGATCCTAGTTTTGACATTACATGTTTTATTATCTACGGGATCGTCTTACGAGTATGGCGGTAGAGGTGAACCATTTTGTCACACTTTTTCTCACTATTTTAATATTTCAAACGATTTTAATTTTTTTCTATCCCATATTTTGTCGCTTTCATTATATCTGTACTCACCAGATTTATACATAACTTCAATTTGATATCGTTTGATTTATACTATTGCATTTATGTTTACAAATAACCAATAAATAACAATATCACAAAATCGAAAATTAAAATTTGGAATTTTTTTTAAGAAACAATAACTCAACAAAAAAGCCATAGCTGAAGCTGGCCCCTTAATTTTTTTAAATTTAAATGTTCTGGCGTTCAGTATGACGTCCATTTTCACTAAACTAGGACGAAGTTAGGAGCCTCTGATCTTTGTTATTCTTGTGTGCTTCTATAATTTTGGTTCCTTTACATGTTTCGGAATTTAGTATAAAATCCCATTTTCGCTGAACTTGTATACATTGTTGTAAAGGGGCCACCTGAAACCTATCTCCTATGTTAAAGACCCATTGTCGGCTTTGGGCTGTTTCTAGCACTTTGGTCGGATTGTTGTCTCTATGACATATTCTAGGTTATCATTTTCAAATTTAAAGTTTAGCAATAAACATTATAAAAGTTTAATTATATGCGTCAAAACCTTATTCTTTGGGAAAAACGTCTACCACCTATATTGTACGTCTAACCTTTAACGACAAAACGATTTGGACAAGTCAAAGTATATATCTTTTTAATTAAATTTTGTATCCTGAAGAAAATTCGGAAACCTTACAATAAGTTGTACAGTCATATACTTAAGCTGTATGAATATTCAGAACATACCTTCAACACCTACTGCAATGTAAACAATAAACACTGTCCAGATACCAACAAATCGATATAAGTGGTCCTACAAGAAAATAAAACATATACATGTACAGTATCGGGGAATCGTTAATTGTTTTAGGTCATGTGTGCATAAGTATAAAACTTCAATATTTTCGTGCGATTCTGGATTCAACAATGCTCAAACAAAAATCATTTGAAACCTAAAGTATTAATTAATGTAAGCTTAGCACAACATTTTTAATGAACCAAAGACTATGTTTATGAAATTGTGTATAAAACTGTCTCACAAAATCTTGCAAAGCTACATGCATTAGTTTCAGTAGATATACAGACCATTTTTGAATTGTTACTAAAACACTGTTTTTTTTTCTTTTTGTTGGTGTGGCTACGATTGTATTGATTTAAGGGGTTATAAAATTGGGAATATGTTAATATACACGAATGATATGACAGTACGAGTATTTGAGGGTTGACATATGTACTATGCTGATATAGGACACACATATTGTAAGATTAAAAATTGAGACAAAAGTCAATAATATTAAACATGTGTCCCTATCTTAGAACTTGTGATTCCTAAAATTCATGGGGGACTGGTTGACTTAATTGGTTGCATCATAATGGACCTTTATGTATGATATTTATTCAGCTATCTATAGCAACTTTAAAATTACCAATGATATCAAACATTTTTCAACTTTAGTACGAAGAGCTGCAAAAAAATAATCGTTATTTTTGCCGAGAAAATTTACACAGCTCACAATGTATAAAATGTTAACAATTGTTTGTTAAATTACGACCTTTAATATAGAGTCTTGGCTCACATGGAACACCAATATAAAAAGAGCCCCAAAATGACTAGTGTGAAACAATTCAAACAGTAAAACCAACGGTCTCATCTATATAAAAAGGAGAAACGAAACAATATGAACCACATCAACAAACGACATCCACTGAACCACACGCTCCTGACTTAGTACAGGTGCATAGAATGCAGCGGTTTCAACAGGCGCCAACCTTCACCTTAACCTGAGTTAGTAATGTTACATTACAATATAAAAATCCAAACTGTGAAATATCAATTGAAATGACTTAATTCGGTTAAAAAAGAATTTTTTTAAAACAAGTTTCATCTATGACATATTATAAATCCAATATTAAGATGTAGGTGCCTATATAAAATAGACGTTACAGGTAGCAATTGAAAATTACAATGACTGATCAAAGAGAGGCTAGGGATTGTGAAAGTTATTTAAAATATAAAAAAGAAAATAAATACAGTATATTAAAATAAATTTGAAAATCTCGTTTTGATGATGAAATAATTATTAAATTTCACTGTTTTCTAAATTTGTTATAATTTTAATTAATGAGATGTTGTGAGGTATTTTTTTTTCTTTTGATATTTTTAATAACTTTCACAATCCCTAGCCTCTCTTTTATCAGTCATTGTAAAATACCATAATTACTTAGATGACACACATTTTGTTTTATCAGATCTAGCTATAGAGATACTTCATGTGGATAAATTAGAATTATCATTGATCTTTAAATATTATTTTCAACTGATTCACTTTTTTGATGCATTCTAAAAAATCTTGCATCATAACTGTAATTTACTTAATTTTGTTATATCTATATGTTTGTATTCATTTCAATTGTGGATTTTTTTTTTAATTTTTTAATTTTATTATTTGATAATCAGTAATCAATCTTTTTTTCAATTATTGTCCGTTATTAAAATAAGAAGATGTAGTATGATCACAAAATTTAATCAGATAACTATCATGACATCAAAACTGTCAAGGATATAAGTTGAAACTGAGAAAGGTTGCTAATGACATTTTTTACAGCAATAGATCGTAATTGATTTTCAAAACTTATTAGTATTTTTTGGTTGCTTATAGTAGGTTTTTGTTTGGGGGGGGGGGGGGGTAAGACTTATCAAGCTATTCATTTTAATTTCCAGATATAAATTTGAATGTGTATGGAGCAAGCAACTTAAAAAATAGTAGTTTATCACATTCATTTCGCCTTAATATCGTCTACACGGTGCGATGCCAAATAACAAAAAAATTCCATGCCAAACAACACAATTCCTAGTAACAGAATTCCAAATTGTAATTACATTTAAATTTCTTGTTCATCAGGTATAATAAACAGTTTCGTGAAACAATACGTAACTGTACATGTACGGGGGATACAAAATCGTCACATTACAAAGATTATCACCAAAGGTAACAAATAACTTTTTGAGACATTAAGAAATATAAACATGTAAATAAAGATTTCATTTTTCATTTGTGATCAAAGTACTAACGAACAGGGCATGACTGCCCGTCAGATATGTAACTTGTTCCAACAGTTACTAATATAGCATAACACGTTGAAAAATCTATATAATTTTTCCAAACAACTAAAGCATTTCATTTCATTTTCTTTTTTTATAACAAATATAGCATTAATACAATACATTGCACTTACCATAGTTCAGAGATATCAGTAAACTCAAAATCTGAAATTGTTCTATTGCATTTTGTTTATATATGATAATGTGACCCAAAACGTTTCCAGGTGAGAGAAAATAACACAGGTGATATTGCATTATCGGTATGAAGTTCCTATCTACAAATCAAAAGAAATAACCTTTCATGAATGTCGTGTACTTGTCCGGATTGATTTTCGTTCAGAATGCATGTAATAGTTAACGTTAACGGTTATAGCGGTGTGTCAGTGTAAGATCAACTCGATGTCCGAATGGGATAACTATTTTACATCCCAGCTGTTTAAGATAAGACGAAAAAACATTTACAATGCATAAAATATAGTTAAGAACGCCACAAAACAATTTTAATGTACTTTATATATTACTACATATTGTATACCCTTTACGACCCCCAAACACATGATTAAATATGAAACCAGTTAAACCCTCATTGAAAAGAGGTCTGCCAACTCGCCTAACTTATGAAAATATGATGCCTTCTTTAAGCATGTTAAATTACTGTTAGTTGGTATCCTGTCGTCCTGGTATCAATTTCTAGCACTATTATCGTACTCAGAATCAGAAATCAACCAGCGAAATTCTTTTTTTTTTTTTTGTGTTTCGAGCACGAATTCCATATTCCAGGTACTGAGTTAGGTTTTATTATTGCAAGGCTAGGAATCTCGGCATGCTTGTGTCTGTCCAAAGTCAGTAATCTTTTACCTTAGCTAGTCTTATGTGGGTTTTTATGGTTTTTTTTGTTCATTTATATGTTTCAGAGTTCAGTATGAGGTTCGTTTTCGCTGAATTAGTATGCACTATCACTATTAACAGAGCGTTGCTCCTCACAAGAAAGTTGTGGAGTACACGTCAATCCAGATAACGTCTAACGGTCGAAATTATGGCCAATTTAGCACTTATGAAATAGCTGTGTCACAGTGTTCGGATATTCTGCATCTTAAATCTCGTTTTAATATCCGACACTAGATGTCCTGATTTATCAAAAGTGTTTGTCAAGCTATTAGTAAACAAAGGTGATAGTAGTTTACCGGTCTTCAAATCTCGAGAATCAAATAGGAAGAGGTAACAAGTAAAAACCGAGGCAATCGCATGATCTCCTAATGATGGAACTAGACTATGTGCGTCGGCAGTGTACGCGTCTGTTGCTATGCATGTATCACCCATCATGCCAATTCAGACTTATTCTTAATGTCACGAACATGTATATGGCACAATTGATAATACTACAGATCAGATGACAATACTGGAATTTGGAGATTAAGTAAGTATCGGTCAACCAATTCGTTATGGAGACCTTAAGGGCATACGATACAGTTTTGATCCCGTATTTAAATTTTGATGAAAATTTGCATGTAGGCTATTTTTTACCTGATTAAATCAAATATGTAATATAAAATAAACCTTCATGTGCTTCTTTTTTAGTTAAATGAGGTCGAAATTTTGTATATTTGCTCAAAATTCGGCTTTGTGGCCGTATTTTTCCTTTCGAAAGAAAGTCATAACTTTTTTGTTTTAAAAGATAAACACAAATTGTTTTTTGTTAAATAATTTGTAATTTCTGTATTTTATAAGTATTCTAAATATTTATGCATTTTGTATTCAGAAATAACTCATATTTATCAAATGATCATGAATTGAGAAAAAAACGTCATTTTTTGCTGTATATTTATCAAAATTAAAAAATTTGCACTATTTACAGTTTTATAAATTTGGTCCACATAATCTCCCTGCAAAATGAAACAAAATGTCGATTTAAAAAATAGGGGTCCATGCACTCGTTTTCAAATAAAATCAGTTTGAATGATAAAAATCAGATAAAAAAATGCATCTTTTCCCGATGTATCACAGTTTGACGTCGCGAAAAAAACATTTTACGTTAGCAACGTCATTACCTCCCCTGTAACTGTATCGTATGCCCTTAAAGTCGTATTTCTTCATAAATCTTTTGGAACAGTTGATGTATGGTCATGTATAAGGAACAAAACCCTGATAATGACGTCCGAATTGTGAGGGAAGGCACTGACGTTCCATATAAACTAAGATATAAAAACGTCATTCGATGAAACAGATGGCATGCTAGTGCTGGTAAATATGAAGTTAAGAATTCGAAAGTTGAAATCATCAATTTTGTATTTTCATGGCATCCTTCTGTGGCAATACTGACGAACGAAACACAATATGAAGCAGGCCTTCTTTGTTCGGTAGTAACACAATAATTGCAACTACTGGAACAGAAACTGATTACACATCTGGACTGCATGAGTCCACGCCGTTTTTTTTTAAGGATTCTCTTTTGCTTTATTCGACGCATGAAATTTTATCTAGTACTTTCTTTATTTATGAATCAAATACGCATCAAATTCTCTAAGAGGAAACTTACCAACGGTAGGATCATGCCCAGAATGTTTATAATTTTTCAGCTTTTTCTCTCAAACACCATTAGCATTTTGAAAATTACAATGAAAGGGTTCGATTTTGTCTTTTCCTTAAAAATTACGATCAAACTTATATTGTCTCATAAAAGATCACAATGAATAGTTGTCCAGGTGGTTTATATTTGTAGTGTGTGCAAATTAATTAACTAGGATACAAAGAACATGTGCCAAGTTTAGCAAACGAACTAAACTGTCAATGATAAAACCTGTAAATTGTTTTCTTTTAGATTAGGAAGAAGTAATAAAATTAAAGTCTTGAATGTAATACCATTTACAATAATTATAGATTATGAAATGCCATATACAAATATTTGCAGATTTCACTACTAAATACATCAAACAATGATATTTCCTTTTCATGTATCGAATACATAAAACACATAAATTAATATAATTGAGGTCCATCTGATAGAAATCGAACTTATTTAAAAGAATTTAGATACATCTGTTAACCTATTTCGGGTTAACAAAAAAACTCTGCAAAGTTTGTAATTGAGCTGATATACGCACCCTACAAAACAGACCCAAAATCATCTCCTATTTCGAATTTTAATGTTCCAATATTAACCACCGTCTTTTGCATGTATGTACATGTATACGTACAATTACATAAGTTCAATTTCTATTTGATGCAGCTAATATTTAAAATAGTACTGATACTAAAGATACATATAATAACTATTAAAGATTCTAATGCAACAACGTTTGTAACGTTCATTTTGATTGGATAACGTCACTTATTTACATGGCATCAATTGACAATTGATGCTATGGGACGTACGCGCAAGCGCAGACGGCATATGACATATTTTGAATACAGGTTTTAACGTTGTTTTCTGTCAGTTTCATTAGAATGGAGATAACAATATTGTATTTTAAGCTCCGATGGCATCAATTGGGGATTTGATGGTCGCAAATACCCGTTTACTGTCTCCGCTAACGCGTCGCCAGTAAACTTAATTTGCGACCATCAAATCCCCAATTGATGCCATCGAAGCTTAAAATACAATACAGTTATATCCTAAGTAAACACAATAAATCCCATTACAGGGATTCCTATTGATTCTCCTATCAATTGAAATAAGATCAAACAGACTTTGAGAATCCAGTATGACATCATGGACATTGGTAATGCTGGTTATTTCGAGCAAATTTGATTTATACAATAGTGAAATATTCTAACAAAATCGTTTTAGTTGTATTTACAATAACAAACAATGAAATATGTTGTTGAGGTATCTAGAAGAAACACCTATCATTTGGGTACGACATAACATATTAAACATATTTTCCCTTTTTTATTTGTTAACCATAGTTTTTCTATATACAAGTCATGTTTCATATGTAAGCATTGAAATACATTTTTTTCCTCTTAATAGTAGCATTAAGTCTCTTAAGCTATTATGGTTTGCAAGATAATAATCGTAAAGAAAATGTGAAAAGTAAAAATCGTCATCTAAATGTAAGAGCGAAACGTCTATACAAATCGTAGATGTCAATAATTTGGTATATCCATCCTGTATACCTTTATTTTACCCGTTAGTATTTATATTATGGAACAATTAAGAAAAATGTGATATTTTCCTTCAGTTATATATAAATATACTAAATAAATAAATGATTTGGAAAATACGTTGAAGGTATAAAAAGTCATGAGAATTCCGAATGCAATAAGGTTCTATCCGGGCACTCTGGTTCTAAACCTTGGTTCCATCTGGGTTGTTTGGTTCTGAACCTTGGTTCTATCCGGGTTCTTTGGTTCGAAACCATGGTAACTGGTTCAACATCCGGGTTGTTTGGTTATAGCAACCCGACTTCTTGGTTCCATCTGGGTTCTATTCTAGATTATTCTAATGTTCCCGTTGAACTTGGAGAAGATAACCACAAGTATCCGAATAAAAAGATAAAGTAGGTCAAAGACGCTAAAATTGTTTTATAACATTAAACATTTAAGGATCGACGGTAAAAGAAGCTGTAAGGTATTTATTTTCTCATTCTAATAATTTTGATTAGGAAACTAGATAAAAATAAAGCATCGATTAGATTTTAAAAATAAAACGAAATATACATTATCTCGAACATTCTTTTATTTAATTCAGTCGTTCTGTTTTTATTTATTTCGCTTTACTCATTCCTTATTTTCGTTAATATTTCTAGAAGTTTTAAAACAACAAAATTAGGACCTGTCGTTCAATTGGCCAACGATATATGCATCTAGCCACTTGACCAGTTGACGACTTGCATATATATTTGATTGCTCATTTAAAGTTCGAATGAATTTTATTTAATAGCTGCTTTGTAATAATGTCAGATTTGATAGAAATACGTGTGAAGAATATGTAACAAATCATTTTGTTCAAAACGGAATGTTAAAAGACATATAAAAAGAAAGTGATGATCAATTTAAGTTTGTTAGCTTTATTTAATTGAAAAATAAGTTATAAAATATTACACAAATGTACTATGTACAATAAATTTGTCAAATTTGATATTTAGGCATTCATATAATCATTATAGGCCCAAAATAATCAAATCAAAATTAAGATTGAATATTTTTATAATAAAATTGTGTGTGTGTTAAAGACAGTGCTAGTGGGATGAGTAGCACCAGCACAATAGTCAGAACTTCTGTGTTGGTACCATAGTAAAGGGGCATACCGAGTTACTCTAGTCCGTTCGTCCCGAACGTCCCAAACAAAAGGGTTCCCTTCTCTTAACTTTAGTTGCCTCAACACAATACTACAAAACTTATACACAAAATAAAAAAGAAAATGTGGCATAAGTGCCAATAAGAACTCTCCACAAAAGATTAGATGACACAGAAATTAACAGCTATAAGTCACCCTACGGCCTTCAACAATGAGCAAAGTCCATACCGCATAGTCAGCTATAAAAGGCACCGAAATGACGATGTAAAACAATTCAAACGAGAAAAGAAACGGACAAATTGATATACAAAAAATGAACAAAAACAAATATGTAACACATAAACACAAACGACAATTCATGAATTACAGTCTCCTGACTTGGGACAGGCACATACAAACAGAATTAGGCGGATTAAACATGCTAGCGGGATCCCCACCCTCCTTCTAATGTGGCATGAGTGCCAAAGAAGAACTCTCCACAAGAGACCAGATGACACAGAAATTAACAACTATATGTCACCATACGGCCTTTAACAATGAGCAAATATATATAGGAAGATGTGGTATGATTGCCAATGAGACAACTCTCCATCCATATAACAATTTAAAAAAGTAAACCATTATAGGTCAATGTACATCCTTCAACACGGAACCTTGGCTCACACCGAACCACAAGCTATAAAGGGCACCAAAATTACTAGTGTAAAACCATTTAAACGGGAAAACCAAAGGTCTAATCTATATAAAAAACGAGAAACGAGAAACACGTATAAATTACATAAACAAACGACAACTAATGTACATTAGATTCCTGACTTAGGACAGGTGCAAACATTTGCAGCGGGATGAAACAATAGTATAACATCACAACATAGAAAAACACACGAGAAAACGAAATTCAAACGAGAAAAGAAACGGACAAATGTATAGGCTCCTGACTTGCAACAGGCACATGCATACTGAATAAGGCGGGGTTGAACATGTTAGCGGTGTCTCCACCATCTCCCTAACCTGAGACAATGCTTATTTCCACATAAAAAAATTAAAATTTGAAATTTGGTAGCGTTACTTTTACCTTTCATGAGTTATCATGTTCCTCTAAAAACATAGAAAATGCTGAATTTTTCGTTTTCGTTCTTTTTGATAAGTTTGACTTATCAAATGTTATAAACCTTATACGTAATGCTTATTACCCCATAACACAGATCTATCAAGTTCGATATTGGATGGTGTAACTGTTCATGAGTTATTAGATATAAGAAGTTGGTACGAGTACTAATGATACAAATATCAACACGTAGCCTTAAGATAGGAAAAAATGCTAAATCTGTCGTTTCTGTTCTTTAACTTTAGTTTGTCTCAACCAAATGTTTTGAAACTTATACAAAATGCTTATGGTCACAAAACAGTCAAAATTACGTGAATCCTGCATCTATATGTGGAAGTTTACTTGTGGTTTTTTTTCACAAGCACGGGCATATGTGGCCCATAGACATATTGTACATTTATTTCAGTAAACAGTTTATTTATTTCCTTTGGATTCTACTTCTATTAGAATTAACATGCATATCTTTTTTAGGATTGCGGTGCAATTTGATCACAGACAGTGACCAGCATAAAAAAGTGTTTCACTAGATTGAGCTCTATGTCTAAGTGTACTTTAAAGGTTCTTCGCACTGAGTTCAGTTTATTGATATCCGTATACCTTCTGTGTGATTTTTCAAGATGCTTAAACAGACTATCCATATCTACATGTCCATGAAATGAAATCCAAGGTAAAATGATTGAAATATTTTGAATTATCTATCACAACTGGCAGCACATGGTGCTACTGAAGCAGTAAATGTTCTCTCTAATTTTTCACGGCAATTAAAAGATTTAGTTTTCATTTGATCAAAGCATTCTTCAATTCAAAAATTGATAATGGAAATGTGAAATGTGTGACAGAAACAGTAACATGACAAAAGAGCAAAAAAGCAGTCGAAGGTCATAAATGGGTTTTTAACAAAGTTAGAAAATCCCTCGCCCGGCAGCGGACTTCAGATGGCCCCTAAGCAAAATGTGTACTAGTTCAAACTCCAATACATAAAACCGAACTTACAATTAAAAACATACAAGACTAACATAAAATCAGAGACTCAGGCCTGACTTTGTCAATGTAATCATACCAAGAGGCACACCCAATATGCATAGGTCAAGAGTCAAAAAGTCATAGACTGGTCAAGAGTTCCATGACAAAAAAAACACAAAGCAGATTTTGAGGAAAGGGTCATCGTGGTACACTAAACTAACAAATATATCTATATATCTAATATAGATATAAGAAGATGTGGTATGAGTGCAATCAGACAATTCTCCATATAATTCAAACAAAATATACAAGTTGTACAATGAGGGCAAAGATCAAGCTCATATGAAGATTCTCGTGCCAAAAAACTCACCAATCTATGACAATACATCTGCATGCCACATATTCAGAAGCAAGGTCAATTTAGAATTATACTTTTAGGTCAGGGTAATATACAAAGGAACACACTGTATCATGATGACACACCCAAAGTGCATAGGTCAAGAGTCAAAAAGTCATAGTCTGGTAAAGAGTTCCATGTCAAAAATACACAAAGCAGTCCTGCACGAAAGTTCATCACGGTACACGTAACAATGTCTTATGTCATGATGCACTACACATGCAAAATATAGAAAACATAGGGCAGAGGCAGAAACACAAGACATATAACTAAACTCAATTGAATGGTAGGTCACTACAATTGCCTTCAACAAAGAATATAAACTCTCGCAACAATGCAAAGTTAAACCCGTCTTTCACTAAAGTTTGAGCAGGATTCTTTGCAACGATTATCTTACCACTGTTAATTGAGAATCGAGTTAAGCAGTTATGTCAATAAAATAAAACAGAAAGATTAGACATTAAAACACTAAAAATTAGGGTTTACCATTAATGTTTAACCCAACCATATGATAGTACTATGGTAAACTTATGGAAACACATGATACAGTTATGGAATTGAATATTTGAAATAGTACGACCAGAACAATACTTGACAGAGTTGTAAACAAAAGAAAATATTGATACATATCGAATTTTTAATCCCAATGCACAAATTAAGAACCGTAGTTTTCATTCAATTTATTTATCTAAAATGTACGTTTGGGTTAAACAATGGAAATTAACACTGTATATTTATATAAACGATCAATCTTGTAACCTGCTAAATAAAAAATAATCTGAAAGTAATAGTATGTCATCCTTTTTTTTTGGAAAAGTCTGTTCGATAACATAATAGTTTAAATAATCAAATTATAAACAAAACTATGTACTTTTTTCCAAAAGATAATGTACTTGAAAACTACGGATCTCATGAGGTAAAAACATTTGTGCATAATTTGGGACATATCTGAATAGGAAATGAACCTATAAGATAAATACATGTTTGTATCTAATAACAGGGCCAGGTTGTACTATAATACTATAGATATCTTTTAGTTATCTCTTACAAAGAGATATATAATAATATACAACTGCTTCCTCGTATATGACGTTTGGTTGTTTTGTTGGGTTTTTTATTTTTTGCTTTTTCTATTTCTAATTCGTTCAACCCGTGTATTTGTAAATGATAACCTAAAATAAGGAAAACCGTCCAAATTGCTCTCCTACCGAGGAATATAGTGTCAGTTAAACTCAAGTGAATATTTTTCTCTAAATTCTCTTGTCAGTCTGAAACAGATGTGCATATTTTCGTTTTATTTATACAGTTCATCAGACAGTAAATCAATATCAAATCTGAAATAAGCACACTTTGTACCGCTTATCAAATATCAGTATAAGATTTATTACTTTAACAGTCTTTCATATGACAAATGGTGAATAAATAAGATTACTATTTGAAACATTAACACGTTTATAATAACAAAAAGGATATTGTTTAAAACCTTCATCATATATCTATATCTCGATATGCAATTTAGTTTGATCAACTTTATTATTGCTTTAGTTATAATATCACTTCAAAGAATGGATATAAGTTGATTAACAGGGGTTTATTATTGGTTTGTTCTTCGTGGGATAGTATTACAAATGTCTGTTAATAAAATGCGTGAAATGGCATAGGTTCCTTTTCCCCAGGTCTCTTCTTTTATTTTCAGTGTTTCAGATACAAAAAATAAAAATGGGATTTCTTTTTATTCTTGAAGACGATTGATGAATTGATTGAACGTCCCATCTGCGTTTATATTCATTGATTCCGTGAGACATTGAAATAAGGGAAGAGATACAAGTAGCAGAAGAGGTGCTAATTCGAATTGTGTTTTCTTTTTGTGTACGAGGGAAATGTTTATTTCTGTTTATATTGTTCCATCAGATTCAAAACGTTAATATTTGATCTCCTCAATCAAAGTTTTCGTACACTGGGCTTGCATGAAATGTCACTCTTTAGTAGTAGTATTATTCGCCTTCAATTCAATTGTCATATCCGATGTTAGTGGAATAACAGTTCTTGTAAACGATTTTCTGCACGGAAATATTTACATGATGCGTTGCAATAGTAATTTCTATCATTTATCATGTTAATTATACATGTAAAACACCGCTACATTGTAAATCAATGTTTCCTTAAATGGTGCATTGTTTATTGAGATTTTTAATGTTCACAATTTTAAACCGACATCATACTCAGAGGACTGTTATTCCAAAATTACATGGTGGCACAATAAAGTGTACTAAAGAACGGTAATAGATGAAAGACATTTTTATCATGCATGCTTATTGTTATAAACATATAGACCTTTCACAATTAAGCAATTATAAATCACAAAAGTTAATAAGGTTTAATAAGAATGTCTTTGAAACTCAACCGGTGACATTCACGTTAAACTACTTAAATTGGAAGTCATCGGAAGAACGAGTATCTGTATCATATGATGAACGGATACGGGCTAAAACGCTACAAAAGAAATAGCAAAATGAAAACCATATATCATTTGCACTTATTTTGGGGTTATAAAATATCAAAGGTTAGCACGAAATAGCTGCATCAGGTACCCGTAAAACAACTTTGATTCGTTTGTTGCGTACATCTTTAAATGAAGAGGAAATCTTTAAAAAAAATGTTACAATTACTATAAGTTTAAAAGATACAAAACGTATGTTAACTCATCCTAACATCCCCGTTTTTGTTTAGAATTAAATGCAAAAGATGTTTAACCCCGTTGCATTTTTGCTGCTGTCCCAATTCAGGGGTCTCTGGCCTTTGTTAGTCTTGTATGTTTTATAATTTTAGTCCATATATGTTTTGAAGTTTAGTGTGACGTCCATTTTCACTGAACTAGTACATAATTTTATTAAGAGGCAAGCTGAGAACCACCTCCGGGTTAAGAATTTTCTCGTTGCGTTGCGGACCCATTGGTGATCATGACCTTCGGTTGTTGTCTGCTATTTGGATGAGTTGTTGCCTCTTTGACATATTCCAATTTCCATTTCAATTTTATTCTCTTTTACCACTACCATATTCATTACATTTTGTCAAATTGTTGAATAGGACAGACTCACTTCGATTGTATAATAATAATTTTAGCTTAGTTTCGATTAGCAAATATAAAGCATTATGTATAAATATTTTTTTGTCGAAAAATACTTAAATGTTGAACAAATATCTGGTTTTATATATGATTTAGGACATATCTGTATCGGAAATAACCCTCGAAGTATCTATTAAGTATCTATAATGAGTCTATTATTAGGTAAACACGTCTCATATCTGGGCCTAGGTGTTCTAGAGTTATTTATAGAGAGTTCATTCATCTTTTAAACACAAATTATTTACAACTGCTGCCTTTTAAGTGATTATCGGTTACATTTTTTTAGAATTTGTTTTTGATTTGTAGATAAAAACAAATGCCAGAAAAATGCAATCCAATTACATCTCCTACCAAACTATATCTAGTTAGTTAATACTGACATCGTCAATGTTTGAAACAGTTTTCTCCTATTTTGTTACTTTTGATCAGACTTAAACAGGAATGTGTCCCTAGTACACGGATCCCAATCCGCACTATCATTTCATTTTCTATGTTTAATGGACCATGAAAATGGGGGAAATTTTCTTATTTTGCATTAAAATTAAAAAGATAATACTATAGGGAATATGTGTACTAAGTTTTAATTTGATTGGACTTCAACTTCATCAAAAACTACCTCGACCAAAAACTTTAATTCTGAAGCGGGACGAACAGACGGACAGACAGACGAACAAAAGGACGGACGCACAGACCAGAAAACAGAATGCCCATTAATGGGACATTAAAACAAATAATACATTTTATATCCTTACGATTACTTTTAAATTAGTTCCTGCGAAACAAAAATGAATGAAGTGATCATTAAAATGCAACTAATTTAATTTATAGGTCATAACACATTTATCAGAATAAAAATGGTTGTTGTTTGTAAAACTTCATCTCTACATCTTACATATGTTTTATTCGATCCATACTTTATTTATACTAGTATCCTCCTTCTTTTAGACTTCATACTCTCTCTTTATAAATTCCTTTATCGGCCATTCTGCTCTTCGACTGTTTCGGTTCTTGTACATACCTGGCTTTCAAGCAATCAGAGCTGACTCTTCCTGATGAAGGTTAATCAGGAAAAGACATTCGGAAGCATACAATTCATAATGTGTTATTCTCATTTTTAACAGCGCTTGCTCGATACTGCTGCTAGCTATAGTGGACTATTAATCTCCTCTGGTATCCTCAGCTCAGTTGTTAGAAATTCGCTACTGACATGATTTATAACAACCTATCTAAAATTGTCAGTTTAAATTATAAAGAAATTGGTTTTTACTCCCTCCGGACCTTAGATGCATTTGGCTCATATGTCCCTTCCTGTCATTTAGATCTTCAACTGTATCGTTTTTTATACATGCATGGCTTTTAAATATTCGGCTCTGACTATGTGAAAAAGATTTTTTTTTAAATGCAATAATTTCGTCATTCATACAAATAAAATATCATAACTTTCGTACTATTATCGCATTTTAACATTTTTCAGTGTCTAAGTGTATGTGCAGTACAAAGATCAAGGCAGTAGGAAGTGAGGGTTCCTTTAGAATACATAATGTCTAGCTCATTATGATGAACTAACTATTCTTCAAGTATTTAGAGACAGTTAAAGCTAATGACTTTGATTTTTCATGACACCAGTGATGGATTGTGTTTCTTTCGATTAAAAGAAGATGCTCAGTAATGATAAGCGTGTCATTTGCGTCAATCGGAATGCGGGTGCTCGTTTGGGGGAATAAAAGGTTAAATAAATTTAGTAAACCTTGTATAATTTGCTCCGGTTAATTTTTTTACACGCTTTTTCAATTTTGGCTTTGCAGATTCGAATATTTGTATTGTTGTTGTCTGTCAGCGTTCTTTTTTTCACAATTCTGATATGTGCTTGCGTTGAATGTCTCTTATATAACTTATATAATATTAAATGATTATCGTGCGTTGATCAAAGGAATTGAGCCAAATTGTTTATAATTTATCGCGTGACAGTCTGAAGAGTCTATTAGAAACCTAAGTTTATGCATAAACGCAAAAATGCATTAAACTTTTAAAACACTCTTCTATAATCATAATGACCAATAAGTTATACAATAGCAAACATTCTTTGTTCAACATGTCGGAATGATATTTGAAAAGCTTTCAGGAAATGACATTCATTTTATATATATTTCATAGGTGTTGGGTCTTATTAGATCAGTATCGTATGTCATATCTTTAATCGGAATATTGCCTTAGATAAGATCTTCATAGATACTATTTACAAAACAAATGTGAGGTAGATCTTTGATTGTTTCTTTATATTTGAACACCCCATTAATTGTTTATCGTGTCAATAGTGTAGTCTTGCGTCTTGTTTAATATGATTTGTAATTATTTGTTTATGTTTATAAACGTTGACCTCCAGCCCCCAACACATTAAGTGACAAGTTAGTTGACTTTAATGGCACGTTTTATAATTTTAAATATGGGAAAAGACAAGTTATAAATCACGAGAGATTTAAAAATGATGATCTTGAGGACATTTCCTTCAAAAACAAACGTTACAAACGGTTCAGCGAGCACACATTCAGATCAATTGTTAATAACATACGTTTGCAAAGTTTGCATAAACTTTGACAAACTATACACTCGCTGAAAATGCGTATACAGTTTTCGATTGTCCTTGGTTGGTACAAACGTTGCATTTCTTTTTTACTTTAACTTTTACTAAAAAAAAGATTGATTTTGTCGAAAGAAAAGATGTATAATTCTGATTTTCATAACTCAAATCCATGTAAAAAAATACTCAAATTTAGGCGTTGCACTCCTTTTTCATTGCTGCTAATTTTAATAAAAAGGTTTTATCGCCACTATATTCTACATTCATCTGATGAAGACGATGAAATGACAATAAAATTAAATATTCACAGAAGAGCATGCCCTGTGTCTAAAAAAATACGTTCTACGCTATTTTCCCGCAAAATAAGTTTAATTACAAACAAAATGTGCATGCACTTTTTACAGTTCAAACAGTGTCATTATGCAGTTCTTAAACGATGCATTTGTTTCTATTTTAGTTACGTTTAACAAACTTTTACAAACGGCATAAACAGTTAAAAAACTTTTGTATGAAAAAATGGCACAAAGCAAAAAAAACGATCACATTAAAACACTTAAACGTAAACGATTAAAAAAAATGAAAAAGACTAAATTAATGTTATAAAGATTATATAAGCATCCCCTGTTGAACATAATAAAAGAAAAGCGAAATCTTTAAATGAATATATAAGAAAATAAGTCAACCAATATTCGCGCAAATCCTGTTCATACCAAATTTCCTAGTGCTAATATATTCTTTTGGATACGTTACCACTTCGAAGTTATTTTGTATATGTGCATGAAAAAACGCCCTTACATGCAAACACTTTCTTTTTTTAATCCATATGTCGATTCCTTCATTTTGCAATTTTTGAGAAATTCCAAAAAACAGAAATGTGTTTAGATATAGTTTGGCTAATATGTTTATGAAAAAAAAAATTAAAAAAAAAACGGAAATATGCTGTCAGTATTTAAAAAGATCTCATATAAGACAAGTATTTAAAATTTAGATTGGACACGGGGAATGTGTGAAAGAGACAACTCGACTATAGAGACAACCAAAAGTCACAAATGGGTCATCAACACAGCAAGAAAATGATTGTTTTCAAGTAAAGGACTGAATTGTATCGGAAATGACCCTCGAAACTAATAGATAAACCTTTAAAAAGTCTGATAACTGGTGCACATTGTGTAATAGTGATGTATGCATTTTTACGTAGTTCTAAAGTATAGTCGCTTCCTTGTTACAGATTTATTATCTGTATTTATTTTCCCGTAAGAAAAACGTTTGAAATATTTTCAATGGCTTCGTACAAAACTTAACAAGAAAGGAAACAATTAATGGATCCCATACCAAGTAGTACAAATGTTTCTTGTAGTGGTTAA
Organism: Mytilus galloprovincialis; assembly: GCF_965363235.1. Classification (NCBI taxonomy): domain Eukaryota; kingdom Metazoa; phylum Mollusca; class Bivalvia; order Mytilida; family Mytilidae; genus Mytilus; species Mytilus galloprovincialis. Next base: position 49,895,561 of record NC_134846.1, read on the forward strand.
TCTCTCGCGCTGTTACATTAGGATTTAAAACTAGAACAGTGTATGTCTTTTATCTAATATTCTATTTATTTTAAAATCTCTCATATGACAAAAGAGAGAATTAAGTGATCATTTTTATGACAATAATGTCACCAAATAAAGAACAATAAAAAACATTTTACATCATAACATTTTTTAAATCAACAAAAAGGTTATCACTTAATTAAGCATTCTTGATATATTTCTATTTTGATCTATAATCTATTTTAATCGAATTTTGTAAGCTTTTGTATTATGTTCCTTTCAACAAATCATTCGCATAATTCGGATCAACAATAGACTGAAGAATTTATCCTTTGTCTCTTCATCGTGGGTCTACGATATGTCACTAGTGGTATATACTTCAAAACCTTCACTGTTCTCGTTTTCTTTGGAATACATATTTACAATACAATAAAATGCAACAACTAAATAAACTAACACAAATGCAAACTAAGCATACAAGAGGCTCTAAAGAGCCTGTGTCGCTCACGTTTGTCTATGTGCATATTAAACAAAGGACACAGATGGATTCATGACAAAATTATGTTTAAGTGATGTGTTTGTAGATCTTACTTTACTGAACATTGTTGCTATTTCTACCTATAATGAACTTGGTCCAGTAGCTACAGTAGAGAAAAATTTACAAAATTAACAAAAATTTACAAATTTTTATGAAAATTGTTAAAAAATTTCTGTAAAGGGCAATAGCTCCTTAAGAAGTCAATTGACCATTTTGGTCAAGTTGACTTATTTGTAGCTCTTACTTTGCTGTACATTATTGCTGTGTACAGTTTATTTCTAAAAATATTCAAGATAATAGCCAAAAGCTGCAAAATTTCTTAACATTACCAATTCAGGGGCAGCGACTAAACAACGGGTCGTCTGATTGGTCTGAAATTTGAAAGCAGATAGCTCTTGACCTAATAAATAATTTAATCCTCGTCAGATTTGCTCTAAAAGCTTTAGTTTCAGAGATATGAGCCAAAACTGCATTTTACCCTATGTACTATTTTTAGCCATGTTGGCTATCTCGGTTCTCGGGCGGGGTCATCAGACACATATTTTAAACTTGATACTCTAATGATGATTGTAGTCCAGTCTGGTTAAATTTGGCCCAATAGTTTCAGAGAAGAAAATTTTTGTAAAAGTTAACGACGACAGACGACGATGACGGGCGATGATGGACGAGGGGACGCAGACGTCAAGTGATGAGAAAAATAAAATGAAATTCAAAGCCCGCTTTACGTTTTTATTTGCTATCAAGAGGCAATGAAAATTACAATTATTATTTTTTTAATGTGCAAATCTATGAATCATATTTTTATTGTCTTAAATATAACGAAATTGAAACGGCTTTTAACTATTGGATACCTGAAGCCAGTGCGGGTGATTATGTTACACTACAAATTAAAGTACAATATTGACGGCGACATAAATTATGCAAGACAAAATCCTTTCATTTTGTACTTGTTAGTGCAATATAGTCAATTTCATTCGGTTAGTTGACAGTCATAAATCATTCAGCTATGTTATGCATGTTGGTCGAGATATGTCGAAGCCTTTTAATATTTGGAAAACGATCCACTCACCACTCCACGTCACCTTAGTGATGGCATCGAATAAATTACTTGAAGCGGGATTTATTACTCTAGGATGCAATATGATAATAATACAATGTATGCAAATAAATTTTTTGGCTATGTACAAAAATGAAAAAAAAATATTTTCAGGATGATAATATAAGTTGCCTTTTGGATCACTTTACATCATCTCTGATATTATTATATGCAATTAGTGGTCGATTCTTTTTTGTCGACATAACCGCTTGATTGTTTGGGCCTGGAGTTATCTCAAAATGCAGTTAAAATCCTCTAGTTTACATTTTATTAAATTTTTACAAGTTTGCCATATAAAAAAAAAAATAATAGCATGAAAGCTCTTTTTTTTTGTACTGGTGTCTTAATAAAAGCTAAATGGCAGTGTCGGGTAAATACATCTTGAATGAGTTATTAGTTGCAAAAAAAAGTATCAAGCTAAAGAGTAACAAACAGTATCCAGATATAAGTGTCATTCTAAAAATTGACTCTTTCTTTCTTTGAATTTGCGCGAAAATGTGATCTTCAGTGGGAATTTAATAAGCATTTAAGAGTTATTCAACTCTATTCGTCTCAAATTTGTAAAATTACGTTACAGTATGAAGACTTTATTTTACTACAAGCTAGAATATTGATAGGTTTTGTTTTCTTATCTTTTGCCACGTACTGTTGTTCATATAAACTCTTTCAATTAAAGCATTTACAGACCTTATGAAAAATCCGAATCGAAACATTTTAAAAAGCTTTATTTTTAAAATCCTTTTTATACAGCATTACATGCAATATTCGTCTTTCAGTTGCTTCTGTCACTATAGATTGTTTGAGCAGTATATATTGGAAGTGTACGTTTATGTTGACATAGTTGGTGGTATGTGTATTACCAACATTTTAAAAACTGCAATAGTAAGTATAAATCTGTTGCAAGTCAGGAGCCTGTAATGCATTAGTTGTCGTTTGTTGCTGCATTTTGTATATAAATTATGTTGTTAGCTTTCTCGTAAGATAGTTTTACAGTTGTTACTATGCTGCTTTATTGAGCTTAATATGCGGTATGGGTTTTGTTTAATGGTGTAGACTTTACAGTTACTTGAAGTTGCTATTTGTGTGACATTTGGTTTTTGACTAAAAGTTGTCTCCTTGGTCATCATACCATATCTTCATGTTTTATACGATATATTCGAATAATGTTTTTTCTTTAATTAAAAAAAACTTAATATGATAAGGAATTAAAACGAGGAACGTGACGAAGAGAGAAACCTCGACCATAGAGCAGAAAACAGCACAAGCCTACCAATGGCTAGACCATTGCCAACAACAAAATCTGAGTTACAAACTTAATTCGAGGGAAAGATATCAACTGTAAAAGGAAAACAATAGAATAATATAAATACTGAACTGTAACAAACAAAACACAAATATACATAATATTTAATAACATTTTCCTCGCTTTGTACAGGATATTATAGGAAAACATGTTTGGTTGAACATGGTTTGATGGCTAGCAAACATCCCGCTTATATGACCCTTATCATGACGTGGTAGAGGCATGTTCTAATGTAGACATTGGTGGAATAAACCTGGTTGTATAGCAAGCTAAACCTCTCACTTGTATGACAGTTGCATAAAATTATATTACATTGACAACGATGTGTGAACAAAACAAACAGACATAATAGGTAAAAATGTCAAAATAGGGATACAACAGTCAACATTTTATTATAATCCTAGTTACTATAAAATCAAACATATATGTAACAAACAAACAAAAACACCAGCACATAGACAAAGCACATAAACAAAAATGAACGACCAAAATATAAACATTTACTAAAGCACTGTAACACAATAACAGGATATACAGGTACCGAGTCACGTCAATATATGTACGTTATACGATGACGCCAAGTGAACGTCATCATCTACAAATGTTCAATAAATATATTGAAATCAGATATAGATGCATGGTTTCTTTGGTACGTCAGTGTTATAGGACACAACTGAACTACACAATGAACGCCGTTTTTTACAACAAACAATCGATATTCCCATAAGAACCAATTGTGCACCTCTTCTTGCCTACTTGTTCCTTTATTCATATGAGAATGACTTCAGACAGGAACTTCTTAGGAAGAATAAATAAAAGTTTTTTTTATTCTGATCCGCTATGTAAAAGATGTTTTCTCACTAAATAATTTAAAAATTAGTGACTGTGTTGTAAGTATATATATCCCATCGAACTTAAAATAAATGGTACACAGGATACAGTTAATTGTATTGGTAATGCTTTTTCAAATGTGTATGGAGCATGGTTTTTTTATCAATACATATCCACTAGAGACCACGTGTCGTAGATGGAAGCAACTATAAGTCATCGTAAAAGGAGTAGGTCAAGTAAGACCACTGTTTGGCCTCAAAATAGGCCAGTTTTACAAAATTGTATAAATGAACACTTTTAATTATTTATTGGAAAGTAGACCGCTTCTGTTACATAAAAATGGGCTGTCTTTGACAAATACAATGCTCATGTATTTGGGTACTAGCATCATTAAGTCATGCTTAATTACTGAAATGGAAGTGACCGCATATGTGTTCATTCTTAATATTTAAATGCTCTTCAACTTCGTACTTTATTTGGCTTTATTTTTTATTTTATTTTTTACTTTTTTTTAAATTCGAGCGTCACTGATGAGTCTTTTGTAGACGAAACGCGCGTCTGGCGTATATATAAAATTTAGTCCTGGTATCTCTGATGAGTTTATTTATAATCGATGATAATACATAACATGTATAAAGGTTCAGGATGAACACGGATACGGCCACTTTTATTTTTGACAAAACAAACATCTGAAAACTGACATATTATGGAATATTTACTGGATTTTTAATAGTATTTCTTGTTGATTTCGTCAAAGTGTCTTGTTTTCATCTTCATCTTTTGATCATGGTATAATACTTCTGAGGTTTATTGCTACTCAGAGTTTGTTCCCATTTTGATTCATGAAAGCACACAAAAGTTAATACATGATATTTTTTTAATTTGTTTATTACGTAATCGTACATCAAGTTGTATTGCAATAACAACCTTCATTAACATGCGGCACATAAACGTAATAATTACTACATTAACACATCATTTTAAACATTATGTTTTAACATTGAACGAGAATTTTCATAAGCATTAACATTGTAAGATAATCAAAAGTTCCCTATCTTAGTTGAATGTAAAACTCCTAAACATTCATGATTAAGGCATATAGTATTTAACCATACTTTTTAATTGACAATATGATTAATTAGGTATCTTATGGTGTTATTGAATGTATTTACAACAAAAGGAAAATAACAGTAGGACAACGAGTATCTAGTTGCGGTAAAATTCTAAACGACGTTTTATAAGTCCTATACAACTAGAGTTAATAAAAGTTGTAGCTATTTTGAAATTTTTAGATACGCAATTATAAACACAAAATAATATAAAAGATTTCCAATTCAGTGTTGCCCATTGTAGAATTACCAACAAATGTAAAACAAAACGGGAAGCCTTTGAAAATTTAAAATGAAATTCACCTCTCCTTACTTATAATAGATAAATAAATATAATGGTCTTCTTTTTAAAAAATTGTTATTTGAATGGAGAGTTGTCTCATTGGCACTCACACCACATCTTCCTTTATTTATGTATACAACTGATTACTTCCCGATTTATGATTGAAGTTTGATTTATGTCGCATCAGCGCAAAGTACCTATTTTGCAGTGATAGTTATTCCAAAAAATTAACAAAAAGCACTTTTTAAAATAAGACGAAATGTCTTGCAATTTACCTAAACTTTTGATTAAAGCGATTATATAACTTATTTCAAAATAGATTGAACAATAAGATCATGTGATGAAAATTGAAATCGTTTTAAACTAATACATTTTTTATAAATTTGGAATATATTCAAATTTTGATCAAATTGTAACAATTTTTTTAACTCGAACTATATAATATAAATAGTACAAATATAAAATAATTCATATTAAAATGTATTTTTCAGAAAGTCATCAGTACATGAAAATCACAAACAGAAACAAATACCAATTAACATTAAGATATAATGTATCACAGATCATCATGTTGATTTAAAGACAGTTGACAATTCAAATATGAAAACTGTAAATTCTAATCTTAAAACGAAAAACAAAACATTTCAAAATGGTCTAGGAGAAACATTTATCGTAGAAGAAAATTCAGGGATACAAGGATGGGTACCACGTACATGTATGACAGAGTGAAGACTTTGACAACACCATTGCCTGTAAAAAGTAATAGAACTTAGATTTAGATAAATATTATACAATATTGTTTTTACACCTGATTAAATGCCCTTTCGGTCAGGGAAATGCAAAAACGGACTTTATATTTTTGACTCTTTTTAGAATGTCTAAATTTGGACATATTTGCAAGAACATTTTTATTTTCGTAATTGTTTAACGAACTGGTTACGTTTTCATAAAATCTTAAAATTTGTTCATAGATACTAGACAAATAAAACATTAAGATACATTTACGCATAAAAGACACCCTTTTATTGGTCGTTGTTAATAACGGGAAAACACGTCAAATAAGCAGGAAGATTTATTAACAACTGTTCGTAAAAACCGTTCTCATTGGCGTAGAGAAATTCGCAATAAAAGAAAACTTTAAACCAACCATTCAAATATTTCGGACCTAATTTATATTTCAAAAAACAAAGGCAGACGTTATCTGTTAACCATGCTTTGTTATTACCTGTAAACAAATTACATGAAGTTTTAGAGGATTGCTACACAATTATATATTGCAGTCCTAAGTATGAAATCGTTCAAATTGTAATGGCATATTGTTATTTTAAGCTGTGTCCTTAAATTGATCGCACTGAAGATCATAAAAAAGCATTTTATTAAAATCAAGTATGTCAATAAAGTTTTTGATTTTACAAATATTGCCGGTATCTTTATGATCATTCTGTAATAGAACAAATTCATGGATATTTTGATCATACAGAACTCTCTCCCTCTTATTTGTTATGTTTACAAAACATCTACTAGGAAATATGTGTTAATTATAGTCGAGTGTGTAAATAAATGCAACAGAAGTATACCGCTGTTCAAAATTCATAAATCGATAGAGAAAAACAAATCCGGGCTACAAACTAAAACTGAGGGAAACGTATCAAATATAAGAGAACTACGACACACCAGAGACACAACACCGAAATGTAACACACACAGAAACGAACTATAATGTAACAATGGCCATTTTCCTGACTTGGTACAGGGCATTTTATAAAAATGGTGGGTTGAACCAGGTTTTGTGGTATGCCAAACCTTCCGCTTTAATGGCAGTGTTAATCATAACATAAAATTACAACATTACACGACAGGGTTACAATAAATAAACAGATAAATGGGAGAAAATATAGGACAGAGAAAAAAACGAATAATAGCCATCAAAAGGTAACAGGTTGAACAAATATTTTATACGTCAGACGCGCGCTACGTTCACACAAAACTATGTTCAGATGTTAAAAGTTTGAAAGTCATAACAAGGTGTAAATATCAGTAACAATACACCTACGTCATGTAATTGCAGTTATCTCGAATTCAATTATAGCCCATAGTTCCCATGTTCACAGGAGAGAATCACATCATTCAAATCATTCGTGACCGAGAGTTAAAATCATTCCTCTGTAAAGGACCTAAATATCATCCTCCGTCAATTATTTATGGGAATGAGTGTCTAAATATCATCCACGTCTCACTCCGTACTTACTGTTAGAAATGGATAAAACGAAAAACAGCTGACAAGAAATCTTTTGACCCTTTTTTAATTCAATAATGAACATAGATGATATACGTATACAACATTTTATAGATGATTATTTCATTTCCTACCGTTAATTGTCAATTTTTAGATGGTGACGTTCCCTTGTCAACTTGTAAGATTCGCTCGTGTATGAAACAACGTATTAGATTTTAGCGATGGAAATTTGTGTATTACTGAAAAATTATTACACCACGGTTTTCGATATCAAAAACTAGTCAAAACATTTACTAAATTTTATCACACTAGGAAAGTATTTAGTTTTGATGTTATATTTTTATTCTCATAGGATTTTGTCTGATGCTTAGTCCGTTTCTGTGTGTGTTACATTTTAATGTTGTGTCGTTGTTCTCCTCTTATATTTAATGCTTTTCCCTCAGTTTTAGTTTGTTACCCCGATTTAGTTTTTTTTCCATGGATTTATGAGTTTTGAACAGCGGTATACTACTGTTGCCTTTATTTATGTATTCAACTAGGTTTCTCCTTGTATTCAAACGATGTAAAATATTTGAGAATTTCTTTCTCGAAATTTTTATTTTGCTTACTTAATATAACAGTTAACTTACAAATAAGATATGACATAGTTTACTGCCTTATATTACGGTGATATCGACGTGGTTGGATTTGGATCTAATGTCACCAATGTATTTCAATCTAACTTAAACTTACACATGGTAGGACTGATGGTTGGCGATGGATCATAACCTGCATCACACACACATTTGTTAGTACCAGAGTCACATGAAGCATGACTTACACATTCACCTGATGCACAATTGACTTTTGGACTCTTCCCTGCAATTGAAAACCAACAGAACATATTTCGTCTGTGTCAATGTGACAGTACTCTAATACAAAGACTAACTTATTTCGAAATTAGGTTATGGACACTTAATCGGTGCTCATATAGTACGTCAAGCTGTCTACATTTGTAAATATAACATATTTAATGTTGTGTTTTGTGTACTATTGTTTGTTTGTCTGTTTGGGTTTTTTTATGCATGGCGTTGTAAGCATGGTAAGTTATAAATGTTCCTCTAGTTTCTAATGACAAACAAGTAAATAACTTACTTGGTTCGCAAGATCCTGCGGATTCATAGTGGGTGGCTTTGCACAGACATTGATAAGTTCCTGTAACACCAGCATTTTTGCATTCGGTGTTGGCTACACATTGATCTTTTGCAGGCTCTGCGACAACACAAGTTGCGTTAAATGCAACTTCTGTAATAAAGTAGTATATTCCAAGTTGTTTCCAAATCTAGTGCTCAGATTTGTTATGAAATAAAATGTATCGGAATTTGAGTTATATGGGTGAACATAAATTTGACAGCTAAAATAAAGTTAAATCACAAAAATAATGAACTCCGAGGTAATTCAAAACGGAAAGTCCATAATGGCAAAATCAAATAATAAAACACATCAAACGAATGGACAACAACTGTCACGTTCCTGACTTGGTACAGGCATTTTCAAATATAGAAAATAGTGGATTGAACCTGGTTTTATAGCGCTTAACCTCTCATTTGTTAGACATTCGCATCACATTATCCCTTTAGATTTTTGATTTATATGAAATGAAAAAAGTTCCTAATCAAATGGCAAAATCATAAACTCAAACAGATCAAACGAATGTAAATGGTCATCCAACCAAACACAAAATTGTTCTTAAGACGTTTAGAAAATCTCAAGATTGGTAGATCCTTAATAAAATCAGCAGGGGGATTCTATTAGTTTCTAATATAAACCCAGCATTATACTAAATACCATCTTCATTTTTTTTTATTCAAAATAAACTTAGTCTTTTGGCTTTAATTGCTTTTGCATTTAAAAAAAGTGAAGTATTATATATAAACCACTAATATTTACTGCAATAATGTATGGATAAGAGCAAACGGTTGTTGAATAGGATTAAATATAAAGGATAATTAATAACAAAAAATTTAACACAAAATATTTTTTTGATAACGGGGGTCCATTAGCCATGCGCATTTAGGTTTTTGCTAACAAAAAAACATTAAATAAAACGATAGTTTAAGAAATATTTTATAGATAAGCTATGGTTTGGAAAGATAGCATATTTGTAAGAATCGGTAGACAAGTTATATCAAAGACTGTTTGTATCCAGAAGCATTTTATTATCATAATCCGAATTGAGGTAACCATATTCATGAAATGAATTCTAGTAAAAAGTCATCTAAATGTTTTTCACACCGTTTTCAAAATTTAATTCGAAATCTTATTTTTCTTTTATGAAATAAAAAATAAAATATATATTTCTTGTTTTTAGAAATACTTCTAATGGCATAAATTATAAGGGTGACTTTCAAATTGACGTTTTGAATCCATGTTTTATTTTGTCAGGCAAACACTATGAACACGGCATTTTATTTTTGACAGTACTACAATGTAAAGCCCAAATTCGGGAAAGATAATTTTGTAGAGTTAAATACTTGTAGAAAAAATAAATACTTTAATGTTATGAGAGTAATCCTTAAATTCGTAAGACGCAAGTTAAGGAGTGAAATTTTAAAAATTTGACATTGATGTACGTAACGATCCACATGAAGTTTGCCATTAATTTAATTGTCTAGAAACAAATGTCAGCATGCCACTACTATTGAAGTCAAGTGAATTGAACAATTCAGTATTTGCTAAATGTCAGCGCAACCTATTTGGGTATAATAAATACAATACATGAGAAGTGTGATAATTGCTTCTTTTTTTCACAACGGGTTAAAGTGTTGGCCCCATTGAAGTTTTCAGAAAATTACAAGAAAAGAAATATTTTCTTCCTGACATAGAACTGGACATGTATCAGCGATTGTCTTTGTATAACGATTATTTATCCATAATGCTATGTTTTCATACTTTGATGACAGGCTCCAGTCTTATTAACAAAATGGGTGGACTTGCATCCGCATGTATGTTTAGTGGCATTGCATTCTGCTTGAGGGTCTGCACACTGACCAGCCGGTGAAGCTGTACATGCTCCAGCTAAAGCAATTTCTGAAATGCAAATAACTTATTCTGAATTAAATTTCTAAGACACTGTATAGAATTGTCAATTTAACTTTAGAAATGGGTATGACGTTGATTAACATTGTAGTATAAAGGCAATAATAATGTATTGACTAGACATACACCAATATTACTCATAATTTTCCCTTGTTTCTTAGCATTATCCTGCAACTCTGTAAGTTAAGTCAATAAACTAATAGTGTTTACGTATAATGTAAATTAGAATATTCGTTCCAATCCCGTTTATTTTAATCAATATGCGTTAACATCATGATCTTTTGAAAGTTTGTAGTATTTTTTATATTTGTACATTCGAATACAATGTGTATATATTGAAAGTTTCTTGGTTAAAATACAAAAAAAATTTGAGGATCAGGGATATATATAAAGAAGGCAGCTAGCCAACAACTCTTACTTGTGGCACATGTTGTAGCATTTTTTTTATAAGAAGTTGTACTACATGCACATTTGTGGGAATTAGTGTCACATATGTTGTTACTGTCTGTACAATCTCCGACGCCGGTACCTTTACAACCTGCATCGAATGCTACTCTTGAAAATAGATAGCATTTTTTTATACGAATGGTATGACATGCACATTTGTTGGAAGTAGCGTCATAAATGATGTTACCCTTATTTTTGATAATTTTACCTATTTTGTCTGTTTGTTTTGTTCACACATAATTGTCAATATAATGGCAAGTGATGCGACTGTTATAAAAGTGTGAGGTTTAGCTAGTTTTAAAACAAGATTTAATCCACCATTTTCTACCTTAGAAAATGCCTGCACCAAGATAAAATATGACAGTTGTAATCCATTCGTTTGAGGTGTTTGAGCTTTTGATTTTGCCATTTGATTAGGAACTTTCCGTTTTGAATTTTCCTCGGAGTTCAGTATTTTTGTGATTTTACATTTTACTGTCTGTACAATCTCTGACACTGGTACCTGTACTATGATAATTGTACTAAACTGTGTTATCCGTCTGAACGAGCTTAACAACCTTGCCCAATATTTGTAATGTGCTGTCCCAATTTAAAAGACGAGTGAGTTAGTAAAACATGTGCTGGCTGAAATTTACTGTAAATACAATTTTTAAATCTTACCAATACATATTGTGAATACTATCTGGATATCAATCTTATCAGTCGAAGACATTAAAATATCATTCGGAAAACGTTAGAAAACACAATTTTAATGATTTGTATAAAATGAAATTTTTGGGTTTTCTTCTTACAAATTTTGATTTTAGTATTTCAAGAAAATAGGGACCTGTGATAACTACGTAAGAATGATATTCATTTGACCAAACATAAATGAAGCTGTGAAATTCTATCAAAATTGTTAAAACAATAATTTAACAGGATGCATTTCCGATCAACTTGAAATTTGCCTTGACTTTGAATTTCACGAATGTCAACATGCCACTACAATTGAAGTCATGTGATTTGAACAGTTCAAGTGTTCTGTAAATGTCAACGTATATTATTTTGGTACAATTTATACAATAGAAAGTTGGTATCTGTACTTAAATAATTGCATAATAATTTTTTTTATTTCCGGACAAAATGTTGGCCATGTCGAAGTTTTCAGAAAATTACAAAGAATCAAATATTTCCTTTCTGGCATGAAACTTTATATGTAACACAGAATAAATTTGCATAAACAATGATTTTCAATCCATAATACTATGCTTTCAGAAAGAATTACGTAGTTGACAGGCTCCAGTCGTATTTACAAAATGGGTTGACTTGCATCCGCATGTATGTTTAGTGGCATCGCATACTGCGTTAGAGTCTGCACACTGATCAGTCGGTGTATTTGAACATGAACCATTCAAAGCAATTTCTAAAATGAAAATATTTTATTCTGAATTAAATTTCTAAACCTTTATATGAGGTTCCCAGTTTAACTTTAGAATTGTGTATGACGTTTGTGAATATTGTAGTAAAAAGACAATAATTGTGTATTAATTAGACATAAACCCATATTATTGATGATTTCCCCGGTGTCTTAGCATTATCCTTTAACGTAGTAAGTCAAATCAATAAGCTGATAGTCTTTACGTATAATATAATTTAGAATATTCTTTTTCGTCTTATCAATTTAAATCTACATTTGATAACATTATGATCTTTTCAGAGTTTGTTGTCTTTTTCATATTCGTAAATTTGCATGTCACGTGAATATACTGAAAGTTTGTTGGTTTAAATGAGAGAAAAAATATGAGAACCAGGGACACATGTCAATGAGACAGCTAGCTTACAGATCTTACTTTTGACACATGTTGTAGCATTTGTTTTATAAGAAGTGGTACTACATGCACATTTGTGGGATTTAGCGTCACATATGGTGTTACTGTCTGAACAATTTCCGACTCCGGTACCGTTGCAGGCTGCATCGAATGTTACTCCTAAAATATATAGCATATAATGTTTTAGTTTAAACATCATTCTAAATCGTGGTTAAGAATAGGAGATTTCAAAATAGTTTCAAATATTGGCGTGTTAACAGATATAAAAAGATGTGGTATGAGTGCCAAAGAGACAACTCTCCATCCAAGTAACAATTTATAAAAGTAAACCATTATATATCAAGGTACGACCTTCAACACGTAGCCCTTTAAAAATCTAATACAATCTTGGGGATATTTCCGAAAGTGTACACCAAAACGTTGTGATTGGTTTAAAACGTTCTTAACTATAGAAATTCAAACCATAAAGTTCCATTATTTTCGTTTTGGTGTACGAACAATTAGATTAACCATAGTCTTTTAGATTCTGATTTATTTCAAATATATATTGTATATGAACAAATGAAGAGATAACAACAAGCAATCGTGTAAATTCTTTTGTAAATTGGAATTTAAAGAGACTGTTGTTTCCCTGTTGGTTGTTTAACGGCCGTGACAAATATTTCATGTATTTTTTGGACGAAAAACATTTATTAAAACTATTGTAGTTCCCTAGTTCATGAAGCAAGGTCTTGATTTGAACTTTGTAAACAGGTTGAGTTTTAGGTTTGTTATGGACCTTGTATTACAGCATGATCTTTATTCGTTCAAAGAATTATTGTATTCTTTTTCATTTTAATTGTAGCTGAAAAATTATACTAAGAGCAATAACAGAGGTCAATTTAGTTAATCAAAGACGCACGCGGATAAACATTTTGAACACAAAATACATAAACAAGACTTACAACGAGCATTATCAACCAATTGAATTAGTGCTAAAGCAGACAAACCAAAACAAGCGGTGATATGCGTATTGGGAGTGTTAAATTGTTAGCTTATATTTGATCTATGAGTTTGCGAGTCCCTCTGGTATCTTTCACTCCTCTTCTATTTCAAAGATTCACTGTAATCTTATAGAAATAATGTTGTAATTAAACTCATTATAGATACCAGGATAATCATTTTGTACAACAGACGTGCGTTTCGTCTTAAATAAAACTATCAGTGACACTGGTATCATAATATTTCAAAACGCCGAAAAAAGAATAAAGTTGAAGAGCATTGAGACCCAGAATTCTTAAAAATGTTGTCAAAAAGCTAGGTGATCTATTCCTGGGGGAAGATAAATCCTTTGAATAAAGATTTATGCCAAATTCTAATATTATGTGCTTCTCTCGCCTTGTGAATGAACCCATGCTCTAAATCGAATAAAATTTGTTTGCACATGCGTATATTGACTACTGCAGAATAATGAATTTCATCATATTGGCATGATTTAAAATATTTCACTAACTTAAAACACTTCCAAACTCTTAAATGATGCACATGTTGTTACTTATTCATTTATCATGACTTTGAAATGTGTTGCAATTTGAAATTGACATATTTGACCTAGATACGACAACCGTTCATGCTGGTTGTTCAAAACTCCTCCCTCTGAAAATGACATTGCCAGTCGTTTGCTCGTTTACAAACAAAAAAGGAGGTTAATGGAAGAGCCTACACAAACGCTCGACACTTATTAACACTATCGCTCGGGCAATAATAATCAAGAATATAATGCCTAACCATGTTAAAACTACAATAAAGTATAAAGCTTGCAACCATTATTTCTTAAACAGAATTACAAGATGTTGTGTGATTGTCAATGAGACACATTTCAACAAGAGACCGAATTGCGTTGTACTAAACAACAATAGGTCACCGTACGCCTTTCAACAATGAGCAAAACCCCTCCCTCATAACATGATATAATAGTCCTCAAAATAACAAATGTAAATCAATTCAAAAGTTGAAAACGAACGGATCAATGTATGTACAAAGTAAGAATCGAAAGAAAAATATAATATACATTAACAAACTGAATTACAATCTGTATGTTCTTAGATTAAACAGGCACATACAGAATATAGCGGGATTAAACATGCTTCCTTTTATTGAGTCAGGATGCGCATGGAGGAGGATTTTCATACAGCAGTAGCCGGTAACTGTAGTTGCTGGTAACGATTCAGCGCCTTCGTTATAAAGGTCGTTGTCTAATATCTTATATGAACAGATATAATGTTCACGATGAGAATTATTAAACATGTAATACAAAAGTTTGGCGCGAATGGAACGAACGATTTTTTAACTGCCACTCGACAGGTGGGTATGTAAAATAAAAGCAGTATGTTTTCAACGCAACAGTTCCCATACTGAGAGTTGAAAGATTTTATCTAAAACGTGTGTATAGAGCGTGACACTCCTCATTACGAGACAATGGAGAAAGTATTCTATTCCAACTGAAAATGGATTCGTATTTATGATTCTAGCATAGCAAAACGGACGCCAACCATTAGTAAAAGTATAACTGCTGTTTATTATCCCCATTTTACCTTCCTGAATGAATAACCAGCGAAAATATAACTTTTGAAATCCTATTCAAAGAAGTCGAACATAATTCAAATTAAGATACTATCAGCTGACATGTTGTTTACATTGCCGCAAACAGGTTAAGTTTCGAGAGCAAGACAAAAACGGAGAAGAATTAAGTCTGCAAAATTCAAACATTACAATATTTTATAGACAGACAATAGCTATATCAATGATGAAAACATACCTTTAACACCCACTGCTATATACAGAACAAACAGCATCAAGATTCCAACAAACCGAGGAAAAAGGTCCTGTAAGAAGATAAAAAATATATATTTATATCGCACAATGTATTAAGTTATATGTATATGTTATTGAAAAAAAACCTTGCAAATTTAGGGTGTTTATGTGTTCATTCGTAAATACAAAATCTCCATCCTGGGATAATGGGTTAATTTTCATCAACAATGATTTAACCAAAACCATTTAAAAGCCAGGTATGTATGAATGACTTTGATTTTAAAAAAAAAAGTTGCATAGCCACAATAACATTATCTAGTAGTTCAGGAAGAAAATACCTCAAATAAAGTTGCGAAAATATTAGTTTCAGTTTATATACACGCGTACGCTATTTTGATATTTTTTAATTTAACACAAGTTGGTTTTGATGGGCGTGGCTGACATTTTATTTGCTTCAGTGGGTTTTCAAATTTGAAAAATACCATACAGCGAGGAAATATATATATACGAATGATCTGACAGTATGGTTATTCGAGGTGATTGGTGCATCATGTTCCTATCAATATGTATTTGTAAAGAATGTTTTATCTTTTCGTCATAACAATTACGAAGTAAGTGCTACCCGAAGGCAACAGTAGTATACCGCTGTTCGAAAATCATAATTCGATTGAGAGAAAAAAATCTGGGTTACAGACTAAACCGAGGGAAACATATCAACTATAAGAGGAAACAACGAAACAACAGAAACACTATAATAGTACAGTACATTTTAAGAAAAGATGGTGGATTGAACTTGGTTTTGTGGCTAGCCAAACCTCGCGCTTTTAAAGCAATGTAAATATAACACTAAAATGACAACATTACATGACAGTAATATAATACAAATAGCCCTTTAAAAACACCAACACTCAATACGTTTATCATGACCACAACATTGTAGGTGCATTTCTTGGCATAAAGAAAACTTGCTTCCATGCTACGTCTGTACCTTGTGGTAGGAAAATTTTGTTCTCGGTCATTTAAGAGGCTATACTAAAGAAAGTAAAACTAAGCTCACAATCGGTATAATTTGTGCTAGAGCAACTGCTTTTCGATTATTTTGTGGCGTTAAGAAAACATTAAACATAATACAGTCAAATTTTTCACGAATTGGAACGATTAATATATTTCTAGTTTTTCACTTAACTGACCAAGTACAAGCATGTCGCTCCAAAGTGCAGTTTACAAACTCCGCAATCAAAAGTCTCTTTATATATAAAAGTAGATTATAGAACATAGCATTTTGGTACATTCAATACAAAGCCTTTGATTTCCTGTACTTGTAATTGATACGTGAATTTGTTTTGTCTTAATGTTAGAATTTCGCATGCCTCAATGCCATTGATTGCAGACTTGTTAGACGTCAAAAACGTCAACCTAATGAACATAGGGTTATGATGATCTATAAAGCAAGCTATAGTAGCTTAGAATTATCAAAAATATTTACCCTTTTTGCAGTTTAGTACATAGAGCTGCCAGAAGGACAATTTGCATAAAAGATTACTGTCTTATCAAATGGACGAGAAAACATCAACGTTGTAATAAATAATACGGTGGGCCTGCCATATCAAATCTATAATACCCATGTTACAGTCTTAGTGGAATGCTGTAATCTCATAGTTTACCTGTCCAATTGTCCGTCTTAAACTTACATATTCCTCTTTATCACGTCAGATTGTCAACAAATCCGAAGGTACGAATAACAAAACTAAATTCGACCCGAATTATCGGTTTCCTAATTTTGAAGATATTTAAAAAAACAAGGCAACATATTTGTGTCCTTTGATACATTCTGTTTTTGCAAAGATCGATGTTACTAGCTATAAAGTAGGGTTTGAAATAAAATAAAATCTAATTTGAATGCCAAACACAAATAATTCCTATACAAAGAAGCTTAGAATATGTCAGGTAAAGTTTCTTAACCATCGGGTATTATCAAAAGTGTCGTCAACGAGAAGAAGTGACAGACAAAAAAATATGAGAAATATATAATGAAACTTTAAATATCCAATGGGGTTTATTTAGTTCAAAACAACGCTACTTGACTGCCCATCATATATGGAATATGAAAATCGATTACATGGGACGACTTGACATCATTAAGTGGTTATACGTTAAATCATAGCATTCCTTTTTACAAAAAATGAGTGCAAAATGACACACATACGAACAGACACAAAACCCATTACAGTTTACCCTCCGCTCCTAGCGTGAGATTTTTATACATAGGATGACAGCAATTATTTATAAATGCATAATATATAAAAATCCATTTAAATAATACAAACAAATATCGAGTTTAGTGCAGCATATACACATTTCGATTATAAAAGCTGGAGTCCGAATAATCTTAAAAGCTGTTGAGCTGACAATCCGGAAATGAACAAAAATGTAATAAAGCCCGAACGTAGATTAACATGCAAGCAGTATGTAATATAGCATTACACGCTTAAAACATGTATTCTTCTTCTTCAAACAAATACAAATGTTTTAAAATATTTTATTTGCTTTATTTAGATATAGCACCTTTGTCATAGAGATTTTCCCTTATTAGTTTTTGTTAAATTTGCACTTTTCAAAAAGTTTTGAAAAATTGATCTTTGTTTCAGATAAAGCAATACTTCGGTGGCATGATTGGAGCTTTATCCTGTCTAGTACTATAGACAAAATTTCACATAACATTTTATGCATTTAAGAAAACATCATTAATGAAAGTTAACCTATCAAATGTTCAACTTTTTTTCCTGTGTACAAGCTTGGGTAAAAATGTAACCTCAAATTTCCAAAATATTTTATAGAATGACCAAATTGAAAACAAATTGTGCTTAAAACACCAAAGATATATGTGTATGACTCAGAAGTATTTTACTACTATGAAATGTAAGAATATTTTCATACACTTGTCACATTCAAAAAAATATAGTTTCGACTCTTGTTCGGATGCAACCGGAAGTGACGTAATATAATCTGAAGGTTTTTTTACACTTTTATAATATTTTTTAGTTGAATAAAATGAATGTGCTATTTTATCTTTGTAATACTGGTTATTTTAAACATTACAATCTACAACGATTCGAGCAAAACGTCTTCGAAAAATTCAAATCAAGCCACAACAAGATAAAATAAAAGTGTTTACCAATACATGATCTGATATTTATCTCATGTACTTACAAAAAGTTGAATATAATATAACAGACGAATCTACAGAAATGTCTCAATGAACCTCTTTGTCTTCATATGTTTACAGTTTTGATAAAAAAAATAATTGTTACAATAATACAATATGAACCTACCATGATAGTTCAACTGGTCATACAATTGTTCAATCTGTAACTATTATACACTATTTTAGTATTTATATGATAACGTGATTCTTACACTTATCAACTGTAAAAGTAGGACACATTGTCTCCTAGGTAATATTATATTTATTTACAAAGCTTTGCGCTATGACATACAGTTCAATATTTATCATTTATCTAAAATATCTTGACATAATTTTGACTTCCGGCTCACGATAAGATATACTTACATTTATACATAAATGTTTGGCATAGGAGAACGTAAAATAGATGAAATTTTTTTCATGAGCTGATATTACAATGTCATTTTTATGGGAACATAAGAAAACAGCAGCGAGCCGCTATAGGAAAGTAAAGTGGCTATACTAAATCTATATGTAAAGAAAGATGAAAAATACGTTTAAACTGTATGAATTTATATTGAAGCCTTAGCATTGATAAATGTATTTTATTTCGTTTGAAATGGGGTTTAGCTGTTAAACTGCTGAGAAAGTACTTTTATACATATCAATTTCGTTATTTGAACAAAAGTTATATATGTCTGGGTACTTAAATTGAGAACATCTGTATAACTTGTATTGCTTTTAATATGCAACCTAATTTTTGTTTGTGTTCTTTATTTAATTGTTCATGAAGATTGATAATGTGCTAATTGTTGATATTTATAGTCTTTTTCTTCTTCGCTGTGAATACCACTGTCACTCTAATATAATTATAATCAATTTAACTATTGTCGGTTTATTTTCTTAATTTTGTATGCCATAACCATTTAATGTAAATGTGTTTGTGCTAATAATTATTATTATTGTCTTAAACTCGTTTATTTCAGTATCTGAAGAAAAAAATCGAATAAAGACTTCAGAAAAACAAATATTCTTAAAATTAATATTTTGTTGATTTATAATAATTTGCGGGACATTGCAAAATCAGGTGTCCATTTTCACTCCCTTGTTCGTGTTTCATCAGTAACTACATTCATAATTTTTTAATAGCATAGTTAATTTCGTAAATATATGAAACAGGCTGATTCACATACTCGTACAACTTGTCCCGATTGAAGGAAAATGCAAAGTCAACATTTTAGTTGTTGCACTCGTGTAGTCAGAAATGATAGACTGGTCAACAGATTAACCATCATCAGCGGTATTAGTTGTACCATAAACATGTCACATGACGAACAATGTTGACTTAGTCGGGTTGTTATCTCTTTGACACATTCCCAATTTCAATCATCACTGTTACATACGAAATTGCTTTAAATGTACTTATAAAAAAATAAATAAGCAAGTTCAAAAGAAATTATGTTAATACAATAAACACTTCATCATCGCATATCATCAACAGAAATCTACCTTTCATCGATCAAAATTTATTTTGCATGCGAATTATAAGGTTGAAAATCGTACTGTCTCGATTTGTATAAGATCAAAAACGGTCTGAAGTTGTATATTTAGATCATAGAGCTGATATATTAGATGTATTTTCTAGATTAGTAGCCCGTATACCTGTAGCCAAACCTATATGAGGTTATTTCCATGTTTTAAATCAGACAACAGTTATAATTCGTTGGACACTTACATTCGTGATTGCAGCAAGCCACAAAACAAACGAAAATTGGAACCCAAAGAATAAAAGTCATTTCGCAGCATATGACGTAGGATATAACGAAACATTGTGTGCGTAATTTACAACACCACCAGAATGAATATTAAGTTTTTTGTTTCTTTTTTTAATTGTTAATATTTTTATAAAATGTCATGCACGCAAGATTTATCTAAAATTGTACATCTGGTTGGTTTAGATTATCAAATAATATTCAGAATCGGGCACGTATTTTTTGACAGCTTTTTCATTTTGAATAACCTGAAATAATGTTCTTTATATAAAGATTTTGGGGGAAAAAATAATTCATTCTTCAAAACTGAAATTTTCCTTTTAAACATTCTTATTCTAGATTCGGAAATTTTAATTTATCTGTTGAACAAGGTGATGATATGGGTTAACGTTGCTTCCATGGGTCATTCCTCGTATCTTTATCTTTTCTGTACCGGTTTCCGTCTTGTTTATCTTTAAGATGTTGTGTGAACGATATGACCACTTGACAATGGGAATATAAACTAGCCATTACAAATAAAACATTTTATTACAGCGTAAATTACACATGTTTCTATTTTAACCAAATATTATGATTATTTGAGTATATGATTTAGCTTAGAAGAGATCTAATTTGGGACAGAGCAGTGATATTTAAGTGAGGAGAAGCTTACTATTAAAATTAATCAGCATAATATTTCTTATGATTAGAATTAAAACTCATTTATTCTTTTTTTATATGTTTATAGAAGAGAAAGTAAAAAGACTTTTTATAAATTTGTTTAAGTCAAAAGGTTACAATGGCATTTCCTTTTTCGTGTATCGTCTTACATTTTAAACATTGATTCTATTGTACACATATAAACCTTCAAGAGTTAACACAATAAATTCTATAAAGGAATTGCAATAGATTTATCTATCAATAAAATTAGTATCAAACAGATACTGAGTACAAACTGACCTGGGTGGTACTTTTAGAACAGTTTGCATATATTTGTCTAATTTTATATTTTTATTAGATCTTCAATGTCCAATTCAAATATTGTAAATAATGTGTTCGTAGTGAACATCGGGTTTTGCCTTCATCAATTCTCAAAGTTGAACATTTCAAAAACATTTATGTATAAGAACCAAAACAATTGAACCGCTATATGACCATAAACACCCCTTCAAAACCAAATCCATCTATCGTCTAGTTTGTCTGAGGGATAAAGAGTGTTAGTTTTTTTCACAGTTTCTAAAGATCACAAAAATACTTATTTCGCCACTAAGTCGTGTTGTTTTGGCAAGAGACCACTACTGTTTTTATCTTTATATTAAATGCTTGCGTAATTAGTACGGAAGCAGTTAATTACATTTTTAAATAAAAGTATGTAGCATGACCCGATTATTCAAACCCAAGAACTCCATTACTAGATTCAGCATGATATCCCGTCACAAATCGAACGGGTTCATTATCATTATGCGTTATATCGCAACCAATATTTTCTACTGTACAATACTCTTTCATCAAAGCTGAATTTTTTACATAGCTGTTCCAATTTAAGGAGACGGTTGAGCACTAAATAACATATCAAATCCAGACACCTTCTGTATAACCCTCTTCCAAGCCAGGACTATATGAATCAATAAGTGTGGTGTGTTGCTGTCTGTCGTATTTGTTGTTTTTCTTTTTTGTATGTATTGTTATAGAATGAATTCGGTCGTTGATTTTTTTATTCGAATTATATATTCTATTACGATAAGAAAATAATCTGTTAAGTGTAATTCTTCATTATCTGTTTTGTTTGATTACTGGTCTTTAAGTATTACTTAGAATGCATGTAAACTCACTGAATATACCAGTCTTACAGTTTTTGCGGTTGGTCTATAAAAGATTCAACAGTCACGATCAAATCAAATAAGTTTTAAAATGCCATATAATGTTTGAAGTTTAAGAACAATGAGGACCTAAAATTCCGAGGAGAAAAAATCCAAATATAGGTAAGGTAAACTTATCCTTGCAAAGGACTTTCTTAGTAATTCGGAAAAAAAAATGATATGAAAACATTAAAATTTTAATTGATGCCATTTTTATACTTATTCATACTGATAATTGCGTACGAACAACGCGCGTTTAGACTACGAATGTTTCATCATTAACGATATAATACAAGTGTATCAATGTTATGTTCAATAAATAAAACAAGGAATCAAACTTGTGAAGGCTTGCCAACGTTCTTAGTTACGACTTTTTTTTATTTACTTTAGAATTAATTAAACGATTTTAAATCTAATTTGATTCTTTATTGACAAACATTATTACATCTCTTAGTGATGATATGCATTGTTTAATTAGTAGGTGTTTAGTTCATTGATTATCAATAATGATATTGGTCAAAGCATATAATTTTCGTAATGGATGATGATAAATTATGTGAAACTCTATGGTTACTGTGTCATGTATTGTTATAATACATCACATAAATAGTTTGATCTATTTCACTGTACTCCCCATACATAATTTCTCCAATTTTGTTTATGCAGTATATGTTATTTGACCGCACAAAGATCAAATCAGATTAGCACCATAAGTGTTCTCATTATGCACAATTTATATAAACAATACACATTCTTTTGTCTGAATTTCATCGCACCTTTTTTTATGATATTTATTATTGTATTGCATTTACGGATATAAAAAGATTCCAAGTGGCCAATTTGAAACCCATAACCAAACAAAACCCAGACAAATCGTAAAAAATCAATAAAACTAATGGTAAGCATATAAATCAACAGTGATGCTTTGGGTATTTTAGCCTCGTCTAAGAATCCGCTTTTTCATTGTAATTCATCGGGGTAGGTCACCGATTAAGTGTCATTTTTATATTGCTTTGTTCTTGTTTATCAATAATGTTATCGTAAAAATCGTCTTTCAAAATGCAATGTTCAGACATACCTCGCAAATAGGTTTTTGTATTTGTGATGAAATTTAGTAAAATTTTGATAAATGTGTGGATTTTATTTCCTTAGTATAACCATTGCTTTATCATGTTAAATATCGCAATTGTTGATATCTTGGACGCATATAGAACCAACTTAAAATTGTACTTGACATAAGGAGGCGCTGATGGGACATTACTATCAAGAGAGAAAAAGTCGTCAAACTTATCATGTATCAAGATTACTAAAATCAAGGCATATCAGGTACAACAGTCCCTAGTAATGGTTCAAACTAAATAAATAAGTGAAATGATAAGTCTCCATCGGTATACCATGGCAAACTACCTGATGGATACTTTATCTCAAAACATAATGACTTTGATCGTTATTTTCCGTTTAAATCTATGTAGTTTCTTTTTGATTTAGTGGATTGTACGTTGACATGGTTGATTTTGAGATTAATTTGATGAGGTTGGTCAATTTTATCTTTGGTATGGTTTTTAAAATTATTTCACTTTTTATATTCATCAGACCATGCATCAAATATCAGCTCACTGTCTGCAAAGACGTTTCATAATGACGAATTCAAAACCAATTCGTTCAAAGGCATGTCAACTTGATCTTGACTCATGTGTAATATGTCGCTATTCATCATACTTTTATTTGTGAAAGAAATATGAAACAATCACTGCAATAGAAAGATACAATCTAAATAAACTCATCATTGATACCAGGATTGAAAATTGTATTTACGCCAGACGCACGGTTCGTCTATAATAGACTCATCAGCGACGCTCGAATCAAACAAATTAAAATGGTCAAATAAAGTACGAACATATTTATTTCCTATTTTTAAATTTTCCCCATATAATGTTGGTTTTTGGCGGGAAAATAAATTCCTTTTATTAACCTTTGTTTTATCTGCTTATAATTATGATGTATGACTTTAAACGTTCTGTTGAAATCTTCAGACATTAGGTATAAAGAAATGTCAAAGCAGAACAATGGTTGTGTGTCTTGTCATCTTCACTCCTTTTGCAACGGTGTTTAAAATTGTCATTTTTTGGCTAATAATTTTACAAACCCTTTTTATCTTTCTTGGTTTATGATACACATAAGCTCTGTCATGACAAATTGCATGAAATGCACAAGCAATTTTTTTACGTCTTGTTTCGTTTTGTTTCGAAATAAATTGGTGTCACTAATGTGGGAGAAACTACTTACCCATCCAAGGTTCATTGCCGAATTTTTGCTTGAGTTCATGTTTCTCAATCTTCTGGGTTTAGTTAAAAGTGTTTATCAAAGCTTGCATATCATATCATGATTCCTTAATAGGATTGATGATTACAAGGAATTAATTGGACCAAGAGCTCCAAATTGTGAAGTGGAAATCATTGCTACATACAATTCACGGATTCCATCAAAAGTAGGTTTACTGTGATACAACCTCCTGACTCACATATGACGACAGTTATGTTCCAATATGTGGAGCAGGATATGCTTCTCCTTTCGAAGCACATGAAATCACCGACGGTTTTGCTGGGGTTAGTGTTATTCAGTCTTAAGTTTCTTTGTTACGTTTCGTGTACTCTTTTTTGTCATTTTGCCATGGCATTATCACTGATGTTCGACGTATGGGTTTTAGAATCCCTTTTATTTTTCTGTCGTTACATCGGCTTATGGTTCAACCATTCCGTATTTAGGTGTATAAAAAATAAATAACACTCCATACCTATTCTGCGTCCAACATGTGCAAAACGCTTTGAACATTTTATAAAAGCATTCAAAATTTAAATTAAACAACTTGCTTTGTAAGTCACTGAATTACGTAAACTACTGAATATCAAGTTTCATTTCAAGTTCAACCTGAAATAACAAACGGGACGTAATTGTGGCGAGTTTTAAAACATCGTCATCAATGGAAATCCCTTTTTTCAAATATATTTGTTGTTTGAACCATCAATTCTTATTTAGACTTTCCTCGGCATATCAACAATGTTATTCCAACATAAATATATCAAAGTTACGAAAAACAACACAATTAAACAACATGTTTTAAACATCGTTTCGTAATTGATCAAACGTCTATAATTATGGTGTTAAAAATGTCTTTACCATTAAAAATGTGATGAAAATGACAGCAGCTTTTCGGAATTAATCTGCTGTTATTTTGCCATTTTTAGAAACACAATAGAGGACGAATATTTACGTATTACCTAATAAAACGAAATGTTAAAACTGCATATTGTTTGATCAGAGGCGCTCATATTTTGTTCCACTTTTATAATTCGTTGCAAATAACAATGTTTACTAAACTATAGAAGTATATCTTCTTCGAGTCACACACAAGAATGGTCATTCTACACTAGAAGCTATTTTATAACTTCCAAGTATGCGAGCATAAAGCACATCAATATGGTTGAGATCTCTGCTACAGCCATGGTTACCGCTGAAAAACCTAGAAACATCAAAATTGTAAGCATTTTAGGGTAAATATACAACGCAGTACAGAGTACAAAAATTAAATACTGTAAATGCATGCTTCCCAGAAATAATCAGTTAAATCATAATACAAAATGAAAGAACACTATGTTGAATTTTGTGCAAATATATTATATTATATTATATATATATATGGCAAATATTTGTCTTTAGCAACATCACAAGTGGCAATAATGCAGCAAAATAAGTGTTCATAATTCGTTGTATTACACTACCCTAGAGGTATGCGTAGCAGGACGTTCACGTACCCTACATGTACAAGTAACAATTTGTTTAAGTACCATGGAGGTACACGTAACGGTTTGTTAGTGGAGCTAACAGCAATAGAAAACCTGTCATTACTTTCCCTGAATAATGGATTATCTGTGTCAACATCATTTCACTTTCCAATCAATTTCCGCCTAACAAGTGTCTATGTTCAAAACCTGTATTAGTTACAGAAAAATATAGGATAGAGTAAACGAATAACCTCGAAATGACTGATGATAACTTTTCGTCACTAACGGGATTTGCATACAACCCCGCTCTAACTTAGGCATTACAATTTAGTTTTACATTATTTAAAATTTACTTCAATTGTATTGTTTCACTGCGGATAGGGAAAGACCATCAAACCATATTTGTATACCCTAGAGGATCCCTAGGGGTAGGATTGTGTTCTGAAAGCATAGAATAATTCCCTTATAGGAGAGGGGACAGTAAGGCATTATTAGTGCAAATATTGAAAAGTTAACATAATCATGATAATCATCCATACATGTGTTACAACTACACTAAGGTATAAAGTGTTCAGAAAATAAAGACTAATTTCAGATTTACTAGTTTCAATGGCAAAAAAAACGTGACAAAAATTGAATATTTGAAAAAAATTGCAACGAAATTATAACTTTATATTTAGTGAAAATAGTTAATATAGATAGTTCGCGCAAGATGTCTCTACTCAGGAAATAAAGAAGGAAAAACATAAACTATGTTTTACGAAAATGGTGCACATCACCAGGTAAGTGAGACGTCAAAAAATAAAGAAATTCTGTAATTGACTGGTCTTGATTTTATGCATTATGAATCATGAAGTGCAAAATTGAAATAATTCTCGAAAACTTCATTATCTCGGACCAAAACCTGACCTTCATGTCTCAGTTACTTTGTACTATAGAACCTAATTTGTTTGCAAGCTATATTTTTACTCAAGTGAGACATGATATAAGTCACTATAAAGGCAACAGTAGTATACACCTGTTCGAAATTCATAAATCGATAGAAAAAAAAACAAATCCGGGTTACAAACTAAAACTGAGGGAAACGCATAACAACGACATAACAGGAACACAACATATTGTACTTACAACTCGTAGTGGATGACTTGAAATTTTCGCCACAAACACAAAAACCGTTGCTGCTTTGATTGCAATAGGCGTTGTTTACACATGAAGAATTACCTATGCTGCCACACTTTTTGTTGGGAAGAATTCCTACAATGCATAAAAAAAGCACGCATTTACTGTTTGATAAATATCGATACTTTGACAAAAAAATATATTTAATTAATTTAGAGCTATTTAAAAGTCAAAATCCCTTTTGATATTTTTTTGTTCTTTTGTTTCTTGAACCCTATGAGAATATAGATAGAAGGAAACATATTGGCTTTACCTATTTTCTTTTACTTAAGGAATATTGATAAATGTTTTTTTGTTTGTTATACAAATGCTACAGACCATAAATTGTTGTTTTAGATTTACATATTTTACAAAAAGAGGTTATCTATAAATATCCTTTATGTTTCATCAAAGATATCTTTGTGATTCTTACATAACTTGAAAAGGATCAATCAATCAGAAAGTGTTCCTAAATCGTATTAAAACCTCTACCTAAATGTGTCGTTTGATTAGGTGCCAGGTAAACTTTTCACAAAGCAATCTAATAATGTATAGTCTCGGATTACGTTAACATCATCAAATGAAGCAAAGGTGTTCCTGGGAGACATTTCAAAATATTTCATTCAACCAAAGGCATACAAAATTGCGATGTTTCGGTTTATTATCCAATAAATTCACAGCACTTTATCGTACTTAAGAGGGAAACAATACTTACGAGGTTTACATGTAGTGTCAAGGAAATGAGAATTGATGCATTTACAAGAAGTGAGGCACATAGTGTTTGCATCTTTGCAGTTCGAAGTTGCATTGCATTTGTCCCCTAATGCAAGTTCTGTGACAAATGAAACATACTATAGAAATTACATCACCACACAAAGGATAATTTTATCAAATTTTATCAAAGAGTGGCAATTTACCTTTGAATCCTTCATAAGTAATGTACAATGAAAAAAAAAATGATTATTTGCATGAAGATGTAAAAACTAATATAACCATTAATAAAATAATATAAACTTATTGTTCAAACTTAAAATAATCTTTTGTTAATGTTCCGTTTTCTATAGAGTGCATTTCTGTTAATATAGACAATGCAATTTCCCATAGGTAAACCTTTTACGACTAAAACTGTATCACTTTTAGCATGACGTTTCAAAAAAAATTATATCTTAGAATGGAACAAAATTAGGAATGGAAATGGAGACTGTTTCAAAGAGACAACAACCAGACTAAAGAACAAAAACAGCCGAAGGCCACCAAGGGGTCTTCATCACTGCGAGACAATCCCGCACCCGGAGGCTTACCCAGCTGGCCCCGAAACAAATAAATGTGTACTAGTTCAGAGATAATGAACGTAAAGATCATATGCAATACTATTTTTTATGGTCAAAACATAGGAGTGTGCGGCATATTTTCAACATGTATATGCCCCGAACTTCAAAGATTTTCAGCATGTACTTAAACTATTTACTCCCCTACCTTCACTATTGGTCTCCCTTAGAATTCAAAGCTGCATTATATTTTGTTTTATTTATATTGGTAATATTCTGGCGTTACATTTGTATGTCTGGGAACCAGTATGTTAACAATACAATGTATCTATGAATATTATATATCTCCCCAAAAGAGTCGTGGTTAGTGAAACAGCTGTATTTACAAAGTGCAACTTCTAATCAAGTAAGTTGTTATATTATTGCAATATAGTTTTTCCTTGTAAAAGTAACTGCAAACAAGTTTAAACATTAACATTTACTTACTGTCCACACATGTCTTACTGTCTAGTGTGTAGTGTGTAGCTAAACATTGACATTTCTTTGCGGTATTGCATTCTGAATGTGGGATACTTGTTGAACAGGTGCTGTCATTGTCACAATCTCCTCCAAGCTTAACGACAGCACCTATTAGTATAATCAAATGAAGAAAAAGGGTAAATTATATTACAGAAGCTCAGTTCTTTTGTTCAGTAGAACTATATCTTACAATTTAATTTGCCTTTCATTGCATATAATTAGTTTTATCACAATGCTGTCGATCGCTGAATAAAATGTCATGAATATTTTTCCTCTTGTTCCTCTTTTCTTTATTCACTATCACACAAGTTTGTAGCATATTACTCTTGCTAAATTGTTTTTTGCTGTTCATAGCGATGTAATTGATAACAAATCTAGCTTGAGTGATCAATTGAATATACAACACAATTTAAATAAAACAACATACAGTGTTTGTCTGTGGCTAGGATGCCGGTTTAAGGCGATTTTAACTATTTAGTTGTGTTTTTTTTACATAAGGAAGTTCGCTCATCGTGTTTTTGAATTTTTGCCAGATATTAGGAATTCTCTTGTTTTATCCATGTAGTACCGTTAAAAGAAATTGCTCATTAACCCCTACTTTTCTTTCCATTATTTGATTAAACATAGTTTAAAATATCTTCTGTGATAATCTTATAAAATCCTTGTTTATTTTTTATCGGGTTTGAAAAAAAAGGTGTCAATGTTACATGAAAAGTTAATAGAGAATTATTTCCCGCCTAATTTTCAATGGCTTATATTTTGAAAACGAGCACACTGACCCATACTTTTATTTTGCTGTTTTTCGTTTCTTAATTTATATACTATCAATATATAATAGTCTTTTTAAAAGCTTGTTATTTTGAAACAGAGTAGCGAACATCCTTAAGTCTTGGATTTTAAAACATGCATTTAAAGCAGTTCACAAAAAAAAATATCTTTATGAATATTTAATACGTAAATATGAGTAAGTGTGAAGTAATACGTTTATAAGGACGCCAATATGGACAAGGCATTGGCTCATATGAACAACAACTTTTTCCAAAACAAATGAGTTGCATCACAAAAACTACTTAGAAAACAAAAGTATATAAACCAGAAAGTTTGGATAAATATATAATGAGACAAAAAGATATATGTGAAGTAGTCTATAAATAAATCCAAAACGGCAAATGTCAATTGTCTCCTTGTATGACGTATTGTCTTTAAACGATGATTTGTATCCATATTTGTCGGAGGTGTTTCTATCATCTTAAAAGCTTAAAAAAGGTTATATTTCCCTTAAAAGATAATTTATCTATCCATTTTGGCAACGGCGGTAATTGTCTTCAAAACAATAATAGATATCAAACATAAAAAAATGATTACCGTTATAAACAACCTATGACTGTACATTTTGTATGTAATGTTCAATATCATTTGTATTTGTAAGAATCGACACTTATTTACTACACTACAATCAAGACGATAGTTTTGTAGTAACTCTGAAAGCTAGTCTTCTGCGTTTTAAAAACAAGATGCATTTGATTAAGGCGGATATTTTTTTTCATATGGCTCAATTACTTCAAATGGTCTATGTCAGATTTTTCTAACATTTGGCATACTACTTTTACTCGTCAAACTACAACTGAAAATCCAAAAAAATAATGCATTTATCTCTTTTATTATCTGATTCCGCAGTCCCACTAGGCCACGATCTCACTACGATCGGTGAAAAAAATTAAACTTTTGAAGATCGTAATGCGATCGTGCAGATCGTAGTAAGGTCGTTGTATAGTCGTGGTGAGGTCTTCATGATCGTGATAAATGTGGCCAACTTTGAACATCCGTGAACCAATTGTGGTGCGGTCGTGGTGAAATCAGATCGGTGAAGATGCGTAGTGAGAGCGCAGTAAGGTCGTGGAAAGATCGCAAAGGTCGCTGTACCATCGTAGCGACAGCGTAGCCAAAGCGCGATTCTAGTCAGGGAGACTGTGCAACGATCTCATAGCGACTTTACTACGATCTCACTACGACCATCACGTTCTTACCGCGACCAAAACACGCTTCCACGACGCCTATACCACGTTTATACCACGCTTATACCACGCTTTTCAAGACTATAGTACGATTTTAGTACGCCCATGCCGTCCTCCTCACGCTGTTCTTACGTTCATACTACGATCCTCTCGCTCATGCTTATTGTCATTGTCATAAGATATTTATAAAAGCTCTCCAGCTTTTGTTTGTATGTAATTTGGATCTCTTGTCCTTTATCGCCAAGGGCTCAATCAATCTTGACACATTTATGTCATCCCTACTACCGTTCTCTAAAGCGTCGTCATTTAATCTTGATAGACCAGAAATAAGTTGTGATTCAGGTTGGATTGGTCGGTCCGACATATATCTTCTGGTTAAAGATGTGTTACTAACAGATCTCCCTCGGCCTCTACCTCTACTCTTACCCTTCCTTAGATTTTGGTAGCATGACTGCGTTGTTTCTGAAAAACTCTACCCATCAATGAAAAATAGATGGACTTATACAGTATTTATATGGAACACGATATTGACGTAATTGTTGGGAGCGTAGAAGGATTGCGGTATGAACGTGTTATGATCGTAGTATGGTCGTGGTAAGAGCGTGCTTTAATCGCATTGGAAGCGTGGTAAGATCGTGTTATAATCGGATACATCGTGGTATGGTCGTAGTGAGGACGTGATGAGCGTAGAAAGATCTTGATAATCGTAGTGAGGTTGTATAATAAGCGTGGTGAGGACGTGGTTTAATCGTAGCGGGATCGTTGTAGATGCGTTAATGAGGACGTAGTAGCAACGTGATTGAAACGAAAATATATTTTCATGCCGCTCATACTGCGAGCTCATCATGATCTAAAATTATTTCAGATCGCGGTGAGCACGGTGCGATCGGGGTCTAGTGGGACTTGGGTTTGAAATACTACTGATTGAACTCATTCAAACTAGGTGAACATTTGTAAAGAAAGCACTTCTAACCGTCGAAAGATCTACTTAAATTTGTCTCAAAAAACCTCAAATCTATATTTTTTCTATAAAATGAATACATGTTGCTTATACAATAATTTCCGTTTTAATAATATGTTTTTTGAATGATCACGAATTTTTTTTGAACTGAGTTTTACTGTGCGTATTGCTGGGTGTTTGTTTATTTCTACATTGACTAGATGTAAAGGGGGTGAGTTGAGATCTCACAAAAGAATGTTTAACCCCGCAGTATTTTTGCGTCTGTCCCAATTCCGGATTCTCTGCCCTTTGTAAGTATCGATTTTCAATTTCAGTTCTTTCATTTGTTTTAAAGTTTAGCATGACGCCATCATCACTGAACTAGTAAACATTCTTGAAAAAGGGCCAGCTGAATGACACCTCTGCTTGCAGGATTTTCACGCTGTGTTGAAGACTCATTGGTTGCCTTGTTTTATTGACCTATTTGTTTGAAGTACTAAATCTGTATCAACGAATTGTTTACATAAAGATTTAACACATTTTGAACAAGTTTGCACGTTTTCAATTTTACTTTTACTTTGTTAAGCGGCCAACGGACGGATGCTCATTTCCAAATTTCCGCTTTTTTGTTATTTTTTTCTCACATCCAACTTTTCCATTTCTTTGATATAGATCCTATTTTCCCTGTGTCTGCACTATACGTTGTACAGTATAAAATATGTATGCAGAAAACATTTTAGAGGAAATATTCGTTGCTTCGCGCTTGTTTGTTGTTCTTTCATGAGACTACTATATACAGCAAATACATTTTAAAGACATAAATGCCTATTTTTCACTGGCTGTTCTTTTAAAGTTTCCTTCCAAATTACGATTCATTAGCATTAATCTGATCATGTTTTAATCTTTTTAATTCAAATATTCAGGAATGGAGTTTCCTAATGAAACTTTTCGATGCACCAAAATCTGAGTTTCACTTGTACTCGAATTTTCTACACCTATAGATGCTATTAATCACCAATTATGATACTATATGTATTCTCTGATGCATGCAAATCGCAATCATTTATTTCTGGATTTGAAAAACAGACTCGAATGGAACGCGAATAATTCTAATATAATAAACAGTATATTTTAACTAAAGATATTCAAATGCAGTTCAAACACATCTGATTTTTACATCTATAAAAATCTAAATTCGATAGTCTGTGATATGTTTCACAAAAACATCTTAAGACTAAAGATGATCGTAAGTCATAAGCAATTCAGTATACTTACGACCAGTTTTAGTCGTAATCTTTTTTTGTGAAACCTATCAAACAAATATTTACAGGTTGTGTTATAAATCTACTTTCATATTCCCTTTAAATTTATTTAATTTCCAATGAAATATGAGCTACATTACGCGCTATAAACCGTCTCAATTCTACATTTTCTCCGATATCCGTCTTTTAGGACATTAAATCAAAAATGAATCTTTAAAAACCTACCTAATGCGACTGCATAACTTAAGTAAAATGAAACCAATGGTAGCAAAAGAAGAGGTCTAGAAGAAAAAGAAACCTGGAAAATAAAAATAAAATGAACATTGTAGATGTTTTTATACCATGTGTAATGTGTTAATTGATAGAAAAATGTTTTAATTTTAGCTCGTCGTTTTAGTCACTGATATAAGACGTACGTATGCTGTCGTCGAATTACGGCAGAAGAGTAGTCCAAAAAGTAAATAGTTTTCGTTCTTTCAAAAATTTAAATTCATTAAACTTTAATTTTAATTCAGAATTAAATGCCTCTTTTTTAAATTCTATTTTCTTTTATTATACACAAGATGCAGTCAATTCTAATAATTACAGTTTTTATTCTACAGCCATGAAATTACGAATTATATAAAGTTCATGTGTTTATTTTCGTATGTATCGTTGTGATGCTAACATTGTAAGCACGTGTTATCTTAAAAGATGCAATTGTTTTAGAAATACAATTTAATTTTGGAATGGCTCGCGATTGGTTCAAGTTGATATACATGAAACATACATCATTACATGTATTGGAATCATTACAGACTGCGTAGAAGATCTTACTATTTTGTAAATATGTAGATGAAATCCTAAAACATGAATTAGTTCTTATATTCTATCAATAAAAGAGATTCTTGGTAATTTTTGTTTGACATCCTCCTTAAAGCGACAATATTGGTTTACCTTTTACAAAAAAGTAAAATAAAAAAAATACAGAAATCCGAGTTAAATTCACAACGGAAAGTCCATAATTAAATGACAAAATCAAAAGCTGAAACACATCAATCTAATGGATCACAACTGTCATATTCCTGATTTTGTACATACATTTTCTAACGTAGAAAATGGTGGATTAAACATGATGTTGTGGATAACTCAACCTCTCACTTGTATGACAGTCGTATAAAATTCCATTATATTGACAATGCTGTGTTAACAAAACAATCAAAAGTCTTTAAAAAAAAATGATTGTACAATTAAAGTATCAAGGGTATGTTTATGCAAAACACATTATTTATCAAATATATCAAGAGTACATACAGGTGGAGCTGTCATTTGATTTTATAATAAACATAACATTGCAAAACATCAAATTTAAGATACATGAATCACCCCGACTATTAAATTAAAAAAGTATCACGCATTATGTATCTATCAGAATGAAGCGCAACATTGTACATACTAATTTATTCAGAAAACTGTACGAATATGTAGCAGCTAAATTGAAGACTAATTGATGAAATAGTATATCACCCGACCGATACTTAATGTTATAAAACATAAATATTACGACAATGCTAAACAGTGTACTTACCATGACAGTTCAGATAGATCTACAATTTCACAATCAGAAACAGTTATGCAGAAGCTCAGTTTTTATATGTCCCCTTATCAACAGAAAAAGCAGGTGATATTGTCTCCAAGGAAATATCCTTCGCAGTTATTTACACAACTTATGAAATTCTCTAACATCAAGTTCAATTGGTATAATTTATTTTACAGATCTAACCATAGTTTTTCAAGTTCCGTCTCATGATAAACGCAAAATCATTGTTGAATAAATATTATTCATATAGGGATATAGAGGAAAGGAGGATTGACCTGAGCACAATTGAACTCTTTTGTGACGAAGCGAAAAATGGTACATCAAACTTACTGTTAAAGAAAAATCGACCTCTGCTTACAGATACGAATGACAAGAGAGATGATAAACAATTTGACAAAATTGGATTTCGCATGTACAAAAACTGTTTGTCAGTTTTTCGATCAAGCCCCTTTCCAAAATAGAAGATAGTATACATATATATAGATACATCACAGCACTTATCATATAAAGATGGAAACACTTATACCATATTATAGATACGACGTACTTGAAGCTAGATTCACACTGCCGATCAGATCAACTTGATGAAGCCCGATCAAGCCAAATTACGTGATCGGGAGACAGGTCTGACTCAATCGACAAGCATGTTCGGGATAGTCTACCATGCTCGTCATCCATCTGACTTTCTACCCGAGAGTTTTTGACATGGAAAAAGCATTCGAGTAAGGATCGAGAAGCAAGTCACTCGAGAAGAGATCGAGAATTCGTCAAGTAGCAGTCTAATTGATCGAGAAAGGATCGTGTAGAGATCGAGTTTGGTCGGAATACAAAAGTTTTACCGATCAGTACTAGATCATTTCGACCTTTGCTCGACTAATGTCCGATCATTTCCAGATTAACTCGACCAATGCCCGATCGCTTCCAGATCACTGCAACTTGTATATTTATTTTATCCTAGACCAACTCGACCAATACCCGATCCCTTCGCGACCACATTTGACCACTCTTCGATCTCTACTCGGCCATACACGAGAACACATGACTGCTACACGATTCTCTAAAAAAAGTGTGTGCAGATCTGATTAACTCTCAAAACTCTGCTTCCGCAAATAGTTATCAAAGGTACCAGGATTATAATTTTGTACGCCAGACGCGCGTTTCGTCTACATAATACTCATCAGTGACGCTCATATCAAAATATTTATAAAGCCAAACAAGTACAAAGTTAAAGAGCATTGATGATCCAAAAATTCCGAAAAGTTGTGCCAAATACGGCTAAGGTAATCTTTGCCTGGAATAAGAAAATCCTTAGTTTTAAGCAACCTTATTTTTAACTGTACAACAATTCCTCCATGTACAGTACGTGTGTTTACTTTTGCAAGGAGAGGTTACATTTTAAAAGAGAGGCAAAAGACACCAAAGGAACAATCAAACTCAAAGGTCGAAAACAAACTGACATATCCATAGCGAAAAACGGTAACCGACGAGAAGACAAACAGCAGTCCACATAACATAGAAAAATAAAAACTTAGCAACACTTAACCCAACAAAACCTGGGATGATCTCAGATGTGTGCAATTTTGGCACCGGCGGACTTTTCAAATATTAAAGTAATTGTACAATAATATTCATTGTTAGACTGCTGATAACTAAGTTATCTTTCAAAGTTGGTTTATAAGAACATCAAGATTATATTTTACCTGTTTTATTGGCTATTTTCTGTTTTGTCTCCGTATTTTCCGTTTGTACAGAAATGTTTGTAATATCAAAAAAGAAGATGTGGTACAATTGCCGATAAGACAGCTCTTCACATAACACCAAATGACACCGAAATTATCAATAACAACTATAGGTCACCTTACAGTCATTTTTTTTTCATTCAAACTTTATGACGTAATTTCACACAAAAATGAGACGAAAGACAAATATGTTTTATTTGGTTCGAATTTCTTTCTAGCAGTAACGATACAAACTGTTCAGCGAGCATACCTTTTGATCATTTGTTTCTAACATACTTTTGCAAGTTTGCATAGACTTTGACAAACTATACACTGGCTGCAAATGCTTCTACAGTTTGTCGTTTGTCGTTTGTTAGTTCAAACGATGCATTTCTTTAACATTAAATCAATTATCTAAACGTGTTCTTGCATGTCATAACTCAAAACATTGTCTAAAATTACTCAAAATGTCAATCCCCTCTAACCAAACGATGCATTTGTTTCTACTTCTGTAACGTTTAACAAACTATAACAAACGGCACATAACATTAACCAAAGTTTGGTCAGAAAGAAATGCACTCTTGGTCTCTTGATAGATATATGTCAAGTTATAAACTGTGTCAGAAAAGGTATTACTCCGGGGGATTGAAATTCTACTTTGGGTCAAATTTTAGGGAAATATGTGACATCTTTGCCCTCTTTTTGCCCTCTTTTTTTAGCAAATACATACAGCTGGTTGCCATTCGTCAAAACGAAAATAAATATCTTTAACCATTTAACTACTGCATATCAAATCTATGAAAAACAAGAATGTGTCCCCAGTACACAGATGCCCCACTCGCACTATCATTTTCTATGTTCAGTGGACCGTGAAATTGGGATCAGAACTCAAAGATCATATCAAAAGGAACATGTATACTAAGTTTTAGGTTGATTGGACTTCAACTTCATCAAAAACTACCTCGACCAAAAACTTTAACCTGAAACTGGACGACTATCATTTCTATGATCAGTGGACCTTGAAATTGGGGTCAGAACTCTAGTTTGACATTAAAATTAGAAAGATCATATCATAAGTGACATAAATACTAAGTTTCAGGTTGATAGGACTTCAACTTCATCAAAAACTACCTCGACCAAAAAACTTTAACCTAAAACTGGACGACTATAATTTTCTTTGTTCAGTGGACCGTGAAATTGGAGTCAGAACCCTAATTTGACATTAAAATTAGAAAGATCATATCATAAGAAACCTCTATACTAAGTTTCAGGTTGATTGGACTTCAACTTCATCAAAAACTACCTCGACTAAAAACTTTAACCTGAAACTGGACCGACGAACAAACGAACGTATGAACAGACGAACGGACCCACAGACCAGAAAACATAATGCGCCTCTACTATCGTAAGTAGGGCATAAATACTGATTACACAGTCATACTTATGCACATATATTTGACAAACAGTACGCTTTATTTGTAAGAAAGCAAGGAAATGGGGATGGTAAAGGTTATGTATATTGCTATCTAACATAAGTACTAGTCCAGTCACAAATCTCATTTTGTAGTGTCATTTCCCAAAAAGAGCAATAAAACTACCATTACATATCAGTGTTCACTATGAGGAGGTTTTTATAAGCATTGAGTTCCTCTTTGTTGAGTTAGCGCAAGTCTCTTATACTGCACACAGTGGTCGTCGTATCAGTCAATGCCTCACCTAGATTTCTCAGGCGGCGTGGCAATTGTTCACATACAATTTCTTCATTTACACGTGATCATATTATAGGCGCTTTTTAATTGGATGCAGCGAAGTTCAACTGCAACCAATGAAATTCATTACCTTGTGTCTCCGAAATTCTATCTCAGTCCGCCGAGGTTGGAGAGGAGGGAAGTGCATCGAAACCACTGGCTAGCGAAGATGCACCTTGCCCACAAATCCAATTGCTTTATTTCTATGTAGATATTTTAAATGAATGATTTTACTCGGACCTTCTACTGAATATAACCAAATAAACGGAGAATGAGTCCATGGGACACTGATAACGCCCCCAGTTAGCATATATAACATTATAAAGGGTCATGTTGGGACGTACGTGCGTACGGACGGACAAGGGTAACACTTTTGAAAAAAATAACCACTCCGAACGACGGGGTATAAAAGAAATCGGACGTTTCTATACTAAAAATGTGCATACCCGACCAATTCTCGATTATCCCTACGACCCATATACAATCAGGACGATCTGGTCTGGTCGAGAACAGGCTGAGATCGTGAATAGTTGATTTGGTCTAGCTAGTCGACTAAAGATCGTGTTAAGATCGGGAATTGATCGGAATTATCGAATAAGTATTCATTTTTTTTTTTTTGTTGGGATGGAGTCGTGATGGAGTCATTAAGGAGTCGTGAATGGTCGAGTTAAGGTCGTGTACAGTCGGATGGCGGTCGGGTAGAAGTCGTAAACAGGCCCGAAAAAGAATTTGGTTGAGCTTGGTCATGAAAATTTGGACAATCGGGATCATCGAGTTGATCTGATCAGCAGTGTGAACCTAGCTTGACATGTATGTTATACCGCAGTCCGACTAGGCCACGATCGCACTACGATCTTTGAAAAAAATTAAAATTTTTACGATCGTAGTACGATTGTGCAGATCGCAGTAAGTTCGTAGTACGGTCGCGGTGAGGTTTTTTGTGATAGTGATGAGCGTGGCCAACTTTGTACTTGTTCAAAACAATGGTGGTGCAGCGTAGTGAGGGCACAGTATGGTCGTGGTAAGATCACAAAGGTCGATATACCAACGTATCGACAGCGTAGTGAAAGCGCGATTTTAGTCGGGGAGACTGCGCTATGATCTCACAGCGACTTATCTACGACCTTATTATGACCATCACGTTCTTACTGCGACCCAAACATGCTTCCACTTCGACTATACCACGCTGTTCAAGACCATAGTACGCCTATGCCGTCCTCATCACGCTGTTCTTACGACTACGTTCATACTACAATCATCATACTGATTGTCATTTTCATATAAAATTGATTAAGGTCTCCAGCTTTTGTTTGCCTGTATGTAATTTTAACCTCTTGTCTTATTTCTCGAACGAGCCGTTAGCTCGACCATGCTTGACACATCTGTGTCATCCCTACTATCGTTCACTAAAACATCGTCAATTCTTGATTTACCAGCACTAAGTTGGGATTGAGGTTGGATTAGTCGGACCGACATATTTATACTGGATCATGATTCGTTACTATCAGATTTCCTCTGCCTCTGCCTCTGCCTCTGCCTCTGCCTCTACCTCTACTCTTACATCTATGTAGATTTTGGTTGCATGACTGTGTTGTTTCCACGAAACTCTACGTATCAATGAGAAATAGAAGGAATGATACAGTATTTATATGCATGGAACACGATATTGACGCAGTTGCTGAGAGCGTTGTAAGATCGCGTTATAAACGTGGTATGATCGTAGTATGGTTGTGGTACGGGCGTGCTATAATCGCAGTAGAAGCGTGGTAAGACCGTGTTGCAATCGGATAAATTGTGTTATGGTCATAGTGAGGACGCGATGAGCGTAGAAGGATCTGATAATCGTAGTGAGGTCGCAGAAAAAGCGTAGTGAGAATTTGGTATAATTGTAGCGGGATCGTTGTAAAAGCGTAATGAGGACGTTGTAGCAATGTGATTTAAACGAAAATTAACATTTTGATGCCGCTCATACTACGAGTTCACCGTGATGTGAATTTATTTTCGCGTGGTGCGATCGTGTAAGTAATAAATTCACTAGATTATGAATATGTAGTAAATTAATTTTTATTCTGCATACGGATATGACCGTTTCATACGTGTATAGCACCTAAATTTCTCCCATGCAACAAAACAGCCTTTACTGGCAGAGCATTCGTTTTGACACTGCGGGATTTATCGGTATATATTGTATACCAGACCCTATTCAACAGTATAACTTATATTAGTAAGTGTCTATTTGGGTTTTGCAAATACATGTGTTCTCATCCTGGATGGATTTGATTCCATTTGATCTTGTTTGGCCTTTTTTTGTTCTGAGTATGCATGCAATAGTTGTCACATGATGTTAGGCAAACTACAACAAATAAATCAAACTTGTAGTATAGAATAAGACACTTGTATTTGTATTGCTGAAAACTATTCACCGTCTATTTTCTTATTAGCATCACCACAATTATTGCTAAAATTATGGTGTTGGTTGACAATTATTTTAATATTTGGGATTAAATTAAATTACATACTATCAGTAATATAGTTTGTTCTCTCTTTTTTCAATTCTTTTATTTGATTGAATTATTTTTCTCAGTTAATCTGCCATGATTAAAGTATCAGTGATCAAAAGATATGAGCAAAATGGTATATTTAATTTGAAACAGATAGTTTATTGCTTGACATTCATAAGAGTTTATTATAAACAAATGTCTTTTTTTTTAAACGCAAGAGAAGCACGAAGAACTCAAAACAGTCTTAAAAATCATTAGATCACTATATTACACAAAAACAAACATTACATGTTTAACATGTCGGATTTATATTTAAAAAGCTTTCAGGAAATGTCATTTATTTAACATATTTCCTACGTGTTGGTCTTTAATGGGTCGATTGAGAAATTCTGTATTCGTAATTTCATATACAGTATAAAAGAAATGCTGGTTTAAAGTTACCTTACTTCTATATCTGTTCAAGCGCCATCAAAGCCAGGTCCGGAACATCGTTTGCAGATATATCTCACTGAAATTGTACTATATCTTTTACAGCAAACTTTTTGAAAAATATGTAGACTAGAGTTAATCCAAACAAAACGATAATTGTTAACTTTGGTAATGGTAGATTGTCAATAAATCTAAGTTTTACCCTAAATGGTACCGATTTAGAAATTGTTAAGGATATAGCATATTGAGGCATTTTTTTTCTCCAAAACAGGTAGTTTCACAAGTGATTAAACTCAAATCAGTAGCATCAAAGCTTTGTGGGAAGTTCTAAAAAGGGGCCTTTTGCAACCATAACCTGACAGTAAGTTAAATATCCGTACGATTTTGTTTGAAAAATCGTTATACCGATATTGCTATACGACTGTGATATTATGAAGTTTATAGTAGTTGTATTGACGCAATAGAAAGAGTTCCCATAAAGTTCTGTAAACTTTTCTTAAATTTGAAAAAAAAAATCATCTCCAGCATTAAGGATCAGTGCCTACCCTACGTCATAATATGTTGAACACCATATGGTAATCTTTTGGGACCAGGCCTATCACGATAGGTATAGTGTACGGCTAGGATCGTGGTTTTTCGAGTGATTTGATCGGGCTCTTTCGAATGTGACCCCTTTGTTTCGAGTGATTATGATCATAAATGTAAACAAACATACTTCTTTTCTGACAAGACGTGATATAGACGCTTGAGTTTAACATACACGGATATACAAGGTGTATAAGTTTTTAAGATAAAAATATATTATCAATCAGATAATATTTTTTGTTAAGAAAAAGTTGAATTTAGTCTTACAATGATTGTAATTACATTGAAAACGACATTTTGAGACTAAATTCATTTCTATGTGTTCGGGTTTTTTCGAGAGCAGTCCGGGATTTTTCGAGGGCGCCCTTGTTTAATCGAGTAATAATACAAATTTCCTTTAGCTTAGAATGTTAAATGTCAGTGTATTTACGTTAAAAAAACAATAAAAAAAGAGTTCAAGTTATATAGTTGTTAAGGCACGAAACCAATGCATTCATCAGTTTGATAATGGTGTACTACGATTAAACTTTATAAACAAGTATTGTACATTTTTATATATTGCTGTTTGTCACGTCTTATAAATTACATGTTCATTATATATTCATGATGCCAACACTCTAATGAAAGCATAGACAATTTGGATTGAGGTAGGTTTCTTACAGGTTTTTGATAAACAGCAGCACCATGAGCGCATGCTTCTCCCGTAGCGTTTTCAAAGAATAGAGTTCATTCTCCTATGGTTGTGGCTTATTGTCTATATCTTGCATGAATAAACATTTCTCGTAGCACACTGCATAGAGTGTGATACCAAAAAGTGATACGGAAATCTGCGTTAATTTGGTTTGCTTATCAAGGATCATAAGATGATATTACGGCATCTCATTAGCTATTCGTGAGGTCATTGATGAGAATGGTATACCGTTTGATATCAACTCTCGTTGTTTAATTCAAATAGAACAAAATCGCCGTATCACATTTAAATTACTAGAGTTGATATCAAGCGATATCAGTTTTTACTTGTTGTGAAACCTATAAATAATTCTTAATGTCATATCAAAAACTTATGAAAAATTTAAGGGAGGTTACTTTAATCTTTGTAAATCAGTCACAAATGTTTCGTGAAAACTTCTAAAAGAACTTTAAAATTATTGTCTGAAAACTGTAAAATCACCCCTTTTTAACTCATCTGGCCAAAAAGGGGCAATTGACCTTTTCCTATCAGTTGGCGTTCGTTGCTGTGACTGTCCGTCTTCATAGACTAAGTCCGTTTACTTTTACAAAAATCATGTCCTCTGAATCTACTGGACCAAGTTCATTATATATAGAGATAACTGTAAACAGCAATAATGTTCAGTAAAGTAAAAATTACATGCAAGTCACCATCACCAAAACTCCGGGGTTCACCACGAAAATATAATTAACTGTGACATCAAAAGAACCATGAAATGAATTTGAAAAGATTATGAGTCCCCTGCACTATGTTCTAACGACATTTTTTAAAGGATCCAATAATTTCTAATTTAATATTTGAAAGTTGTGGTAAAATGTTTTCCGATCAGAATTAAATTGAAAAAGGTTAATTTTGATCACCGTAGTAATATGGTTTTGTGATTTTTGGGGAAGATATGATATTGTCCTTCACTTGATAACAGTTATAAACTAGAAAAAAACATTTTTTAAAGGCAAGAATACCTTATTTTATCACAATTTTCTTTGAAAACTGGACCATTTGTTAAAAAACCTGGACGATTTCACAGTTGCTCTCGAAAAAGCGCGGACAATAATAAACGCTCATTTTATTTGTTAGATACAAGGAAATTGTCCTTCATTGTTGATTAAAACATGTATAGTAATTAAAATAAGTTTGGTAGTCATGACAAAAACTATAATAATTAAAAACCAATTGTTCAGAGAACAATTGAAGGTCTTTCCATCAAAACAATGTATTTTGATATGAAAAGTTGTGAAACTAAGTTTAAAATGTCATTTCAATCGTCAAATGATAGCTCCTAGTAAGCTGATTCCAAAAATATATTGTTTCCATACATTTTTTTTAAATAAGGGAGATAATTTGTTACTTCCGGTTTGAAAAATGTTACTTCCGATTATATTTGAATATTTACTTGACACTGATTCCAAAAATATCTGGTTCTATATACTTTTATATTAATAAAGTACAAAAAAATAGCTATTTCCGGTTTACAAAAGGTCACTTCCGGTTGTTTTTTACAAGGTTAAATGGTTTGATACCTTTTTCTAAAAGTTGTATATCTTTATCATGTATACATATAGAATAAAAGCAAAGGTCAAAATCTAGAACGTCAAATTAAGCTATGACCTTGAGATCAATTTCAAGGTCATAAACCAAGGACCTCAAATCAAAAGACCATAGGTCTTTATTATATTTAGTTAATGAGTTATATCACCAAACGCGTATTTTTAAATACAAGAGGGGAGAAAACTCCCTTTTACATTCAACGTACGCTTGCAATCAAAATTTACATCTTACGACATGTCGCAACTAACAATTTAGTAAAAATAATTTGTTGATATCTTATACAGTCTTTGGATATAAGTGAAAATAAGCCAAATTCAAATATTAGAATATGACCTTGACCTTTGACCTTGACCTAATTTTCATTTTTTGGGACCAAGGACCTCAAATCAAAAGATCCTAGGTCTCTATCACTTATGATTTATAAGATAGAAATTCATATCACTTATATCAGATGCATAAGGGGAAATAACTCTCATATGGAGCGGTCATATCGCTTCGGTCAAAATAGGACAAATCATGCGAAGGATATAACGAGCAATTTTGTAAAATAAATTTGTCATAATCTTTTACGGTTGCGAAGGAGATGCGCTAACAAGGAAAACAGTGTTTGGGAAGATAACTCCTACAAAGAAAAGTATTCGTTTACGCAGGGTAAATTTCAAAAGCGCATAAACTGTTCGATATCATATACCAAATATCTAAGCGACATATTGCGAAACAAATGTT
This sequence comes from Mytilus galloprovincialis, assembly GCF_965363235.1. NCBI lineage: Eukaryota > Metazoa > Mollusca > Bivalvia > Mytilida > Mytilidae > Mytilus > Mytilus galloprovincialis. The sequence continues at coordinate 49,940,388 of NC_134846.1, forward strand.
TAACGCAAGAACAAAATTAGGCGGAAGAAAAAAAAAATAATCAGAAGAAAAACAATAGGTCTTTCCACAGAAAAGTGGAAAGACCTAATAATCAGAGAACAATTGAAGGTCTTTCCATCCTTTTTGATATGAAAAGTTGTGAAACTAAGTTTAAAATGTCATTTCAATTGTCAAATGATAGCTCCTAGTAAGCTGATTCCAAAAATATATTGTTTCCATACATTTTTTTTTTAAATAAGGGAGATAATTTGTTACTTCCGGTTTGAAAAATGTTACTTCCGATTATATTTAAATATTTACTTGAAACCGATTCCAAAAATATCTGGTTCTATATACTTTTATATTAATAAAGTACAAAAAATAGCTACTTCCGGTTTACAAAAGGTCACTTCCGGTTGTTTTTTTTCAAGGTTAAATGGCTTGATACCTTTTTCTAAAAGTTGTATATCTTTATCATGTATACATATAGAATAAAAGCAAAGGTCAAAATATAGAACGTCAAATTAAGCTATGACCTTGAGATCAATTTCAAGGTCATAAACCAAGGACCTCAAATCAAAAGACCATAGGTCTTAATTATATTTAGTTAATGAGTTATATCACCAAACGCGTATTTTTTAATACAAGAGGGGAGAAAACTCCCTTTCACATTCAACGTACGCTTGCAATCAAAATTTACATCTTACGACATGTCGCAACTAACAATTTAGTAAAAATAATTTGTTGATATCTTATACAGTCTTTGGATATAAGTGAAAATAAGCCAAATTCAAATATTAAAATATGACCTTGACCTTTGACCTTGACCTAATTTTCATTTTTTGGGACCAAGGACCTCAAATCAAAAGATCCTAGGTCTCTATCACTTATGGTTTATAAGATAGAAATTCATATCACTTATATCAGATGCATAAGGGGAAATAACTCTCATATGGAGCGGTCATATCGCTTCGGTCAAAATAGGACAAATCATGCGAAGGATATAACGAGCAATTTTGTAAAATAAATTTGTCATAATCTTTTACGGTTGCGAAGGAGATGCGCTAACAAGGAAAACAGTGTTTGGGGAGATAACTCCTACAAAGAAAAGTATTTGTTTACGCAGGGTAAATTTCAAAAGCGCATAAACTGTTCGATATCATATACAAAATATCTAAGCGACATATTGCGAAACAAATGTTTATCGCAAGAACAAAATTAGGCGGAAGAAAAAAAAAAAAAAAAAAATAATCAGAAGAAAAACAATAGGTCTTTCCACAGAAAAGTGGAAAGACCTAATTACGAAATAGCAGTTAACTGACCTTATAGCATGTTTTTCACTCGAAAAAGCCCGAACTACACTCGAAAAAACGGACCGAATCGCTCGAAAAACCACGATCCTAGCCAGACGCTATACCTACCGTGTCTATCATTGAATATAATACTGATCGCAAGTGGAAATATATTCTGTATATATATATTCATAAAACTCAATGAAGATCATGTTATATAGTTTTCAATAGTTGATTTGTTTAAAAAAAATTCGGTGCATTAATTCTTGCAAAATGAAAATTAACCAAATAATTTCGACAGAGTTTAATTAAAGTACATAAATTAAAAACAATTGGAAATTATCATAATGGGACAAACATGACTTATCCGAAAAAATCAGTACTTAAAAATGTCTCAAATAGAACAAATCTTTATGACTTTACAATATCGGAAATGACCCTCAAACTATAAGATAAACCTCCAATACTGATAACTGGTACACGGTGTTCTTCAGTAATGTATGCATATTTCAGTTGTCGTAAAATAAATGATCGAATTTATTATAATGGCTTCCTTGTGAGTGATTTATAATTGATAACCTTTTTGGTGAACATTCAACAGTTTTCAAACTCCCGTCTTTGTTAAAAAAAGCATTACAGGAAAGAATTGGTCAAATCCGAATCGACCAAGTTATAGCTTGAAGTGGTAAATAGAATTGCTTATCTTGTCAGTGTTTGAAACGTTTATGCGATTACTCGTATTTTGTTTATTTTTGATCAGACAAAACTTGAAATAAATATTAGAATTTGATAGTATTGCTCTGGGTGTCTTTATCTAATAGTCGCACAATTTATTACTTATACACCCTTTCATATGACAATAAAACATACTACTAAGTGACCACTGATATGCCATGAATGCAAATAGACGACCAAATAACAGTATTTTATAACACATTTATAATCACAAAAACACTTACTCTGTTTTTTAAGCTTTCTAAAGATATTTATATTGTTGATCTTATTTGTTTAAGTTTTTGTTTTCGTGTTCCCCTCAAATTATTGGCGTAGTTCTGAACAATAATGGAATGAAAGGGTCATCGTTGGTCTACGCAACGTGATTATCTTTATATCATGTGTGTCTATTAATCATATCATCTACCTCTATAACTTCCCTTTTATTTGTTTCGTTGATATAGATATGTTCAATTTAACCTATTTTTTTATAATTATGTAGTATGTTTGCTGCTCTATTTAAAAATACAACTTTGAAATAGAATGAAATAAATTGATAGCATAACGGAACAGAATAAGCAGAAACAAATTAAAGGAGCGTGTTCTTGTTCCGAGATATTAAAAGAAAAATAAAAAAACTGAACTCCAAGGAAAATTCAAAAACGGAGAGCCCCTAATCAAATGGCGAAATCAAACCTCAAACAGCTCAAACGAATGGATAACATTCCTGACTTGGTCAAGACATTTTCTTATGTAGATTATGGCTGATTGGTCCTGGTTTATCGCTAAAAAAAATCAGTGAAGATCCTTAAAGCCGATGAACTTTAATCAATCAATGTGTTGTTACTAAAACAATCTCAAAACCGTAAAATTGTGTCCATGTTATGAGTTTCTTGTCATAACTACATGTAATTGTCTTCGAACTCCAACTTTCATGTTTCAAAATATTGAAAATCTTCAGAAGCATAACTCTCTGGTATATATATCTTTATCATGTGGGCAGGATCTGCTTACCCTCCCAGAGAACCTAAGATCACCCCCCAGTTTTTGGTGGGGTTCGTGTTGCTTAGTCTTTAGTTTTCTATGTTGTGTCTTCTGTACTATTGTTTGTCTTTTTATTTTTAGCCATGACGTTGTCAGTTTATTTTCAATCTATGAGTTTGACTATCCTTCTTGTATATGTCGTTCCTATTTTAATCCTCCGTATTTCAAAAATGTTGAGTCCAAGTTGCAATATTGCATTAAAATTTTTAATTCGCGGTACAAATACATGTAAATGAAGCAAAATAATTACCGAATTTGGCATAGATTATTCATGAAACAAACCTTTTTTTGTAAACATAAAGAAATCATTCAAATAGAATTTTAAAATCGAATATGAGAAGATAGCTATCAAATAATAAAAAGAAATATATCACCGAAAAAAGGTTCTCACTACAAACAAGAAATGAAACTTTCAAAAACATTCCTTTATAAAATGATTTCTAAAAGAGTTATACCGGATGCCAAAAGAAATACCAAAAGCGTAAAACGCGAAATGGCCGAATGATTCCGGCCACCATACAATAATGATAGCTATTTATGTATTTGAAGCAAGGTTCCTAATTGCAAAGAAGAATTTATTTGACATGAACGAAAATGACATTTCTGGAACCATACTTAAGATAAACAAGTTTTATCTTACTTAAGAAAGTGATGTTTTACCTACAGTTCATCAAACTCGAAAACTATGCGGCTTTTATCTATTTGATAGATGAAGTGCCGACGATTAAGTTACACTACAATAATGACAGCAGCATAAATAATGTATGAAGTGAAGCCTTTTATCTTGTACTAGGTAATGCAATATAGTCATTTTCATGGAGTTAGTTGACGATCATAAATCAGTAAGCTATTTTATACAAGGTGGTCCGAACATGCCAAAACATCTTAATATTTCGAATGCGCTTCGCATATCACTGTAAGTCACCCAAGTGATGGCATCGATTCAATTATTTGAAGTGGATTTATAACTCTAGGATGCGATTTTGTCCTGTTATAATGTATGACAATAGCTGATTTTGATATGTTTACGACAACTGTGATAGTTGGAAAGCAAAGTGATATTGTAAAACATATTCATTTGTCATCATAATGTTCATTGGTTTATTGCCATAGAATCAGTAGTTAATTCATCTTTGTTTGACCAACTTTGTGTATTAGAACTGGAAACAATGAGTTGACAAAATAATCGCCACATATGTCCTAAATTATTCTTATGCAAAAGGAATGTATTTTGATATTTTAACACTTATTTGGATATAGATCCAATTAATTATTGGTCCTCAATATTCTTGTACTTCATACTTTATTTGGCCTCTTTAACATTTTTTTATTCGAGCGTCATTGATGAGTATTTATAGACAAAACGCACGTCTGCATAAATATAAAATTTTGATCCTGGTCTCTATGATGAGTTTATTTTTCTTGCTCCATTTTGTTTCAAGGTAGTCTGTTTGCGAGATAGTGTAATCAATTTCCCCCGTATGTCTAAAGAAGGGAATTTCAACCATTCCGACAATATAATTGTAATATTTCAAATGATGTTTGTGTTTCAAACATATATAAACACGTAATGATACCAGTATTTAATTTGATCTCGTCAAAATAAAACAAAAATTTCCGATTATACAATACTAGCTTTTAATTCATTGAGATCAATATTCATGCAACTGTTTATGTAAATAACTCCATATGTTCACGCAAATTTCAAAAGAATGACCCACAAGAAAAATGAAACGGAGCTCCAACAGAAAAACCGACCCGAGAGATGATTCCCTGTCAAATAGGTCATAAGGCAAATTATGATGTTTATATTAATGTTTTTCAGTGATATAAAAGTGAACAGAAAATTGTAATTTTACACTTGTGCACGTCCTTTCTAAATATTTATCATGGTCAGATGACGCTCATCCGGTTAAAACATTCTGATACTATTTAACGTTTTAGTCTACTATAGAACTAATTTTGTAAAATACTTTAGTGTTTAAAAAAAACAAGATGTGATGTGGACATTAATTTGGCAATTAAGCTCCTAACTTTGTTGTCCATTTAGCAGCATCTGCTGTGTTTCGTTTTTTAATGCTTTCCGCTGACGGAATTAATTTTTGACACAGAATATTTTCAACTTCAACAGATATATTTGATAAGTCTCTGATAATGATGCTGTTAGTTTTTTAATATTACACTTAATCTCCAAACAGATTCATTTTTGTACAACAAAACGTTTGCCCTATGTTAAAGTATTTTTTTAAAGATCAGTATGCCCTTTGGTGTCTGTCAGTAGATCAAGGAAACTTGGAAACTGTTTTTGCTTGTCTATTTGTACCTAATATTCGTGGAATATTTTTAGTAATTTATCTTCAAAGAATTAAAGCACATTCACTGATTGTTAAAATTTTCAGGGTACATTTATAAATTGCATCAAAAGAAATGATCGATAACGCATTCAAAATACATTAATGGATATTTTCCAATTGTAGTTGTCGAGCAATCCGTCGTATAATTGTCGATTGTAACACTTATAGACGTATTCTTACTTGCCATAAGCAAATCAAATGATGTCATTTTGTTTCATCTGAGAACTGCTTACTCTTCTAAATCACGTATCTGACTTCACTGCCTGTTTTTGTTTAAAGCTGTTGATTTTGCTATTTATTTAGGCTTCAATGTTGTACGTTGTCGCATTGAATTTACAAGAACAGACTTGTGTATCTTTTTAAAATCATGTACTTTTTTTCAAACTTCATCTTCGGTCAATTAGTCATTTAGTTAAGTTTTAGGTGTAAACAATTCACATATACACTTGGATTTGATTTTTTTTGTCTAAGGGTTGATATACGATAAATCAACACTTCTTTCAATGAATAATGACTAATGTACGAGCATAGTTAAGAGACATTTATTGTCAAATGCTGATCTGGATGAGAAAATTTGGTAACGTTAATGTTATTACTACTGCTATGTCGAACATCTGCTAGTTGATTGTTAGTCCCCAAGGGTATAATCGGATAGAATATTGTGTCGAGCAGCTGATATTTTACAATATCAATATGCAGATAACCTGATTATCGATTTATCGGGCTGTATTTGCGTCTTTTGTATGTGTTTTGTTAGTTTCACCTGCAACCAGAAGTTGACTTGATAAGTTCAGGCCAAACTATATGATGTAGCTGATATGTCCGTGTCAAAGATATCAAGGCCAGGTCAACGTATTTGACGTAGCAGAAGAGGGACGAAAGATACCATAGGACAGTCAAACTCATAAATCGAAAATAAACTGACATCGCCATGGCTAAAAACAGTGCACATGACACAACATAGAAAACTAAAGAATAAGCAACACGAAACCCATCAAAACCTAGGGGTGATCTAAGGTACTCCGGAAGGGTAAGCAGATCCTGCTCCACATGTGGCACCCGTCGTGTTATTCGTGTTATAACAAATCCGGTAAATAGTCTTATTCGGTAGGTCACATTCATGAAAGGGAAGGAGATTGTAGTTAAGACGTCAGGAACATATCCGACATCATCTGTGAAACGGTGATTCCATAACATAAAGCCGTGATGTGGAATAATATTAAGAGCTGAACCGAGTGGTATAGACAGTAGGACGACCGATAAGGTTTGAAACTGACTCTCTACTGATAGAGGGTAAGTAAAATCCATACAGAATAAGGCCAAAGTTCTAACCCCGCTGGTGCGCTTGCACTCGACTTTATTCAATCTTTATTGGCTAGGATTTATAGTTTTTCTATCGGAGGACGGTGGTTTTCTCCGGGCACTCAGGCTTCCTCCACCGATCAAAACTGGATGCCACGAAATAGCCTATAGCTAAATGCGGTGATTAATAGTGGCGTTAAAACACCAACAATCAAAACGAACTTCAGGCTAAATCTCTTATGAATTTCACAAAGTTTCTATGGCTCCGTAGGAGGTCAGTGTTGAATTGTATAACGAATGAAGCGCACCCGGGACTTTTCTTGCTATTCATATATAAAATTAAGCAATGCGTCACCATTAAAAGCAAACGTGACGAAATAAATCCAATATTAAATTTACTAACCCCCATATGGATGCATAGGGGGTCACCACGTGACGGCGTGAAACCAATCATAACGTGATTAAAGTAAAATAACAAAAAAACTGATCTTCGAGGAAATTTAAAAAGGAAAGTCCCTAATCAAATAGCAAAATCAGAGTATAAAACACATCAAACGAATGGACAACAACTGTCATATTCCTGACTTGGTACAGGCATTTTCAAATGTAGATAATTGATCCTCAGGTAGATTTAAAAGGACATTATTAATCCTCAGCGAGAATCAATAGATGATATTTACATCTCAAGGAAAGTCACATGGAGCATTATTCAGCTATTCCAATGGTCACTAGGTGACGTCTTAAAAGAACGATTACCCTAATTGCGTCGAGATTTTTTTGTTCTCATATTTTCCACATGCTTGCCAGTTTCATTTCGAAGGGTGCATTTTACATAATCATAAGACAAATATTAATTGATGATAAATACAATAATTCTTTCAGGTAAGGCCTAACTGTTTGTATTCATTTCTTTATAATAACCACTCATTGTCCGTGAAAAGTACGGGTTGTGTGCAACTACGGTTACACTCCCCCTCCCTTTCCCTCCCCTTTTATACTATATACTGTTATTGAATATGATAGTGCAGTGCGACTTTGATAACTTTGAATACGATAACACAGATGAAAGCAATGTCTTTATTATACATAAAGGGCATAATGAAGTGAATGTATAGTTTTCACACTTTTACAATTATACACATAATAAAGAGGTGATAGCAGGTTCATCATGTCAACAACTATTGGAGATAAAAGTGAAGGGTCATTGAATAATTCAATCGGCGCTCCTTACTGTTTCTTATTTAAATGCTGTCATCATGATAATTTTTATACACTGTACAAAGCCTTGAGGCGGGATCACTCTTATGTATTTATGCTAAAAGGTCTTCATATTTAAAAACTGTATCACAACTTAAGTAATCATTAATGATGACCACTAAACAATTGATAGACAATCCGCCCATGCAACCAAAAGGTAATAATTGTTTTGATAGTGATTTTCCCTTGGTCTTAATTTTTTTAAAGTGATAAATACAATGTTTTTAATCAGATTTTAAATATCTACACTTGTTTATTTTTTATAGGATTTTGTTGGGTTTTTAGGATACAGAATACTGCGACCTTAACTATTTTGTTTTTCAAATTTGGTAATCAGACCAATATAACTGTACTTATATTTCAATTACCAGTACCTCCAAATCATTACATCACAAACAAAAAAAGAAAAACTTATATATTTATCAGGGGACATAGGATATCAATGTACATTAAATGAGACAGCAACACACCAACAAAATTAAGGAAATAACATGCATCAAGAATATGCACTGCAATAACACTTTGTTTTCTAACACTGTAGCATTTGTAGGATCATACACATGTACATGCATTATACACGAAGGCTTAAAGGATACAACAGATAGAGATAAGTTGGCCTCATATATTGACTTACATCTAGAAATTGACAATGAGGGTTGGTTTAAAACAAAACTTTATGACAAAAGAGATGATTTGAGCTTTCCAATTGTGAACTTTCCATTTCTTAGTAGCAACATTCCAGCAGCATTCAATATACGCATGTGCAAACTAATTTTATTGGGTAATAAAGTATGGTTTCTTTACAAAGCTAAAGACGCACGTCATATTAGAATCACAAACAAAAATATACAGCAATTAACAAAAAAGATAATGTATCACTAAACATCATATAGGTTTATAGAAAGTTGACACTTTAAACATAATTATTTACATACTATCTAAATATCGAGAGAGAAAAACATTTCGAAATGAACATTCAGCGTATGAGCAACATCATGGATACAAGGACAGGTACCACGTACATGTACGGCAGAGTTATGACTTTGACATTACCACTGCCTGAAAAATAAGGTTTAAAACAGAAGTAAGATTAAAATGAGATTATGCAATATTTTTGTCTAACTCATTTAATGTAACCTTCGATCAAAGAAATGTTAAAACATATTTCACATCATTGACTTTTTTATTTGTTATTGTCTAAATTTGCTAGAAAAAAAAACATATTTTGTAACTGTTTAATGAACTCGATAAGAGTGTATAAATAGTCTACCGATAACACATTAAGGTAAATTCAGACATAGACACCATTTGAAAGGTCGTTTTAAGTAGCGGAAATACACGTCAAATAAACAGAAAGCAATAATGAACGGGTAGTCGTAGTGGTGTTTCCTGCCATTTTGGCCAAAGTTTTTTTGTATATGAGAATGATAGAAGAAATAACAACATTAAATGGGAATAAAAATGAATACGATAATAATACCTTTTGGTTGCATGGGCGGATTGTCTATCAATTGTTTAGTGGTCATCATTACAGTGCGAGGTTTGGCATGCCACAAAACCAGGTTCAACCCACCACTTTTATTCCCCTTTTAAAGTGTCCTGTACCAAGTCAGGAAGATGGCCATTGTTATATTATTGTTCGTTTCTGTGTGTGTTGCATTTTAACGTTGAGTCGTTTGTGTTTTCTCTTATTTTTGAGATATTGAGATCAGACGTGGCACGGTACTTGTCTATCCCTAATTCATGTATTTGGTTTTCATGTTATATTTGTTATTCTCGTGGTGTTTTGTCTGATGCTTGGTCCGTTTCGGTGTTATGTCGTTGTTCTCTTATATTTAATGCGTTTCCCTCGGTTTTAGTTTGTTACCCCGATTTTGTTTTTTGTCCCTGGATTTATGAGTTTTGAACAGCGGTATACTACTGTTGCCTTTATTCTACACTCATCCAATATACCAGAATTAAAATTTGGTATGGAAGACGCGTGTTTCGTTTACATAAGGCCCTTCAGTCACGCGCGAAGAAAACATTTGATAAGTCTTTGCCCCAATGAAAAAGAAGCTGTATAAATCTGGGTGTCTTCTTGTAGTTTAGAGATGTTAGATATTTAAGAATCTCCTCCGGGAAATTTTATTTCGCTACCATATTATTGATAACTTACAGATCATATAAATGAAGTGATTCAATGCAAAATGTAACGGTGAATTGCCTGGTTTGATTTAATGTTGCAAATATATTACATTCTGACTTAAACTTACACATTGTAGGACTTATAGTTGGTGATGGGTTATAACCTGCATCACACACACATGTTCTAGGACCAGAGTCACAGGTAGAATGTACTACACATTCATTTGATGCGCAAGTGGCTTGTGGACTTTTTCCTGTAATTTAAAATGAACAGAAACAGATTGAGTATAGGTCAATGTGACAGTAATTCATTACAAAGAATTTCGACATCTGGTCTTGGACACTAGATCGGTACGTCAATTTATCAATCAGTCTTCATTTGTAAGTAAAACAAATCAACAATGACTGTATCGAAGATTTATAACATCCCCTTCAGATTCTCAAAAATAAACCAACACCAATAAGTTGAACTAAATAAACCACAGACTAGGTTCTTAGCCTGAACAAGACATCAATATAAATGACAGGTTCCATTTTTCAAAAGATACAAAAATAATTTTTGTTTGAGGTCTTCTATCAGTATCGAGGAAAAGTTCTGGATATCAAGTAGACCTTCGAGTTACAGTTGAAGCCTTGTACTCCTATTTACTAGGATATAAGAGATACACTCACGCATTGCAACGTGGTGTGTTGAGCGACAGGACGTTGTTAACGTATCTTTAAAAAATTCTTATATATCGGTGTACAAGCAATTCTTATATATAAGAATATTTGGAATTGATTATTCGTGAATTATCGCATTTTTAGATACATGTATATCGAAGTAAAGATGATTATCAGTGTATCCTGCACACAATCCAGTGTTTGTTAACTTTTAAAAAATGTATTGGAACTTTGTTTTCTATATACTGAGGTCAGTGACAGGTAAATATATCACTCATGCTCGAACTTTTTACATCTATATGCTTGAGCATTCTGTATGGAAAAAATTAATTAAGTAGATTCAATACGTTGATCGTATATTTTTAAAACATGTGGTCTTAACATGTTGAAATGAAACTTGTTTGAATGTGTTCCCTCCGAAGCGCGTTTCGAGTTTTTTCACGTTGGCCAGAAACGCTGAATTACCAAACGTATTTTAAAGCAAAGGAAGTAGTTCACCTATTGAAATATGAATTAAACACAGTACTAACATATAAATATATATATGCATGTTTTACCAGTCGGAGTTCAAAGATTTCATCAACAGTTGATATATACGTCCTTTTGTTTGTATATGTAGAACAGAAACGAAGTCTTTTAAAATTGACACACAAGTATTTAGTTGCAATATTTCAAGTCTTACTCAGTGTGCAAGCTCCTGAAGATTCATAGTGGGTGGCTTTACACAGACATGTTTTAGTTCCATTACCATCATCTTGGCATTCCGTGTTGGCTTCACATTGATATTGGGCAGTCTCTGCGACGCCGCAGATTGTATTTAATGTACCTTCTGTAATATGTTAATATTATTAAAAACAAGTGATGAGTTTATACTGTTGTATCAAGGGAATAAATGTTCTGAAATAAAATCATTCAAACCTGTATTTTTTGGGGAAAACAGCGAGTAAATACAAACAGCGACAAATAAACTTATGGAACATGCGATTCCTTGTCTGTCATGCACTGTTGTATGTAATTAAAATGGTATACAAAAAGAAAATATATCATCTAACTATTGGCAAATAAAATCGATGCCTCTAGTGTGTCTATTTATAGTATCCCTCGTTGATAAAAAAAAACATTGATTAAGGTCAGTCTTTCATTTGATCAATCCTGACACCCCTTGGTGTGTTCTACGGCAAACCTTTAAATATGCATGATTATCTATAACTGAACAACCTTACTTCGGTGAGTAACTTTTTCTTGTAAAGAAGTCAATACGAATGATTTTTTCTATCATATATGGATTGGTGTTTCCTTTTCGTACGACTCACATCCCGGTAAAATCTATCAAAGGTCTTAAATAAGTTATGAATGGTAAACTTATTCAAACTAAAATTCTTAAACAAATAATCAAATGTCCACGTTTTTGTTAAACAATCAACCACTCCATTACAAGTCCAGTGATGTTGTAGTAATCTATTGTTTTCCTCAATGCATATTTGCAAATAATGCTTCATAACCGCTTTTGTGAGTTTTGAACATGTCTCATGCAAGCTCAGAATTGCTTTTTTGGGGCCTTCGCAAATTGTGTGGTTAAAGAATAAAGCTGCACCTTTTCCTTCTGTTTTTTAAAGTTTACACTGGACTTTTTTAAGATATACATGGTAAAGTGGGGTGACAATATATATATTTAGTTTGCAATAGAAAAAAAATGTAAGTTTAATGCAAATATTTTTTTTCTATTCCCTCTTTTGATTGTGAGGATGACAACTTTGTCCTGATCGCTCAAGAGTGGTTATCGATCATAATACATTTGACAATCACTAGCATTTTCCACTTGGCTTTAAACAGATTTTTCAACAAATTTAAGAAAAAGCTAGCACAAAAGCATTTTATATAAGAATATCTTTCAAGTTGTCACTCGAATCTTAATGTATCGTTCACACAATTCAAAATTGGGTAACGAGTTTTTTTAAGTGTTTGATCTTTCGCTGTGTATTGACTAGGGACAGGCAAATATTGTCCAAATAATGCAGGTTCTTTTTATACATTTTTTAATTTAGTATAAAAAACAAACTTGGTTAAGTAAATTCACCATGTTCATGTATAATTTTCAAATCATGATGCCTAAGCCTCATTGATATCATTGTAGTGTGGTCGCCTCTAGTGCGGCCGGGTCATAACACAGACTTACAATTGGTATTTGATGCTTTTGCGCAAACCACGCTGTATTAAGAGAGTTGTGTACGATCTAGGTGACATGTTTGCCTGTGGACTAAAACCTTGTGATTTAGCCCTTTAAATATGGCTCATTGTTGGTCTAGTATAAAGAAGGGTTTATATTAATAGAGCATCAACATTATCTCATCCTTAAAGTGCATATTAAGAATTGTCATCTTCTAAAAATAGAAAATGACACTTTATGATCTTAAGAATTAAGGCACACAAACTATTAGCAGAGTGGACAAGTACAACTTATGCTGATTGGAATTGGATAATTTATGGTCATTGAATTTATCAATCTAACAAAATTATGCGATTTTTTTTATTTTTTTTTTTTATATTATCTAATACTCGTGTATAGAAGGAAATGTGGTAATACATTAAAAAACGGTCATACAAACAAACAGAAATTACTGTTAAAAAATTCCGAGGGAGAAGATCCTGATAACATCAACAGATGAATTTTGTCACGTTTAAATGTTTAACCATTATTTCGCGTTATATCATATTTTTTGGAAAAAAACAATGAAAAAATTTTCGGATCTTGTGTTTGGAAAAGAAGAAATGAGTGGCAACATACATTAACTACCAATATTCAAAGTAATATATAAGTTAGCAATATCCTTTAACTCTACTTTCCGCTATATAGATGACTTTTTTTTCACTAAACAATTCAAAATTTGGTGACCATGTGGAACGCATCTATCCCATCGAATTGGAGATAAAGGATACTACAGATACAGTTAAGTTGGCTTCATATCTTGACTTACATCTAGAAATTGACAATGAGGGTCGGTTGAAAACAAAACTTTACGACAAAAGAGATGATTTCAGCTTTCCAATTGTGAACTTTCCATTTCTAAGTAGCAACATTCCAGCAGCACCTGCATACGGGGTATATATCTCCCAATTGATACGATATTCCCGTGCTTGCATTTCCTATCATGATTTTCTTGATAGAGGGTTACTGCTCACAAGGAAGCTATTAAACCAAGAGTTCCAAATGGTGAAGTTGAAAAGTTTACGGACGCCATCACGAGTTGGTTGACCGTTATGGAATAACCGTTTTACAAATGATATAGGATATGTTCCTTACGTCGTAACTACAATCCCCTTCCCTTTCATGAATGTGACCTACCGAATTAGACTATTTACCGGATTTGTAATCACATAAGCAACACGACGAGTGCCACATGTGGGGCAGGATTTGCTTACCCTTCCGGAGCACCTGAGATCACCCCTAGTTTTTGGTGGGGTTCGTGTTGTTTATTCTTTAGTTTTCTATGTTGTGTCATGTGTACTATTGTTTTTCTGTTTGTCTTTTTCATTTTTAGCCATGGCGTTGTCAGTTTGTTTTAGATTTATGAGTTTGACTGTCCCTTTGGTATCTTTCGTCCCTCTTTTATGAATAAGAGCATATTATTATTAAGTAAAGGAAAATACGTTCAAATATTAAACAAAATTAGATAAATACATGACGGGTTACAATCACTTGTAGTTTTCGGCTACAAAAACACTAAGATAAAAACAAAAAAAAACAAAAAAAACACACAAAAAAACAATGTAAAGAATTCACCATTTAAAGGTTCTTTTCACAACTTGATTCAAGATCTATTATTTTTTTAAAGAAATACTATCATATTAATATTTTCTCTATTTAGAAACACTCTCTATTGTATTGAATAACAGTATTAAGATAAAATGAGCTATTATCTATCCTATTATTATTGTTCAGTCAAAATCTGTATTGTGTACAGGAAAAAATAGTATTACAATTTATTACAAAAACAAGGAAAGGTTGTTTTTGTATAGTTAAATACGTACGTACATGAAGTATTATGACATTTGTTCTTACACTTTAATGATGTATTTTCGAAGTATTAGAATGCAATTCTATCACAATTGTCAACATTTGACATGGATGTAGCATGCCGATATACGTTATGTTTGTCCTTACTTTGATTGTTACATAGCATAGATCAACATCACACTACTATTTCATATATTTACGTCGGTTAAATTGAACAGTTTTAGTTTTTCAAACTAGATATCAAAAAACTAGTACACATAAGTGTTTAGGGACTGATGAAGCCCGCTTCCGGTGGGGAGTTCTATCACTGTATTAACCTGTTTTAATTCTGCTCTTTGGTCGGGTTTTTGTCTCTTTGGCACATTTCCCGTTTCCTTTCCTCAATTTTATCAACACAACATATCTGTATATTATTGAACATTGAAAAATGTATCGCGTATTTCCAAAAGATATCATGTTGGAGTACATTTGTAGAACTAACGCTATAGTTTTGTACATTAACACGAAAAAATGAAGAAATTACGTGTCATCCCATGGACGCTTTTATAAAATCACAAGGACCCTTATGTTCCCTACCTGCTTGGCAGTGAAATTGAATTCTTTCACAGAATATTAATGTGCATCCAAATGACTATTTTAACATAATTATATTAGAATGATGTCTTACTTGGATTACAAGCTCCGGCCTTATTAACAATATGAGTGGACTTGCATCCGCATGTTGATGAAGTGGCATTACATTCTGCATAAGTGTCTACACACTGATCAGTCGGTTGTCCAGCTGTACACGACTTTGTTAAAGCAATTTCTTAAATAAACATATGTTATTCTGAATACATTTCTTAAAAACTGATAAGGTCTCCATCTTTGTTTTTAGAATTTGTACAAAGTTGTTATACTATAGAAATTTTTAAAAAGTCGTTTTAAATTGCATTATTATTTTCAACTTTTGATGTCATGTCAATCAACTATTAATGTATATCAGAATATAAATTGTCGTCATATTTTAAATTCCTTTAAGTATTTTCGTTTACATTTTGAACTTTTATCGATGTGTTATCTTCCGTTATTAGTATGATTTACTATAATGTGTTGATATTGAACTTTTCTAAGTTTAAAATTAAAACGTAGTCGACCAGTGACACTTGTTAGAGGATAGTAATGCCCTCTAACGTCAGGCGTCAAACAGTCATTTTCGGTTACCGTTAGCGCAAAACTGATTAATATTTTACCGGAATTCGTCAAAATATCCGTATCGTAATTTGTCAGAGGTCTTAAATAATTATCGTTACAGTCTTTTTTTGGAAGAAAATTAACGTGATTCTTCAAAATCAGTTCATGTTTTTATCGTCTTAAAGAAAGTGTACATTTTATCTTTATACTCCAATAATTACCGTTAACGTCATTTTGCAAGAATTTTAACCGTTATTCGTTATGAGGGTACCCCCATTACGACCCTTGTGGTAAAGTAGCAACAACAAGTCTTACTTGTAACACATACTGTACCATCTTTTCGGAATAAATTGGTAGCACATGCACATTTGAGTGTTTTAGCGTCACATATGTTATTTGCTATTGCACAATTACCGTTTCCGTCAACTGTGCAAGTTTCATTGTAAGCTGCTGCCCCTGAAAAAATTCAACATGGTGTTATAGTTTTATACATCCTTAACCATGGTTTAGAATGGTAGGTTTTGCAGATAACATACCAACATCGATTTTTAACAACCATCACCGTGTATAATGACACATATGAAGTATGGGATCGGCATAATGCGTCGACATGTTGCGTGACATAGGATGCAAACTATTGATAGACTTAGTGCTGAAGTACGAAATTGAAAGATGCAAGTGCTGAAGTACGAATTTTATAGAGGCAAGTGTTGAAGTATGAATCTGATAGATGCTAGTACTTAAGTACTAACTTGATACATGCAAAACACTAAGTACGAATTTTGTACAACATGGCACATGATAATGATCCGATTTTATTTATATTTTCTTCAAGTTAGGTTTAAGATTGAATAATCACGATATCCAAAATATGTGTTCAGCTACTACCAAATGCAAGTTTGGTAAAAATTGTTTTGATTTGAACACACAAAGCACAAAACATGTCATTATAAAAAGGAAGATGTCCATGATATGATTGCAAATGAGTAAACTTTTCAACGCAGGTAGCAACTATGGGTCATAATACGGCCTTTTGCACTGATCAAAATCCATTTTTTCATACCAAGATATAATAGGCCCCTTAATAACAAATATGAAACAATTCAAGTGAGAAAACCAACGACCTGATTGATGTGTGTAAAAAGCAATAAACTAAAACAAATATGATATACAGCAACAATTTTTATTACAGACTCTAAATTAAGACAGACACACACAGAATGTGGCGGGCTTAAACATCTTCCTTATTGTGACATTTTGATGTTCACTCATGGTCGATGATAAACATACATGTACAGCAGTAGCCAGTAACCGGTTGAACGCTTGCATCACCATGTGTAGATTATTATGTTGAACGTTGATTGTATTTGCTAAATTTGTTATAGAGATCTGACAGTCGATTACTGCTATTACCCCTTCTTATATATATTTATATATACTGAACGACTTTAAAAACGCAACACTCATTTTGTTGAATTTTTTTTAACAAATCTTGTCTGATTCTCATACAACTTCTTTTCATGCTTATCATACTTCTTTTTCTTTACAAAAACTCAAAATCTGACTTACCTGTCGTTATTGAACATACCAAATTATAGAAGTAGCACAAATTTCTGCAAAGCGAAATTTTTTACCCATGAAAGATTGTTTCAGTTTGTTTTGCTTTGTAAAACAGTTCTTTCAATCCGTTGCCTCACCTAAATCATTTAAAAAAATGTTGCATCTCCATATTGCCAAGACTGAGAAATAAAAAAACTGAATTAGCCCTTACGAATACTGCAAACATGAAAACATAAACGTGCTGCAACCATACTGTATGACTTCAGAAACTCGTCTTACTGTCCTTCCGACAACGATACAAGTAGACAAGATTTGTTGCTGGCCATCAATGAACAGATCAACGTGTAGTGACAACAACATCAACAGATTTTGATTACGCAACGTCATTTGCCAGAGATGTTTACGGCCGCAACGTCAACTGCTAATCAAATTACCGTGTGCCATTGCGTACAGATTCATGCCATAAATGTTTCCTTTAGTTTTCAACTGAATTGCAAAAAAATCGACTGAAAGAAAACCTTGAAAGCCCTCAAGTTCCAACCAATGGGTTGAACAAATGCCAAATCAGAAGGTGTAAAACAGAACCCAAAACATGTCAGACAGAATTTGTTGACCTTTCTTACAATCATTTTGGCGTTTGTAACAGGCAGTCACTGCTTTTTGACGGTGACACATTCATTCAAAAATAACAAAAAAATAATCTAGTTTTGCGTTTCTAAAGTCGGTCAGTATGTATGGAGAGAGAATTAGACAATTGATACAAACGTTTAACACAGGATGAACTACCACTAACTATATAATTGAAAGTAGAGTATGCAGAATAAACACCGTAATGTTTGCCTTGCAACAATCCACATACGAACCTTCGGAGAGGTGTTGCAATGGATCTGTCTTTTATGCGTGCAGACAGAACACGAGACAACGATTAAACGTCCCAATCTGACTAAACGCACGTGTGTGCATATTCATACATCACGTACAGCCAAACCGACTCCACAGTTTAGTAAAAGTTTCCTGCCGCTTAATTATCAAATAAATACACACCTGAAAGACTCACATGAGGAATCAAAGTAATTCTACAACTACTCTGTATCAAAGTATAATACAAATTAAATTTTGATAATATTGTACTTTGAAGTTTTAGAGAAATGCCAAGAACTGGACAGGAAACTAGAAAGACGACGGGATAATGATCTGATCAAAAACAAAATTATTTGGTGACTTTTTAACCCTCCAAATAATTAAAAGAGAAGAGTTAAAGATACATTTGTAGGTTACGAAAACTTTCACAATTTCAATTAAGATCATAGAAGAAAAGGAATTGAATTACTTTTTCACAATTTATTTAGATATCTTGATTTCTCAACTTATGAGTCAAAATTTGGAAACATTGCAGTATGTTGAAAACACACTACATTAGTAAAAATGATCAGAACATACCTTCAACACCTACTGCAATATAGATAGCAAATACCATCCAGATGCCAACAAATCCAGCTACTTGTTCCTTGAAGAAACCAAAATAGTCACAGTGTTGTCAAATGTATTTATATTTAAATCATATGTATATAAAATATAATGTTTTGTTTGCATATTGTTATCAATTTAATGGAATTTGATGCCACTGTCTCACTAATGAAAGATTTAGTTAGATATAAAACCAGGTTCAATCCATCATTTTCTACATACGGATATATGAAATATAAACATCAGGAATTTAATAGGTTTTTTTTCCATTCGTTTGATGTGTATAAGCTTTTGATTTTGTTATTTGCTAAGGGACTTTCTATTAAGAATATCCCTGGAGTTTGATATTTTTTGCTATTTTACTTTTAACAAATCTCGTGCGTTTTTTAGCTCGTCTTCATCAACAATGCTCTAATCATTAAACAAAAACCAAACTAATTTTATTATTAAATACTTTTATTTTGTGATGAGACACTATTGTTTCAGGTGAGGGTAGCGCCTATCAAAACGTATAAACCCGCTGCATTTGTTTGCACCTGCCCACAGTCAGGAACTTGATGTTAAGTGGTTGTCGTTTATGATGTTTCTTTTACCCCTCTTTTATGTGGTTCATAATTGTTTCTCGTAGCACGTTTTTGATATAGATTAAATCATTGGATTTCCTGTTTGAATGGTTCTGCAATATGTCCACACCTGTATTTTGGCATTGCATTGTGTCATGTTTTGTTTTCGCTGTTAATGACGTCTTATACTAAATACTAGGAATGTCAGCTCGGTGAAAATTTACTAATCGAGTACTCGTTTAATTTACTAAGCGATACTCGAGTACTCGCTGGGTAAAACATTTACAAAATTGAAACACAAAATTATACCCATTTTATTTATTGTGGGTCGTTGTCTTATGAACGTAAAGCCTTCAACATTTTACCTAGGACTAGATAATAGTCCAGGGAATTTTATACCATAAACTGTGTAAACTTGCAATTATCAAAATAAATTAATCAATTAATATCTTTTACTCAAACAACTGCATTTGGGAACCTTTATAAACACATTCATTGTTCAGTTGAGGGGGGATGATTAGTACTTACTGATGTATGCCTTTAATCATTTTCTAATTGTCGACACAGGGTGCAACGATTTTTTTCTTATTCAAACACATTATCTTGTCAATTTGATTTGAGACGAGGCAATTTCTCAACTTTGATAGGTAATTAACAGTCTTGCTGATGAAAATATATGTTCTGAAGGTACATAGGTAGTGGAATGACTTGGACACGATAGTGAATTTTGAATGACAGTTAAATGCAAACAATTGTAATTGAAATTTTATTCATTTTGATTTATATTTAATTTCCCGGGAGGCGCTCTCAATAAAAATATTTTTTGTTTAAGCTTTAGAAAGCAACAGCATTCTAACAGGATACCGATTAGTCGAGTATCATTTTAGAAATTGATACTCGTTACCACCAAGCGATACTCGAGTAATCGAGTACTTGTTGACATCCCTACTAAATACATTGGATGTTGGGTGTGTACTGTTTGCTATTTAGGTTTAAAGATAATGATCTTTTTATGTTCTTTGAACTACATATAGCTTTCAATAACCGCGAGTATTCTCAGGTCTATGTTTTGTTACTTGTTTTTGCTCTAATGATCTAAGCCCTATTCAACTAATTTGTATAGTGTATATGTTGTACTGTTATACCTTTGTCTTAGGTTAAAGGTAGGGTTAGGTCATTACTAAAATGTTTAATCTCGCTACATTTTTTATGTGTCTGTCTCAAGTCAGTAGACTGTAATTTAATGGTTGACGTATATTGCTGTTTTGTATAGCATATTTGTGTTTTGATAATTTTTTTGTAAACATAAATCAGGTTGTTTATTTTTCGTTTGAATTGTACGTTTGTCTTTTCGGGGCCTTTTTTAGCTGACTATACGGTATAGGGATTTCGCTTATTTTTGACTGTCGTACGGTGACATATAGTTGTTAATTTGTATGTCATTTTCGCTCTGGTGAAGATTTGTCTCATTTGCAATTATATCACATATTCTTATTTTTATAAATAACCTTGAACATTTGAAATTCATATATTTTTTTTTATATTATTATTCTTAGTATCAATAACGTACAATGTATAATAAAATTCAGGATACAAGTGCCTCAATTAACGGTGTAAAATAAACTTATCATAAATACCAGGATTGATATTTGGTATTTGCGATATTCGTCTACAAAATACTCATCAGTGACGCTAGAATAAAAAAAGGTTAAATGGACCAAATAAAGTACTGAGTTGAAGCGATAAACTATTCCTGAGGTAGAAATGTCTTAGTATTTAAAAAAAAAGATTTGTAACAGTTAATTTATAATTATGACCATATCAATGATAATTAATTTCAACATAGAAGTATTGATTAAGCTATTAGTTAAATTCGATGTAAATGCTATCTTAAAATTGCCCATAACACCAATTGGGTCTTGTTGGTGTGACTACGATTTTATTGACTGGAGTGAGTAATTTGAAAATAGGGTACATGCCAAAAAGCATCGAAGTTGTTAATATACTAGTATACGGATGGTTTGGCAGTATGTGTATTAAAGAGCTGATCGATGAATTGTGTTACTATGTGATTACTTATTGTGTTACTATGTGATTACGTATTGTTGGATAATCGCAGAAATTGATGTGTTGAGTTGATGTGTACCGAAATGCTATAGATAATGTATTTATAAAAATATTTTTTTAACTGTTATCATTTACAATTAAGAAAGCAAGTGATAAATAAACTCTTTAAATATACTGGGATTGATCTTGTAAACCCAAGATTCGCGTTTCGGTCATATAATGAACTCATCATAGATACCAGGAATAAGATTTAATATTTACGCCAGACGCGCGTTTCGTCTACAAAAGACTCATCAGTGACGCTCGAATCAAAAATGTTATAAAAGGCCAATTTCAGCACGAAGTTGAAGAGCACTGAGGACCAAAAATTCCTAAAAGTTTTGCCAAATACAGCTAAGGTAATCTATTCCTGAGATAGAAAAGCCTTAGTGATTCAAAAATTCAAAGTTTTGTTAACAGTTAATTTATAATTATGAACATATCAATGATAACTCAAGTCAACAAAGAAGGTTGACTACTGGGCTGGTGATACCCTCGGGGAAATAAATCTCCACCAGCAGTGGCATCGACCCAGTGGTTGCAAATAAACGCATCATAGATACCAGGAATAAAATTTAATATTTACGCCAGACGCGCGTTTCGTCTTCAAAGACTCATCAGTCATGCTCGAATCAAAAATAATATAAACGGCCAAATAAAGCACGAAGTTGAAGTGCACTGCATAAGATTCATCAGTTATGTTCAGATCAAAATCGTTTGAAAAGCTAGATAAAGAACATGTTAAAGATGAAACAATTCTCTAAAAACAGATCAAACAAATAAAAACGATCAATTAAAAGTATTTTGTAAAACAAAATCAAGTTTACAAGCGGTGCAGTTTGCAACTGTCCGGAAATAATAAAATCCGAGGTCAAAAGTCAGTAATCTTATACGAAGCATTGTATATCATGTACTTGTATTTTATACTGTAGTTCTTGTTTAATGTTACATGGGTGAATCCAGGAGTCTGGGTAGCCCGAGTCTCTCTTTTGTTGAAAAAAGATTATTGATTTTATAGGAAAACACTGAAGAATGACTAGAGCGCCACTCGCTTAAGTCAGTAAGTCCCCCCCCCCCCCCCCGTAAATACCGAAATAAAATTCGATTCGACTTATTGCTGAAAGGATATTGTACCAATCTTTTCAAATCGAGGCTTTTAGGTTATGATTTTTTACTAATTATAACCTAGTTTACTGAAAATCATAAGCCAACCACATGTTAGATATATCGGGTCGAATTATATAAACAATTCAGTAAAGAATGCACCAATCATCAAATAATTCCAAATTATAGTTTTCTTTATTACTTTTCTGTGTTAATATCAACATTATACAAATCGGTTTTTCCAATATTAGAATGAAATATGCAAACAGTTTATGATGCTTAAATGTAGATTATCTACCATTGCATTTATTGCAATATTGGTTATAAAACTCTGACTACTGTAAATACAATACTATCAAAGAGATTATCAGCTATGATATTGGTTTCCAATGGGATAAGTACAAGTACGCTTACGTGATCCTTCCAAGCAATGTTAAGAATATGTTGTCACTTAAAGAAAAAAATTGTACCGTAAACTAACATTTAAAGTATTGTTTGTTTGGGTCGTTTGCAACTGTATCTGTTTAAAATTAGTCAGCATATTTTACAAATAATCCGTCCTGTTTCTAGAAATTTCGACACTTTAATTAATTTTAAATTAAAACAACTATATATTTCATCCGCGACTTGATTGAAGTTTACTTTTATTGTTATGAATTCCCCCTTTTTTCGAATCTCTTTATTTTCATAAAATTGCTTTTAAGTTCATATCTGTTAGCTGTGGAACTAGTGTCTTTTCTTATTGTTATTTATAGTTTCATGTTATAATAATTTATGTCTAATTATTTTTTTTCTGTTATATATGTTTCTAAAGATTTCAAAAATTCTCTCTCCCTTTAGCATACATTTTACCTTATAAAAGATTGGTTTATCTGATATAATTTAATATAATATTGACTGCTAGACAAGTCAGGACTTAGCATATACTTTTAGTATGAAGATGTTATATCTTTGCGCTATACTTTGGTTTCCCGTCCGTCATTATGGTTGATTACATTTGCATAACCTACAGATTTGATTTATTGTTAAATTATTATCGTCTTGAAATTTGTACATGTAAAATACTAAAACTGTACGTTTAGTCACCCAACAATTAATGAGATCCGTCTAATAAATCCATTTAAAAAATACAAACCAAAGTTTTCTTATTCTATCAAAAAGTGTCGTATTTACTGCACCCAATGAGCATTTTTACTATTAATTTTGAATTCCAAACCAAATAGGATGACTAAAAGAAACAAAAATGTTACAAAACCAAGACGAAGATAAACATGAGAGGAATATGTAATCTAGCATTTAACGTTTAAAATCTGTATACTTTTTTTTCAGACAAATAAAATGAATCATTTTTTTTTTAAATAAATATAGCATGCACTACATCGCACTTACCATAGTTCAGACAGAGCAGCAATCTCAAAATGAGAAATAGTTATATTCAATTTTGTTTTTATATGACAACGTGATCTGAATCGTGTCCAAGTGAAAGGGAAATCACTTGTGACATTTCATAATTATGTCGTTCTCTATTTTCAAATCAAAAGACAAAACACTTTATAAATATCGTGCTTGCGCACACCTTGTCTGAATTTACCTTCATCCGGAAGTCACACACATTTGAAAATCAATGTATTCAAAAACATAAGTGAAAGTGTATGAAGGTGCTCTATAATTTGAAGGGACATCAACACTTTCAGGATAGTCAAATCAACTTAGGTCCGAACTAAATGTTCCAATTTTTAGTAAGAAAAGATTCTTTTTGTAAATTACAGATTAGCAAATTCCGGCTCATGAGAAGCTGTCCTAAAATGTGAATTATTAACGAGACATTTGAGTCAAATCTTTGAATGTGTCCATGCCAGCTGCCAAATTTATCGCATGAATTCTTACAAAAGAAGAAATCGCATGTAAGAGACATGATACAAATTTATTGCAGATAGCATTATTCTTAAGTGAATCATTAGTATATGATACGGAATTTCTGAAATATGTAGCCAATTATAAGAAAATATGACCGTCTCTATTAATAAAATACTTATGTAAAACCGTTAGTGATCAAATGACAACTAATGCTTTTACATTTATCATTAGTTACAAAATGTACGCAACAAGTACCATCTAGGTATTGTACTATGAATACTACATCGTAGTAAAACATTAATTTTCTATACTTCTTGCAATAAAAGAGCTGTCACTATAAAGTTCTTTTTTTCAATCATTTGTAAAAGCCACAGAAATAACTAATCGCTATAAACAATAAGCTTGGAGAAATTAGTCAAAATAAGATAATTGAAAAAACAACAACTATAGTAAACAATTCTCTTGCGTGTCAAAACTTCATCTCCGTATTTATGCAACCTTTAAAATTTAGCTTTGAAGGAGAGATACGTGCTCATATCATCATCATGTGGCTTAAGCTTATTCTTAAATAGTAAAAATATCAAATTGAAAAGTGTAACAAGGGAGCATCCAGAAATAACTATTTCTTTGACCCGCAAAATCATTCTTATTCATGTAAAACAATGCTTTCAACAAATGTTTTACCTATCACATGGCAAAAACCGACCTACACAAAATGATTTCAACATGCTAACACTCGTAGTGAAGTCTTTTTTTTCAAATACAAAGTAACAAATTAAGCGTTAACAATACATTGTTCTTATGAACATACACACAAAGAGTCATACCAGAGCATACAAGTAATATCCTAATTTTCTAATAGGTTTAACCCCGCATTCTTTATGTGACTATCTCAAGTCAGGAGCCTGTAATTCAGTGTTGTCCATTCATTCCGTTAGTTAATTAAGTCTAACGTTTGATTTCGTGATTTTTTATGGACTTTCACCGTTTGAAGTTACCTTTGAGTTCTATTTGGGTTTTTTTTTGTTATACATTTTTTAAGTCAGGGTCTATCACATTTGATTTTGTTTATTGATTTGTACATAAATCAAGCTTATGTTTGTCTTGTTGAATCAATATTAATTTACATGTCATTTTGGGGCTTTTTAATAGTTTTATAGCTTACTATAATGTATGGGTATTGTTAAGGCCTTCCGGTAACCAATAGTTTATTACATCTTCGTCATTTTCACTCGGGTAATCCTACCATTTCTTTTTATTTTAATACAAATAATGTATTTTGTT
This sequence comes from Mytilus galloprovincialis, assembly GCF_965363235.1. Lineage (NCBI taxonomy): Eukaryota > Metazoa > Mollusca > Bivalvia > Mytilida > Mytilidae > Mytilus > Mytilus galloprovincialis. Next base: position 49,966,249 of record NC_134846.1, read on the forward strand.
TTGCTTTTCTGACTGAAGTTTGTTTTGTTTGTCTTTCTAAGTTGTATACTATAGGTTGATATTAGCTATATATTGGACAATTTTTCTAAAATGGTTGATGATCGAATGTTTTTTATGCCCCTTTGAAATATTAAATTTATAAAAAAAAAATGGCCTCGTTAGCGCTCTCGATTGTCCAATTCTTGCCAGATTTTTATAAAACTTATATTGTAGGTCATTATCAGGAATATCTCGGGCAAGTTCTAAAATGGAGGACGATCGACTTTTCTAAAAGATTTATGTCCCTTTGAAATATTAAATAAGTGCAACTCAGTGAACATTGGAACTCCGTTCTTTTATTCTTTTGGTGTCTTTTTAATGTGCATTGTGTTTTTTTTGTCTGTATTTTTTGTTTTGTTTTATTTAGTTTTTTATTTAAGGCTAATGTGTTGTTATTTATATCTTTTTACTGATGATATTGGTATTCCTTATTTCTGATTTAACCCTGTTCTGACAATATGACAATTTACAAATTATTCTAACGTTATATTAATTGAGTATGATCTCGGTTTTCTGGTGTCAGTTTTTACAACATAAAAATATGAAATATTTCAACTATAATAAAATTGAGAATGGAAATGGGGAATGTGTCAAAGAGACAACAACACGACCATAGAACAGACAACAGCAGAAGGTCACCAAGAGGTCTTCAATGCAGCGAGAAATTCCCGCAACCGGAGGCGTCCTTCGGCTGGCCCCTAAACAAATATATATACTAGTTCAGTGATACTGAACGCCATACTTAACTCCAAATTGTACACAAGAAACTAAAATTAAAAATAATACAAGACTAACAAAGGCCAGAGGCTCCTGACTTGGGACAGGCGCAAATATGCCTATAGATCTTTTTTTAGTATTAAAGAGTTCATAAGAACTATACCATTTAATAATAATAATGAATGTATAGCTTATCAATAAGTAACATAATGGTATGTACATCATGTTGCACCTTATTTTAAACTTGCGTAACGTTAACATGTCGAATTTGTTTTTTTTTGTATATCAAATTGTCGAATAATTGGTACAAAAACAGTTTTGTTTTCTAACGTTTTAGAAATACACTACTAACAGTATAACAAAGAATTAATATCTATGGCTTTAATGCATTACCAAATAATTCAAGATAAACCAATATTTCTCTAACGAATACAAGTATATGTTCATCAACATATTATATAATATAATGACCCCTTCACGTACACGGATATTTCTTACAAGTCCTAACGTATCCACAAATTCAAGTTTCTGCCACTTTTATGATCGATTAAAGAATACTAACGAGATGTTTAAGGTTTCTTGCGTATTATTACGATGTATAAACGATATAATTCCACGATTTGTTACGAGATGTCAGGGATAACTTCAAACCATAACTGTTATTTTTCAAACTTAAACGGATTGTAAACAGTATATTACGAATTTTGTTATGCATTGAAGCATTTACGCGTTAGACGTATTTCACACAACTATTTGGTATTTTGGGTCCTCAACGCTCTTCAACTTTATACTTATTTGGCTTTCTAACTTTTTGTATCTGAGCGTCACTGATGAGTCATATGTATACAACACACGAGTGGCGTATAAAAACTTTGAGCCTGCCACCTTTGATAACTATTTACACCACTGGGCGTTGCCACTGCTGGTGGACGTTTCGTCCCTGAGTGTATCATCAGCCCAGTTGTCATCAGTTTGTGGATACATGAATATCAATCATATGGTTATTTTTATAAATTTACTATTTAACAAAGTTGGAATTATTCGAAATACTAAGGATTTTCTTATCTCAGGTATACATGTATACATGTATTACCTTAGCCGTATTTGGTACAAATTTTTTGAAATGTTGGGTCCTCCATGCACTTCAACTTTGTGCTTGTGTGGCTTTAAAGCGTCACTGTCGAGTCTTGTGTAGACGAAACGCACATCTGGCGTATGCAATAATTATAAACCTGATACCTTTGATAACGATTAGTTACGAGTATATACGGGTATTATGAGAACTAACCCAAATCGTGACACATGCTTTAGAATACGAAAAGTACAGACCAGGTAATATTCGAGTCCTTGTCGAGCAAACCTATCCGTTTTCGAGCCTTATCTCTTACAGTAATGTTAAAACGAGGGGCACAAGCTGTTAACTGTCAAAATGGTGTTAACCATTTTGACCCAAATTCTCATATTTGATCTATAACATACTTAGACAAATATCCAAATTACTAAAAATCTGAAATAAACAGTTAACAATGAATGTAAAAGATAATATATATATATATCAAAATTTCGTGTGTATTTTAGTCTAGACGCCATCTAATTAACTTTGCGATGACCGACGGTTACATAACACAATATAATACATATAAGAAGATGTGGTTTGTGGCCAATGAGACAACTCTCCATCCACTATAAACATATATATAGATATGAATAGATAGCATGCTCGTGGAACTTTAATTTTGAATGTCTGTTTTATTTCTTGCTATATGTTAAAAAAAAAGTTAATTGTCATTTCTAGCTGTTAAAGAATGATTTTTTGTGGATCAAACCAGTCAATCAAATTATTTATCTTTGTTTCAAGTTCAATGTTGACATTCTTTATTTTTCTCAAAAACTTAAGTACAGATCTTTATAAGAACCAGGCAGAGTGCCATATACATGTGATATATGGGGGATTCCAGATTTTATTTATAATTGGCCTAGTAGAAGCAATACATGAATACTGCTCAAAAAATAATTTTGAGTGGGAAAATATGAGTGGTTGCCATGGTAACGGACATACTATTTTTTGGTTGTTAAGCGTGGTAAAATCTTTCAAAAATCAGCTAAATCACCACAATTCAGAGCCTGATTATGAATAAAATCATGCATTTTTCATTAATTTTCATACGTAACATTAATACAACTTGGTTTAAGCTTCATTTTAGTGAAGATTGCATGTGAACTAAATTTGTAATTATTTTGAAAAATTTTGCGAAAAAAATGCACATTTTCAACTTTTCTGAAATTGGGATTTTTGCGAAATTAACAAATTTTCTCTGGTGTTTTTCAGAAAAGTGCAAATGTGTACAGAATAGTTAGCACTGTAGTTATGAAGTTTGGATACTACTTTACCAAATTAAATAGAAAAATGCGTGGGATTTTCTCTAGTTTTATCACCATAGCAACCGATTTTTCCCTTAGAAACGGAGTTTTAATTTGCAGAATATTGCAGTTTAAGAGTTTAAATGTGCTGAATTCTTTCATAGCCGATAGGAAAATACATTAAAGCGAACGCAAACTTTAAATAAATATCGTAAAATTGAAGGTCACACGAATACGGATTGAATGCGGTCGAATTATTCACTTGCAAATGAATAGTTCATCATCGACGTTTCGTACCTTATTTGGACAAAATTTACTGGCTGCTAAAAGTGTATAATTATTTCACTATTTCACTTTCATTAGTGATTGAACAAAAAATTCGTATCTTGATTATTTTGCATATCTCGTAGCTAGTGACCCTTTAAGTATTTATATTTGTATTGCGTGATCCTTATACGAATCAAGCTTGTGGTATTGTCTCCGTCATGGTGTTAAATGTATATGCAACACTTTGCACTATGTCATTAGGTTCAATGTGTATCCTTTATTTAACAACTATTGACATAAAATCAACTTGTGCCTAGGATAAGATGTCCTTGCATTGTTGCGTGGTAAAACAAACAATGGCTTACTGTTTTAATGTATCGTACTTGAAAAATTTGAGGAATTTCATAGTTATCCACATAGATATATTTAATCCTCATAAGAGAGGCTCGTAAAACCAGAGGTTAAATAATGTACGACAATAAACTGGTACATTGGTTGATTCATTTAAATGGTTGATTTTATTGTTCATAGTTGGTTGCTTAACGTCCGAGAAGAGCTTTTTCCAGACATATATAAATATTTTTATAGGGAGAAGTATCGGGTGATCTAATTGTTTATTGTTTGTTTTTGAATGTTTTGTTGCAAATTGTTCCTGTTAAGTAATATATTCACGACTACCACTGACAAATTGTATTGTATTCCCTCTCGTTATGACAAAAAAAAACAAATTAACAAGACATCGATTGAACAAGTATTCACAAATAAACTTTTCGCTTTTCGCTTTTCGCAGTAACATCAGTATTACAATGTTATCTCCAATAAATAAAACAAAATATCATTTGCGTGAAGGCTCAAATCAATTTTATCGTTGTTTTGTTGCCCCGATCTACTGTTAAATTGTGTACCTCTTATACTTTAGTGCAATTGAGAACCACTGATCTGCAACTTGAACTTCATTATTAGGTGTCGATTTATGTAGCAGTAAATGTATATGTTTTTTTATGATGTTATTTATCTTTGGTATGTGGTATCATTGCCTATGAGTCAAATGTTATTTAGCGATTAAATGACGTAGACGTAGTACATGTATATACTCATACACTGTAAACTTTTGGCTTTTTCACCTTTATTTATTTCTAAATACATTTTTTATTTCCACGATGTCCTGAATATTGCAATAGTTTACGCACATTTACTCGTAAACAAAGGCCTATCGTTGTATTGTTTTTTGTTTTGAGTCTGTGTGTCTTCAACTATCTTTCTAGTATCTTGTTGGCCGCTGTTGTTTTTCTTAATTATTATACTGATCATGATATTCGACTTCTGAGATTAATCTCTATACATATGTCTTTCCTGTTTTGATTCGAAACATTGTATTATGGTACTTGTTTCAAAAAAAATTCAATTATATACTAGTATTACAGTTAATTAGTATTAAAAAAATAATAGCAAAATTTATATTCAATATGTATATTACAGAATCGTATGAACATCAAGTTTCTAATTTCAACCTTCATTGACATGCGAAACATAAATATATATCTAGTATAAAAAAGAATAATTCATTTTCACAACATTAAAACATTACATCTTGTCTTTGACAGAAAACTATGATAGGCATGTTTAATTAATAAAAATTGCATTATCCAAATTAGATTGAAAGATCCGTAAATAGATAATTTAAGTATAAGTAATTAAACATATTTTTAAGGTGAAAAATGGCAATACAGTAAGAAATCAAATCGTCATTTATTATAGTGTTATGTAATGCCCTTATCATGTTAGAAAGTGGCACTAAATCAGTTTTAAAAAAAACAACCAAAAAACACAAAATAAAATTAAACAAATAGTTAATACTTTCTTTTGTTTGATCACAGACATATATAATATTTATCGCTATGCAATTCGCTGCCTATTACAGTGTTTACTGAACTTCTGAAGTACCTTTTAGTCACACACAAAGAGTCATAAGCATGATAAGTCAGATGCTAGTAGAGTCATGAGGCACACACAACAGAAAGAGTCTTAAGTGACATATAAATAGTGCTATATATGACTTTTAACTATTTTAAAACTTCGAAGTACGCCATCATAAAGCATAGGATAATGGTGCTGATCTCAACAACAGCCAGTGTCATCGCAGAATTACCTAGCAAAATAAAATGATAAATGTTAAAGGTTTGATAAACATACACACATAAAAATCTGAAACACATTTATATTCAAAATTACCATCTTATTAAAAATTGTATTCACAAAACCAACCAGTGAAAATCAAAGAATTTGTGGAGTTGAAAGTTTGTTTCTAAAGAAAGCACGATTTAATTCAGTATATTTTTGATGTTTTCATGAGTTTGAATTGCTTTTTGCTTTATTTTCAGTGTTTTCATCTTTTTGATTTCTTTTTGTTTCTGTCTTAAATAGTTTTCACTGGATATGATTTATAATTTAACATTACCCATCAAATGTAAAACAATGGTTAAAAGTTTAGTAATGTATTAGAGCTTGAAAAATGACATTCAGAAATTCTGTTTCTGTGAAATACAGTTTGATCGAATTATATTTATTTGATTTTGTCTGAAAAGATTTTTTTTCTTTGTAGATATCTTGTTATATTCAATTTTTCTTCGAACAGGTGTAGATTATACAGAGGACAAATGTGAACCTAACGTCTGTTCTACGGCATAAGTTATTTCCCAAATAGTTTTACAAACCTGCGTTTAAAAGAAATGTTTCAACTGATCATGAATAATCATAAATAAGCAGATTCATACATCCTTTGTATCCAAATTTTATAATTCAGCAATTGATTGCCTATAGATTTATTTATTTCATTTTATTTCTATTCCATTTATTTTATTTCATTGTTGTTTCATTAGTCGCAAAAAAACTTATATATAACATATATATTTCAGGTTCCTTTGTTTTTAGGTATCCTCTTATACTCTCACAGGTCTAGGAAAACTTTCAACCTCAGTCTAATTCAATTTCTAAATTCAAAATATTTTCAAAGATATCTGATGAAATAAACTTTGTTTTGATTCTTTCATCTGAAGATTTGTTTGTAACTTCAAACTTCGCACTCCCGTTATGAAAATCGAAAGTAAGTTCTAGAGAATATCAATGCAGTTTGAAAACAAAATAAAAATATAAATAAAAATTATCAGGAGTTGTCTACCATATGCCTTTGTCTATCAATTGATTTAGAAACGTAATTTCTCTAGGTTATGTCTTTTTCATTTTTAGCCATGGCGTTGTCAGTTTGTTTTAGATTTATGAGTTTGACTGTCCCTTTGGTATCTTTCGTCCCTCTTTTATAGTGACTTCCAAATGACTAAATAATTTGTCACTTACATTGATTATAATTATGTTCCTTTATTTAAATGTGTATGCATGTTTTTGTTTAACTTTAATTATTTTTTTCAAATTCTCTGATTTTTGTTTTATTCAATCTATAAATGAAAACACTGGATATATTTGGTGTTCTGAGCGCCTTATTTCATGAGGAACTCTCAAACCTAAACATTTGAAAAATTATGCTGTATAAGACATACACACGTGACGAACAATAAAAGTAAAACAAAAATACATAGACAAATGACCAAAACGGATCGTAAAATAGACAACGGTCAACTTTGCTTTAGTGATTCAAAATCTTAGACAGATTTGGCAGGAAATAATAATAAGATTTGCATTAGGGGTATTCTATTTCTTGTAAGGGGAGAAAGAAAACATTGAAAATGCCTGTATAATGTCATAAGCTTGATGTGTTTAAGCTATTTTTCCCCCAGGGATACAAAAATTGATGAGAAATACCACTTTGAATGTCATTGGTCATCTCTCGTTTCTTTTACATGCAGCAGAATGCATACTAAAAATTTTTACTTCATTTTTTCTTTTTATATGGATATAAGGAAGTGTGGAATATACGTAAATGATTCAACAACCATGTCACACAAATATATTAAAGACTTCCAGATAGATAATACATTATCATTTACTACACACATTTGATTGTGTCTGTTTCAGCCCAATTTAAGGACTGCTGTGAAACTATGATTTTTTTTTTAAATACTAAGACTCTATCTCAGGACTAACTTACCTACGCTGTATTTGGCAAAACTTTAAGGAATTTTTTTTTCTGAATGCTCTTCAACTTTATTTGGCATTTTTAACACTAATGAGTCTTTTGTAGACGAAACGCGTGTCGGCACAAATACAAAATTTCAATCCTAGTATCTGAGATGAGTTTATCACAGGCAGATGGAAACAAACACTTTTATTGCAAATATACTGCACTTTTTTTGCTTGATATATATTTTTTCATATATGTATTAGGATTTTATTTTATTTTCCAATGTACATAGCAGCAAAAAGCAATTTGAAGTAAGACATTTGTAGTAATTATTTTTTTTTTCCATTTAATTTATCAGACTGAAACATAGCACTAGTACATAAATAATCGTGTAGGTAACTGAACAAAATAAAATTCTGTATTAATGGCTAGGGTTTCGGTGTCATTGTATAATTTTTAGATTAATTTTCTAAATTATTTCACACAGTCTAATATATGAATAAATATGGAAATAACTATCATGATTATAGACGTTGATTTTGTATACAAAAATTGTTCATCGCTTAACTTAATATAAAAAATTACATTGGTATATAACTAATCTACATTTTGATCACAGTGTTGGTATGAATTATATACAAATTTGTATTATTTTATACTTACAGCTATTGGGTCCGTTGTTTCCTGAACGACATTCACAAAAGTTCGTCTTATTACAATAGGCGTTAACTACGCAAGAGTCATTTTTTGGAGTAATATTACCACATGCCTTGCCTGGAGAAATGCCTAGCAGGTATAAGAAAAATGTTTATTAATATCTCGTTTTTTAGTAGTAAAGAGAAACTAAACTTCCTTTTGGATTTCTCACTGCTAGAACTGTATTAATAAATTGTCTTTTAGAACTATCAAATATCTACTTTGTATGCATAGGTTCCCGTCTGTAATTACAACGAACGCAACGTTTATCTAATACTCTTTATTGATTATTTTAATTTATTTGAACATTCAAAAGTTGAATAAATATACTTACGAGCATTACATGTAGTGGTGACCCTATAGAAAGCTTCACTGCATGTACAACTAACGTTGCATATAGCATTACCATCTTTGCACTGAGTCTTGTCTTTACAGGCTGTTCCCAAATCTATTTCTACAATTTTAATGAATTATCAACAGCATCACTTATATAATTTAGACAGTGTATAATAAGTGTAACGAAAAGTAAAATGTTGTGATATACAATTGTTTACAAATTTTAAGAAATTATTTGTCTGTTTACCTTGTCCATAATTGCACAGATCCCGAATTATATATAATTTCTTGAACTACAACAGAATACTAAATTAGTTTTTTCCCCAGTGGTTTCGATAGTCGAACTGAGAATATAGCAGATTTTTTTACTGTTAAAACTGAAATACACTACTTAATTACTGCGGTCTAAATCTTTAAACAATAAAATTTTAAATCTATTTTTTTCCCAATTGGCACTTTATAGTCAATAATAAGAAACATTTCTTGATATGACAGGTCCAATCAAGAGAAATCGGTGACGGAAAGAAGTTGTTACGACACTGCATTTCAACACTAGTATATCCAAATACACAATAAATGAGGTCGAGTTACAATATATAAAATTCTTAAAAACATTGTATGATTCGAGGGTAATCTTTTTAATGCATCTGTATTTTAAAACTTAATCCTTGTATTGTTTCCATGTGTTTTAAATTTTTATGTATTTGTTGATATTTGTAAATAAATATGCTGTGTAACTATGTAATTGGAAGTAAATCGAAATGAGGTTTTATTTATTCACATATTGCATACTTACTGGATACACAATCATTGTCTTTCAGATAAAAAGAGGATTTACATATGCATTTGCTGCCAAAGCATTCAGAATTCGTATTATTGTCATTGCAGCTTTTATTCGTTGAGCATGATTCTCCTAGAGGTATTCCTTTATGAAATATATGAACACATATGAAAAAAAAAAGTTGAATGTGTGACGCTTTTATCGGTATAAAATAAAACATCTTTTTTAGAAATTCTCCTTCACCTCAAACTGATGCTTTTGAAAAAAAGTACTTACTTGTAATTTAAAAAAAAAATACTGCTTTTGTTTTCGTATTATGTTTTAAACAACAATTTATATTCCCAAACAAATTATGTGAAGACGCATATGTACCGAGTTACTTTTTGCAGCAAAATTTGAATAATATAGAGTCCGAAGTCGGCAAGACCAATTCAATTTTAGATCACGGAAATTTTGCGTTTTTAAATAATTTTTAATGTTGACATGTTTAATGCATCAATATCCAAAACATAATATGCAGACGTAATTTTATATAGAGTAGATGATTTAAGTTTTGTACAAGACAAATTGATTCATAAACGGTCAAGATATAATTGTACAAACACAAAACACAACGGGAAACTTGACATGGTCTAGATTGCATTGTATTGTTGTCTGTTTTGTAACTCTGTACTTGACTAAAGACATTATAATATTGGATCAAACATGTTTTATACAACCGATAATGAAGCTTTATCTTTTGAATGCTGTAACTCATGATGATTAAGAATGCAATTGTTTGTCTTATCTTAGTTTATATCTACTGATGAATCTTTGTTATTCAATACTAGTATTATTTGAAAAGGAAGATGGTCTCAAATGTTCACAAAGCAAGTTCAGTTCATTCATTGAAGATACAATGATGTATGTGCCGATGCAAGTCAGGAACATCGGAATTAAAAACCCTTAGCAGTATATAAAAGGTTTTTGGCTCTTATAATTTGATATCTATCATGATGACACTTTTTTTCTAATTTGATAAGATATGGAATCTGAGGGATAAACGTGTGTTGAACTTTACGATTGGGTCAGAATTTTAAAATAACTCTATAGTAGGTGGAGAGCAACACTTACAGTTAAGCCACAGCATTAGTTCCTAATTTAACAGCTTAATTTTCCGTATTAATCATTTTAGTTCATCGTTTATATATCTATATACTTCAAAGCTGATAATATGAGTTGAAAATTACCTGCACAATTAGAAAATTGGAAAAACACTGACACCAGTGCAAGAATCAGCAGGGCTAGAGTGTACATATTTGCCTAAAAAGAAAACATATAAAAATTCCATACAACCATTTGTTCGATAATTTCGCACACATTAACGTTTATATAAATATCTAACTATCGTTTTGTAAACATAAACATGTTCTGATTCCTATAGAATATTGGGCGATCGCAGGTGACGTCAAAATTAAAATTGTTTAAACAACGATAGAGATCGAAATGAACAATTTAGTCTGTGTTTCTCACAAGCGATTAAACAAAACAATTTTCAAAGTAAAAAAAGTTAGAATGCGAGTACATATGTTCAAACTCTTTTAGGTCATTTTTTTAGTAGCAATAAACAAAAGAACTATGTCAATGGACATGTATTAATACTATATCTGCGCTTGAATTTTTACTTGATAACATTTTTGTTCGCTTTGGAGATTCCGTATATCGTCAAGTTATTGGAATTCCAATGGGGACTAATTGTGCACCACTTATTGCGGACCTGTTTTTGTATTGTTATGAGTTACAATTTATGACTAAAATTACCAAAGACCCATCGAAACAACATTTGATACAAAAATTTAACAATACTTTTAGATATTTGGATGATATATTGGCTCTCAATAATGACGACTTCAGTATGTATACTAAAGAATGTTATCCTGTTGAACTAACATATCAGTATGAGCTTTAAATAAAGCTAATACTAACAATGACCACTGCACTTTCCTCGATCTTGATATCTTTATCATTAACGGGAAGCTTAATACAAAAATTTATGATAAAAGAGATGATTTTTCATTTCCTATCGTTAATTATCCATTTTTAGATGGTGACGTTCCCTTGTCACCATCTTATGGTGTTTATGTATTTCAACTTGTACGATTCGCTCGTGTATGTAATAACGTATCAGATTTTAGCGAGAGAAATTTATGTATTACTGAAAAATTATTACACCAGGGTTTTCGATATCACAAACTAGTCAAAACATTTACAAAATTTTATCATCGGTATAAGGAAATAATTCGTAAATATAACTCAACATGCAGACATCTTATACGTTCAGGTATTTCACATCCAATCTTTTATGGTAATATTCTTTACAAAGCACAAAAATGTCAGTATTCACCTCAAAAGCTTACAAAACCTTTAAACAGACTTATTAAGAAGGGATATAGTTACGATAATGTTGTCAGGTCATTAAAGATTGCATATTTTGGCTTTAATATTGATTCACTTATAGGATCTTTGCATCGGAACTAAACACATTTATGTATTACAAAAACAGTTGTTGGCATGAAACGGGTTATGTTCTTCTCAAATATTTTATGATAGTGTGATACTCAACCCCTAACGGGAGGGATTGTGCCTGATATTCATATGATGAAGACATAATCTTTCAATCAGTTGAATTGAGGTCTGGAGCTGGCATGTCAGTTAACTGCTAGTAGTCTGTTGTTATTATGTATTATTGTCATTTTGTTTATTTTCTTTTGTTACATCTTCTGACATCAGACTCGGACTTCTCTTGAACTGAATTTTAATGTGCGTATTGTTATGCGTTTACTTTTCTACATTGGCTAGAGGTATAGGGGGAGGGTTGAGATCTCATAAACATGTTTAACCCCGCCGCAATTTTGCGCCTGTCCCAAGTCAGGAGCCTCTTACCTTTGTTAGTCTTGTATGATTTTTAATTTTAGTTTCTTGTGTATAATTCGGAGTTTAGTATGACGTTCATTATCACTGAACTAGTATACATATTTTTAAGGGGCCAGCTGAAGGACGCCTCCGGGTGCAAGAATCTCTCGCTACATTGAAGACCCATTGGTGGCCTTCGGCTGTTGTCTGCTCTATGGTCGGGTTGTTGTCGCTTTGACACATTCCCCATTTCCTTTCCCAATTTTATTAACATATTACCGTTTACTTTATAATCATGGAAAAGTTGGTTTTATAGTACGTGTTTTCTTTTTCAATACATGGTTGTCTCCTGAAAGTGGCTTATATATTCACTTCGAAGTTAAAAATTTCTGAATGTTCACATGAGAATCGAAATTATTTTATCATGCATGATTATGCTGATTTTAACATGGGTAGACATTTGATTGTGCTGATTTTAACATGGGTAGACATTCTGTTTGTGTTTTAACAATGGTTTCATTCATCGTTTAACCTGCATATATCGATTAGGCCAAATGTTGACACAACAAAGACTGAAGAACTTGACCTTGCACTAGTATGTATCTTAGACGACAGGAAGTTAACATATAAACAGAAAGAAAAACATAACGTCAAACACTGACAGAAAATATAGGAGTCCTCGACTCAAAATGCTTATTCTATTAAACAAACATGACTAAATCAATCTAGACTATTTAATTCTTCCAGTTAAGAACTAATACGTGTACAATTTCAGGTTCACGCTTAGAATATTGACCCAAAGGCCCGGGGGTTACTTCCTATATTTCCAGTGGTACGAGTGTGCCGCAGAACAGGTCTGCTTTTTCATGCCCTGATGGTAAGAACAGGGTCGCTTTTCCATGCCCTGATGGTAAGAACAGGGTCGCTTTTTCATGCCCTGCTGCTGAGAACAGGAAATGTTTTAAACAAAGTATTTGTCTAGAATGGGATCGCTTATTAACCTGTTTAAGATACTGTCTAGAACCCGGGTTTAAAACAGCATCTATTTTATACGATCTATAACATGATTATTCCCGGTGCATATGTATAACAGAAATGAGTTTAATTTTTTTAAATCGAGTTAAAAACAACAGTTTGGATACGGGAAATTGACACAAGTGTAATTTTTACTTAAATTAATGAATTGTTTGGTGACAGGGTATATATTTCTGAACTAGTCATGAACATATAGATGTCTGTCTAGAACAAGGTATACATTTTCTGAGCGTGTCTAGAACAGGGAAAACATTTTCTAAGCGTGTTTAGAACCGTGTTTGTTTTTCAAAATTTCTGTTTAGAACAGGTTATGCTTTTCAATGTTTTCTGGTTGGAACAAGGTATGATTTGGCAAGTGCTGTCGGCACAGTTATATCCGAAATGATAGTCAGTAACCCCTACCTCCCGAGCACAACGGTTATGTTTTGAACAAAACATATAAAAATTTGTGCCATATTTGGCGTTATCGCTACAGCTAATAACTTAAAGTAAAACGTACGTTAATTGCTCATAAAAATATGCTAAAGACTATGAATAACTTCTGATAATTTATACAACGTCTTAAAATGCAAAAGTAACTATATGTCATTACTTGGGAATCATCAGTGCACACATTTACAAAATTATCGTTAAACAAGAAGTGAATGCCCTTCTAATCTGACAGTTGCTTACAATGTACAACTAATGATTTCAAAGCTGTCATTTTTTGTGATTTTCAATTATTGTATCATAGCTTGTGTCTCTTTCTATATAAAGGCTTTAAATCTATCCCCTTTGGTTTCATTTTATGTTTTTGATCTGGTCTTGCTTTTTTTAAGTTATAAGTGTTTATTCAGGCGAAAGAGGGCGTTACAACCGGCTGCAAATATTTGACCATTCGCACTGTATTATCAGTATCGGGAGATATTCAGATCTAACGGGAATAGAAGATTAAAACGTTTTTCATTTCAACTTGCCGATTGTAAATATGACATTCTGCTTATCATTTCAAACGACCGATGAGACAGATTCTCATATTCTTTCAAAACGTTTACCGATAAAGAAGTCTTAACCTTTACAATGTCTCAGTTTTCATTTGATTTTGGAACATCTTACTTTTGATTCCATCTTATTCAATATTACCATTATGACTCGTGATTTAGATATGACAATAAGACAATTGTCCAATAACATGTTGTTCAGTGGTTGAGGTTTGTTGATGTAGTTCGTAAGTATTTTTTATTCTCTTTTTTTTTAATTTGACCGTTGGTTTTCCGGTTTGAATTATTTCAATGTATGAGTAATTTTTGGGCCCTTTATAGCTTGCTGTTCAGTGTGAGCCAAGGCTCCGTGTTGTAGTCCGTACTTAGACGTATAATGTTTTACTTTTTACACATTTCGACTTGTCTCATTATCACTCATACCATATCTTCTAATTACTAGTTTCAAAGCAATAACATTAAAAAAATTATTGTTTCGAAAGAAGTGCAGCGAAAACTGTGAATCAGTTTGACAAAAAGATTAAGAAATTTCGGGTCTCAAAGTAAAGTGTTAAACATGTAACAAATTATAAAATATTGTATAAATTTCATATATTTACAATTCAATTAAAAAAAAACAATACTATGTTCTTACCATAATTCAGTTGCCAAAGTTTACTCAATTTGTCACTGCAATACAATATTTCAGTATTTATATCATAACGTGATCAAAACCCTTATCAACAGAGAAAACAGGTGATATTGTCTCCTAGGAAAATTATATTTATTTGCTTATTTTTATGCTATGACATTAAGTTCAATATATATCAATTATTTGATTGGACTGAACACAATTTCAACTTCTGGCTCACGATAAGATTCCCATGCATTTTAGTATGAATGTTTAACACGATATAAGGACGTTTAATAAATGCTAAGTTTTTACATGAACTAGAATTGAAAATACGATTCATAAGGAAAGAAGGAAAAACACATGTGATATAATTATGAAAATGATTTTATATGTTATAATTTTGAAAGTACATTGTCCTAGCACAGCAAAAAATGGTTTCAATTAATAAAGGTTATGTACAATATTTTATCATTAAGTTGGGGTTGTTTTTAACATTTGATACGATTTCACAGTGGTTTGAAAAGAGTTACGAACACCTGTATCTAAATATAATAACGTGTATTTGTTTTACACTTCGCCATCATCCACTGCCCTTTTTGACACAACAGAAGGCCGCTTAAGCCATCCCAATAGTGTGCATACGTCATGACTTTAATCATTTTGGATAATGGCGCTACATATATACTGCTTATAAAATACTGAGAAAATAATAACAGTTAATAAATTGTATTCTAATGCTTTCTTTTTAAATTGTTGTTGTCTTTATTGTAATATAATTCCATGACACGGCAAGCAACGTTTTCGAAAAATCAAAGTCTATCTGAATTCCCCATCGGTTTGAAAGGAAAATAGCAAAACAATATTATTGTGAACACATGTAATGCTGTCTTTACAATAAAAAAAAAAGAGGTTTAAAATGTAAAATCATATCTTTTGATTCTGCTGTGATTTGTTTATTTAACGCATCAATGTAAAAATATCGGAAATTGATGAGACTGTCATTAAAGTGAGAGGGTTAGCGCTATAGAACCAGGTTTAATCCAACATTTTCTACATTTGAAAATGCCTGTACCAAGTCAGGAATATGACAGTTCTTGTCCATTCGTTTTTGATGCGTTTTGTTATTTGATTTTGCCATGTGATTATGGACTTTCCCAATTGATCTTCCTCTAAGTTCAGTATTTTTGTGATTTTACTTTTTGATAAAGTGTTCACAGCAAACAAATATTAAGCTGGTTTTAGATATAGTGTAACATCCAGCTAAATCAAAGCTGAAATGCCTGCTCGTTTACATTAAAAAAATCGGTTTTTGGAGAGAATGAAGCCAGGAAAATATTTTAACTGGAGTTAAAATATGGCTTAGCGTTTCTTCCATGACCCTTGCATACAAATGTATCTGATCTATACAGAATTCGGCTAGTAAATCTGTTAGATGTGACTGAAATTGCACGTTGTCGATTCGAATACAATCTAGACTTTAGAAGAGAGCAAAAAACGTATCGTGTGATTTCAGAGTTAATAGCGTGTTTTTAGATGAGCTTATTTATTTTTAATGTTTGATGGTTTATACATTCATTATGTTGTTAAGAATTATGTTGTTAAGATATTGAACGTTTTAAGAGATTTACGGCAACTATCTCCAGTTTTTTTCCCAACTTATAAAAGAAAAAGAAAAATGATGGAAATGTACATTTTAAAAACAAATCTTTCATGAATTGTCTTAAACAGTCATTATAAAGTAGCAAACAATTCTGTTACTGGTCTCCGATAAAAAGTTACTAACTGACACATTATTGTACTATCACTTTCCCAATACTAAGTTATTATTAACCGAAGGTGTCATTATTTATCTTGGTAGATGAACTCTTCAAAGATACAAGGATTACAATTTGATATGCCAGAATGGCGTTTCGTCTGCAGAACACTCATCAGTGACGCTTGAATCAAAACAGTTTAAAAGACCAAATGAGAAAACCTTCGGTATTTTGCTACATTGTAGTTGGTTGTCTCATTGGCAATTGTAAAGCTGACAATAGTGGTAAAAGATAACAGGGGGACATTCAAACCCATCAGTCGAGAATAAACTGGCAACGCCATAGCTAAACAATTTAAAACTCATTTGGGCCTTATTTTCTATCATTATTTAAGTTGTATTAAAACATTGTTGTGACGTTATTCTATTGTTTTACCCATTCTTAATTTCAGTGATTGGACTATCATTTACCTGTAAGAAACCATTATGTTACCTTTAGCTGTCCAATATTTTTAAGAATATCCCTCCTCTTTCTTAAAAATATTGGACAGCTTTAGGTAGCATAACTGATTCTTACAGATAAATGATAGTTCGATCACTGAAATAAAAAAAACTATTAATTACCCCAATTGTTTGCATCATGTAAACAAAAATACAACCAAAGAACAAATGACAATTAAAAAAAAAACATTTTATTAAAGTCACCTTCCAATATAATAATTATGTCACTCATCAAAACGGTTTCTTGAGGAAAAAATCACTTTCAGATTGATTTTTAACACTAGCAATACTTATATCACAGCCATTTTTCTCATGTTTTGGGGGAATTGTCTCTTTTAGCACTAATTCAATAAGTAGATTGTGTGCGTTGTAAGTCGTGTTGTTTTTGTTCTTTTATAAATTTCTGTTTTCAAAATATTTATCCTCGTCCATCTTTAGGTTGCCAAAGTTGACCTCTGGTGTTGCTCTTATTCTTCCTAACATCATTTTCAACTACAATCAAAATGAAAAAAGCAATAAAGTAATGCTTCTAAAATTTGAAAGGTCATGCCGCAATAAAAGGGCCATGAACAACCTAAATCTTATCATGTGTACAAAGTGCGAATCTAGAACTTCCTTCATGAACTAGGGGATTATAATAGTTTTCAGGTTTCGGCGTTGATTTACAAGTTTTTGCTTTTTAAGTCTGATATTATTGCTTAAGTATGAATATAATGCATGCAACACTTCGCTTATGAACGACGATGAATATGGGAAGCATAATAAAGAAAAACATTACCGCATTTTATCTGTCAAACAAACCAGTTCGCATTTTGTTCGCAGTGATCGTTTTATAAAAGATTTTTTTTTCAAAAGAAAATCGAGACAAAATTACGTTTCGGTAACATTTAAAAACACACAAGGGAATCAATACATAAATAAACGATAAAAGAGTGACACCTTGCAGAAAGAAATCAAAGAAAGGGGAGGGGTGGGGGTATTTAGGTGGTATCGTTTGGGTAAACAATATCAGTCTCTTGAAAATTCCAACAAAAGAATATAACTCATTGCAGGTTGTTGTCTCCCCATTTCTTTATATTAGTTATATATTTAAATAAAATCGACTGCCGTGCATTCGATTTGGTTCAACAAGAACCTCTCTCAATATGTTATTCTTTTTTTTTTCTCATTCACGTAGAAAAAATAAAACCGGAGAAGAAACAAGAAACTTATAGGAGAGGACTACATTTTGAAATATAATAAATATAAAACTTGCCATTATTAGCTGCTTTGACTATATCCCCTTTGTAATCCACACTGAAATAATGTATCTGAATAGATTCTGAATACACATTGGAATTTAATCCATAGTTTGAAACAACAAATTCATTAATAAAGACATCTCTTTTTTCGTTTTTGCATTAATAAAGAATATACTTTCATCACTTCATCCATTTTGAAACACAAAACGCATTTAAAGGTATCCACGGAAACTATGAGCGGAAATTATGAGTAGTCCTTACGTTCGCAAAAATCATGATACGCATACCCTGTGTCTTATTCTTCATGTAGCAGTATATGTTGTTTACCTTCAGCTGTACTTTCTTTTTGTCTTTATTTAAGTTGAGCGACTGTTTAAAGGGGCAAACATGTAGAATGTATTTTAATGTAAAGAAAGTTTTATTCATAAAAAAAACCGTTTATACTTGATAAAAATATAACTTTGTTTGCTATTTCTTTTGTTTTACCTTTTTCGACATGTTTAACAATGTTTTAAGTAAGATATAAGCCTCTAACAGTCCATTCTGTCAATAATTGAACAGGTCTTCGGCCTGCGACCTCAGAACTGTCCAATATTTTAAAGAATGGACTTTTATCGGCTTATATCCCTTACGTATGCTTTTGTTGTAATATATGTTTTGCAATTTTTAATAATATATTTTCCTGATTCTTATATTTTTTTTGTATCCAACTTTGTTATGTTTTACACAAAGAAACGTACCAGTGAGGTATATTTTCCGGAATTTGCCGAATGACGTCGAAATGTCATCCGATAACGTTACAGCAAAGCATGCGATAATAACCGGAAGCAGTTGATATAAACTAGAAGCAGTTGATAACAAAAGTCATATCACACGGCTAAGGCAATTCTTCAAAGGAGTAGGTTCAGTAAGACCCCTTTCTGGCCCTAAAATATAGCAGTTTTAGAAAATTGTGAAAATGTAATCTTTAAGCTATATTTGGAAAGTAAAATGCTTCTGCTACATAAATAAGTGCTGTTTTTGACAATACAATGCACAAATATTGCATTCTAGCATCATTAAGTCATGCTAAATTACTGAAATCTTCAAAATTTTAGCATTTTGGTTAATTTTTAGACGGTTTCAGTCTAAAATGAAAGTGGCTGCATTCGTGTTCATTCATAATATTGAAATGTAAGTTGTATTTGATGATAATACAAAACATGTATAAAGGTTGAGGTTGAACACGGATGTGGCCACTTTCATCTTTGACAAAAACCATCTGAAAAGTGACGTTTTTTGGCATATTTGATAGATTTTTTCATATTTAAGCTTGAATCAGAGCGTTTTTAATGACTAAATCAGTTAAAATCTTTCACATAAACTAATCGAATCAATTGAAATAGACACTTAAGTGTTTAAAAAGTGTCCAAAAACTTTCGTTAGATAAACCTGAAATTTGAGGCCAAAATCGGCCTTTAATGAATAAATATATGTACAAATAAGTTATATCATGGGGTACAATCATACCGTTATTTTCTATAAGTATATGATAAATCAATTTAATTTAAGATTTATTCTATAAATTATCAACATTATTAGCTTCTTTAAATTTTTGTCAAAATTTGATTTTCATTGGAAAGTCAATAATCCTTTAAGAGCAATGCCCCATTTCAGAAAGGTGACTTTAGTTTTATGAGCTTACAAGTTTCACTTTTTAATCAAATGCACTGCATATGAAAAATTATTGTATGATGTATATGCTCGGAAACCGGCACTTTGATTGGATGTAATAAATATTCTTATTCTTATTAACAAAAACTTCCCCAAAATAAGTGTTTTTGGGGCAAAAAAATCAACCAAATCAAACATAATTCATCTTAACCACCACAATCTCCTCTCCATCCCTCCATACACTTTGTTTGTAAATTAAAAATGTTGTTTCCAATTTTGATAACATTTCATAGAAATTTGTCTAAATGGACAAATAGTTAGTTCGACATTATAATGGTTTGATTAAAACTTTACTAAGTAATAGTTTAATTAAAACTTTACTAAGCACATGATAAACATAAAAACATACCAGTTTTTTTTTTTTTTGTTCCGAAAAGGTAACACACTTAAAGGTTTCATGTAGAACAAACATTTGGTGATGATAAATTTAGGACAATTATGCATCGGAAATTACCCTTAAAGCTATAAATACCTCTTCTATCTGACAACGGGGCCAGGTTGAACTAGAATAAAGTATGCATATATCAGTTATCTTTAAAACAAAATATCGAATTAGATACAACTGCTTTAAATTCATTGTGGGTGATTTGTTGTTTGCTTTTTTTCCATTTTTTAAAACTGTACACAATAACCAATGCATGACAGAAGCAGTTCAATTAAATCTCCTACCAAGTTATATCTTGTCAGATAAAACAAAAATGAATTTCTTGTTTGTTTAAAACAGGAGTGTATATTTTTCTCTTATTTTTGATACAATTGAAGCTAGTCAGTGACAAAAATAAATATTAAAACTTCAAATAAATACACTTTGCGTCGCTTTTCGAATATTCTTATATGATTTTTTACTTTTAAAGTCTTCATATGCCAATATAATGAATTAAATGACATAAATGCACCTAAACAAACTGCGATTTTAAATCGTTACAAACAGGGCTATTGTCTGTTTATCCTTCAGTTATTTAATTATATTTCGACCTATAATTTATTGCTAGTGTTCATATTCATGCGTTTTTAATAATATCACCACAAATGATTGACATTTTTCTGAGAGACAAGGGTTGATTATTAATTTGTTCGTCGTGCATGGTTATATAACATATGTTAGTTTAAAAAGACGCTAAATGACATAGACATCTCCCCTCCCCATTCACTTCTATTATTTTACAATATTAAGTGTTTTGATTTACTACTAAACACAGCAAAGACAACTAAAGACTGAACCATACGAACCCCACAATAAACTGGGGGTGATTTCTGGTGCTCTGAATCGGTAAGCAAATACTGCTCCACATGTGATACTCGTCGAGTTGGTCATGTATTAAAAACACGGTAATAAGTCTAATAGTGCCGTATGTTACATTTTTAGGTGACTTTATTACTAACACAAAATGTTTAGGGGAACAGTTGTATAAAATATGTCTCAAATTAATAAAATAGTGTCATACTATTTAATGCAAGACATCATGTTTCATACTTTCCGGTTTTACATTTTTAAGATTTCAAAATCTCGAAAAGTTTTAAAATTATATACCTGTCTAAATCTGACATAATTCAACAGATGTCATTTGCTAAATAGAGCTTTTGGTAAATGTTTTTAAGCTTAAGCCTATGCAAATTACCTAAGCTGATGTGTTTGATGTGTTTATAGTTCTCAAATTCTCTCGAATATAATAATTCAGAAATTGACCAAACAATTAATAACATGTACATTAACATGTACTAAAGTAAGGCCGTGTTGACCTAAACTCGGTGTTATGATAAGGTAATTCACACGTTAACTAAACACAATCACGTTCCCGTTGATAAAACTCAATGTGTACATGTAGTTGAAATCATGTTTTGTCTACATGCATGCAATAGACAATGTAACTTTAGTAACAAATAGCAATACTCAAAGCATCACCATTGCCGAACACATGGACTTCCAGAATCGACTGGACGTACACATTTGCCACTGGTCTTTATTCAAACAACGATTCACTCATAAATACATTACTAAAAAAGTGTGTGGTAAATTGTATTGTGTGTCTTCTATCTCAGATACGTTGAGAAGAAATGCCATTTAAATAAAGGCAACAGTTGTATACCGCTGTTCAAACTCATAAATCCATGGACAAAAAACAAAATCGGGGTAACAAACTAAAACTGAGGGAAACGCATAAATATAAGAGAACACAACACTACAATGTAACTAACACACACAGAAACGGACCAAGCATCAGACAAAATCCCACGAGAATAACAAATATAACATCATTTAAAACAAACAGAAAAGATGGAATTGTAGTGATCCTTAACATCTCAATCCGTTTCTTCGTCTGTGAGCACTCTGCCGCAGCCTACGTTTTTAATGCGTAAACACCTTTAGTATAAGTGTAAGTTGATATGGAATATTTATCAACAAGGTCAAGGTACCTTCCGAAGAACATTTTAAAAAAAAAGACGACACGTTCTTTGATATACCTCTGGTTTATCAATTTCTGATAAGACACTGGTGACGTTCTACAAAGTCTAAGTAGAAGCTACAAGCTCTTGAATACCGAATAAGTTGAAAATGTACATCCCGTATGCAGGTGTGATAGATATATTGCTACTAATGTGGGGAAAATTGTAATTTTTCAAAACTTAAATCGTCTCGCTTGTCATATATTCAGGTACTGAGATGACTTTGTATGTCAAATTCGAGATATAAGTCTAAAAAGGTGGCGAAGTGAGCCGTATCTGTTTCTAGTTCTGTGGGATATATTAATGGAACCCAATCAGAAAAGTTCGGATTGGTAATGGAAAGAACATCGTCAATATATCTGAATTTGAAATTAAATAACCTGGCTTTTTTATCTTCTTGTTTTACTAGTGTCTGAAGGAACTTCAATTCATATGAATATAAACAGAGGCACATCGGAATGCCGAAAATTTAAATGATATCAACTTTCTGCGTACCCAACCCATCCAACAGCTAAAAACTTTGTATCTTTGTATCTTTGATTATTTTTTTATTTTTTTTATTTTTTTGCAGTCAATGACAATCACGATTAATTAGAAGTAGGTTAATATCAAAGAACCTTTCTTTGCAATGGTCTTCGATGTTTGCAATTTATCCTAAATATTGTTAATTGACAAATCACCTTTTATTCATATTTGTTGTCTTGAAGGTAACGGTTGGAGGCTCTCGCAAACATACTTGCATTGCGTTCGCTCTAACATCGGTCTTATATTTTCTAATCAAAAATTGTTTTGCAAAACAGAGGCGAAAATACTGAAGGGACATTTTGACTCATTAGTTATAAAATAAACTGAGAACTCCATGGCTAACAAAAGAAAGACTCACAGACAAACAACAGTTCACAAACACAACATAGAAATCTAATCACTGACCAACATGAACCCCAACAAACTGGGACAGTTCTCTTATGCTCCAGTAGGTTAAGCTAACTCTGCTCCACATGTGGCAGCCTTTAATACGGCGATTGAGATAAATGGGGTCAAAAATTGATGACTTATATCTGGGTAGACTGTGTACCAAGTTGATGTGAACGTAACAGCAATCCTATTTTGAAGGATGTTTAATTGATTAAAGACTAAATATGAGTTGAAAAGAGTGCTCCTTCCAATGTTAGTTTAATTGTTTGGTCGGAGGAAATGTTTGTTTCTGTTTATATATAATCAATAATGTCTTCGGAATTCATCACGTCGTCAGGTTTTTTCGTTGTAAGCATTTTGTATCGAATCATGTGCAAATAGTTATCAAAACATTATTTTCCAAGTTTCCCGAGAATGATAACTGTATTTTGACAAATACAAAAGAAGTTCATTTGAATACACAAATAATCAACGATTGAAAATACAAAATTGAAAAGTTAATCGACATTTTATTTTACTTTGTTTTCAGTCAGAAGTTGTTTTGCAATACATGTACTTTGTTTTAGTAGTATAATTATTCTCCGTCCATTTGATCGTCGCCATCGCTGTGGGCCAAATTACAAAGTACCCAAAGGAACCATCTCTCTAGTAATCAGTTTTTCGGTACGAACATTTTGCGTGGTGATCGAAAATATTCCATTATTCATCTTATAACGCGTAAACTTCCAAAGTTGAAATTTAACGGTTTTAGCTACACTGCTTATTTGGGATTGTGTTTCTATGTTTAAAGTTTCCATGCGTCTTGTGATTATACTCTTATGGGGATTTTTTGCGCAATGAATTAATTGTTAATAGACTTTTATTAATCAACATAAGCATTGATGAAAACGAAGTTTTCACCATGAGACACTTTATAAAATTCATGAAAATGGAAAATGATCAACAAGAACGACATTAATTACTCAACGGATGACTTTCAAGTTATTATACTTAAGATCGTGTATTCGTTTCATATGACGAACGAACTAGGGCAAAACATGACTGCGAAAGGTAAAGGAAAAACATGTTTAGATATTGTGACGTTTTTTGGGGGGGCTTTTCAAAATTTAATGGAGAAAACAGGAATTGGCCACAGCCGGCCAACATGAAATTATGATTGCACAATGTATGTCCTAAGAATGCAAAATATTTATATTTAGGAGGTTTACAAGTGGTTAAATTTGTAGGAGTCATGTCTTGTGTTCGTTCATTTTGAACAATTATTGTGTACGGGTTTATACATTAGCGCTCCTTTCAAATTATAGATTGAAGATAAATATATATACAGTACCTTTTACAGTATTAAAATTCTGTCTCTTTTTCCCATTCTTATATATCTTGAGGTTCCCCTACTAAATCTTATTGTGATCAAAAGAATGGAGCAAAATCTTTTAATCTCTTTAATTGTATCATTTAATTTATTGCACGACAGTCACAAGCGTTTATTAAAAACAAAAGTTTATTTATTAGCGAGAACAGCACACGGGACTTAGCAACAAATTGGCAAAATCACTATTGTCATTCTATTACACAAAAACAAACATTACTTGTTTATCATGTCGGAATGATATTTGAAAAGCCTTCAGGAAATGACATGCATTTAAAAATGTGTTGGTCATTGTAAAATCGATTTCGAAATTCTGCATTCATAAATGTTGTCGCAACATTATAAAAACATGTAGACTGGTCTAGGGAAACCCTGTCACATTTGATGCGCCTGTCCTAATTCCGGAACATTGTCAGTAGTTGTTGTAACTTAATTAGAAGCACTGGCTTTAAATAAACTATTCAAAGATACCAGAATTGAAATATATGTGGGGTAGATCTCCGATGGCGTCCGGAACTTATTATTCTATGGTGTCAATTTTTTAGTCTTGCTTCCGATAACATTAAAACAATGTTTTGTTATTATTGCATCTATCATATACATGTAAATACAATCTGTATTGCTTTTGGTTTACAGTTTTAACGAAACATTACGAGCAAAAAAGAAAATGACAGTTACGTGATCGCGTTTACTTCTAACAGTACGTCCCCAACTCAATGGGGTATTTTAAATTTGGAAATTTCTCCAGATTGATTTCAAAATAGATGACCAATCAAACAAAATAACGACCAAATTCAAACACTTAAAATCAACGTGATGATAATATTTCGAGAACTTAACCGCCTATATTCTTATTTTGTGTACATGCATAGTAATTTTTTTTAGTGTCAATCTATATTAAATAAAAATTATACAGTGTATATATATATACGAAGAATATAATTGCAAAACCGAAAAATTGTACACGTCAACTTTTCATTCATTCGATCTGTACTGTGCTTTACATTGCTATAGATGCCCAATATTGATTAAAAAAAATTAGATGTTATTATCATTATTATTGGAACTTTCAGAAAAATAAGTTGATTTCTCTAAAACGCATTTAAGAAATATATTTCGATATTGTTTGGCTGCATTCGTGTAAAGGAAACGATATACAAATATAATGTTCCTATAATTAAAAGTCGGTATCTAAAAATGTCCCATAAAGAAGAAGTAGTTGATTGTGCAATCTTTGGAATTTAACTGTATCGGAAATGACCCTCAAAAGTATTAGATAAACCTCTTATATCTATCTGATAACTGATACACATTGTTAAAGACTTAGAGTGATGTATGAGTATTCAGTTGTCTTGTAAGTGATTTAATGACTGCCGTAAAAAAGTTTAAATAATTTAAAACTTGTCTTTGTACAAAATCTTACAAGAAAGGAAAAAAATCGCCTACCAAGTTTTATTTTATTGTGACAAATGTGCATACATCCCGCGTCGTTAAATTCTCATGTTATGATATGTTTGACAAAAAATAAATATTCGGATTTGCAAATTTTACATTGTATGCCTTTTATCTAATACCATTAGTATTTATTTATTTAAAACTCTTTCATATGATACAAGAAAGAATTAAGTGATCATTTATATGTCATAAGATATTTCAAACCATAAAATTGAAAATGGAAATGGGGAATGTGTCAAAGAGACAACAACCCGACCAAATAAAAAACAACAGCAGAGGGTCACCAACAGGTCTTCAATGTAGCGAGAAATTCCCGCACCCAGAGGCGTCCTTCAGCTGGCCCCTAAACAAATATATACTAGTCCAGTGATAATGAACGCCATACTAATTTCCAAATTGTACACAAGAAACTAAAATTAAAATAATACAAGACTAACAAAGGCCAGAGGCTCCTGACTTGGGACAGGCGCAACAATGCGGCGGGGTTAAACATGTTTGTGAGATCTCATCCCTCCCCCTATACCTCTAACCAATGTAGTAAAGTAAACGCATAACAATACGCACATTAAAATTCAGTTCAAGAGAAATCCGAGTCTGATGTCAGAAGATGTAACCAAAGAAAATAAACAAAATGACAATAATACATAAATAACAACAGACTACTAGCAGTTAACTGACATGCCAGCTCCAGACTTCAATTAAACTGACTGAAAGATTATGATTTCATCATATGAACATCAGGCACAATCCTTCCCGTTAGGGGTTTAGTATCATACCATCATAACATATATGAGAAGAACATAACCCGTGTCATTCCAACAACTGTTTTTAGAATAAATGTGTTTAGTTCCGATGCAAAGACCTTATCAGTGACTCAATATTAACGCCAAAATATGCAATCTTTAATGACTTGACAACAGCATCGTAATTATATCCCTTCTTAATAAGTCTATTCAAAGGTTTTGTAAGTTTCTGAGGTGAATACTGACACCTTTGTGCTTTATAAAGAATATTACCATAAAAAATTGGATGTGAAATACCTGAACGTATTAGAAGTCTGCATGTTGAGCTATATTTACGAATGATGTCTTTATACCGATGATAAAATTTAGTAAATGTTTTGACTAGTTTGTGATATCGAAAACCCTGGTGTAATAATTTTTCAGTAATACATAAATTTCTCTCGTTAAAATCG
Organism: Mytilus galloprovincialis; assembly: GCF_965363235.1. NCBI lineage: Eukaryota > Metazoa > Mollusca > Bivalvia > Mytilida > Mytilidae > Mytilus > Mytilus galloprovincialis. The sequence continues at coordinate 49,993,625 of NC_134846.1, forward strand.
AAAACATTGTTAAATACACGAGCGAATCGTACAAGTTGAGATATATAAACACCGTAAGATGGTGACAAGGGAACGTCACCATCTAAAAACGGATAATTAACGATAGGAAATGAAAAATCATCCCTTTTGTCATAAATTTTAGTATTCAGCTTTCCATTAGTGATATAGATATCAAGATCGAGAAAAGGGCAGTGGTCATTGTTAGTATTAGCTTTATTTAAAGTAAGTTCAACAGGATAAATTTCATTAATATACATACTGAAGTCGTCATTATTGAGAGCCAAAATATCATCCAAATATCTAAAAGTATTATTAAATTTGTTTATCAGATGTTGTTTCGATGGGTCTTTGCTTATTTTTGTCATAAATTGTAACTCATAACAATACAAAAACAGGTCCGCAATAAGTGGTGCACAGTTAGTCCCCATTGGAATTCCGATAATCTGACGATATACGGAATCCCCAAAGCGAACAAAAATGTTATCTAGTAAAAATTCAAGGGCATATATAGTATCAAAGCATGTCCAATTAACATAGTTTTTTTGTTTATTGCTACTAAAAAATGACCTAAAAGAGTTTGAACATATATATTCACATTCTGATTTTTTGAATGCCCATTTAATTAGGTGTGTGAATTTTTTCTTAATGAGAATGTGAGGCAATGTGGTATACAGGGTAGAAAAATCAAAACTTTGAACAGATTCAAAATCACCAATATAAGCATGCAATTTATCAAGTACTTCCAATGAGTTCTTGACACTCCAAAAGTAATTTATTCCACTATTTTCGAAGGCCTTATTTGAACAATTTATTATCAGGTTTTTAATTGTACCAAGTGTGCTGGTAAGAAGAATAGACAATTTAGTAGTTGAACAATGGCTTGAAGACGAAATAAATCTATATTTGTAAGGGTTTTTGTGTAGTTTCGGAAGCCAATACATAGTTGGGACTTTCATTGTATTTGGCTCTGCTTGTAAAGCGGTGGCTAAAAGTTTATGTTTGTTACAGATTTCGTTTTCTGAAAATGGAGTCAGTTGGAATGTTGGTGAATTGGTGATTTCCTTTTTCAGAACCTCAATGTAAAATTTACGTCAAACAATAATAATATTATTAGCAGCTTTATCTGCCGGGACAAAAACAAATTCCTTGGCTAGTTCTTTTAGTTTATGTTTGATACGAGAAATAGGTTTATTGTGGTTATTGTTTATAGTAAAATGTTCTTTAAAATGTTGAATACGTATATCAACTATCTTAATTACTGAATTAAAAAAAGAGTCCAAAGATTTTTTGTCAGCTTTTTCCCGTTTTATCCATTTCATACAGTAAGTATGGAGTGAGTCGTGGATGATATTACGACACTCATTCCAATTAATAATTGACGGGGGACGATATTTAGGTCCTTTACTGAGGAATGATTTTAACTCTCGGTCTTGAACGATGTTAAGATCTCCTGTTATAACATGGGAAATGGGTCCATAAATGTATGCGGAATTACTACAATTACATGAAGTAGGTGCATTTTCACTGATATTAGCATCTTTACACAATTGGTTATAATAAACACAAATTTCCGGGTAGATTTCTTGTAAATATAACAAATAAGAGGTAGCTCAGTATTGTCAAAATATCCAGGAATTTGTTCTTTAACAGAATGGTCGTTAAATATACCGGCAATATTTACAAAATCAAAGCCTTTATTGACATACTTAATTTTAATAAAATGTTTTTTATGATCTTCAGGGCGATCAATTTTGGGAAATAATTTAGAATAACAATATGCCATAATAATTTGAACAATTTCATACTTAGGACTGCTATATGAAATTGTGTTGCAATCCTCCAAAAAATTATTTAACTTATTAACCGGTAACGAACAGAGTTTTGTTAACAGATAATGTCTGCCGTTGTTTTTTGAAATAGAAATTAGGTCCGAAATATTGGTATGATTGGCGCGAAATTTTCTTTGATTGCGATTTGTTCTACGACCGTGAGAACGTTTTTTACGAACAGTTTTAGAAACTATATCCAAAATGTTAACGGAATTGGTTCTAGATATATTACCAATTCCCATGATATTATCATTTAGACCGAGAGGGTAAACTGTCTGTAATTTTTTAATCCAATTTAATTCAATTATTTTCCGTGATCGTACAAACTTTGAATGCGATTCACCAGGCTGCTTATTTACAACTTCTAAAGGTTGAACTGCTAAATATTTAAAAGGATGGTTGTGCTTCTTAAGGTGTTGGTAAATAATACTTTTGAATTTATTAAGTCTTTTAAAACGATACAGATGTTCTTGAGTGCGTTTAGATAAATATCGTCCAGTTTCTCCTACGTACTGAATACCACACCCCGGTTTGTTTCATGTGAGTAAATAAATAATACTGTTTGTTTTTCAAGTTATATCAGTTTCAAAATTTAAAGAAAATGTGCGACCATTAAACGTGGACCTCACCGTATTGTTGGTGGAAAGACGGGGACATGTAAGTCATTTTTTGGCATGACACTTATCGATAGAAGGGTAACCACGATTTTTATTGTTGAAAATGTTAGCGATGGTAGTATTTTTAGATAACCGATTTTGAAGATTGAGACGTGTGGATACCCTTTGAACAAGTTTAGTATTTAGTAATTTTCCATTTCTAAGCTTTATAATTGTTTTGTTAGTGAATTATATAATAAAGGAGCAAAGATTGGCGTCCAGAATATGAACCAGCATACAATAATTGAAGTTATATAAAATGGATAAATTTGTTCGGCTAAAAATGACAAACGCTATCAGTATTAAATAGTAGAATGGGGCTGAATATTGAGATACTACTTTTTGATAAATATTCCTAAAGTAATGAATTAGAGCAGTTCTCGCTCGGACACACACACCATAATCTAGTATATTATAAGAGCATAAACCTGAAGCACGGGGAAGCACTCTACTGCCTCTACACGGCACTAAAGACAAACTCTGTAAAAAATAAAATTGAGAATGGAAATACAATATTTGATATTAACTAAAGGTTATGGTTTACTTGAGCCTTTCTCTATATAGTAATATTTTAATCTATAATTTATTTTTATCAAGGTTCTGTAAATATGATCTCCTCACATCATTGGCATGAATCAGTTCGAAAATACACCGAAGGGTTCAATGTAGTTCAACTTTAGATGCGTATGTTAACGTTAGGTGCTAGAGGCCTATTCCTCAACATTTTCCATTTTATAATTGATATTAACAATATTTATTTTTAATTATTAAAGCCTATTTCCTACATTAGATGTTTTATAAATTTAACAATATTTTTTAGGAACAGTTTAAATGTGACGCGTTAAAATGTGCCCTAACCTTGAAATATTTCACTACTATTGAATTCTTCTCATGTTCCATACCCTCGGAACTTCAATTTTCAGATTTTTTAAATTGAAAATTTTAATTTCGGATCATTCAGGCTACTTACTTATTTAAAAAGTACTTATACACATTTTATCCTGGACACTTTTATTCATTCAAATTAAACTGTAATGGTACATCTATATCAACTGCTATCCTCGATCTGGTATGCCTAGTATTGTTCATCAAAAAGTCGATTCTTTCTGAATAGAGGAATGGAATGTGAGTTTTAACTTTTCTTCCATTTATAAAAGAGGGGTGAAAAACACCCAAAGGGACTTTCTAACTCACAATTCGAAAACAAACTGACAACGCCACGGTTAAAAAAGATAGACAAACAGTCAAACAATAGTACATTCATTGGAAATTTGAATGCTCTTCAACCTTCTTTTGGTTTTCTAGATATTTTGATCTGAGCGTAACTGATGAGTCTTATAGACGAAACGCGCGTCTCGCGTATTAAATAATAAGCCTGGTACCATTGATAACTATATTCATGTTTTAATGTGTTAAATCATTGTTATCGATAGCAAATGTTAATCACAATTAAGGTAGAGCCAGCTAAATCAAAGAACTATTCGTTGCTCTGATTGTGATGTTTCGCAATTCATAATACTTTGGGTTTTTTTGCAAATCTTCTATTATTAATTTTATAGGTCTTGAGTGTACAGATGTAATGTCATTTCAAACACACGTGCATATTGCTTGCTTTGATCAAATCGGTCAAAATTAATTGACAAAACTTTGTGACAGGAATACAGTATATATAAATGCAAGAACATTCAGGACCGAAAAATTATTTAACAAATAACTTTCAAGATATAGTTGACTTTAAAGCCGTCGGAGGAACGTGTATCAGATAGTGACTGGTGTGGGAGAAAACGCGTTAATGAAATACTAAATGAAAATCATTCATCATTTTAGCAGAATTTTTTTTTTATAATATACAGCCCGTAACAGAGAAGTGATCGAATTGATGTTTCTTTACCGTCAAAATTAGCTACGTTATCGACAAACTTAATTGAGTAGTGACCGAACTATTGGTACTTTAACGTTAAAAAGATTGACAATGCTGACAAACTTTCATGTGTCGATAATCAAGTTTAATACCGATAATATTGAAAATAATTCTAATAATATGAAACAAAATATGTCCATGCACCATTTCGATTGGGCGAAAAGTAGTCATTTCTTCAAAGTCAGAACAGAAAAAAAAGATTTATGGAAGGACGTCTTGATAGTATCATTTACTTTACAATTTTACCCAAAACTAAAAGAAATATACTGGTAAACAATTAAAAAGGTGTTTGATAAGAATGAAGTCCTTTTTTCGGACTACAATGTGTACCGTATGTGTGATGAATTTGAATTCAATCAATAACTTTGAAATGTTTTCTCATATGTATACACAAAAGGGAGGACTGGTATTTGTACTTCTGTTAGAATATGTCTTCGTCCGTTTCACATGCCAAACTTTTTTCTAGTACTGTATGGGACGATTCTGTACTCATACTTCACGCGTAGTTGAGTACAAGTGTCCTCGTAGTGAACGCACCCGACTACACGTGCAGTAAAAAGTGTACTCTTACAATGTACGTCGGATACCGGGCAGTTTCTTTGTTATATCTGTATTTTATCAAATACATGTACATGTTAATATTTACTTAATATTAAATAGGTAAAATTATTGCTGAGAGCCTGTTCAGGGTTTCTTTCTTGTGTATGATTATATAATTTTTCACATGCCTGAACTCATTGACGATATTAGAAAAAAAATAGATTTCTAGTTCGGGTTTGAAAAAGAAATCTCGCCTTTTCTTGAGCCTGTTTTGTACATTTAGTTTAACAGATATGATCCAATGGAAATTTTCACATGGAACCTTCGGTAAATAGGAAAATGAAAAGATAAGGGGTAATTTACAGAGAGACCACACTCCATCCATGAGAAAAACGGAGGGAATTTAAAAATCTAGAGGTCTCCACAAGGCTTTCAACAAGGATGGAATGGAACTCCTTCTGAAAAGCTCTAAATCGCCCCAACGTGTACATACGTTTGGTCATCTAGAGATTCTGGTTTCTCTTTTTGTGTGTCATAAACATTCAATTCGGATTTGAATTTAATTTACCGAAACATTTCCGTACATTAAATCTTAGGACGGTCAGAACATTTTAAGGACGCAACAGATCGAAGTACAATTTTAAGTAGTTCATAGGTTTGCAATAATTCAGCTTCCTGTACATGTTCATGAAGTTCTAAATTTTGAATGTTGATTTCTTTAAAAAAAACACCATTTTTTACAATAAAATATCTCAAAATGTCCGTTAACAATGGAAAAGTTTGACCATGAAAAATCACATATCTGAGAAAAGCAGTCGTTTAATTGATTATAAGAAAGTTTCAGTATATCATTTCAAATTTCTTTAATTTGAGAGTTTTCCTTTAGATACAAATGTAGCTCCAGGTCTGATGGTGAAATAAAAATGAATATCTCAGAAAGTGGTGAATTAGTTTCCAGAAATGACAGATGAATCGGGCCAAGCTTAGTAACTTACAGTAAACAGACTACTGTAACATTGACGCACTCGTCGAACTGTTTAAAAGATTTGTGTTTATGACCAAAAATTTATATACAACTTCATTTATAAATTCATCTAAATTTCATAGCGCGTCGTCACAATAATGAAAGTTATAAAAAAAAATCTATAACCAGCAGATCTACATGTATACTTCTATAAAGAAAGTATTATTGTACAAAAGGGTATTTACATGTATTATAAAATGGTCCTAACTATAGAATAGATAGTTTACCAAAGAAATCTTAAACGGAAGTTTCGACAATTTTAAACAGAAGAGATTTGAAAATAAATTTAACCTTAAATAAACACTGAAATAATTTTAATACCTCGAAGGTGTAAAGAATAAACCAACAATCTCAATCTTTAAAAGTGTCTTCATTGCACTAACCGACGAGTTCATGTTTACAGTAGAAATAATGGATGTGACTCCAATAAATTCATTATCATTGTAGTCATGAATATTTATCGCTTATATTAAATTGATAAAGATTTTATCGAGGTCGCACCAACTGTTTCTACAGCTAAAGCTAGGTTCACACTGCCGATCAGATCAACTCGATCAAGCCCGATCAAGACAAATTACGTGATCGGGAGACTGGTCTGACTCAATCGACAAGGATGTTCGGGTAAGTCTACATCATCATCGATCTGACTACATGTCAAAAACTCTCGGTTAAGGACCGAGAAGCAAGTCACTCGAGAAGAAATCGATAATTCGTCGAGTACGTAGAGATCGAGATTGATCGGGAAAGGATCGTGTAGAGATCGAGATTGGTCGGAATACAACGTAAATTTTGTTGTATTTCGATACACGATCCTTTCCAGATCAATTCGACCGCTACTCGACGAATTCTCGATCTCTTCTCGAGTGACTTTCTTCTCGTTCCTTACTCGATTGTTATTTTACATGTCAAAAACTCTCGGGTAGATGGTCAGATCGATGAAGAGTAGGGTAGACTATCCCGAACATCTTTGTCGATTGAGTCAGACTAGTCTCCCGATCACGTAATTTGTCTTGATCGGGCTTGATCGAGTTGATCTGATCGGCAGTGTGAACCTAGCTTAAGATCAGTTACATGTAACATGATCTCGTCGATTCGCACGACGAAGCCATTGTTTATGACATAACACACATTCTAGATTATGTATTTTTGTTTCCGTCAGTTCGAAAGTATTTGATCATTTCAACTCCTTTGTATTTCATAATATGTGTCATGAACAAAGACATATGTTCGATTGAATAATGATTTCCCCGTAACAAATGATAGAAATTTCGGAGATCCCGTATTTGATTCTTTACCGTTAAAATACTAGTGTGAAGCTAATGAAAATGCCAATGACAGAGGTTGATTATAAAAAATGTTTTACTGTGTTAAAAAAACTTCGACTTAAACAATGAAAACTTACACGTTGGACAAGAAATATTTTGTCGATGAAGAAAATTAAATTATGTCACTTCTGAAATAAGTTTGTCGATAACGTAACTTATTCTGACGGTAAAGAAACGCGAATTCGATCACTACTCTGTTACGGGCTGTACCAAATACGAAAACGAATAAATGGCAGGATCCGACCCCTATAAAATGATGGTAGCGACTTTTATATTCAAAGTAATATAATAAATTGCAGATCAGATTTGAATTGACAAGAATTAAAATGACAATTCAGAAACCATGCTAAAAAGAAACGATACTTGCAAATTGTATCTTTCTTAACTTGATAAAGTGATTTTTACCTGGAGTACATTAAAGTCGAAAACTAAACGGCTTTTATACATTGAATACTTTAAGTACGGGTGATTAAGTTACACTACAAAAATGACAGCAAAATAAATTATGTAAGTCGAAATCCTTTCATGTTGTACCAGTAAATCCAATATAGTCATCTTAATCGAATAAGTTAATATCATAAATCAGTAAGCTATTTCATACACGGTGGTCCAAACATGCCAAAACCTCTTAATAGTTTCGAATACGCTCCGCATATCTCTCAAAGTCACCTAAGTGATAGCATCGATTCAATTACATGAAGTGGGATTTATAATTTAAGGATGCGATATGATCCAAATACAATGTAAAAAAATAAATGATTAGGATATTTACAACAAACAACTACGACAGTTGGAAGGCAGAGTATTGAAGTAAAACATATTCGTTTGTCATCTGTGTTCATCGATTTATTACATATGGATAAGCATTTAATTCCTCTATGTTTTACTACCTCTGCATATCAAAACTGGGACCAATGATTCAGCACATATTTGTCACGTACGTCCTAAACTATTCTTATGCTGCAGAACACAGCGTCATACATACAAAGCTGTAGTACCTTTTTTTCAAACTTTTTTTCTCGATGTATCCAATTATTTAAAACATGTGCGCGAATCTTTTGTTGTCAATTGTTTCCTTGTATTCAAAGGGGAAATAGCTACGATATTGACATTGCAAGTTGAGATGGTTATGCAAAATGTCTGTTTAAAACGTTTACAAAAATGAAATACCGGTAAAGAAAATGAGCAATAATATAAAGAAGCTAAAATATAAAGAAAAGTGAATACTGGACACAAAAAATAAACGGAGACAAATTACCTTGCAAATAACGGATATGTATTCAAACAGGCATAGAAAAATAAAGACAGACATCCCGACTCTTTATCATTTATATCTTCAAATTACAAAGCACGGTCTTCTTAAACCATTATGTTATGGACATACTCTTGTGTAGCGTGTACGGTTGAGATTTCAAATTTTAAGCTGATAAAACCCAGATAAATTAAGGCAACAGTAGTATACCGTTATTCAATAGTCATAATTCCATTAAACCAAAACCAATCAGGGTAACAAATCAAAACGAAGGAAACACATTAATCTATAAGAATATTATAAAAACAAAGGAATTTGAAATTGTTTCAGGACAAAGCAAACAAATTTCTAAATCAAAAGTGAGCTTTCTTCCAACTGGGGCCTAAAGATATACTAAATGTCATAATTTTTTTTGCGCATATTAAAATCGCACTCATGAGAACTGCAGATGAAGCTACTAAAAATAGTTTATGGTATATTTAAGATACAAAAACACATCACCTTAAAGTTGTTTCATTTTTAATATTCCTATTGAACCCACTTTAATTCTCTTACCATTCACCATACATGTTTTCTATGACAAATCACAACACATCTTTTGTATTTGAACATTTGTTGAAGAAAAGGGTATATTTTAACAAAGCAGCAGGTACATAATGTGTCATTACCCTATAATATAAAGTTGTAATGCATGTTCTTCATGATCAATTTCACAATTTAGATAAAACCATCTATGTTTTTCAATAATATATTGATAATTATTTTTAAACATTTTCTACTTCATTATTAAAATAAAGACATGAAAACACAATAAAAATTGTAAAGTTATACAAATTCATGTTTGGTTCAGTTGTCCTAGAAAAAAAGATAATAAAAAGATGACACCAAAAGGGAGGGTACTAAAACCAGAAGTCAAAGAAAGATAGACATTACTATGGAAAAAAAGATAGAAAGTAAAACAAGTCTAAGAAAATTCTCAAAGATAAGGCATCAAAACTTGTAAAAGATTTAGGATCCAGCATCTTAAAAGGGGACAATGTTTGGAAATATCTTCGTAACTAGCACTAATTTTGTTCTATAATTGTAAAAACAAGGCTTTGTCGATGTAAAAAAGAACAAAACTGGGTCTGGACTTGTATCATTGATATAGGAAGATGTGGTGTGAGTGCCAATGAGCCAACTCTCCATCCAAATAACAATTTAAAAAAAGTAAACCATTATAGGTCAATGCACGGCCTTCAACACGGAGCCTTGGCTCACACCGAACAACAAGCTATAAAGGGCCCCAAAATTACTAGTGTAAAACCATTCAAACGGGAAAACCAACGGTCTAATCTATATAAAACCAGATGCTCCGCAGGGCGCAGCTTTATACGACCGCAGAGGTTGAACCCTGAACGGTTTGGGCAAGTATGGACACAACATTCAAGCTGGATTCAGCTCTAAATTTGGATTGTGATTAAATAGTTGACACAGCATATGTTTCGGACACAGAATGAATGTGGTCTAATGAACTTAAAATATTTTTTTTGCCTTTGAGCAATTCACTATGCTGTTGAATATTAATCCTCTCAAAAAAATGTTTGAAGAAATTTTTCTTTTTATTTATGAAATTTGAAATGAGAATAATTTAACCCCCCCCCCATTTTTTTTCACATCCCCCTTTCCCTTTTTCCAAAACTGATCTCAATTCCAATTTCTAATGGAGTTTGCAACAATAACTACTCATTTAAATACATCATAAAATATTAAAATGTAACAAAAGGTGCTTGTTATCACTGAATGGTAAAGATTGTTTTGATTTATCAGTTGGTAGTAAAAGTGAATATACATTGTATATTGTATAAAACAATGATTTAAGTTGATTCAACTACTATTCTGGACAAAGAAAGATAACTCCAATCAATTGAAAATTTCTTGCTATTGCACAATATTGCGCCATACTGTGCAATTGAAAATATTTGCTATTGCACAATACTGTGCAATTGACGATTTCTTGCTATTGCGCAATACTGTGCAATTGAAAATTTCTTGCTATTGCACAATACTGTGCAATTGAAGATGTCTTGCTATTGCTGAATACTGTGCAATTGAAAATTTCTTGCTATTGCACAATACTTAATATAATAATTTTGGATCCTGATTTGAACCAACTTGAAAACTGAGCCCATAATCAAAAATCTAAGTACATGTTTAGATTCAGCATATCAAAAAAGCCCAAGAATTCAATTTTTGTTAAAATCAAACTTAGTTTAATTTTGGACCCTTTGGACTTTAATGTAGACCAATTTGAAAACGGGACTAAAAATTAAGAATCTACATACACAGTCAGATTTGGCATATCAAAGAACCCCAATTATCAAATTTTTGATAAAATCAAACACAGTTGAATTTTGGACACCGATTTGGACCAACTTGAAAACTGGGCCAATAATAAAAAATCTAAGTACATTTTTAGATTCAGCATATCAAAGAACCCCAAGGATTCATTTTTTGTTAAAATCAAACTAAGCTTAATTTTGGACCCTTTGGACCTTAATGTAGACCAATTTGAAAACGGGACCAAAAATTAAGAATCTACATACACAGTTAGATTCGGCATATCAAAGAACCCCAATTATTCAATTTTTGATGAAATCAAACAAAGTTCAATTGTGGACCCTTTGGGCCCCTTATTCCTAAACTGTTGGGACCAAAACTCCCAAAATGAAACCCAACCTTCCTTTAGTGGTCATAAACCTTGTGTTTAAATTTCATAGATTTCTATTTACTTATACTAAAGTTATGGTGCGAAAACCAAGAATAATGCTTCCTTGGGGCCCCGTTTTGGTCCCTAATTCCTAAACTGTTCAGACCTCAACTCCCAAAATCAATCCCAACCTTCCTTTTGCGGTCATAAACCTTGTGTTTAAATTTCACTGATTTCTATTTACTTAAACTAAAGTTATAGTTCTAAAAACCAAGAAAATGCTTATTTTGGGCCCTAATTCCTAAAATGTTTGGACCAAAACTCTCAAAATCAATCCCAACCTTCCTTTTGTGGTCATAAACCTTGTGTTAAAATTTCATAGATTTCTATTCACTTTTACTAAAGTTAGAGTGCGAAAATTAAAAGTATTCCAACGACGCAGTCAACGTGATACCAATATACGACCAAAAATTTTTTAATTTTTGCAGTCGTATAAAAACGAGAAACAAGAAACAAGTCTAAATTACATAAACAAACGACAACTACTGTACATCAGATTCCTGGACTTGCATCATTGCATGCAATTGAAAATATTCTTTATACAATGAGTTTTGTATAATTTCAAACATTAGGTCAATAAGAAGTGACAACTCAGCTGATGTAAAAATTGCTTGCACAATAAAACTCAACATTATCAAACTCAAGACCAAATTTAAAATTATTCCCTTTCATAGAAGCCAGGAAAATGTACACCAAAATTTTCGTTTGTAAAATTCAACGTATCAACAATTAGTAAGCGACTGCACAGCAGATGATGTAACTACTTTTATGCTGCAACTCAAAATTATCAACTAAATGTAAAATTATTCAGTTCCGTATAAAAGCTAAGAAAAGTATAACCAATTTTGTTTGTGCTCAATGAGTGTTGTAAAATTACTAACTATTGGCAAGCAGACATTACCTGCAAGACAGATCTACAAATTGCACATAAGCGTTAAATCAGCTTAGAAAACTGCATCTAGAACCTAATAAAACTTTTATGAAAGCTTTCTACCAAAGGTCTTTCAAACCAACAGAATGGCAGACTAAGTCAAACTGTTACTAGTCCTGCTTTTACTATTGACAATGCAATTTAAAACAAGATGTGTCAAAACGACACGAATGGCCCCCCCGTCTCAAAAAGTTGAAAAATCTGCAATTTCAATAACACATGTGGACACAAACATCAAAAATCAGCTCAAAATCTGGAGGTATAAAGAAAAATGTCTGTATAACTGTGATTTTCAACAATTTTTTAAAGTTGTAAACCCTTAATTTTGGAACAAAACTTAAACTTGATCTGTAACTCATCATGGTTAGCTCACATATCAAAAATCCGCCCAATATCTAAACATTTAGAAAAAAGGTCAGTATAACTGTGATTTTCAAAAATTTATCAAAGTCCATTGCCAAAATTACAGCAAAAATTAGCCCAGCGGAAAGAAACTTAAACTTGATCTGTAACTCATCATGAGTAACTAACATACCAAAAATCTGCCCAATATCTGAAAGCATTTAGAATTAAAGACTGTAAAACTGTGATTTTCAACAATTTATCAAAGTCCATAGCCCGTAATTTCGGCAAAAATTAGCCGAATAGAACAAAACTTAAACTTGATCTGTAACTCATTTTGTTTAACTCACATGCCAAAACTCATCGCAATGTCTGAAAGCGTTTGGAAAAAAAGTCTGTATTACTGTGATTTTCAACAATTTATCAAAGTCCATAGCCCGTAATTTTGGCAAAAATTAGCCGAGCAGTAAAAAAATTACACTTAATCTGTAACCCATCATGGTTAACTCGCATATCAAAAATCAGCCCAATATCCGAAGGCATTTAGAAAAAAACTCTGTATAATGGTTTGTTGCAGAATGACGGAATTACTGAATTACTGAATTACGAACAAGGGTAAAACTATATTGCACCAACAACTTTGTTGCTGGGCCATAAAAAAGTTATTGGTATATCTCTATTAATGAACTGCACCTTCATGTGATAGTTATTTTTAAACATTTTCTGAAGTGACAAAACCATGCAAAAGTTTTATGAAGTGAAAAGACTATAACTGAGGTAGTGAGCCAAATAATCCAAAGAGAAATGAGAGGTGTTGATGGCAATACAACTGATTTACCTAATAACATTGATCTACCAATAGGAGTTCCCATTAAAAGAGGGAAGAAAGTTACCAGAGGGACAGTCAAACTCATAGATCAAAAATAAACTGACTAGCCATGGCTAAAAATAAAAAGACAAACAGACAAATAATAGTAAAGGAGACACAACACAGAAAACTAAAGACAAAGCAACACGAACCCCACCAAAAACTGGGGGTTATCTCAAGTGCTCCTGAAGGGTAATCAGATCCTGCTCCACATGTGGCACCCGTGGTGTTGCTTATGTTATTACAAATCCGGTAAATAGTCTAATTCGGTAGGTCACATTCGTGAAAAGGGAAGGGTATTATAGTTACAACATAAAGAAAATGATCTAGTCCAAAACTATAACAATTTATACAAAAATAAAAGAAACAGTTCAATTTAGTCCCTTCCTCACCAAAGGGAGACAAAAACTACAAAAATTCTTTTGCATGTTCTCACAAACATATCTTTCATTAAACCTTCTTTTCTTTATGTGTGAACATAAAACCATTAACACCTTTTACATTTTATCTGAAGGTCATTTCAACCATCATGATGTGTTTGCTTGGCAAATTAATCATTTAGGCAATGTATTAATGGAACCAATTGTAAATATGTTATGCTTTAATGACAAATACTACAGACAAACAAATGAATTATCAATGAAGTTTATGGACCATTTCTTCCTTTGTGATCAAATGGTTTGTCTTATTGACTAACTGCATGAGAGAGTTTATATTATGAGACCAGTCATTCAAGATGTCATTAGGATCTTTCTGTTGTTGGAAGTTAATAATGCCATCTAGTCTGTCAATCTTGGCTTGTACTGTTTTACTGACTACCAGATTTGACAGAAACTCTTCTGTCTCCTGCAAAATAAACACATAACAGTCACTTAATGTTGGTAAAGATTAGCCAATTTATTATCAATAATGTATGAAAAATGACCACAATATCACTAAAGATGTATTAAAAAAATATGATTATCTAAAGATCACTGGAGTTTGGTGAAATTGCTATATTTTTTTGAAGATTTTTTAATTGTGAACTGTTTATATATGCTTTGTTTTTATTGAGGGCTGTTAGAAAATACAATGTACCCCACATGAAAGTCATTTTTTTTTTTAATTTATGTGGTTGGTTGTATTTGACATACCAAAAAGCAAAGGGAGTGCTGTTCTTATTTATTTTTATTTCTGTGGGTGGTGGTGGTTAAAAAAGGTGCCATCCCTGGAGGGGAGATAGTATTTTCTTGAAAAGCACTGATGAAAAACAATCAGTTGTGGAGAGTTGTCTCATTGGCAATCGTATGACATTTTCTTTTTTATAGTTATGTTGAAATAAAAAATTATTTGTCACAAATAATCCAATGAAAATAATGCATTCAGTATTTCAATCAGAACTAAGACTCTTCACAAAGAATATTTTGTCATGTTTGTAGCCACCACTAAATTGTGAATAACTTACTGCTTCAGCTAGATCTAATAATTCTGCCATTCTCTTTGCTCTGACTCTAGTGTAGTACTTTGCCATAACTCGTATGTTCTGAAAGCACAAATATTTGAAACCTGTCAATACATTTATTTATTGATCATAGATTGTATAATAATATAATTTGATATAGTTTTTTGCACAGTGAAAAGTATAGGAATGAAAAGACCAACAAAAGGCAAAATTGAACATACATAAATAATTATAATAACTATTGTTTTTCAGGCCCCTATTGGTAAGAATTTAGATGCCTTCCTCTATATGTATTTATCCCTCGTCAGAATAATAAATTTCAAACAATGCCTTTTCTGATGGGGATTAATCCAGATACTAGTATGTACAACTCAAAGCATCAATTATAGAGCCATTTTTTTTTTAACTAATACTGTAAATTCAAATATAAATGCAATTTTTGATGAATGGAAAAAAAAACTATTTAAGAGATAACTGTATTGTATTTGAAGCTTTAAGGACGTCCATTGGTAGTTTTACTGTCTCAAATTTAGTTTACCTGGCGACGCATAGCGGAGACAGGTAAATGGGTATTTGAGACAGTAAAACTACCGATGGACGTCCGCAAAGCTTCAAATACAATACAGTTATCTCAATTCTAATGCAAAACAAGTTCATAATCAAATTTCAATCAATATTTCAGTGTAAAATCTTCAATAAAGTAAATTCCGCGAAAAGATGTTATCTTCTTTGGTCCATACACTAGGTGACGTCATAGGTATGCTTCCGGCGTCAAACATAAACACCGGGCGTTTTCTGGCTTCTGTGCCACTTTAGAATGTAATAAAATTTGATAAAAAGAAGATTTTTAGGTGCAACATATTAGTTTTTTCGCTTATTACTGTAGAAATTACATGTCAATACATTCAGCAATTCAAAATGTCGGCTTCCTTAGTTACAGAAAAGGAGATAGAGAATTTTACGCTTACTGTCATCCAATTAGGACTATTGATACAAAATAATTGCATTAGAATACAGTGTTACCTGCCTAATCCGACATCTTGGTATTCTAACATCCTGCTTTAATCAACACATTTTCATGGTCCCAAAATATGCCTATCTTTGCAGAAAAAAAACTCCAGAGTATTCTGACACCCTGCAATATCCGACATTTTTTCTGGTCCCCCAGTGTGTTGAATTAGGCAGGTTACACTGTATTAGTATTACTATATTCAACCAGTCACATTATTTGCAATAATAAAAACCTAAAAAAAGTAAATCAGAACTGATTTTTAAATATTAGTACTAACATGTTCAACAACTCTGTTTTTAAAGTCTGTCCATCTTTTAGCTCCTCCCTCTAGTTTTGTATTAAATACATGTGTTGCAGGACTGGATGCTGAGCCAAACTTTAGTTCTGCTTCATAAGTACCACATAGCTGTTTCCAGTTTATAATTTCTGTGGTTGTAAAGCACTTCAGTAACTCTCTGTAGAAAATAAATAATTTAAGATACAATCTTCTAAAAAAAATAATATCTGAATTCAAATCATTCTTATGAAAAGGAAGAAGGTATGTATGATGTGGATATTTTCAATCTTTTAAATTGCAAAAAAATACCAATAATTTGCTTCTTTCTGCACACCCAAATTTTGAAGATGTTTCTTTTATTATTGTTTTTAACATAAAAATATTTTATTATATTGTCAATATATATAGATTTATAAAACTGGTTAAAATTTTGTTGGTTGTGAGGATGTTATATGTTATATGTGAAATTCTATTTTTTAATCTGTTATACATGTAGGTGGTTTTTTGTATGGCTCTAAGAACATTAAACGGTGAGGTGGAAATACAAATTTTAATATTATTGAAGGTATGCTTTATTTTTCCACTTTACACTTAGATGACTTGACTGTGGTTTTCTGCAGCAATAAGCCAAAATTTCCCATCAGTGGAACAGTTTGATTTTATAGAACAAATTGCTGTTTGGTTAGAATTTTGAAAAAACTGCAATAGGTTGAGAGGAACATGAACAGGCAAGTTACAGTCACACATAAAGCAAACAATTTTGATATCAATGTAAGTCATGTAAGTACAGAAAATTCAGAAATTGTTGCGTGCATTTATTATTGTCATTTTAGACTAAAATGCAATTTTAATTTTTGCGATATTCAGAAAAATCCTGTTTGATTCATATAAAACTAGATGTGTCAAAGCGACACGAATGTCCCCGTCTCAAAAAGTTGAAAAATCTGCAATTTCAATAACACATGTGGACACAAACATGATGGTGGTCTCACATATCAAAAATCAGCTTAAATCTGGTGGTGTATAGAAAAAAAGTCCGTATAACTGTGATTTTCAAACATTTTACAATGTCCAAAGCCCATAATTTTGGCAAAAATTAGAGGAGTGGAATGAAACTTAAACTTAATATATAACTCATCATGAGTAACACCATACCAAAAAACCAGGTGCTCCGCAGGGCGTAGCTTTATACGACCGCAGAGGTTGAACCCTGAACGGTTGGGGCAAGTATGGACACAACATTCAAGCTGGATTCAGCTCTAAATTTGGATTGTGATTAAATAGTTGACACAGCATAGGTTTCTGACACAGAATGAATGTGTTCTAATGAACTTAAAATTTTTGTTTTCTCTTCGAGCAATTCACTATGCTGTTGAATATTAATCCTCTCAAAAAAATGTTTGAAGAAATTTTCTTTTTTATTTATGAAATTTCAAATGAGAAAAATTAAACCCAATTTTTTTAATCACATCCCCCTTTCCCTTATTCCAAAACTAATCTCAATTAAAATTTCTAATGGAGTTTGCAACAATAACTACTCATTTAAATACATCATAAAATATTAAGATGTAAAAAAACTGCTTGTTATCACTGAATGGTAAAGATTATTTTAATTTATCAGTTGGTAGTAAAAAGTGAATATACATTGTATATTGTATATAACAAAGATTTAAGTTGATTCTGGACAAAGAAAGATAACTCCAATTAAAAAAAAATCTTGCTATTGCACAATATTTTGCAATTAGATATTTCTTGCTTACTATTCTGGACAAAGAAAGATAACTCTAATTAAAAAAAAATTTGCTATTTCACAATATTGTGCAATTAGATATTTCTTGCCATTGCACAATACTGTGCAATTGAAAAGACTTGCTATTGCACAATACTTAATATAATAATTTTAGATCCTGATTTGGACCAACTTGAAAACTGGGCCCATAATAAAAAATCTAAGTACATTTTTGGATTCAGCATATCAAAGAACCCCAAGATTTCAATTTTTGTTAAAATCAGACTAAGTTTAATTTTGGACCCTTTGGACTTTAGTGTAGACCAATTTGAAAACCGGACCAAAAATGAAGTATCTACATACACAGTTAGATTTGGTATATCGAAGAACCCCATTTATTAAATTTTTGATGAAATCAAACAAAGTTTAATTTTGGACCCCGATTTGGACCAACTTGAAAACTGGGCCAATAATCAAGAATCTAAGTACATTTTTAGATTCAGCATATCAAAGAACCTAACTGATTCATTTTTTGTCAAAATCAAACTAAGTTTAATTTTGGACCCTTTGGACCTTAATGTAGACCAATTTGAAAACGGGACCAAAAGTTAAGAATCTACATACACAGTCATGACAGTTAGATTCAGCATATCAAAGAACCCCAATTATTCAATTTTGATGAAATCAAACAAAGTTTAATTTTGGACCCTTTGGGCCCCTTATTCTGTTGGGACCAAAACTCCCAAAATCAATCCCAACCTTCCTTTTATGGTCATAAACCTTGTGTTTAAATTTCATAGATTTCTATTTACTTATACTAACGTTATGGTGCGAAAACCAAGAAAAATGCTTATTTGGGTCCCTTTTTGGCCCCTACTTCCTAAACTGTTGGGACCTAAACTCCCAAAATCAATACCAACCTTCCTTTTGTAGTCATTAACATTGTGTTTAAATTTCATTGATTTCTATTTACTTAAACTAAAGTTATAGTGCGAAAACCAAGAAAATGCTTATTTGGGCCCTTTTTGGCCCCTAATTCCTAAAATGTTGGGACCAAAACTCCCAAAATCAATACCAACCTTCCTTTTGTGGTCATAAACCTTGTGTTAAAATTTCATAGATTTCCATTCACTTTTACTAAAGTTAGAGTGCGAAAACTAAAAGTATTCGGACGACGACGACGACGACGCCAACGTGATAGCAATATACGACGAAAAATTTTCGTATAATAAGCCTAATATCTGAAAGCGTTTAGAAAAAAAGTCTGTATAACTGTGATTTTCAACAATTTAACTAAGTCCATAGCCCATAATTTTGGCAAAAATTAGCAGAGCGGAACCAAACTTAAACTTGATCTGTAACTCATCATGGTTAACTCACAAACCAAAAATCATCCCAATATCTGAAAGTGTTTAAAAAAAAACTCTGTATAATGGTTTGTTGCAGAATGATGGAATGACAGAATGACGGAATGACAGAATTTCGGACAAGGGTAAAACTATATGGCACCGACAACTTCGTAAAAATTCAAAATGCAAGTTTTTATTATTGCGATGATAACCCTGCCATAGTTTTCGCAATAATAAAAACATCACAATAATTTCTGTATTTATAGTATTCTTTTTATATTGACAAAATAATTTGACAAGCAAGAACAATAGAAACCTTACTTATATCTTGGTATATCTTCTAAATTCTTGTCATCTTTCACTCTGTGTATCAGATCAGACTGTTCATTATCAAATGGAGCTAATATTGCATACAACACTACATATCTTGATGCCTACAAGAAAAACAAAAAAAATATGATCAACTGGATTTCATTATTGAATTGTACCAGTTACAAATTAAAATTATTATGAAAGTACTCAAAATAAATTTCAGAATGCTTTTATCTGTGTTTTTTTAATTGTTTAGTTTGGTATATTTACTTCTTAAATAAGTGAAAATTATTCAACTTTCTCTACTTTTCAGACTTTAAACATTGTTAAAATATATTTATATTGACTCAATAAAATCATCATCAAACTGATATGGACGGATAGCAATGCAACTTTCTACAAAATACCATTGATCTATTACAATTGCAAAAAGTTCTTATCCTTGTTATCCAATTGAAACTAACTTAGGCAGAAAAGTCAACAAAGCCAGCAGACAAATATTCTATAAAGCCAATATATACATTTACATGTGAATTTTGAACAAAAACATACATTATTTACATAAATCTGTTCTAAACAAAAATATGATTACATGAATTTACATGTCATACCTCTTTCATTTTATCTTTATCATCTTTGATCTCTGGAGTCTGATAGACAGCATTATAATGTTTACAGATCTTCAAATAGGACCCCTCATGTTCATCTAATTCAATCATCAGTTGATAATACTTTAATTTGAGTTCCTGAAAGATATAAAACATCATATGAAAGATCATAGTGGAATTTAGAACAACAGAAATTCTTTTACATGGCCCATTTCCAGGCATAGGTCTCCATGATCTATATAGGATTTCATATGATAAAGTATGATATGGGACCAAGTCGGCCCTTAAATTAATTGTACCTCAACATTCTCAAATTGGTAAAATATATGCTTTATATATGGGTATGTACTTTAACACATCATTGAATTTACATTATTGATATAAGACATCATCTGTTCGCTAGCAATACTTCCAATTAAATTGCACTTCCTTTCATTATACATGTTATAAGCATAGTAACATAAAATCCTGAAAGTTTATTAGTAATACATTCTCAAAAAAATTTATTTAAGAAATAATTGATGCCAGCTATACTTTATTGTAGTTTTAACATGGGTAGGCATTATATTCGTGATTATTTTTGCCAGAGCGATAGCGAGGGCTAAAATAACACGAATATAATGCCTACCCATGTTAAAACTAAAATAAAGTATAGCTGGCATCAATTATTTCGATTCTGATTAGGACAATTACGGTAATTTCTATGTTCGCTGTGTATAAGTGTACGATCTTCGTGTAGGCTCTTCCAGCAACCTCGCTGGCGATTTTTATCCAACTAGTTCAAACCAGTTTAATTTCGCAAAGTTGTAGGTTTCTAAAATTCAAAATTGAAACAGAAATTAACAAATTAATTTATCAGTCTAACTAAAACAATATTTGAGTCACAATACAAGTGAAACTGCGAGCTACTGCTCACTGATGATACCCCCGCCGCAAGTGGATAATATTAATAGTGTAAAAATATGCAAGTGTTCGGTAAACAGGAAGTTGTCGAGTGATGAATCTGAAAACGCATCACACAGTATAGGTGACTTATAAAAATCCTGAAACCAAATTTCAGAAATCCTTGTATTGTAGTTCCTGAGAAAAATGTGACGAAAATTTTTAACTTGGTTATCATGTGTAAAATCATACAATTGTTCGGTAAACAGGAAGTTGTCGAGTGATGAATCTGAAAACGCATCACACGGTATAGCCGACTTATATTAATCCTGAAACCAAATTTCAGAATCCTTGTATTGTAGTTCCTGAGAAAAATGTGACGAAAATTTTTAACTTGGTTATCATGTGTAAAATCATACAAGTGTTCGGTAAATAGGAAGTTGTCGAGTGATGAATCTGAAAACGCATCGTACGGTATAGTTGACTTATATAAATCCTGAAACCAAATTTCAGAAATCCTTGTATTGTAGTTCCTGAGAAAAATGTGACGAAAATTTTTAACTTGGTTATCATGTGTGTATCATGTGTAAACTCATACAAGTGTTCGGTAAACAGGAAGTTGTCGAGTGATGAATCTGAAAACGCATCACACGGTATAGTTGACTTATATAAATCCTGAAACCAAATTTCAGAAATCCTTGTATTGTAGTTCCTGAGAAAAATGTGACGAAAATTTTTAACTTGGTTATCATGTGTGTATCATGTGTAAAATCATACAAGTGTTCGGTAAACAGGAAGTTGTCGAGTGATGAATCTGAAAACGCATCACACGGTATAGCTGACTTATATAAATCCTGAAACCAAATTTCAGAAATCCTTGCATTGTAGTTCCTGAGAAAAATGTGACGAAAATTTTCAACTTGGCTATCATGTGTAAAATCATACAAGTGTTCGGTAAACAGGAAGTTGTCGAGTGATGAATCTGAAAACGCATCACACGGTATAGCTGACTTATATAAATCCTGAAACCAAATTTCAGAAATCCTTGTATTGTAGTTCCTGAGAAAAATGTGACGAAAATTTTCAACTTGGCTATCATGTGTAAAATCAGACAAGTGTTCGGTAAACAGGAAGTTGTCAAGTGATGAATCTGAAAACGCATCACACGGTATGGCTGACATATATAAATGTTGATACCAAATTACAGAAAGGGTGGATGTGTAGTTCCTGAGAAAAATGTGACGAAAGTTTCATGGGACGGACTGACTGACGGACTGACGGACTGATGGACGGACAGACAGAGGTAAAACAGTATACCCCCCCTTTTTTAAAGCGGGGGTATAATAACAGAAAATTTATATTACAACAGTCTTTTCCTTTGGCTTTGAGGTCAATTTCTGACACGCACATTTTCAAGTCAGTTGTCAATGGCGGTGGACGCACAAGGAGAATCGGGTAGGTCTTTATTTTACTAAATTAATCGTAAATATTTCGCCGGTTAATAGTGTAGCATTGGTAAATATGTTTATATTTGATAGAGGATTCCTTGATAAAGTTGTGCTGACATTTGAGACTTGGAAGGAGGGGCCCTTTGACAGAGATCCATTTATACTTGCGGTGGCTACACCTTGTAAAGTTGATCAAAGGGCACGCCTTTGTGCATCTGACGATTTCAAATGCTGTATTACATGATGATTAAAATTAATACTGGGTGACAATCTTGTTGCATTTGTAAAATGGATTGGAAACCTTGGTGGTATATTGGTAATTACGCCTATTTTTTTATAGGAGAATGGGGTTCGATTCCCTGCTAGGGTCAATCCATTTTATCAGAAATATATGAAACAATTTTGTCATTTCAGTACAACAGTAATAATAACCTATACTTGATTTTATATTTTATCATCGGAACATATGTTTCAATGAAATTATTCTATACAATGACATGCCTTTTTAAAAGGAGAGATGAAACGTGTTTTTCAGAGGGAGGGGTTTTGAAGTTGGAACAGCCAACATGAACGATGCGGTATCTAGGTCAAATATGTCAATTACGAATTGTAACACATTGTTGTCATTGTAAAAGTATAAGGAACAAAATGTGTATCATTTTAGTGTTTGAAAGTGGTTTAATTTAAGGAAATACATTAAATGCATATCAATTTGACGAAATTCATTTTTCTGCCGTAGTCAATATACGCATGTGCAAACTAATTTTATTGGATAATAAAGTATGGTTTCTTTACAAAGCTTAAGAAGCACGTCATATTAGAATAAAAATTTAAACATAAGATAGAGAAATATTTTAAACAAGAATGTGTCCATAGTACATGGATGCCCCACTCCCACTATCATTTTCCATGTTTAGTGGACCCTGAAATTGGGATCAAAACTTTAATTTGGCATTTAAATTAGAAAGATCATATCATAGGGAAAATGTGTACTAAGTTTCCAGTTGATTGGACTTCAACTTCATCAAAAACTACCTTCACCAAAAACTTTAACCTGAAAGGGGACAAACGGACGCACAGACCAGAAAACATTATGCCCCTCTACTATCGTAGGTGAGGCATAAAAATCAAGTATTTAATTTAAACAATATTTGCTTGAATAAATTATCACAACAATACGATACAATTGAAACAAATAATTAGGATTCAGAAACAAGCAGTACTTATCTTATTGTATCTAAGTATTTATCTAATTGTTGGCAAAATTATTTTTGAGTGTTTTTCCAACCTGTTTGAGCATAAGTTGTACTTTTTACAGGTCATTAAAAATTTGTAATTATTATATACGATACATACTGTTGTACCAGCATCTTCAAAATATTTGGTGTTGATCTTTTTACTAATGATTTGTGTTCTTATATAGTCTTTCTTGGCTAGACATAATCTCATCTGTTCCAAAATAAACTCTACTTTTTCTTTCTTCTCCATGG
The DNA here is from genome assembly GCF_965363235.1 of Mytilus galloprovincialis. Lineage (NCBI taxonomy): Eukaryota > Metazoa > Mollusca > Bivalvia > Mytilida > Mytilidae > Mytilus > Mytilus galloprovincialis. Next base: position 50,017,610 of record NC_134846.1, read on the forward strand.
ACCCGAATGTTTCTACCTGAAAAATAATTGAAAGCAAATTATTACAACAAAAGGTTTTAGTAATATTGAAGGACTTTATATCTTTGAATTATGATGTCTAAACATGTGCTTGAAAATGTTTCATGCTAGAAATCAAAATGCAAAAAAAATGCAACCAAAACTCTGGCCTTTGTTAGTCTTGATATATTAGGGCTATTCCAGAAAAAAATGTATGGGGGTGTTGGACGGCAGTTGATATTTTTTTGCATGGGTGATGGGGGGAGGAGGAATTGAAATTGTGTGGGTAGTTGTTCTCTTACATAACTTAATTAGATGGGTGGTTGTACCTAAAGAAAAGAAAAATTTCTTTTTCAGTTGATAGAACCTTTAAATATCGATAGAAAACGTGTTTTATTTTGCGATTTTGTTTACTTTTTGTGCATGTTAAATCGGTTGGATAATGCCAGAGCGTTTCGAATGGAACTACATGCATATCGGTGCTCCTAAAAGGGAGAGAGATACGAAGTGTCAGATTAGTAACTGGTTTCCAGAATTTCTTTTTCAACTGTTCTCCCTGATATGACATGTTCGGTTACCAGATTATATACTGCATGGAAACAGCATGGCAGAACAACGAGTCAGTATTCTCAAATGAAAGAGATTGCACCAATGTTCAGAATTCGATTGGGGTCAGCTCTGATAAAATAAGGGCATACATTAGGAAAAAGGAAGATAAAAAGGAGGATTAAGTGAAAAAGACTGAAATTAAGAAAGCATTCTCACATCTTTTGTTAGGAAAGCTGACAGTTTTAGAACTTAAAAAAGTACTTGAAGATTTCAATGTTTCATACACACGACAACAGAACAATCAAACTGACATTCTTAAATTAGAAGACAAGGAGCTGAAAGACAGAAATCTAAAAGAAGATGACTTATTTGAATAAAGTTTTTTAACACAATATTCAACATTATTTAACATCTGACAGCAGAATGGGTTAATTTACATGGGTTTACAAATTCAATACACATGTTTACCAGATAAAAAAGGAAATTGTTTTATTGCTGTTTTTCATCTTGATGGCTTTCACAATTTTACAAAAAAAACTGTTAAAACCAAACTTTAATTGTCAACATATTACTTCCTACAAACAAAGTTGTTTTTCGTTCATTTGTTTACATAAATAAGGCCGTTAGTATTCTAGTTTGAATTGTTTTACATTGTCTTATCTGGGCTTTTTATAGCTGATTATGTGGTATGGCCTTTTCTCATTGTTGAAGGCCCTACGGTGACCTACAAGTGTGAATGTGTGTCATTTTGTACTTTTTTGGATAGTTGTCTCATTGGCAATCATACCACATCTTTTTTATATTTGAATGTATATAGTAATCACACAGTGCTTTGGTCTGTTTTTGAATGCAATATTCTTTATATACAATTGTACACAAGAAACTAAAATTAAATAATACAAGACTAACAAAGACCAGAGGCTCCTGACTTGGGACAGGCGCAAAAAAACCTAGTCACCAATAATTTATATAAAATATCTGATATTGTCAAAAGTGCAAAAAAACTTAAGAATTTGAAAACTTATTAACATATATACTGTCATCAATATAGCCACTTTCTGGTATCAAAATGCATATAATTTTGGTTGCTAATTAGTGAACTTGAAAAAGCTAGCTTATACTTTTTAAAATTAATGTATATGGGTAGTGGAGTCAAACTGAAAATGAATTGTATGGGTAGTTGTCCCATGATGAAATGTAATTTAGTGGGTGATGGGTATAAAAATAAAGTGCCTTCCAACCCCCCCATACATTTTTTTCTGGAATAGCCCTTATTAATTTTAGTTCATTTAAATGTTTTAGAGTTATAATGACTTCTATTTTCACTGAACTAGTACACATTTTTGTTTAGCGGCAAGCTGAAGCCAGCCTCCATTGCCGGATTATGATGCTGTGTTGAAGACCCAGTGGTGGTCTTCTGCTGTTTTCTGCTCTTTGGTCTGGTTGTTGTCTCTTTGACACATTCCCTATTTCCATTCTCAATTTTATTGACCTGTGGAGTTCATGCTTAAGATTCCTAAAAGGCTCATAAACAATATCTTTCTCATCAATGCTGCAAAGTTTCTCAAATAATTTTAATACCAATTGATATTGAATATTTTGTTTGAGACAGTCCAGATTCTAATTCTAAAAATGTTATTCTATGACAAAAAAATAAACTGATAAAACAATTTATTGCTTGTATATTGTTCCTAATCTAAAAAGTGGCTATTCAACACACATGGAATGCAGGAAAAACCTTCATTTTAGTATTGTTCTGGGTTTTCTAAATTGTCTGTGATTATACTTTTCAGTCACTTTTTACATATGACAATGTCAAATAATTTTTCGGTCATAAGACAAACATTGGTTTTAAAACAATTAATTCATATGCCCATTCAGTACACGTGTATCGTTTTCATAGATAAATCAAAGACAAATCACAATAACTGTCAGAGTATGAAAATTCATCAGCGTGTAAATTAGATAACCATATTGAAAAAAATGTGATGTTTAAAAGTACTGTTGGTATTCAAAATTGTACTGTCTTGTTTTTTTACATGTATAAGGGAAGTAACTCAAAATCATTGAGGTTTGCTATCTTATGTATTAATGACATATATATGTAATAGAGTATAAAAAAAAAGAAGAGTACATGCTATTTGAATAGCTTATAAATTTCTTGCTTGACATAGTAAATAACATTCAAAGTAAAATATGACATGTATAAGGCATAGTTTCAGAAACTACATTAACAGTACCTGAAGTTCCTGTAGTATATTAGCTGCCTCTGTCACTTTGCCTCCATCTTCTTTAATCTTTGCTAATGTTCTTGTAAGTCTTGCTCTCTCAATTTCTACATAGATCTGTTAAGTATAAAGATTGTAAAATTAATACAAATGTTGTGTACAGAGCCAGAAAATTCATAACCTTCCTACAAATTTTTTAAATCTCAAAATCCCAGTGTTGCTTGCAGATAGCCAAAATAATCATTTAACTGAAGGAAAATTAAAGATGCACCATTGTGTGAATTGTCATTTTGCCATAGCTGCCAATTCATGAGCATTTTATAATTATTACTAATATTAAAGCAATTTGCATATTTTTTCAATCCCATGTCAATATTTTATTTGTAAGACAAAAGTTCAATACCAGTATTTTGACTAATTACAGTGCTTATTTGTATATACTATAATGACTATTTTCCTCATTTCAAAGTTTTACTTATATCTGATGTCCTTTTTTGGAAAAGTATTCCATGCAGACTTTATACCTTTCCTTCCGTGACAGTTCTGAGTGTATCAATCAGCTTGAGTTTGGCATCCAAGTTTGGAGTTTTTTCTACATAGGTACAGGCTTCTTGTATCATCTTTGTCACAGACTACAATAAAATAATACCCAAACAGTGATGTATACAACATTTTTTTTCAAAGCGTACAAATATTTTGTATTTATCCTCTGTTTTCTTTCCAGCAATAGATTAATGTTCTTTTTAACATCAAAATATTTAGAACTTAAAAAGGCTGAATTTTACAATCAAAGTGCTGGATAGCACCTGTGGAAAGATTGGAAGAGTAGTTTGAATAGTTTCATATTAAGGTATGGTGGGGACAAAAGAGCATTAATAAAACAGTATTGCTGAAAACTATATTAACAGCAGGTCTCTAGCAGGAATAGGTTAGGGAGGCCAGTGCCTACGGAAAGATTTAGAACAAGTTCCAATCTTTCCAAAAACTTAAATTCATCATGTTCATGGCCATTAAAATTGTACAAGCCAGATAAACCATACAATGCCAGTGGACAATATCTTTATATTTAGCAACTAAATATTGTAGTATCAAGAGTTATCTACCTGTGATTCAGAAGTAGTTATAACCATATAATATCTGATAGTGTTTTATTGCATGAGCTTATATTTCATGGATCTAAACCCTATTGGAAAAGTAATTTTGATAATTTAAAAAATGCTCAGAAGTAAATTGAGAATTGGTAAAGCAGCATTATCATGCTTATTGATTGAGAACTTGTACTAAATATCATAGGAATAAGAATATTTTGTATGAGTGCCAATGAGACAACTTTCAATCCAAGTTGCAATGCCTATCGTTAGTTTTGTATTATCTGAACTTTGATACAGAGACTGAGACATTTATTCATTTAGTCAACTAAATGATAACATTTTAGTGTACATATAAGCTTTCCAATATACCTTCTTCAATAATTTCCTACCTGTTTGATCTGTCCTCTTTTCTTTGTGATGATTATAATGTTTTCACTCAGAGCATCCCAGTTTTTGGTTTCAAAACAAAGTCGCACTACTGTTGTCAAAATTCTACTGGTAGAGTGAGTGTCTGATGCCTGTAATATATATATACAATTTAAAAGGTTTAAGTTTAAGCACTTTCAGAGGCTTTAGATTAAATTCCACATTCTCACCAAAAGAAGAACGAGACACAAAAATAACATTAACCATGTTTATTTAAATGATCTAAACATGGTATCTTTTAAGTTTCAGGAAGAGATTGAAATTATCATGATTTAAGACAAATGTAAGAGGTACGTTATACTGAAAAATGAAAATTGTCAAATTTAAGATTATTGGCCTGAGAACACAGTTATTTCGTAGTGCATTTCTTTTAGACAATAAATTCAAATTAAAAAAATCGCACCTGCTCTTTCTCAAAAAGATTTTTACAGTGTAGTGTACTACCAGTGAGACAAATAATATCAAAATTATAGAAACTTCTACCAGCTCCAACTCAAAATATTGACAATTCTGTGTTAAGGGGGTGTAAAATTCAGTTTGACAGCTTCAGACGTGATAAAATTTAACCTTTTTACACTGGACCAAATCACTACTTAACATAAAGATTCAGCACCCAAATTTTTTTAACATCTAATTACATCCCCCTACTTAATATTTCATGCATTTAATATCAAGAAATAAATTGGAAAAGTGTATCAAATAAAACATGCAAGTTATACACTGTTTACACTAGGGACTATATTCGTAGACAACGAAAAACAAAGGACGATAACTGTGTCCTTTGACCTAATTGTCCTGAATATGGAAACCTGTGGTTTCATGTTCCTATCAGTTTTGAAGTTATTCATCAGAGTACGTAACTGCTGAATTGTGGCAATAATGAATATTATAGCTTTTCTGTACAGCATACCTGACAACATGTTCATTTTCATGATTTTAATCTTTTCCAAAAAAGATGAAAGCTTAAACATGTTAAAGCTAGCTAATCAATGTTTTGTTATAACATTGAAAATAATGCAACTATATACTTTCATTAAGATACTTACAGTTCGTGTCTGTTTTTCTAAGGAAAGCAAAATGTCCAAGGCTTCATTCAATTTTCCTTGCTGCAATACAAAATAATTGCAATCAACTCACAAGCCCAGTAGTCAGCACTTTTTGTGCTGACATGAATTATCATTGATATGGTTATATTTACAAATTAACTGTTTACAATATTTTGAATTTTTGGAAATACTAAGGCTTTTCTACCTCAGGCATAGATTGCCCTTAGCTGTATTTGGCAAAACTTTTAGGAATATTGGTCCTCAATGCTCTTCAACTTCGTATTTTATTTGGCCTTTTTAACTTTTTTGGATTCGAACGTCACTGATGAGTCTTTTGTAGACGAAACGCACGTCTGGCATATATACAAAATTTAGTCCTGGTATCTATGATGAATTAATTTCTACATGCATAACAAAAAACATAATTATTAATTACATTACATTTCCATGATTACAATACATTACAATAATATTCCAAGAATTAAGCAACTTTTATCAATAAATTCAATTGAACATGTTGAAACAATACATACAACATGTACAATAAAATGTATACAGTAATCCAGGAGATCTAAACAGAAGACTGTTAACATACATGGTAATAAAGTGTAACTTTTCGATCATTATTCTTCTGTCAGGTGTTCTATTCAGGAGTCTATAGTTATCTTTAAAGAATACGGATTTTAGTCATACCTGTAGCTAATTTTTTGAAAAGATAACATTCTGTCAAGAAGAAACACAAAGTGGAAGTAAATACCTTCAATAAGAAAACTTGAATAGTCTAATAAGACAACTTGGACTGTCTAATAAGACAACTTGGACCGTCTATAATAACAACTCAGACTAAGCATGCTAAGTATATATATATGCAATTAGACTTTTGACGAAATAAAGGATTTAAGGGGGACAACTTGTATGTGTCTGATAAAAGTTTTGTAGCAGATTTATATAAATAACGACAACTCTGATAGTCTATGAAGTTGGTCACCAACAGCTCTAGTCTGCAACTTCTGGAAAACATCTGGTATGTGGTCAGCAGACAGGAATGGTAATGTGAACAACTGACAAAGGAACTTGTAGACGTCATCTCTCTGGCTGTATGATTTAAGTAAAAAAAAGTCATCTCTCTGGCTGTATGATTTAAGTAAAAAAAAAGTCATCTCTCTGGCTGTATGATTTAAGTAAAAAAAAATATTCACGTAAAACCATATTTTTTTTAATTTTGTTTGCAATATTAATCTAAAACATATTGTTTACAGTTCTTCTATTAAAGCATGCAAAACAAACAATTGATTAACTTGCTTGCTTTATTTGTTTGGATCTTTGTAAACAATAGGTAGGTAGTCTATTTTAGTCTGTTTACTATTTACTGGAATATGATTGGACAATAAACATCAAATTAAGTTCATGTCAATTCTTATTGTCCAATCAAATCCCAGTATATATAAACAGACAGAAACTCCGCCTACCTATTGTTTGCAAACAACCAAGCAAACATAGCAAGCAAGTTGATCAATGTTTTGTTTTGCATGCTTTTAAAGAAGAACTGTAATAACATATAATAATTTATATACATGTGACGGGATTGCTTCCCTTAGAACATGTGGTAGATTCTTAGTCAGCCGTAAGCGGCTGAGCTTAGGAAGTACTTCTTTACATGTAGCTCAGTCGGTTAATGCGCTGCCTTGTAACACAGAGGTCCCCTGGTGGAGACAAGCGATTTTGAAATAAAAATCATGTTCTCTCGTTATACATGTAGTTCAAATCCTCTTTTAATACACATTATCGCTATTTGTCCGCCATTCCTGGATATCACACAGGTTCCCCTAAAATTTTGACATCACAAAACAAAATATCTGAAGCCACAATGGAAAAGTGATTGTGTATGACGTCAAAAGTTCAAGCGGCCGGGTCAGCCGGGATTAGCGATAAGGTGTATACTTTGTCTGTGTTGTCCTTAAAGACGATTCAAGTTGTTTTATAGACGGTCTGAGTTGTCTTAGGTCGGAGTTTTCTTATAGACGGTCTCAGTTGTCTACTTAGACAGTCCGAGTTGTCTTCTTTGACCGTACAGGTGGACTTGGTCTGACTTGTCTCTGTGCCGAGTTGTCCTGCATTCCACACCAAGATCCATCTGATTAAAACTTCTGGTAACTAATTTGGTAGTACATGCATCATATTAGTTAGATTGTCATGTCATGTGAGGACAATGTACACAAATTAGAAGTTAGCACTTGACGAAGTAAGATCATGATGATGACAGGGCGAAATTGAAGACGGGTACAGGACATTCAAACGTGTGTAGGGACATTGGGTTGTTTGTTATTGAAATTACCTTGGCCAACTTTTCACACTTCGGAATCTTTTCATCAACTGTGGCACTGTAGTCCACCTCCATCTTCTTAGATTGTTCTTCGCCGGTCCCTTCCATGGTTAGTTGTTTGTCCATTTTCGTTTTTTGTGAAATCTCGTTATTAACGGCAGTCAACGAGATTTACGAAATAAAAAAAGGGAAACGGGAGGAATGGTAATTTCCGGAAACATTTTCGGTTTCCTCGGGACTGTTCATTATTAGATAAGATTATCGTGAAAATCAAAAGATTATTTCAAGATTAACAGAAGCTCAACTTGCAAGTACACAATTTTGTGAATGCTGTAGTGGTTTTAGATTCAAATGACATGTTAAGCAGCTGAATACATAATGTATTTAAAAGAATATAGAATATGCATGCCATTGTCAGTTGAAGAGGTAAACAAGCTTTTTTTACTGATCATGCTTTTTTCTGAACTTATTCTAGATAATTTAGATTTTCAGTTTTATATCTTCTAGTCTTGCAGGTAATGAACAATCAACCCCAAAAAAGGTTTGTGTCAATCTACAGTAAAAGTAAGTATCATTGCTCTATTATGGGAAATAAGTAAGAAATAAGTTCAAAACATTTGAATTGCAACAATGACGACTTTTCATCATGACCATGATGACCACACTTTTTAACCCCAAGAATGAAACAACTATCTATAATCTAATAATAATCTATGTCGAAAGCTTTGACTTTCACAATTAAGTGCATACAACATTTTGTTAGGGAAGAAATGTGATTTTTGTGCAGATGGTTATTATAGACTTGGTGAATTTTTCCGTTTTGGTTTTAGAATACTGGCAAATTATCTAATATGGACCATAATTTGGTATTCGGCCTTTGGTTTCTTTTTGTTTCCTTTTTTATAAGTTCTAAAATTTTAACTTTTATTTTGTGGGTTGTGTTGGTGTTAGAATAATATGAATGGAACAATTGAGTTTTTCGAGAAAAAATTAATACATTTTGATTCACCGTTTACGTGACAGGAAACCAAACAGGAAACCAATCTTTATTTTCTTTATTTTGCACAATATAATTCAAAAGGCATAAATAAACACCATTACTAGTGTTACTTGCTTCATGTTAATATTTAAAATCTATTTTCAATGTTATATTAAAGTTTTTTTTAAACGTGACAGGAAACCATAAGAAACCGAAAGCATTTTTTTAGTTTTATTTTATTGCAAAATCTGCTTAAAATAATCTGAACAGTATACTTTTTCTTAAAATCCATCTTAAATGTAACAGTATTATAAAACTCCTAAATATGTGCTTGTTTTGAAAACAATTAGTACAATTTATTCAGAATTTTCCATATTTTCTTCATTGATACAGGATACCATAATCGTTGTATCTTGATGTTTTGGCCAAAAAAATATATTTATATTTGGTTTTGAAATTCCAGTTATATAAAATTTATTCCAAATCATTGGCAATGTAAAATTCTTTAAATCCAGTAAAGAAAAAAACTTTTAACTTGGAATTAAAATCTTTAAAATAGGCACCATGTGATATTTGTGACCTGTACACCATCTACATGGTTTCCACATTTTAACCTACTCTAGTGGGCTAAAATCAATAAAGTACTTCCTTTCAAGTCATGCCTGGTAAAAGTTTACTTTTCCTTTGACAAGTTTATTGCGTTTCTGAAAAGTGTTTGCAGAACATGAATAAAAAAAGAAATTAAAAATTGTGACAAAGTTACCAACTTTGTACATTCCTAGTGTAACGGTATATTAACATGCATTTTTCATTTAATTATCTTTATTCACCTAAAATATCCAGTAATATTTACTGCTGAAGCAAAATCAATCCAACGAACATCGGCACCATGATAAGAGACGTAATTTCGATTGAATTTTCCAAGGACCCTTTACATCGTTATTGGGAAACGTAGTGTGTTTAAACGTCGGTCAAATTTGAAATCGATTTTGTCAAGTCATTGGGCATTTATTTTCACACAAGATCGTATGTAACATTATGCACATAGGAATAATAATAGACCCCCGGCGCAATCTCTTTGAAAATTGTATTTTCCTTTTTTAAACAAGTCGAAACAAGTCTACAGATTATGTTTGCTAACATCCCGTTGGAAACAAAAACAATGTTTAGAACTAGTATATCGTATGTCCGGCTGTAAGGGCGTGATCACATGTTAGTCACATGTTTCACGTATGATTAGAACTTAAGGACAAAAACAATTTTAATAAATAACTGGACTTCTGTTTCGTGTGAAATGTAACGCATAACGATAACGTCATTTTCTTACTTAATTATTACGAAGATCAAAACAAGAATGTAAATCATCTCTGATTTACCTGTTTGAACATCTCGCGAGAGTTCATATTTGCATATTGTTTTTAAGAATTCTATTACAACAAAGCAGATTACATCATCTAAAATTTGCGTTACGAAATCGGACACAAAAATCACGCCACTGTTCTTATATCTGCTACATAAATACTTATAGTTCTCGGCATTTTCTTCTCACTATTCTTATTGGTCGATGTTCTTTGTTATTTGAAAGCAAAAGTTACGAATTTGCCGGTGACGATTATCTATAAATCAGTCAGCGTTATGCTCTTCGGAAGCAAAAAGTAACGCGAGAAACGACACAAAAATACGGTTGTAGAATCTTTGAAATTCGTATATTTCAATTTTTTTCTAGGGAAGAGTAGCATACACTTGTATGTTAATAAAAATAATGGCATCTTTAGATGTAGTTACAACTTTTCTTACAATAATTCAAATTTTATCACTTTTCTTTAGTTATAGGAAACAGAGCCCAATAGCAAATTATGGTCCATATACATTGTATTTTATTGTAATCTAAAATGTCTTAATACATGACAACTATGTTTATGAACACATAACAAATTATATACTCTGCTTAGTGCTATAAAATATTGCTCAGTCAGTAAAGAAAGAAATTAAACACAACACTGGACATTTAGCAAGTGAGGCCCCTCATGGGGGGGTCCTAGTAATCACATAATCACCATTTTTTTGCCAATATAATCACATAATCATTAAATATTTGCTTATCTTTAGTAATCAAATAATCATAAACTAAAAATACAGTCCTAGGTAATCAAATAATCATGAAATATTTGGCTTAATAATCAAATAATCATTAAAAAAACGGCCAAGTAATCACATAATCAAAAACCCCATGAGGGCCCTCGCAAGTTAAACAATCAGTGAATGGGGAACTGCCAAGGGCAGCCTGATACGACTGCAGAAGTAAAACTCTGAATAGTTGAGGTCAGAGGCAAGTTTGGACACAATATTCAACTCAAGCTTGATGCATGTACTGTCTGCATGCTGTATTTGGATTGTGCTCAAATTTTTGAAATGATATAGGTTTCTGACACAAAATAAATGTGGTCAAGGATCTTAAAATATTCAATTTTGGATTTTGGACCCTTTAAAGCTTCATATATTCATTTTAAGTATCAAGAAGTACCTAACACAACCCTGATAAGAAATGTTTGCTACAATGTATTTGTATATTTTTTATTTTCATTTGATTTAATTTGAAAACAATGGGCTGTGGGCCCAAAATTAAAAATTGAAATGCACAACACAGAGCCCCAATTTAATCTCTTATTGTGTGTATTGAATTTTTTTTTGTAAACAAATGTTTTGCATCTCTATGTTTGACTTGACAAAAGAAATAAGGAAGAAGATACATTTACAAGTTTAAATCTTTCTTAACAATGAAAGTTTTTACATTTTTGTACATTTACTTTAACTTATTGAATTTCTTTATTTATATTCTTATATACAACAATGATACAATGCAGATGCTGATGAATAACCAGGATGTTTTTCTCTATTTGTTTCATTGTGTTTAACAAGGGTTAGATTTTGCCACAGATACCACTCATTACTGTCATCTAAATTGCTATTCCAATTTTCTGTTTAAAGATAGGTATCATGTCAGAGTACCATGAGTACAGAGTATTGTTTGACAGTCAAATTTATCTGACTAAAGTAATTTTTTGTCACATGTACAGTGTATAATATACATGATATATGTGACGATGTCTGACAAAATAAGCCCAGATGTGGTAAAGGTAAAGTAGGCTATGACGTTGCAAAGTTAATGTCAACAAGCACAGGTCTGCAAATTATTTTTTTGCTGACTAAGACTAAGAACAATGCAGCTTTACTAATTATATCATGAAAGACAATGATAGATGCATATTTAAATGACATGCAAATGTATGCATGTATTACAATGATTACCAGTCAAGGATATACATGTAACTCTATTGGGTTATTAGAGAAAAATAACAGAAATTTGTAAAAAATCAAAGACCTGTGTCTATCTGTCTATAAATTTATCATTTTATAGTTAAAATCCCTTTGCGGCTAAAATTGTGCCACTTTTTGATTTAAACATGTTAAAAGTCAAAACATGTGTGGCATGTTTTCAACGTTTCTATCATGTTTATGCCCCAAACTTAAAGAGTTTAAACTTAAACGAAAATTCTGTACTACCTCTACATTTTATATACCTTTATTTTAAGGCTTTCTGATAATTCAATTATTGCTGCTTCAATATAATATACTGGTAACATTCCAAAGCTATTTCTCTATGAGATGAAACATAGATATCAAATATTGGAACCACTATGTAAAAACAAATCAAATTTTCCATGAATATTATATTTATCTCCCCAAAAGAGGCGTGGCTTGAGAAACAGCCGTATTTAAAAGTGCAACCTACATGTATATGCATGACATCAGAAATATGGTATTAAAATTATTTATTTTACAATTGCAGTATAAAATTGGTCAGCTGTATATGATTGCAAAGCACAGTCATGAACAAAGTGACCATGGAGAAGGAGTAGAAGTTGTTAAGAATGAAGAATGTGACCACGCCAAACATGGAAAGGGCAGATTTACAGAGAAAAGGGTTTATTTGTCTAGGTAAGTAGAAATTGTTAATATATCAGGCTATACATAATGTACATGGCCTCATTGACAGTGACTATTTGTTAGGCCAAATAAAAAAAGGTGTGTTTCCTATTACCCTGGTTACCCTTCCTATTGTTTAAGTTAATAAATAGCCTACCCTTAAGTTTTTTGTCATTTACCAATAAGCACTTTAAAAGTCTGAATGTCCCTCTCATAGACTCAATGTAAAAAAAAGGTGAAATAAAAAAAATCCCTACCTACCATTGCCTACCTAGCTACCTACCCTATTTTTTATACGACCGCAAAAATTGAAAAATTTTTGGTCTTATATTAGTATCACGTTGGGCTTAAATTAAAATATTGTTTGTTTGCAGTTTACCGACCGACCCTTGAAAATCCTCCCGACTGTGAAAATTTTATTGCTTTAAATTTGAAGAAATTTTTTTTAATACTTCTATTGACGCGATCCGGAACTTTGGGTCCTTTCCGGAAATGATTTAAAGTCTGGGTCAATTACGCATTTCAAGTTCGGTTTTTCTTAGCTTCCCGTCAAGCGTTCATGTGACCATTTAATGATAAAGCACATGGAAATTGTTTACAGGTATCCATGAAGTCACGGAGGAGTACTTTACGCTGTCGTCTCGTGTCAATTTTAAGACAAATAACAAACAAAAAAGTTTATTAGTAAACTGTTTATACAGATTCAGGCACATGTAACGATGTGTGATGATATCATTGACGATGATGCAGCAGATATTCATAACTGACACGATAACCATTCTGTCTCAAACAAATCGGGTACAGAATCTGTGGAGCCTGACTTTATGGAACCAATTTCAGTGGTTAAATAATTCGACAGCAGCTTGAAGTATGGCATATTTTCTACTAATCGTTGTGGAGACGACAAAGATGAAACCACTCCTCCGTGACTTAAATCTTCATGGATATCTGTAAACACGCCTGTACGGAGAAATGGGCTCATTTGAAATGTTAATGGATATAGATCATGCCAAATCAATAAGAAGCAACCCTAACTACACAAAGATGTAGAGAAAATGAATGGTTAGCTTGAAAAATAAATATACTCTATCTATATTAAATCTATCTTCTATTGCAATGAGTATGCTCCTTTAGGATAAGGGGGGCTGCCCCACTCATTGCAATTATTCTCTTTCTTACAATATTAAATATACCCAAACTGTGTGGCCTGTGTGAATTCAATTAAAACATGTCCTTAGGAGCTATGCTGCCAATTTTTTTTATGCATTAAAAACATTTCAGTACAGACCATTTACTTTTAATGGGGTGCTATGGATTTCACCCCAAACTTTAGATTTCTTTGGTTTTCATTAAAGCCTGGCAAAAATATAACCTTATCACATATAATTAAATATTGTTAGAAATATGAAAACAGTCGAATGTCTTAATACTTTTTTTTCAATTGAGGAAGATTCAATGGTTATTTTTTTTTTTTATTAAAAATACACTCTTTAATACATTGTCTTATTTATCTTTAATATCTACATTTTTCTGATGAAAATACTCTACTCATGAAAACATTCTAGTCAAGAAGCATACATGTCTGAATATATTTCTTTAAAACAGTTCTAGTCATAATGACATTCCTTGTTTATAAGTGTTCCAGTATTTAATAATTATACCATATTTTATGTCATAAATTGGATAATGACACTATGTTAAAGTTTCAGTTTTGGTTTAAAGTTTTTTATCTGAAAATGCCTGTTCATTTGATGTTGGTTTTCAGCATGTCCAGTGTTTGTTGTTTTAAAATGTTTTTTTTTTTCTTCACAAGAAACTTGGTTTAGTGTAACTGCTTGTTTAAACTGTATTTTGGCTGATAAAATAAAATATTTTTCCTACCTACCGACCCTTCAGTCTGAAGGTACAGTCGGAAAACTGCAAACAAACATATTTTTAAGGTTGGCCTTGGCGTCGTCGTCTGTGTCGTCGTCGTCCGAATACTTTAAGTTTTCGCACTCTAACTTTAGTAAAAGTGAATAGAAATCTATGAAAGGTTAATGACCACAAAAGGAAGGTTGGGATTGATTTTGGGAGCTTTGGTCCCAACATTTTAGGAATTGGGGACCAAAAAGGGCCCAAATAAACATTTTCTTGGTTTTCGCACTATAACTTTAGTTTAAGTAAATAGAAATCTATGAGATTTTGACACAAGGTTTATGACCACAAAAGGAAGGTTGAGATTGATTTTGGGAGTTTTGGTTCCAACAGTTTAGGAATTAGGGTCCAAAAAAGGGTCCAAATAAGCATTATTCTTGGTTTTCGCACAATATCTTTAGTATAAGTAAATAGAAATCAATGAAATTTAAACACAAGGTTTATGACCACAAAAGTAAGGTTGGGATTGATTTTGGGAGTTGAGGTCCTAACAGTTTAGGAATTAAGGGCCAAAAAGGGGCCCAAATAAGCATTATTCTTGGTTTTCGCACCATAACTTTAGTATAAGTAAATAGAAATCTATGAAATTTTAACACAAGGTTTATGACCATAAAAGGAAGGTTGGGTTTGATTTTGGGAGTTTTGGTCCCAACAGTGTAGGAATAAGGGCCCAAAGGGTCCAAAATTGAACTTTGTTTGATTTCATCAAAAATTGAATAATTGGGTTTCTTTGATATATGCTGAATCTAACTGTGTATGTAGATTCTTAATTTTTGGTCCCGTTTTCAAATTGGTCTACATTAAGGTCCAAAGGGTCCAAAATTAAACTTAGTTTGATTTTAACAAACTAGAGGCTCTAAAGAGCCTGTGTCGCTCACCTTGGTCTATGTGAATATTAAACAAAGGACGCAGATGGATTCATGACAAAATTGTGTTTTGGTGATGGTGATGTGTTTGTACATCTTACTTTACTGAACATTCTTGCTGCTTACAATTATCTCTATCTATAATGAACTTGGCCCAGTAGTTTCAGAGGAGAAGATTTTTGTAAAAGATAACTAAGATTTACGAAAAATGGTTAAAAATTGACTATAAAGGGCAATAACTCCTAAAGGGGTCAACTGACCATTTCGGTCATGTTGACTTATTTGTAGATCTTACTTTGCCGAAATTTATATCTCTATCTATAATATTATTCAAGATAATAACCAAAAACAGTAAAAGTTCCTTAAAATTACCAATTCAAGGGCAGCAACCCAACAACGGGTTGTCCGATTCATCTGAAAATTTCAGGGCAGATAGATCTTGACCTGATAAACAATTTTACTTCATGTCAGATTTACTTTAAATGCTTTGGTTTTTGGGGAAGACGGCTTCAAGCCGTCAATCCCCTATGGGGTTGACCATAGTGACATTCCCTCACATCATTCATTTTGTTTTTATAGTGTGGAAAACCCCCCAACAAATCTTACTAAGATTGAAGAGAAGGAGACCCAGAAATGAATAGTTTAACTTTAAACACTTATTTACACATTTCCCTTCTGTTTCTCACGAAATTATCGTATCTTGAGCTCTCCTTTACACTGTTTATGTTTCTTTTACAATCCGGAAAAATCAGTATGACGAAATATTCTAAATATATCCAACCTACATTGTATTTTATAGTGACGTCATTCTTGGAATGCCACACTACGCAGAAGCAGGGATATCCTTCACTGGTTATTTAAATCATTCTCAGAGATCGTGCACTAATTACACATTGGTATTTGTTAAATTTAAACATAATAATGTTTGCTGTAGATGATTCAAACATCAACATGCAATACTTTAATTTGTAGGTGAACAACTTTCAAAGTAAACAAAGATCGTGGGGATACATGAGATAGGGGAGAGAAACGATTTTATTCATTTTTTTTCTGTAAACATTCTGTTTTGAGAATCTTCCTCCAATTCAGGAGCACCTCAATTGTTGAGTAATTATCCACTAAAATAAAAGTTAATGTATCTAAATACTTAAAATGTGACATTTCATTGGATTAGTAGTCTTCCATTAAAACTGAATTTTTGTGTACCAACATAATCATTGTAATGGTAAAGAAAAAAAAAATGTTGCATTTTGTAGTTTAAACCTATTTATTCATGAAATTTACAAATATTTCAAATTTAGGATTTGGAAACAAGCTTCACACAGTTTACATCAATCATATTGTTTTTTATTAGTACCTGTTTCCCTGTGATGAGAGTTGTAACTGGGAACTTTATCAATGGAAAGTTAAAACTGAATAGATTTTTCAGTCCAAACTTTCTTAAAAAAAAACTTAAAAATCTAAGAGTACTGTCACAAAAAGCCCTAGCCTGCAGTTCAGTGGTACACAATTAAGATTTCAAAAAATATTGTAGTTGTTGTGAAATGACAGAATTCAGTTGAAATTTAGATAATTAAATATCAACTTTAATCATATGTTTAGATTTAGAAGATGCAGATCTCTTCCATTGGTCCAAATTGAATCCTAAACTAAGGAAACGAAATTACGTCAACCTTTCTACATGTTCTAGCTGTTCTTTTTTCCATTCTTTATATGAAGACTATCAAAAGATACCCCCCCTTCCAAAAAAAATAATTAAATAGAAACAAGGGCCGTCTTTCCCCTCAGAGCTATTCAGCTCTTTGATTGAGTTATATGCCAAAAACTGAATTTTACCCCTATGTTCTATTTTTAGCCGTGGCGGCCATCTTGGTTGGTTGGTCGGGTCACGCCACACATTTTTTAAACTAAATATCCCAATGATGATTGTGGCCAAGTTTGGTTTAATTTGGCCCAGTAGTTTCAGAGGAGAAGATTTTTGTAAAAGATTACTAAGATTTACGAAAAATGGTTAAAAATTGACTATAAAGGGCAATAACTCCTAAAGGGGTCAACTGACCATTTCAGTCATGTGACTTATTTGTAAATCTTACTTTGCTGAACATTATTGCTGTTTACAGTTTATCTCTATCTATAACATGTATAATAATATTCAAGATAATAACCAAAAACAGCAAAATTTCCTTAAAATTACCAATTCAGGGGCAGCAACCCAACAACAGGTTGTCCGATTCATCTGAAAATTTCAGGGCAGATAGATCTTGACCTGATAATCAATTTTACTTTGTCAGATTTGCTCTAAATGCTTTGGTTTTTGAGTTATAAGCCAAAAACTGCATTTTACCCCTATGTTCTATTTTTAGCTGTGGCGGCCATCTTGGTTGGTTGGCCCGGTCACGCCACACATTTTTTAAACTAGATACCCCAATGATGATTGTGGCCAAGTTTGGTTTAATTTGGCCCAGTAGTTTCAGACGAGAAGATTTTTGTAAAAGATTACTAAGATTTACGAAAAATGGTTAAAAATTGACTATAAAGGGCATTAACTCCTAAAGGGGTCAACTGACCATTTCGGTCATGTTGCCTCATTTGTAAATCTTACTTTGCTGAACATTATTGCTGTTTACAGTTTATCTCTATCTATAATAATATTCAAGATAATAACCAAAAACAGCAAAAATTCCCTAAAATTACCAATTCAGGGGCAGCAACCCAACAACGGGTTGTCCGATTCATCTGAAAATTTCAGGGCAGATCGATCTTGACCTGATAAACAATTTTACCCCATGTCAGATTTGCTCTAAATGCTTTGGTTTTTGAGTTATAAGCCAAAAACAGCATTTTACCCCTATGTTCTATTTTTAGCCATGGCGGTCATCTTGGTTGGTTTGCCAGGTCACGCCACACATTTTTTAAACTAGATACCCCACTGATGATTGTGGCCAAGTTTAGTTTAATTTGGCCCAGTAGTTTCAGAGGAGAAGATTTTTGTAAAAGATTACTAAGATTTACGAAAAATGGTTAAAAATTGACTCTAAAGGGCATTAACTCCTAAAGGGGTCAACTGACCATTTCGGTCATGTTGCCTCATTTGTAAATCTTACTTTGCTGAACATTATTGCTGTTTACAGTTTATCTCTATCTATAATAGTATTCAAGATAATAACCAAAAACAGCAAAAATTCCCTAAAATTACCAATTCAGGGGCAGCAACCCAACAACGGGTTGTCCGATTCATCTGAAAATTTCAGGGCAGATCGATCTTGACCTGATAAACAATTTTACCCCATGTCAGATTTGCTCTAAATGCTTTGGTTTTTGAGTTATAAGCTAAAAACTGCATTTTACCCCTATGTTCTATTTTTAGCCATGGCGGCCATCTTGGTTGGTTGGCCAGGTCACGCCACACATTTTTTAAACTAGATACCCCAATGATGATTGTGACCAAGTTTAGTTTAATTTGGCCTAGTAGTTTCAGAGGAGAAGATTTTTGTAAAAGTTAACGACGATGACGACGGACGACGGACGCCGGACGCCAAGTGATGAGAAAAGCTCACTTAGCCCTTCGGGCCAGGTGAGCTAAAAATGAATTCTTGGGGTTCTTTGATATGCTGAATCTAAAAATGTACTAAGATTTTTTATTATGGGCCCAGTTTTCAAGTTGGTTCAAATCAGGATCCAAAATTATTATATTAAGTATTGTGCAATAGCAAGAAATTTTCAATTGCACAGTATTCAGCAATAGCAAGAAATCTTCAATTGCACAGTATTGTGCAATAGTAAGAAATTTTCAATTGCACAGTATTGCGCAATAGCAAGAAATATCTAATTGCACAATATTGTGCAATAGCAAGAAATTTTCAATTGGAGTTATCTTTCTTTGTCCAGAATAGTAGTTGAATCAACTTAAAGATGTTAAATCATTGTTTTATACAATATACAATGTATATTCACTTTTACTACCAACTGATAAATTAAAACATTCAGTGATAACAAGCACTTTATTTTACATTTTAATATTTTATGCCATTAGAAATTTGAATTGAGATCAGTTTTGGAAAAAGGGAAAGGGGGATGTGAAAAAAAGGGGGGGGGTAAATTTTTCTCATTTCAGATTTCATAAATAGAAAGAAAATTTCTTCAAACATTTTTTGAGAGGATTAATATTCAACAGCATAGTGAATTGCTCAAAGGCAAAAAAAATATTCATTCTGTGTCAGAAACCTATGCTGTGTCAACTATTTAATCACAATCCAAATTTAGAGCTGAATCCAGCTTGAATGTTGTGTCCATACTTGCCCCAACCGTTCAGGGTTCAACCTCTGCGGTCGTATAAAGCTGCGCCCTGCGGAGCATCTGGTTTCAAAGTATTATAGGGCATTATTAGGAAACACACACATTACTTTTTTTTGCCTTGAAACACAACCCAAATTCCAAATGTCAGTAGATATATATATAGAGCTATATTTCATTGAATTTAAACAGATCTAAGTAACCTACTGCATGGCGTGTGACATACCGATAATTGATAGAAGAGAGAAATTACTCACAATTTTTCTGTATTTTTCGCAGGTTGACTATAAGGTAATTATAAGGTCTTTCCACTTTTCCTCTGAAAGACCTTTTGATTTTTGTGTCGCCTTGATTGAGTCATAAAGTGAGACATAGATAGGCTGTTTTCAGCGTCTGCGACGGCATCAACAATGTATTAGTTAGTGATTAGGTCTAGTTTATGGTGAACCACAGAGGTAGGTCAATCATATTTGGTATGCAGTTGTATAAGTATTGCCACATCTCATTTCCATGGAGATTATTTGGCTCTGCCCCCCTCAGTCATTGTCTATTGACTTTGAAAATTTTGCTTATTTTACATGTATTAGTTTGCGACTACATGTAGGTCAGTCATTTTGTCAGTATATGGGGAACTACAAGTGGTAGGTCAATGATATTTAGTATGCAGTTGTATAAGCATTGGCATATATCTCATTTCCATAATTTGGCTCCGTCCCCTTACTGGTAGTCATGGTCTATAAAAAATTTAAGCTATCATGATATGTATTAGTTTATGATCAGGTCAGTTCAGGCATATTTGGCCTCGCCCCTCAGTCACAGTCTAATGATTTTGAAACTTATCTTAGTTTACATGTATTAGTTTGTGATTAGATCAGTTTAAGATAAACTGCTAATGTTTTAAGTCAATGTTATTTGGTATGCAAATTTATTGGCATTTGCAAGTATTGTTTCCATGGAGATTATGTAGCCAACCCCCTCTTCATGGTTCATTGACTTTTGAAACTTTTACATAGTTTACAAGTTAATGTTAACTTTGTATTTAGGTTTGGGAACGACTTATAATAAGTCAATGGTATTTTCCAATTTTCTGTGAAATGATATAATGTTGATTTTGTTCTACTTGTTATTATTATTATTATACATGTTATACATGTTATAAGGTCTTCCCACTTTGAAAGACCTTTTGATTTTGTTAAGGTCTTTTAATTTTTCCCTAAATGTATTGGACAGAAATAAAATATATAATTAAATATTAAATAAATCACAGATCATAAGTGATAGAGACTTTCATGACTTTGAGGTTTTTCTTATTTGAGGTCCTCAGTCCTTAGAAAACATGGAAAAGAAAACAAGTTAAACATATTCACAGTCATGTCATATTTCTAAGAATTTAATATAAATCGACATAAGATTTTTTCCAGCGACATTTTGTTAAAGCTCCAGAAATGTAAGTTTTATTCATGAACCATACATAGAAGGGACCCAAGGTCTTTTGATATATGGTCATTGCCTGATGACCTTGATATTGAGGTCTCTGAGACTGGCAATTTAAACAATGTTTAAGAATAATAAAAAAGTGTTTGGTCATTTGAAGAAAAAAAATACATGATTTTATGCATATGAAGTTATATAAAGTTCTAACCATGATGTGTTTTATTTTAGAAGTACCAGTTGATTTATGACCCTTATATTTTTTTAGGGGCCTCTGTGGCCAAGACTGTATCACCAGTCTGTAACCATCAAGGTTTTCAGTTTGAATCTCTCAAATGATGGGTGCACTTGACTCCAATCTTGATTGACTAGAATTGTCAATTTTTCTACTAAAGGTTGGTCGTCTGACTACCAAGGTACATGTATAGCACAATAGTTCTGAAAGGGGTGTTAAATACAAATCATTCAATCAGTATTATAACATTTTCTTGCATTATTTGTAGCCGTTTACCTAGCTGGATACGAAGTATGATTCCAAATATATTCTACATCACAGAGAAAGCATGGAATTATTACCCTTATACAGAAACAGGTTAGTTTTTCACAAAATTAAGTGATATTCTCTTGACAACTAACTGTCAGAAAAGAAAGAAGTAAAATTAAGGAATAACAGTACTGTAGTTGAAGAGTTGCCACCGTCAATTGTAGATCTGACCGTCGCAAATGCAGTTTTACTGGCGACATGTAGCGGAGAATTTGAAATTGACGATGGCAACTCTTCAACTACAGTACTGTTATTCCGATTCTAATTCATTTAAAAAAGAACAACTACCATAAAACTTGAAAAAATGTCTAAATTTGACAAAAAGAAAAAAATCTGCACACTTCATGAATGATTTTGGCACAAAGACGTCATGGCTAAGACAGACGTCATACAAATGAAAACTTACAAATTGGAGATTATTACTTTACCTGTACAATTCAAATTCAGACAAAATTACATTAAAACGGCGAATTCGTGGTAGGTGTTGTTTTATTTTCGATTATATAGTAGTAATCGAACATTTGTTGATTCAATCAAGTAAAAATGGCGGGTCCCTCCATAGTTACTCCTGGTCAACTGTAGATTTGACGGCAATTTTTAGCCAATGAAAAAAATCGTTACATCCAAATTGCATTAGAATGCTTATTTCAAATTGAAAAACAATGTTTATGAAATTAAAAGGTCATTCGAAATACTGTGTTTTAATTTAGTTCTTCAAGATAAGAGATATAGGGATTGAAGATTTTAGACCAATGATTGTTCTATTGAAAATAGAGTTAAATTCAAGTCAATTTTCTGATATAAGCTGATAAGTAAATACATTTGACCAATGTGTCCATGTCATTTAATAGACAACTTTTGAGTTCGATGCATTTCCGTAAAAAAAACTGGTTTTAGTGAACGTCATTTGTGCGTTTAGGGGGGTCATCACTTCCGTTTCAATGTTGAGCGAGTGGTTGGAAAACTATAATTCTATATTGTACGAATTATTCAGCAAATTAAATTCTCAAAATTGACAATCAGCACTGCTGTCATTAGGGAATTGTCATTAAGTACCTACAGAACAACCATTATTTCTAGGTAATCCTGCACAATGACTATCACTAAGACGCTTGATGAACGTTAATAGTGCAGGGATACAGGCGATCCCCTCTATCTGGTAAATGACGTCATAAAGGCGCGCATAATTGACGAGTTTTTGCCGGTGACGGATGAACTCAAAAGTGGTCTATTGTCTAAAATTATTAATTACTTTAACATGTTTAAGCTGAACATACATGTAACATTTTACCAGTATCCATTGGCAAAATTGTAAAAAGCAGTATTCCTAAAGCAATTAATTGAACTAGGCAATAATCCTGATAAAGGTTGAAATGGGCATATGAATTATGCAACAACAAAAACAAGATCATCCATATTTTGGTCAGTTTTTGGGGAAGACAGCTTCAAGCCGTCACTCCCCCGGCCCCATGGGGTTGACCAGAGTGACATTCCCTCACATCATTCATTTTGTTTTTATAGCGTGGAAAACCCCCCAACAAATCTTACTGAGAATGATGAGATGGGGAGACACAAATGAATAAATTGACTTTAAACACTTTTTTACACATTTCCCTTCTGTTTCTTTCGAAATTACCGTATATTCGTTTCTTTTACAATCCGGAAAAATCAGTATGAGGAGATATTCTAAATATATCCAACCTACATTATATTTTATAGTGACGTCATTATTGGAATGCCACACTACGCATAAGCAGGGATATCCTTCACTCATTCTCAAAGATTGTGCTTTTATTAAAAAATAGTATTTGTTAAATTTAAACATAATGATGTTTGCTGTAGATGATTCAAACATCAACATGCAAACTTTAATTTGTAGGTCAGCAACTTTCAAAGTAAACAGGAAGTCTGATGGGCTACATGAGATGGGGGAGAGAAACGATCTTTTCCATTTTTTTCTGTAAATCTCTGTTTTGAGAATCTTCCTCCAATTCAGGAGCACCTCAATTTATGAGCTAATTATCCACTAAAATAAATACTTAAAATGTGACATTTAGTATATGATAAGTAGTCTTCCATTAAAACTAAATTTTGTGTACCAACATAATCATTGTAATAGTTACAAAAAAAATTACAAATGTTGCATTTTGTAGTTTAAACCTCTTTATTCATGAAATTTTACAAATATTTCAAAATGTAGGATTTGGAAACAAGCTTCACACAGTTTACATCAATCATATTGTTATTTTTATTAGTACCTGTATCCCTGTGATGAGATATGTAACTGGGAACTTTATCAATGGAAATTTAAAACTGAATAGATTTTTCAGTCCTAACTTTCTTAAGAAGAAAATTTAAAATCTTAAGAGTACTGTCACAAAAAATGGAAAATGGCCCTAGCCTGCAGTTCAGTCGTACACTATTAAGATTTCAAAAATAATTGTAGTTGTTGTTAAATGACAGAATTCAACTAGTTGGATTTTAGATAATTAACTACCAACTTTAATTGTATGTTTAGATTTAGAAGATGCAGATCTCTTCCATTGGTCTAAATTGAATCCTAAACTAAAGAAACGAAATTACATTAAACAACAATTGATTCCAATAGTGTAAACCTTCCACATGTTCTAGCTGTTCTTTTTTTTTCATTTTTTATATGAAGACTATCAAAAGATAACCCCCCCAAAAAAAAAAAAAATGAAATAGAAACAAGGGCCGTCTTTCCCCTCAGAGCTATTCAGCTCTTTGATTATGATGGCTCCTGGAATTAGTAAGGTTCCTGAAAATATAGAACTGAAAAAAAAACATTTGTACCTGTAACCACTAATTCTAATGTGTAGAAATTTTGTTTTTGGTTGTATCCATATAGTGTGTTTTTCTTTTCTTTTCATATTCTCAATCAACAGAATACACAGTAAGTATACAGTTAAATACAATGTAAAATACAAGGGTATAAAATAGGCTTTTTAGTGGACACAGGGAAGGCACTTTGAAATCAATACTATTGGCGTGAGCCAAGTACAGTGAAATTAGAGGTTGAATTCTTAATTTATCTCTATAGGTGGTTCCCCCATTTGAAAATATTTACGCTTGGTACCATGTCTGTTTAAAATTTAAATGAAACAACTCTTACAAAAAACTTATGAAACATAATGGCATCTGAAATTAAGTAATGGCAATTATGCCAATAGAATGAAGCAATTATAAAGATATCACTGATGATTTTCCGATGTTTAAGCCCCAAAAACATTATAATTAATTTCAGTGGCTTTCCATGTATATGGAATAACCTTTTATCAGGTCAACAGACCAAAAAAAAGTTTCCAGTGAGAGAAATCAAATATTTTTCGCATCAAAACCTCAAAATGGACTCAGAACAACTTCAATCTATTTAATTAAACTTTGTATGAATGAAATGCAACTTTGAATTTACCCCAGTGTCTCCATTAATGAAGTTAGATTTGTCTAAAGATGTAATTTAAATGTAGCAAGTACTAGTACTGAATGAACAGAGAATGGACACTCTGTGTCCACCAGTATCGACAAAGATTCTGAGTTACTAATATAAAAATTTGACTATGATTCCAGTGTAACGCATGTTTTAGAAGACCCTTCATCAAGTTCCGTTGAAATGAAAATGTCCACATTAGATAATTGGGGCATGTGTATTTATGTATCCATAGCTGTTGTATATATTTTATTTATGTTTTCTCTTTACAGTGTTCATTTGTACCACTTTTTAAAGTATATATAGAAACAAGATACGAAAATAATAACGGATCAAGTGAAAATGTAAGTATTTGATATACTACATCATTGGTTTTTGTCAGGTGATTTGTAAAAATTGGCAAGTTGTAGAAGTTCTTATGGTTTGTGATGAGAGTGTATCAGGTACTGGTTGAAGGTCAGTTGTTTGTTCTAGATTTCATCAACCAAAATATCCTTACAACCTTACTGTTTTACTAGGTGATGTATACAAAGTAGTGTTAAATCTGATGTACAGTAGTTGTCCTTTGTTTATGTAATTTATACATGTTTCTCGTTTCTCGTTTTTTTTTTGTATATTGATTAGACCGTTAGTTTTCCGTTTTAAAGTTATTTTGGGGCCCTTTATAGCTTGTTGTTTGGTGTGGGCCAAGGCTCCATGTTGAAGGCTGTACATTGACCTATAATGGTTTATTTTTTGGAAAATTGACGCTTTCAGCGGCATATTTCCGATACTAGTGAACTGAACTTCCATTACATTTCTCTGCCTACCGCGCTTGGTTCGTGTTTAATTTCCATTACATTTCTCCGTCTACGGCGCTTTGTTTCATATTTACTATTTCACATATAAACTGGAATTTGCTTGTATTATCATTTTTGTGTAGTAATCAACCGGGAACCAGTTTACATATCTCCGGTCCTTCTTATTACCAAAAAGATCGAAGTGTACCAACCAAGGTTGTTAAGATACTCATAAATCTATTTTTATAACTTTATTGATTATGTGAAGGAAAACTAAAACATTGCTAAAACATTAAAGATATATAATTAATCGGGGAAAACTTGATAGTCTTCTTTTTACAAACAGCTGCCTTTTTTATAAGAAAATATAATGTGTCCGTGTTGGTCCACTTTCTACTGGTTATAAGACAGATCGAAGTACTGGAAATCCGACTCAATCTTTGTTTACAAAGTTACAACAGTAGAGTCTGTAACAGACTGTATCTGTATGACATGTGAATAAATTGTTGATATCGATGCTGGGCCGTGGCTTTAATACCACGGTTTTATTGGCGGGGCGGGAGAACAGATTTGAAGCTCTCTACGTTTGATGCGTGTACAACAGTGTCGTCTAGCTGATTCGGCGCGATCACTGTCTTACGGAATTCTAGTCAAATCGGCACTTGGATAAATCGGCACCTGGTCAATTCAGCACCCGGTATAGTCAAATCGGCATCTAGTCAGATTGGCACCTGGTTAAATCGGCACTTGATATAGTCAATTCGGCACCCATGTTAGATTTGTTTAATATATATTTTTAACAGTATTTTAAGCAAAAACAGTAGAAACAAGGGATGGGTTGTCCAGAAATTTTACAGTATTTAGCCAAGAAGAGTTAAATAAGGAAGGGGTTGGCCAGAAATATTAACCTAATTTTATCATGTTTATTCACATTTTTAAGGGTTGAATTATTTATATATATATATTATTGGATGCCTAATTGACTTTAAATAGGTGCCGATTTGACTAGATGTCGATTTAACCAGGTGCCGATTTGACTTTTTCTATTGGTGCCGATTTGACTTGTACCCTATTATTAAGGCCCTAAAGTGAGTTTGAATATTGTACGGTGTTTTACTTGGCGGAATGTTAATACACTCACAGTAAGAGTTATTCTTTACTTGCTTTTCCACAATAATTGCTGCATTTTATTCTTTGAATTTCTCGGCAGATATGGTTCTTTTCGGACATGCTTTTAAGAGGAATTCATCTGGTTCAATAGTGTGAATCAGCCCCTCAACTTCTTTGTACATAAAAACTATCTTTGGCTTCAACGCCTTGTTCGTCCTTGTCTGGAGATCTTGTTGTAGTTCCAGTTTGGCAAGCATTTTGGAGACTTATCCATCCTCTTTTGACTTGTAATCTCTGGTGATAAATTTTGCCGCTTGACATGTTTATTTTTGTTACCGAGTAGGGGTCGCATACGATAGCTCCATATTAAATTATGAGATCAATTCCTAAAGGTCTAGTTCATTATCCAATCTGACACAAATTTCAATAACTGGAATGCCACCCAAGATGAATATATGGTGACCCTCTATAACAGCATAATTACTTGGAATTGTGTTTAATACCATGATGGTTCAATGGCATAAACTTAAATGGAGACAGAATTTAACATGAAAGATTGTGGATTAGTGTAAAACAAAAAAAACTAGCTTACTATGATATATGGTTAAAGAATGAATATCAAATTATATGGGTCATAGGCAGAGTTGTTATAAAATATCAATATGGCAGAGAAGTGGTTTCAAGTTTCATATAAAGGGACCTGACTGACATGAAATAAAAAAATCAAAGGAGTATCCCTATATGTCTAATCTTCAATGTGAAATAAAACAAGTATAACAATATTGTGTAAATCTACAGAAATAGAATTTGTTTCAAGTAACAGAAATAATTATATTCGTGTATGTCACTAGTAACTTATTTAATGAGTATGTGGGTAATTAGTCCTATAACATATGACCTCAGGAGCCAGTGATATTGTTGGCTTTTTTCAAAACTACCTCTACCCTTTTTTTTTTGGAAAATATGTGTCATTTTCATCAAATTGGGAAATTTTAAATAAACCAATAAAAAAAAATTCAAGAGTCAAACCCTGCTTTAAAATAAGACCCCATTTTGTCAGTGATGATACATACATGGACTCTCAAATGTGCACATATAGTCATTTTAGGGATGAAAAATGTTTTAATGAGTGATTTTCAGTTTGTATTCATGAACAATTACTACTGAGACTGCACTGTTTGGGAAAAAAGTTGTCTTTTTGGGAATAATTTTAAGCCATTTTTTTTTTCAAATTGGGATTTTTCTCCAGGGGAAAAAGCCTTTATTCTCCGCTAATTTAAGGCAAACAATATCACTGGGAGCATTATTTACTATTTCTATTTACTGTTCTTATGTTTTTTTTTACTATCAATGTGTCACACTTTGCATTCAAAAATTTAAAAAAATGAAAATATCAGTATAAAAACGTTAAAAATTGAATAAGAATGTGAAGTCATATGATATAGGACTAGTGGGGTATAAGAGCTTATTACAACAGGCTCTTTATAATCATTTGGTTTGAAAGGATACTAGTAGTCTGTATTCTTGATTTAGAAAAATGTAATTGCAAGAAAAAAAAAATACACATTACTTAGAATACTTTTAATTAGATCATTCAGGTAGTCTTTATTTAGTACGTACAAAAGAACAGCCAGTAATCATTGGATATTGTAGATCATATAAATAGTCTTGACCTATTTATTAGTACAAAAGAACAGCTAGATATCATTGGATATTGTATATCATTCCAGTATTCTTGACCTATTTATCTGTACAAAAAAAAAACAGACAGTAGTCATTGGATACTGTAGATCATTCAAGTAGTCTTGACCTATTTATTTGTACAAAAAAAACAGCCAGTGGTCATTGGATGCTGTAGATCATTTAGGTAGTCTTGACTCTTGACCTATTCATTTGTATTAAAAAAAAACAGTCAGTTGTCATCTTCACTTCACACACTCATATACGAATATCAATTATATGCTTACGAGACATGTTGCAATGTTCAGCTTTTACGGTATGTGAAAATCAAGACTTGCATAAAAAATATCCCAATATTAGAGACAGTGGCATCATTTTTCCTCAGAGCTATCAGCTCTTTGATTTTAAATTGTTATTTGGATGGAGAGTTGTCTCATTGGCACTCACACCACATCTTCCTATATCTATTAAACATCTGCTAACAAACAGGAAACAATGATTCATTTGTTGGATCATTTAAAACACAGATAATCATGTGAAAGTGCTAATTACAAGTAGACATTCATTATTTTACTGTCACAACTGGTCTTTATATACAATACACATAGTAAAGTTAATAATAAATTCCTGCATGTGCAAGATTAATATTTATAATGAATATACTACTTGATTACAAAACATTACAAAAAAGAAAGATTATTTGATACAGGAAACTTCTCAACAAAACAATATACACAAATTTTTGGTTTCCCTTTTGAAACAATGAGAGGAAACTTCAAGCTAACAATCATAGATTTTATCATTTAAATTGTTACAAACTCACAATATCAGTAAATGAAATCTTTCCAACTTTGAAAACAACATTGTACACTGTGACAAAAGTTATAATTCATTTTTTGGGCTAGGAGGTCCCTTTAAACTTCTGACCTTGACTTACTACTGCAACACTTTTGCATCCCAACTCCTATGAAACCACACAACAGAATTTCATGAAACTTTGTGAACAATGAGATTATATTATATAGAGATACACCTCAATGGGAAATTATGATCCAATTTCTTTTTAATTATTTTTATTTAGATTTAGAATATTGGTCATAATTATATATAATATACTGCTGCAACAGTTTTTTGGCACAAATGCTCTAAAACCAACAGAACAGAATTTAATGATACAAATGTAAATTATTTTTTTTCTAAAATTAATTCCCCATTGAACTTAGAATTTTGACCTATATATACTACTGCAACAGTGCATGTGTCAGCACAACTCCTCTGAAACCACACATCAGAACTGCAAGAAACTTTGTAGTTGATGAGGATATGTGTAGATGTGAATATTCACAAGAATTTTTTATCATTTGACTTTTGATTGAGTTATGAATCTGTGAACACAGGAATCTTATGAGATTTTGTTTGCCTAGTGGCAATTAAGGAGCATGGGCTTTTAGGTATGTGATCGAATTTGAAGCTGCCAATAAAGGTTCCTTAATTTGCCATTAAAAACAGTATTGGTAAATGAAATCTAACTTTATAACAAGTAGTATTAGTAGTATATTTCTGTATTTCAGTGTGTAGGTTTATCTAGTGAAGATTTAGAAGTACGAGAAGTAGAACATATAGATATAGCTTTTGAAGACATTCCAGAGAAAAATTTTAAGAAAGAAGAGGTAAGGTTGATTAAATTGACTGATATCAACATAATAATTATAGAATAACCAATTAAACAATTTAGATATAGAAGATTTCAAGGAGTGAGTTAGCAACACATAAATTCTCAAATGTGTGTTGTGTATCAGTGAACTATCTGTGCTGTTTGTTCAGGAGTTGGAACATTTTCCAATATTTGGATTTTTCAACTAGCTTTTCTTTTTATTACAATGACTGTGGGCTTTTTAATGGACATAAAATACATAATTTAAGAAATTGTAAATTTCTGGACACATTCTAAATTTGTGTTGATGAAACATCATCAAAAATGTCATGGCAACACCATGTTTGATGTCAAACATTGCTAGAGGAGGGAAATTATCCGTTTATGTTGCACAAGGAAAATCATTGTATTTCATCAAAACCAATATGATATAAAAAATGTGTCTTCAATCTGTACTTAAAAGACATGTTGATTTGTGATACTGGTTTCAAAACCTTATTTAAAGGATAGTAAGGATTCTATACTATTAAACGAGAAGACCTCATTTTTGGTGTCGCTTCTCTTCTTTCCACAATAAATTAATCAACACGACTCTGTGTCCTATATGTACAGTGCATAGTCGCATTTGTCATCCATTCATATGATTATTCAGATTGAGTTATTTTGGGAGAAAAACGAGAAAAAAGGCATCCGGATATTGTCCCGTCATTGGACAAAATTTTAAGTCAGATTCTACTTCCAGTTTGCGTTTTTCTGTATACTTTGAACACGCAAATAGTACGAATAAAGTGTATTTTAATTCTGTTCAGAGTTTATTAAATGGAGAGGGTCTGTATACTATGTCAATTGACCACCATGGATCGATTACTAAACTAAGAATTGAAAGTAAATACACTTTATTAATATAGTAATATACAGATAAGCGCTAAAATTATTCATGTGAACTTTTGATACCTTTTCTGAAATTCTCCATTCATTAAATATTTTACAAAATTCATTGATAACAAAAAAAAAAGATGTGGTATGATTGCCATGTTGAGACAACTCTCCACAAGAGACCAAAATGACACAGAAATTTACAACTATAGGTCACCGTACGGCCTTCAACAACGAGCAAAGCCCATACCGCATACTCAGCTTTAAAAGGCCCCGAA
This sequence comes from Mytilus galloprovincialis, assembly GCF_965363235.1. Classification (NCBI taxonomy): domain Eukaryota; kingdom Metazoa; phylum Mollusca; class Bivalvia; order Mytilida; family Mytilidae; genus Mytilus; species Mytilus galloprovincialis. Next base: position 50,049,112 of record NC_134846.1, read on the forward strand.
ATGACGATGTAAAAAAATTCAAATGAGAAAACTAGCGGCCTTATTTATGTACAAAAAAAGGAACGAAAAACAATTATGTAACACACAAACAAACGACAACCACTGTTAAAACACAATTCACATTGTGACATAGTAATAACTAAAACAATGAACTAAGGTAAAATACATGTATAACTTAACAATGTGAGCAGGTTGTGATCTTCTTCAGTTATCGTTACTACTTGTGTGTACGGCGTTGTTTCCAAACTACAGGCTCCTTACTTAAATGTTCATAACATACTAAATGTATGTTCATATTGAAATTGATAGAAAACCAAAAATTGGGAATTTTGGAAATGAAGGAGGAGGTATAAAACTTCTAACAACACTTTACATACTTTTAACTCCGCTCTGAATGCCTGCGATTTCGCGGGTGTGTTCCAGTATAAATTAATTTCAGTAAAAAATGTCACAATTTGGATGTGCTATTCCTTTTGAATAAGTGCAAAACTTCAAAACCAAATCTTTGTATCTATGGGAAGATTTAGAAAAGTTTTAGTAGTAATACTTGACTTAAGAATTTGCCAGTAAAAAATTTGTTGTGTTTTTTCTTCAGGATCTAAAAACCTTCAAGTCTACAAAAACAGACAGAGGACCATTGCAGAAAGGATGGCGGGTAAGGTTATTGTCGGGAATACATGAATAAGTATGAAAACATTGCATGTTCTCATATGTGTAATCAATCTATAGAATGCCCAAGAAGTATACAAGTGACACATCATAAAATCTTACATTACAATATAAGAAATAAGTGACATTCCTGTGTTGTGTTCACACCGTATTCACACCAGTAATCATGTAATAAGTGTGAAATGTGTGATATATTTAAATGAAAATAAATGATAAAAAGATGACCAAACTACATAAAAACCCATCAATAAACATATGAAAAGAAAGATATTCGGCTATATAGAAGTTTTATTGACAGTATCAGATAAAATAAAATATTGACAATTTAAGGGGTATTTAAGGTACAAAAAATATTATAGAGAAATGAACATTTTCCTCAGCATGTTTCTATTTTTTAAATTAATTATCTTATTTGTCTTTTTTTACAGGATACTAGCAAACCAATAATGTGTTCGTATAAAGCAGTAAAAGTTTATTTTGAAATGTGGGGAATGCAAACAAAAGTTGAGCAGTTTGGACAAAGGGTAGGAAGCTTTTTAAATTGCATGAGAAATTCATAAATTTTTAAGAAGTTTGAAATTGATCAGAAAACAATTTAGTAGGATTTGTATGTGAATTTCTGGGTTTTTTCCTGTATTTACTGGAAGAAAAGTATATTATAAAGGGAAAGCAGATGAATACATGTCTTGATAAATTAAGGTTTTTTAAGACAGACAATAGCCTTGTCACTGTAAATTATCAGTATATAACAAAGACTTAAGAAATTAAACCAAGGCTAATTCATGTAATTGTTTAGTTTGAATGCAAGGTAAATTTTGTTCATCTGTCTGAATAAAAGGAGGCGATGCATTGTATCAATCAGGAAAAATGATATTTTACTGCAAAGTTTTTTTTTAATATTGATTTAAAAATTTAGTGAAAAGAGTTAAATCTTACTGAGACTGTGACATTATTATTGTATAATACATATTTAAGTCTTTAGTTGTCTTTTACAGTCAATAAGGGATATTTTAGTACTTGGACACAAGCAGGCATTTGCATGGATTGATGAATGGATAGGTAAGATTGCTTTTAAATTCACCAGTAAATACCAGTGCTTACATTTTGTTTTAAAATATATTTCTGTTATCTGTTTTTCAACTGATTTATTACTAAATGGTATTTTGTTATGAATATTCAAGTTATAATAAAAATATTCTTACATTGTAGGAAATTTTAAATTAAAATTACAAGCTTTAAAAATAGGGAGAAAAGTGAGATTTGCAAGGTTTCCACTTGATTCATAGCGAGTACATATAAATACTATTTTCTCTACAATAAAAAAATATTAACAGACACCGACTGTGAAGGACCCCAAATTAAACAGTGATGTTAACAATATAGAATTGTTCCCTCAGAACAGAATTAGAATACCAGTAGACTATCTTATTTTTGCGCCTGTCCCAAGTCAGGAGCCTCTGGCCTTTGTTAGTCTTGTATTATCTTAACTTTTAATTTCTTGTGTACAATTTGGAGTTTAGTACTGCATTCATTATCACTGAACTAGTATATATTTGTTTAGGGGCCAGCTGAAGGACGCCTCCGGGTGCGGGAATTTCTCGTTGCATTTAAGACCTGTTGGTGACCTTCTGCTGTTGTCTGCTTTAGGTCGGGTTGTTGTCTCTTTGGCACATTCCCCATTTCTATTCTCAATTTTATCTATATGTATACCTGCATTTGTATAGTAGAAAGGTTTTTGAAGGATAAAAGTGTATATGAGTCTACAATGTAATCCCTCTATAATAGAAAGGAATATTTAAGTTCCAACACTATTCTAGTATTCTAGTTCTAATACGTCTATTGACTGGACGTTAAACAACCAACAATCAATTATATGCTTATCATAAGTATATATATGTGTGAGTCATTTGTCAGTGGGATGGATGTGTCGTGTTATATATTTATATCATGACTATGTACATAATACATGTGTTTTTTTCTTTTAATTTATAGATATGTCTATGGAAGACTTGAGAAAGTATGAAACTGAGACAAATGAAAAGACAAATGCTAAAGTACTCAATCAATGACACTTAGATTTAGTATGTTATAATGCAATTACAGACCTCGGAAGTATCAAATTCCTATTTGTGTGTAACATTGTTCTATTATGTTGTATCAGCATTCTTTAACCTGATGGAATTTTTTATTTGTCTTATTTGGCTTATCTTGAACAAAAAGTGCTGCATGCCAAAATTTGTTCATTACAAGTCTTTAACAAAGAAATAATACCACAAATGCAATTATTATAAGTTCTTTGAATATTTATATATTTTTAATCGTGCATGTTTACATGTAAAAACCGAAATTTAAACACAAAATTATTCAAAACCTTAGTTCAAATCAAAACAAATATATATGTACCGTGCGAAGCTTACAAATTATTGTCATGCTCTAACACATTTTAAATGGCTATCTATGCATCATATGAAAAACCTCAAAACTGTTGTGATAAAAAAAAATTATAGGCTGTGCCAAATGGCATCCTAAACTATGGTTTTGTAATTTTCTTCTTCCTTGGAAATCCAGTCTTGTAGATTGGAAGGTCTTCAGGAAAGATACAATGAACGTTATTATGATTAAAGAGGAAATGCAGTTGCATTATTTAATGAAATTCTACAAAAACATTGAAATCCATTCTCTGATTAGTGGGGAGATAACAATCCATTATATGATTAAAGGGAAGATAACAATAGGAATAACTGGTATATTAAAATGGCTTATTATTAAGTTGATCTTGCTGGAGTTAATTAGATACAACAAAATGTAGCAAGTGACACTACTCTCCAACTCGATACCAGGCTGTTTTGAAAACCTTAATTACTTGGATCTTTTTCAAATAATGAGGCAAAAGGGAGTATATAAGCTAAATGTATCTGAAAATTTGTCACAAAGTTAAACTTACCAACAATGACCAATGAGAACCTTGGTACTGAATATCACAAAAGTGCTCTTATGTATTTGCTGAGCAAATCCAAAAGAGAAAGGAAAGTACCAAGGGGATGCACAGACAGGCTGAAGTAAAGCAGATATATAAATGCTGCATGTGTTGTTTTTTTGTGATAACTGCCAAACCTTGTAATGTTTGTCACAAGGATTTTTTCTGCAATAAATCTTTGATATTTGTCAAACTTCCCACTGCAATATATGCAATAGGTGTTTTAAATGGCTTGTTCAGCTGAAAAAAAGCAATCTTCAGAAAATAGGAAAAGAGATTTGAGAACACTGAAATTCATCAGATCATATCTTCCATTTTTAGATAGTTGGTATGCGTTAATAATGTTCATTGTTGTTGATTGCAAAATGGGTTTACCTGAATGATTCTTTATGTTCTACTATAGATTAGATATGGATACTATATATATTCAACCATGTATGAGATACAGAATGTAAATGCTCTTTTTCTGTAGGTATAATAAGATGTAGATAACATGTATTCTGTTGTTTAATGATAGATTTATGAGATATTCAGATAATATATGTTCTACTGTTACTAAGATACAGATGAGTCTTATGTTTTCATTGTGATTGTACTGTTTATCTGTCAGTCTTGTTCTACTGTAGATAAGATATTGAGTAATATATGTCCTACTGTAGCTAAGATACAGATGAGTCTTATGTTTTCATTGTGATTGTACTGTTTATCTGTCAATGTCTTGTTCTACTGTAGATAAGATATTCAGATAATATATGTTCTACTGTAGCTAAGAAACAGATGAGTCTTATGCATGTTATGTTTTTATTGTGATTGTATTGTTTATCTGTTAATGTCTTGTGATTCCAGTATGTGCATTTGCTCATTTCTATTGTTGTTCTGTGATCAAACATTGTTTAGGACTCATGCACTAAGATCAATAAGGTGTCTTTTGTAAATTTATGTATCATAAGAAATCTTGCTTTTTTCATTTTTTTTTCTATAATATATAAATTAAAATTATTCATTTTATTCCTATTGTAAATTGGTTATGTACATGTATACAATAAAGAATAGTATTCAAGTCATATAAGTGCTGATATATACATTTTGAGCTTCAGTCAGAATATTTTTAAAATTGAATTCAATTGGAAATAATGAAGCAACTTTTTTTTAGCAATATCAAAAGTCTTTAAATAAAAAAAAAAATTGAAAACTTGAACAACTTTCTCTTTTTTTGAGAACTATTAAGTTGTGATGTGTATTTTTTTGGTCTTATTTTACTATAACTTTCGTTTCATTTATCTTGAAAACTTTAGCTTACCTCTCCTTTAACTAACTAACCACACTGTAGATAAAAATCATATTTTTGGCTCACCTGGCCTAAAAGGCCATGTGAGCTTTTCTCATCACTTGGCGTCCGTCGTCGTCGTCGTCGTCGTCGTTAACAATTTTTCAAACATCTTCTCCTCTGAAACTACTGAATGGATTTGAATGAAACTTAAAATGATTGTTCCTTAGATTATCCTGCACAAAGTGTGTGCTTCGATTTTTGATCCGTCAAAAAACATGGCCGCCGTTACTTAAAATAGAACATAGGGGTCAAATGCAGTTTTTGGCTTATATCTCAAAAAGGGAAGCATTTAGAGCAAATCTGACATGGGGTAAAAATGTTCATTAGGTCAAGATCTATCAGCCCAGAAATTTTCAGATGAATCAAACAAACCATTGTTGGGTTGCTGCCACTTAATTGGTAATTTTAAGGAAATTTTGCAGTTTTTGGTCATTATCTTGAATATTATTATAGATGAAGATAAACTGTAAACAGCAAAAATGATCAGCAAAGTAAGATCTACAAATAGGTTAATATGACCAAAATTGTCAATTGACCCCTTAAGGGGTAAATGTCCTTTAAAGACAATTTTTCACAATTTGTTCATCATATTTGCTAACTTTAAAAAATCTTCTCCTCTGAAACTACTGAATGGATTTGGATGAAACTTAGCATGATAGTTCCTTAGATTATCCTGCACAAAGTGTGTGCTTCGATTTTTGATCCGTCAAAAAACATGGCCGCCCTTACTTTAAATAGAACATAGGGGTCAAATGCAGTTTTTGGCTTATATCTCAAAAACGAAAGCATTTAGAGCAAATCTGACATGGGGTAAAAATGTTCATTAGGTCAAGATCTATCAGCCCTGAAATTTTCAGACGAATCAAACAAACCATTGTTGGGTTGCTGCCACTTAATTGGTAATTTTAAGGAAATTTTGCAGTTTTTGGTCATTATCTTGAATATCATTATAGATAAAGATAAACTGTAAACAGCAAAAATGATCAGCAAAGTAAGATCTACAAATAGGTTAATATGACCAAAATTGTCAATTGACCCCTTAAGGGGTAAATGTCCTTTAATGACAATTTTTCACAATTTGTTCATCATATTTGCTAACTTTAAAAAATCTTCTCCTCTGAAACTACTGAATGGATTTGGATGAAACTTAGCATGATAGTTCCTTAGATTATCCTGCACAAAGTGTGTGCTTCGATTTTTGATCCGTCAAAAAATATGGCCGCCCTTACTTTAAATAGAACATAGGGGTCAAATGCAGTTTTTGGCTTATATCTCAAAAACGAAAGCATTCATCTCACCTTGACCTCATTTTCATGGTTCAGTGGTTATAGTTAAGTTTTTGTGTTTTGGTCTGTTTTTCTTATACTATATGCAATAGGTCTACTAAAATTGGTGTATAGAATGATTGTAAGGTGTACATGTCTAGCTGACAGGTGTCATCTAACCTTGACCTCATTTTCATAATTCAGTGGTCAAAGTTAACTTTTTTAGTTTTGGTCTATTTTTTTAATACTTTATGCATTAGGTCAACTATATTTGGTGTATGAAAATATTTTATGATCTATATGTCGGTTATGCAGGTTTTATTTGAACTTGACCTCATTTTCACAGTCCATTGCTAAGTTTTAAGTGTTTGTGTTTTGGTCTCATTTTCTTTATTTATAAACAGTAAGTCATATATATTTGTAATATTGAAGAATTGTTAGCTGTACATGTTTGCCTGGCATGGTTCAATATGTTCAATAAGGCATTGTTTACCAGGTGAGCGATTCAGGCTCTCGAGAGCCTCTTGTTATAGCAAACTTTCGAAGGGATTACAAACTGTGTTTGTAGAAACTATTTTCATCATTAAAATCTCTGTATTGTGTATTAAATGCCTCTGAGAGTTTTTCTTATTTTTCTATTATTTATACAGTCTAAATCATTTATGACTCATTTATGATAGTGTTTTATTTTAATTATAATTCCACCTTATGTAATAATGCTGTATTTTGATTGGATGAGAACCATGGTATTTTTCACCAATTTCTATATATTGAGATTTTCTTTTCTCTGCCGGGGTATTTGCCATTAGGGAATTCCATATTCTGGGGTATTTGCTAGCAAATACCATGTCAGATGGGAAATACCCTAGCAAATACCATGGCAGATGGGGAATACCATGTCTAAAAATAACTCAATGAATTGTTTCTATTCTAATATGACAAATTCATGGTTCCAGATGAAAAATTTAGGATAAAAAGCATCATTATTGAATTTGGATCGAATGACATAAAAATTACGGGAATGACGTCATAAATAAAACTCAACGGAAACGAATTGTCAACAGGTCACAAAAAACTGGAATCCATTTGTATTACGCTTCACTGAAACTGATGAACAAAGTGAAGTAGTCAGCCGAGAACCAGCTTATTATCATAAAAAGGGAGATATATATACAGTCAGTGACTGATCATAAAAAAAATTATAAGAAATGAGTATACGGTCAAAGCAATTTGACTGCGCAAATAGCACAGCTGCAGTGTATACACAAATTATACATTCAAGTCAAAATTTCATATGATACCTGATTATAATAAACTTTCTGAGGTGGAACATTCGGTGGAATTAAACAATTATATCATGCTTACAAGGGGTATTTGCCAAAAACACCAGTTTCAAGGTAATCAAATTTCCCTCGCCTAACGGCTCTGGAAATTTGTACCTCTCAACCGGTATTTTTGGCAAATACCCCTTGTAAGCATGATATATTTGTATATACTCAAGATTTATTATTGTTTGTTTGGTACTAGTTTTCCCGGATTTTGTTGGCACATATGTATTTAAGGTAGACTATGATATTTTTAAAATGTTCAACAAAGCTCACATTTTCTAAATATTTTTTTGCAGAATTTTTTTAGAATCATGCAACCAAAAACATCCATGAAAATAAAATTTTCTCTTAATCCACAAAATTGTTGCAAATAAATAAATAATAACGAGAACGTCAACATTCCCTTATAGTCTGTTCGCTATTAAATTTTAATCTTCTCAACTATATCTCTTCATATTTTCGGGTTCTTTTGTAAGATTTTGTGACTTTGATAGAGTTGACTTTTAAGTTTAAAAAAATAGTACTCATTTAAAAGTTGCCAATTTTTTTTATTATTCCATGATGATTGACAAGTACAGTCAAACTTTTCTATCAAGGAAAGCAAGGAGAAAACACATGATAGTCTTCTATATAAATGTTAGTCTTTGTGATAGTTTCATGGAAATAACATGAATCTTGTATTTTTTCAGAATTTAAATGGCCGAGCATGAAAACATTGTACTAATTGAAATTATTTGTCTTTTATAAAGTCAAACTTTTTATGGAAGTAACAAGGCTTGAATTTTACAATAGGGATGTGTCTTATACTAATCTTTCCTTAAGCTTTCGGTATAATTGGTAAGAATATTAGCCAATATTAAGACATTCTTTTTTCCAAAATATATATTGAAATTATAAAAATGCCCTTTGCCCTTCCTAAGAAATGTCAGGTAGACATGTTAAAATAAAAGGCAGATATTCAAAGCACAGGTACTTGTTTTTGAAAAGAATTTGCAATTTACAAATGATTTACCTTAAAATAACACATATAACAGTATAAAGGATTTTTTAGAGACATTTGTGCCTGTGATACATACAGCACAGTCAATTTAGGGCTTCGACACTGCCTCATATGCCCTTTACCATCAGGTGTCAAACGGTCAATTTTGGCTATGGTTAGCATCAAATTGGTTAAAATTATACCGTGATTTATCAAAATATCCTTATTGTGATACGTCAGAGGTCTCAAATAATTATCGTTACAGTTATTTTTGGGGAAACAATAGCATGATTCGTCAAATTCAGCTGATTTTTTAAGCGTCTAAAAGGAAGTGTACATTTTATTGTCATGCAATTAAAATTACCATTAACATCATTTGGCAAGAATTTTTACCGTTAACGTCAATTGGCAAGAATTTTTTCGTTATATGTCATGAAGGTACCCCCATCACTACCCTTATATATAGATGTGGAGGTGCTTACAAGACCAGATTTTCGCATTTATTAAATAACAAGTTTGAAAACTTTTTTTCATGCTGGTTATCGTTTAAGAAATTTTTACTGACAGTACAAGCCCCTCATAGTTAGTCAAGGTTGTTAAAATACTATGTTCGTTGAAAGAGACTGAAAATATATGCAAATTATACAGCTATAACAGCATCATATTGATAAAAAGAATACAATTCCAGTTAACCGTACTTCTATTCAATAAATTTTGGTAATATCTGTTATCACTATATATGTACATTAAAATGATATTATTTGTAATTTGTATCATTTAGCAGTGTACCACCTTTTAGATCAAAACTTAAATTGTTGTTGAGAATGATTTATCAAGTACATAAACTTTTTGTTTAGATGCACAAATACATCCTATACTAGCTGTGATCTGGACTTTTGTAAAATCATTTCAGTGTATTGTCATCACAGTATTAGAAAGAGCATTGCTTCAGCTGATAGCACAGAAAATACCAGGAAAAACTATATGCTCAAATTTGTTAATAAAGTTTGGGACCAAACCCCATCCTTAACCCCCCCTACCACAAATCATCTTTGATAAGTTTATTCTTTTTGGCTTCTTTTTCCATTAAAGCTTGCACAACCATGCTTTGTATATTGTTGGAACGCATAAAATGCATAATGACTTTTTTTGTAGTTTATATTTTTCGTTTTACACTTGGAAAGTGTTGAATCCAGATATACTAGTATTGAATGTGACAATCAAAATTTCACCTAGATTACTTTGTTTGCAGCTGTTTGATTGTAACAACAATGTACTTAAATGGACAGAATATGCATGATTCTGATGTGTACATTTTTAAAATTTCCTCTTGGAAACTATTGTTAAAATTAAATCTAGCACCGAAATCTATTTTTGGACTGTCTTACATATGTTTAAGTTTAGTTCTATAATCATATTTCCCTGTATTTCTTTCTTTGTGGATGCTAAGTTATTCTTATGACTTCTTTATTTTAATGAGTTTTCATATTAACAATAACCATTTTCACTTAAAATTTAATTTAAAGAAAAAATAACTATAAATACTAGTAGTCAATAACACAATTTTCTTAATGCAGTCATATCCCCTAAAAATTCATTCAAATGAAATATGCTCTGCAACAATTATAGGCATGAAAAAATTGTGCCCATGTTATATTGAATTTACAACGAGATAATCAAATCCTCAGCAGCCAACATATGTCAAAAGATATTTTTTATTTTTTAGAAAATGTAAATTTATGGCATATTAACGTCCAGTTATATGTCCAACATAAATATTTATTACACAAGTTATGACAAATTTTCTGATCAAATAATTTCTCAATGATTATGGGTTGTACATCTCACAATGAGAAGAGCAAACAAATGACACTAAAAACAAAAGGACGTCTAGAGATCAAACTTTGCAACATAAGTATTATACATGTGTGTATTATATTCAAATTAAAGTTTTTTAAGCAACATAAGTTTTGCATTCATATGATTTATAGAAATTTAAAAGCATAGAATGAAGTTGATGATTTTTGTTATGTATAATATTTTTTCTAATTTACCGAATTATTATTTCTCAGAGATTTATATTTTTGTAGAACGTTTGTAAATGTCATGTCTTTTTATCAATAGATGTGTATTTATAGCTCTAATTCGTGTGTTTTTCTTTTCTAAGCCTTGAACTCAAAATCAAATTCTGTTTACATTCCTATATTCTAAATGCTTCAGCAAATTTGGTGATTTGTGGACTATATATAAAATTAGTAAATGTGGTATGATTGCCAATGAGACAACTCTCCACATGAGACAAAATGACAAAGAAGTAAACAACTATAGGTTTTCTTACGGCCTTCAACATGGAAAAAAAACCCATACAGCATAGTCAGCTATAAATGGAACCAACATCACAAATGCAAAACAATTCAAAAGAGGAAACTAATGACTTGATTTATGTAGATATGATATACAGCATTATACAACAACCACTGAAAACAGACTCCTGATGCCAAACCCTCCACAAACCTGGGATAGTGGTGTATCAATATGACATACAAAAAAAATCAAAATCTTATGGTTGATTTCACATTTAGCCTTAAATAAATCTAAGGAAGTTATAGTAATTTCTTGGATATTTAATTTTGTAACTTTGATGGAGGAATTTTTGTGCAATGCAAATATGATGAAACTATCAGATAGCAAGATGTTTATTATGACTCCTCAAAACAATATACGACCAAAACATTTTCAATTTTTGCCGTCGTATAAAAATTGTGAAGCATATTAATTTATCTTAGTCTGTCTGTCCATCCCTCCCAAAATTGGTATCCAACAAATAATAATTAATCCACAGTACAAAGTATCACCAAATTTAACTTGGTGTGAGTAACAAAATAGGTGCAACTAAAGATTAAAAGTAGGTTTTGTTGGAAAGAACTTTTGTGCTTCAGTGGTGTTCTTATTAATTCTGTATAACTTTAAACTACAGTAGAGCAGAAGGAGAAGTCCCTCACAAAATCTAATAAATCTTTTCGGAGGAGCAAGAACTGCTTACATTTTCAAGGTACCTACAGCAAGTTCAATCATTGTTGGTAAGGTTCATGTTCTGAATATATATCTTTCTGAGTAGTGTTTTGTGGACGGTTGTTCACCTTTTGAATATTTTGTTTAGCCTTATTAAATATTGCATCTTTCTTCAACTTCGTAAAATTTTATTGCCACTTGCTTTTCCTATAAACCTTTTTTTCTGTTTTCTGTTAACACTGTTCTATATAAGTGTTGGTGGTGATAGACACTCTTTAAAATAATGATACAGCACAGAAGAATGTGTTTTAATACTTTATATTTATATAACATAAAACAATAAAAATTAACAATAGAACTTATATAAAAATTTTCATTTCAGTTTTGTCCCTACAATCCAATTTGTCACTGAAATTAAATTTGTCAGCTATAATAACAGAAATGTCATGGTGGTTAACATCACCAATATACCAAGTACTTTCTGTGTAGGATTAAATGTCTACTGACTATTGTACCATTCTATAGGTACTAGTTAGGACAATCTTATAATGATGTTCAACTTATGCAAATAAAACTTATAATCTCATAAAAACAAATGCCATTAAAATCTTCTGTATAAGCAGGGATCTCCATGGATGAAAATGGAAAATGAAGGAACTTTCACCATCACAAACCGTTTTTACCCCGTACAGTGTAGCGTGATTGAAAGTATTTCATCCCTTCATGTAAGGAATGGTGAACATGCTAATTCATTGCTTATTTAAATTATATTCATTTGAATATTCATTATAGAATGATGGTCCACCCTTAGTTGAGAATGACCAAAGGCTATCATGAAGGTCCCCATGTAGTTTTCTTGCTATTTTTGGTAATTGTTATTGGGGTTAAAAATCATGAAGAGCTTATTTTTTGCAGACACTGTCAAATTCAGAAGTCATGAACCCATTACCCGTATGGCTGATTTGCAGCAACAACAAAACGATTTGAAAGGGTTATGTAAAAGGTTGAAGAGATTTGTAAAGCAAACGTGACAAATGAAAAGATTTTTAATGACTTTATCTAGCAAACTGATGCTATGCAACAAGCATATTTCTCGAGTATGAATATAAACGGGAAACGCAGATGTATCAATTTGATTGTAAACAACGAAATGAATTCTGAATTACGATACGGTATTTCTTCACAGTAAATATTTTAGTCTTTAGTTTATAATTTTTAAAGTAATTCTTTATTATCGTTACAGCAGTACTCGAGTTACTTGCGATGAAATAATATTAACATTTTACATCTTATTTTGTACTTCTTAAAAAAGGGGGATGCTGATTGTGTAAGTCAAAATAAAAGCACATGTTTGACTTGTTTAACTGTTTTCTTTGTAACTGGATTATTAATTTATTTATTTAATCTAAATTATCAAAAGCATTTGATTAAACTTAGTTGAATAATTCGATAAATGAATCGTCTATCCTCAGATAGTATTCTCCTGTTTGGTTTGTTGATCTACCTGTACAAGCTCAGGTACAAGTGATTAGCAATCTTAATCCAGATATCCCTCAGGCAATGCAACTGTATTAAATTATAATATAAAAAAGCCTAAGGGTTATACAATTACATGCATTTGATTAAAATTGCTAAAAAAAAAAGGCGTCGGGGTTATAAAAATTGATAACAGTTTTGAACGATGGGGGAAGACAAATTAACGATAGCGCAGGTCATTTGACGTTGGCGCAAGATATTTGTACAATGGTGGGGTGCCATCATTAAACAGGCCATGGAGATCCCTGATAAGTCCACCTACATATGCTTATAAATCTATGCCATTGTACATATTACTGTTGTTTACTTTGCCCAAGGATTTACAAATGTGTCTTTTTCTTCTGACTGAACACTTGTTTCACCTGTTTTAGCTTTTTTCTTTCGATAAACTTTGAGATATTTCTTTGATCAACTGAGATTTATTCTGCTTCCGTGTGTGTACTTGCATCACAAGATCAATATCCTCATGGAATATCTCCTTCAGTGGATTAATCATATCATACAAAACGCTTAGTTCACTTAGTTTTACCTGAAAAGAGTGCAAGGTCAAAAGCTATTACACATATAAGGCATGAATTGTTCTGTCTGTAGTATAGATGATGTGGACAACATAATATTTTCATCTCAAGTCAAATTGCCTGATAACGGTACAAGTAATGTATGAAATACAAAATACATTTTTTTAATTCTTTCTTATAAAAAAGTACAATAAAAAGAGGTATAAAATACATGTGATAGATATGTCTCTCCTACTGCAATACCTTGAAGCATTTTTAAAGGTATGGAAGGCTGACATTAAGGTAAAGGTCAAACAAACAAGTGTAACTGGGAGCTACTTCTCACTGATGATACCCCCGCCGTAAATGGATAATGTTAATAGTATAAAAATATGCAAGTGTTCAGTAAACAGAAGATGTCCAGTGATGAATCTAACAACACATCACACCATATAGCTGGCATATATTAACCCTGAGTCCAAATTTCAGAAATCCTTGTATTGTAGATCCTGAGAAAAATGTGACGAAAATTTTTAACTTTGCCATCAATCATGTGTAAAATGATACAAGTGTTCGGTAAACAGGAAGTTGTTGAGTGATGAATCTGAAAGCGCTTCACACTGTATAGCTGACTTATATAAACCATATAAATTCAGTTGCATATCAATGTGCATGCACAATATTGTTAACCTTAACTTAAATTTCTGAGATACTATCTACTACAGTGTGATTATTGGGTAAAGGTCATGGGACATATGGCAGATAGACATACTCATCACACAAAAAAAACCACTTATTAGTTTAATCACTGAAGAACACACATACATGACATAATACTTAAACTTTATCTGACAGTATCTCAGTTTTCCCTTATAACATGAAATGTCAAATCAATGTTAACCAAATGCAGTGATTTTTTTCAAAATGTCATGCATCATTTTATTACAGAGGAAGCAACCAAATCCTAAAATGTCCAGTAGAACATGAAGGTGATTTCTAGGCCACATAACATGTCAAATAACAATATAAATCTTACAACAAATCTTCAAACAAACTCCCCCACAGAAACGAGGAACAGACTTAATCCTAAAAACAATCTTTGAACTAGAGTGTTAAAATATTAGAAAAGCCATCTGACACTGAATAACCTAAATATCACAAACAATCAGTGAACCTAAATACAAAATCTGGTTCAGCTTAATCTGCTGGGTAAAAAAATAGCATGATTGTGATATAAAAGTATTTCTTTGTATTACTTTTGCAGAAGTAAAAACACACAAAAATATGAATAAGAACTGTTTTCATGAAATTAAGTCAAGCAGCATTCAAACTAATATTCAAGGTTTTCTTAGTTTCATTTCTGTCATATTTATCATGTTTATTTTTCTTTAAATTCTAAATTAGGCTGTTTTTGTGTTTGAATTGTTTCATACTGGGGCAGTTATAGCAGACTATCTGGTATTGTTTTATCCCATTTTTGAAGGCCATATGGTCACATATAATTGTTATTTGAACTCTGGTGGATTATTGTCTCATTGGCAGTTATAAACTTTCTCTTTTTTCATAAAGATGGACCATAAAGTAAAGATTTTTCTTTGTTTGAGAATGAGGCTGACCGAGTTGATTCAGTTCCATTCCTGATCAGTATGCTTGCTTTCAAAGGGAGTTTTGAACAATGGTCTTGGGTTAAATTCAGCAGAAATATATCTCATATCTGAATTCCTTACCTTCATAAGGTCATATGCCAGTCCAAATCTCTTATGGCTTGAATTGTCCTCAATTAGTGGTATTCTATGATATCTTTGGCTGAAGTGTGTTAATATTTGATATTTTGCCTGCATCTTATTCCCTATGTCAAGTGCTTGTTTCACAGTGCTTAAAAGATAAGATCAAAATGAGACAAGTAATAAGTTCCATCCATGAAATAATTCTTTGAGAACTATTCATTATGAAGTTTATCATTAATATAGCCACTTTTTCTAATTGTGCAGTGTATCTTGGTGCTCTTGTTAACAATTTGTCCTTTTTTCTTCTTTTGTATAAAGCTTTTTATTTTTTGTGTGTGTCTTTTTTTTATGTATACGGTAAAAATAAAAAAAGTATGATTTTTTTTTCATTTTGAACCTTGATTTTTTTTCATTTTTTTTTTTTTATCTATTCTAAGTATTTTTATTTGTATGGTCATGTTCATACAAATTCCTCTGTATTTATTGTGCAATAAGAACAAATTATCTAAGTAAAGTGTTTGAAAAATATCAGCCTTTCCAATTTTATAACAATGTACATCAGGCTTACAGGACATAATTTCTACCACACATAGAAATATTCTGGTTATTAGAAAACTGTTAAAAAATTGGGAATCAGTCTTACTGCCAAAATTAAACAATTCCTTTCATTTACAGCAAAATGATAATTAAATAATTTACTGCTTTACTCATTTTGGTTGTTACCTGTGTTGCAATTCTTTAGCAGTTTCAGCCATATCTGACTGTAAGGTGGCCTCATGGATTAATAAATCACAATCTTTACCTGAAATTATCTTTTAATATTACTGAATTGTTACGCTGTCTCGAATTCTAAAAAAATACATTTTAAATAAGAGCTATAAATTAATGTTCAATATTTGATTTTTCCCATGCTCCAAGGTATAAATGAACTTTAACTTTAAATCTACTGTTTTTTTTATGATTATTTTCCGCATATAAGTAATACGTATTGTCAAAAGTATAGATAAAAGTGTGAGGTTGTGAGATAAAAATACAAACCTGCTTCTACAAGTGACTGGCAAGGCATTGTATCTCCTGAATAAACTATTTTCCATCCAGAACTATGAACCAAAGAAACTCCAGTTGCACATGCATAATGATTGACAGGAACTGCTACAATCTACAAACCAATTAATTTGCATTCTATTATTAACAAGTATATTATCTTAATATGTTACATTAAGTTTACAGTATTGAAGTTTTTTTGAAGTTTCCAAAAAATTAAAATATAAAATTTTACAATGAGTCCATTTCTGCACTAAAAACATTATTCATGGAGTATTTGTCAAATAATCAAGAGATGAGGTTCATGTATGATTGCAAATGAGTCAACTATCCATCAGGTAGTCCAAATAAGTTGGATGTAAGCAACAATATGTCATCATACAGCCTTCAACAATAAGCAAAATTCTATTAGAAATTATAAGACAAATCTCCCTATCCTGACGATATATACTTTGACAAATCAAGAGTCAAGCGGTCCCCATGGTGCAATATCATTTTATAACTGATTCATTATACTTATATGTATGTAAGTACCTCTTTACAGTTGATCAATGATAACACTGTCTGACATAATGCTTGGTTCTGTTCCTCTTTATAATCAGCTGGTCTATAATGTTCACTCATGAAAGCTTCATTAGGTACTAACCTGAAATGATAAAAAACAGGTATAATACAATTAACTTATTCCCAACTTGTTTGCTATCTCTTTTTATGCTCAAACTAAATATCACATGGATGAAATAACATCCTTGTTGGAAACATATGGAACAAAAGTTTATGTTTGGTTAAAAAAAAAGGTAGAGGAAAATTCAGATTGTAAATATAAAATAGTTTCAAAAGGATAGTATATCCTTCTGGAACACCTGAGATCATCCCCAATTTTTGGTGGGGTTTGTGTTGCTTATTCTTTCTATAATTTCTATATTGTGTTTTGTGTACTATTTGTTGTTGTTTTTTTTCCCTTTTAAGCCATGGCATTGTCAGCTGATTTTAGATTTATGAGTTTGAATGTCCCTCTGGTTTCTTTCGTCTCTCTTTTTGTTTTCCTTTTTGAGGTATAAAATATATACACACTTCTTTGAAAATCTAAAATCTGCAGCTGTACTTTAAGCAAAAAGCAATCAATCAAAGTTTCTACTGATTTGGTCAAATACAGAATTATTTAATCTTCAATTGGGCTATTAATCATTGTAATGATCCAGAAACAGAATTCAAGAATATGTAGACATTGACCTTAACCTTGTGTTTAATGATGGTCTATAACAACATTTTAATATTCAAATGATTTTGACAAGGATAGTTTTACATAAAAATCATAGAAATATATATCTACTTACTGTATTAATTCATAATATTTCATATGTAGAGTTTTATCAATTATAACATGAAGCCATCTTTTAATTCTGATAGGAGCTAACAGATAAACTTTAGTATATTCCTTCCCAGCTCTTTCTAATGCTGCTTTCCTGGCAAGTAAAATACCAGCCAACCCCTGTAAAAGACACACATTCTTATTCCAATCTATCTCGTCTTAATTGTTTTTTAAAGACAAATAGCATACATCTAACAATAAAATGAAATATCATTGTCACATAAAATAACTGTTTGTTCCATTCACTTAGGGAATGCCTTTAAAGAAAAATCTTCTGGATTACTTATCAGTGTGTATGTGAGGAAGGAATTGTATATTTAAAAAGAATTGAAACACGACTTCAAAGAATTTTATGATGAATCGATATCTTCAGTCGCGTTACCACTCCGTTTAAATATACAATTTCTTGGAGTGAGTCAAAAATGTCATGATTTCTGATTCACTGACTTTCTTCTTATTTCATACAACGTTAACCTAAGAAACATTTTAGACCACAAAAGACAATATTACATTGAAGAGCAAACATTCAAATCTTTATTCACCAAACAGGAGTAATATTTCAATGTTTTTTTTCTTAACCCCCATTATCGCCCAAAACTCTACACCTTTTTAACATTTGATTGATTTCAACTAAATTATAATGTCTCTAACCCAATATTTTACATGGGAAAATTTATCAGTAGAAGCAACAATAAATTATACGTACTAAATGGTGATCAGCATGAAGGTGAGAGATATAAATACATTTCATGTTTATCAATATTTCATCAGTCTTATCTCCATACAACATATATAACTGATTGATAGTACCATCACCACAGTCCATTAGAATACTTGTGTCCTCACTGAAAATAAAACACAATTGTTTAATTATAGCAACAAATAATTTGGATTTAATTTTTAACAAATGTAAAATGAATGCTGATTTTTTTTCTCTTCATGATAAAGTTAAACAAGAAGCTACAAGGTTCTTACATTACTCACACCATTAACTGATTTTTTTATCTGATTTCTTGTCTGTTTTATATAACTTTTCATCTTTCAGATATTTTTTTGTCATTGTCTGCCTTTCTCTGGAGAATTTCAAAAGTTTCTTCACTGTGATATGTACATATATAAAACCTTTAATGCTATGCATGATCTTTCAACTGGTGCTTTTTCTTTTAATACTTAACCTCATAAAGCAAGTATCTTAACCACTTCACCCCCAATCCCGCCTATAGCTGAACTGTCATTATAACAGGGACTTCAACTAAACAGTTCATGGTAAAAAAAAACTCATCTCAGATGCCTCTTTATGAAAATATGGCACTTTGAAAGGTATTTAGGAGTTCAAAATGGGGAAAACGTGAAAAGTAGCCAAAATCAGGTGGGTGGGCATCTTTTGATGGCCACTACGTAACTGGTAGTGACTGTAGGTTAAACTATTATCATAAATGCATGCATAGGTGGTACAGGAACACAAAGTGGTAAAATATAGCCAATAGGAATCAAGTCTGTAAAATGTAGGTCACGGTTTGGTCAAAAATCCATCAAAAGGGACATTTAAGCAGACCTGACTTGACAATAATAATTCCCCAGCAAGACACTTAAGTCCCATATACTCCCAGTTAGCATTAATGGACTGCTGTAACTATAGGGTAATATTAAATGACAAAGAAACAGTCTGGTCAATGTTCACCTCTCAAGGTTGTTTTAAAATCAGAAACAGACTGAAAATGACCATTTTTCAATGGGGGTGGGTCCAAACCCACGAGAAAATACCTCAGGTCAATTGGGTCAGTTCATTCATAAAACCAAAATTGGAATCTTGTGTATTGAATGACTGCATAAAATTAACTAGTACGAAAGATTTCAATTTTAAATTGAAATTCATTTGTAGGCTAAATCAAAATCCCCTGACCTCTAACATTGTAAATGTTTTGCTTTCCAAATCTAAAAACCTTTAAGACTACCTTTGAATTCCTTTGAACTGTATTTCATATAAACATTTCTCCTTTGCAAGCTTGAAGGCAGTTTTGAAACAATCTCAATGTTTATAGTCTATACCGTGACTTTTGAATGTTATCTCTTCTTTCCAATGATCATTTGAGGCTTACTGTTTCATATTGACTATACCAAGTTTCCCTTTTTAATACAATACATACAAAACTTACTCAATATTAATAATAAAACTTGTGACATTACGAAATTTCCCTGGAAACCCAGAGCCTGTTCCTAAAAATGCAACCTCTGGATACTGAGATTCTGAAAATAAATTAATCATTTATTAGCATTATTCATTATAAAAGACTAGATCCAAAAATATCACTTACTCTATAACAATGTATAATATATAATCATATATATTATATTTGTATACTTTCTGTAAAAATGCTTTATGATTATTCAATTTCTTTTTAGCATTTTTTAACCCTTTTGCCGATGAGTACTGGTTTACCAGGATTCACGCTTCAGACAGCTGACGATGAGTCCCGTTTTACCAGGATCGGTCACATTTTTTATATTTTCCGCTCAAAACAGTGCAAACCCGAGTAATCTTTCTTTGTTGAATACCCGGATGAAGATGTAAACATGGCGCTTCCGTTTGTTGAAAACCGTGTCAAAATCAGAGGAAATTTACAGAATTTACGAGAATTTGAAATGAAGGAACATTTTTTTTGAAAGAATATGGAAGAATTGAAGCCAAACTAGTAAACTTTTTTTACATAAAATGTTTTTTATGTACAAAACACTTGGAATGGACATCGTTCAGTGAAAATAATTTGTACCGCCGCATTAAATTTTTTAAAAATTTTGCCGTTTTTTCGGCTAAAAAATTACAATTTGGAGTCAAATAGCAGAATTTTGATAATTTCACCTAGATAATGAAAGGGTTAATAAAGGACAGCAAACTTTATGTACCTAATCATATGAAATTTATTTCTACATATAATACTTACTGTTATTTTCTAATTGTTTAGTCGACATTAATGATTTGTAGTCTGTAACAGTCTTCATAAATTGCTCATCATTAGACAGTTTAGTGAACATTTTACTTCCAATATCATCTGGTATACAAAGTTCACTACAATAGGAGTATACAGTTATAAACTATAAATGTAATATGATAGAAACATAAAAAACAAGAATGTGTCCAAAGTACACCGATGCCCCACTCGCACTCATCATTTTCCATGTTTAATGTTAAAAAATCTAATTTGGCATTAAAATTAGAAAGATCATACCTTAAGCCCCAGTCCCACTAAACCAAGATCGCACCACGCTCACCGCGATCTAAAATAAATTTAGATCGTGGTGAGGTCGCGGTATGAGCGGCATGAAAATGTAAATTTTCGTTGCTTTCACGATGCTACTACGTCCTCTCTACGCTTCTACAAAGATCCCGCTACGATTATACCACGTTCTCACCGCGCTTATTCTGCGACCTCACTACGCTTATCAAGATCTTTCTACGCTCTTCACGTTCTCACTACGACCATACCATGAGTTATCCGATTGCAACACGATCTTACTGCGATTATTACACGTTCTTACCATGATTATACTACGTTCATAGCGCGATCTTACTACGTTCACAGCAATAACGTCAACATCGTGTTCCATATCAATACAGTTCAATTCCTTCTATTTCTGATTAAATCGTAGATTTCTCGGAAACAATACAGTCATGCCACCAAAATCTACCAGAACACGTGGGCATGGTGGTAGGAGTTGATGTAGAGGCAGAGGGAGCAAAGTAACGAATCCTGATCAAGCAGAGATGTCGGACCGACCAATCCAACCTAAATTACAACCTATTGCTGGTCCATGAAGCTCAATGACGATATTTTAGTGAATGATAGCAGAGATGACATAGATGTATCAATATATATAGGAAGATGTGGTATGAGTACCAATGAGACAACTCTCCATCCAAGTAACAATTTATAAAAGTAAACCATTATAGGCCAAGGTACGGCCTTCAACACGGAGCCTTGGCTCACATCAATCAGCACTTTATAAAGGACCCAAAATATTACTAGTGTTAAACCATTTAAACGGGAAAACCAACGGTCTAATCTATATAAAAACGAGAAGCATGGTTGAGCCGTTAGAGCAAATGGATAATTACATTCAAACAAACAAAATCTAGGGAGCTTTTTTTATATATTTTATGTGAAAATGACAATGAGAATGATGGTCGTAGTGTGAACGTAGTCAGGTCGTAAGAAGCGCGTGATGAGGACGGAAAGGGCGTGCTAGAATCGTACTATGGTCTTGAACAGCGTGGTGTAAACGTGGTATAGTCGTAGTGGAAGCGTAGTTGGGTCGCAGTGAGAACGTGATGGTCGTAGTGAGGTCGTGATAACGTCGCTGTGCGATCGTAGCGCAGTCTCTCGAATAGAATCACGCTTTCGCTACGCTCTCGCTACGATTGTACAGCGACCTTTGCGATCTTACTATGATCTTAGTGCGCTCTCACTACGCTTCTACTACGACCTGATTTCGCCACGACCGCACCACGATTGTTTTGAACATGTTCAAAGTTGGCCACGCTCTTCACGATCTTGAAGACCTCACCACGACCGTGATACGACCTTACTGCGATCTACACGATCGCACTACGATCATCAAAATTTGCATTTTTTTCACAGATCGTAGTGCGATCGTGGCCTAGTGGGACTAGGGTTTAAGGGAACATGTGTACCGGTACTAAGTTTCAGTTGATTGGACTTCAACTTCATCAAAAACTACCTTGACCAAAAACTTTAACCTGAAACTTGCACTTTCATTTTCTATGTTCAGTGGACCTTGAAATTGGGGTCTAAAGTCTAATTTCGCTTTGAAATTAGAAAGATCATATCTTAAGCAACATGTGTACTAGTGTACTAAGTTTCAAGTCGATTGGACTTCAGCTTCGTCAAAAACTACCTTGACCAAAAACTTTAACCAGAAGCGGGACGAACAGACAGACAAACGAACAGACAAACCAAAAGACGGATGGACGCACAGACCAGAAAACATAATCCCCCTCTACTATCGTAGGTGGGGCATAAAAATAATTTAACCAAGAAATTACACCAAGAAAAGAGAAAACAGGGATAAAATTTGTTAATCGTAAATAAAGAAAGACAAATTGTAACAAATAAATCCTTATATGACAATTTTGGGGCATGCTCATTGATTTTCTTGAGGAAAAGCCACATTTTCTTTAAAAATAAAAATGACTTTCGAAAACAAACTGAAAAATATAGGAATTCCTTGTGGAAATACAAACAAACGTACCACATATGCAAATATGGAGACCATTGATACAGTATAAAATACTAAGAAGTTGTATTGCAAAGGAAATAAAACCTGTTTTTTTCCTGTTGAATGAACCCCACAGAGAACAATAGCTATTCTAATGCAACAACGTTTGGAATGTTCATTTTGATTGGATAACGTCATTTCTTTACATGGTATCAATTAGCAATTGATGCAATGGGATGTACACTCAAGCGAAGATGGCATATGACAGATTTTAAATACATGTTTTAACGTTGTTTTCTGTCAGTGTCATTTGAATGGAGATAACAATATTGTATTTTAAGCTCCGATGGCATCAATTGGGGATTTGATGGTCGCAAATACCCGTTTACTGTCTTCGCTAATGCGTCGCCAGTAACCTTAATTTAGGACAATCAAATCCCCAATTGATGCCGTCAGTGCTTAAAATACAATACAGTTATCTCCTACCTATATTTATTCAAAGGGACAGACCAATTTTCAAAAAGTTAAATGCTCAGATAAACACCAACTGATTTTGGGTAAAGGTTTTAATTACTTTCCAATATAAGTAGACAACTACAAAACTTACTCAGATATTCCAAGTTTAGGTCTGTATGAGTATCTCATGAAAGGTTTAGCCATTATATAATTTTCCATTTGATAATTGTCCATCTGCTGCTTTCCCATATGAATTCTGGGAAATATATCTGAATGGACCATGTTCAGTATGCTCTGAAGCTGTATCATACCTTCTGATGTCATATTGCTTGTTTTCTCATGCAAAAACATGTGTACTGTGGAGCTGGGAAATCTGATATAAAAGAAGAAAATTCAGGGTTTTTTTAAACAGACCCAAATTTCATTTTGACTTTGACAAATCTCCATTTTACATTGCTCATGGACAATTTCCTATTAACATTGGAAAACCAATTTATTGTATACATAGGAATTATTTCAAGAGCCCCCAAATTTCTAGATCCGCCAGTGACAGGCATGTTTCGTATAACTTTCAGTGTCAACAAATTTTGTTTGTTATTTAAACTTTTATTCAAAACTTTTCACTAAAAGTATGTCAGTTATATGTGCTTTAATTCTAGAAATTGTTGTAAGATTAATATTAAACCTTTTCTGTCTAAATTTTTCTTAATTGACCTACACTACTGATATTGTAAATGTCACATCATGGACAGGGTTTGGCAAAATACTGAAGCCCTAGCAACAGACAGGAGAATTTCAATCATTCAACACACATGTAGTTAATAAAAAAAAAAATTATCTTTTTTCTTCAAATAAATTGCTGTATGTGACTAAAAATTAATGATCTTCCCTTTTTCCCCATTTATTTATTATTCAGATTTAAACCATTACTTTAGACTAAACATTGTTTTGCAATGTGTAAAATAGAAACACAATCTAATATCATAATTAATATACCTCTGTATAAACTGTTGATACTGTGGGTTATTGACCTAGTTACCTCTGTATAAACTGTTGATACTGTGGATTATTGACCTAGTTACCTTTGTATAAACTGTTGATACTGAGGATTATTGACCTAGTTACCTCTGTATAAACTGTTGATACTGTGGGTTATTGACCTAGTTACCTCTGTATAAACTGTTGATACTGTGGATTATTGACCTAGTTACCTCTGTATAAACTGTTGATACTGTGAATTATTGACCTAGTTACCTCTGTATCAACTGTTGATACTGTGGATTATTGACCTAGTTACCTCTGTATAAACTGTTGATACTGAGGATTATTGAACTAGTTACCTTTGTATAAACTGTTGATACTGTGGATTACTGACCTAGTTACCTCTGTATCAACTGTTGATACTGTGGATTATTGACCTAGTTACCTTTGTATAAACTGTTGATACTGTGGGTTATTGACCTAGTTACCTCTGTATCAACTGTTGATACTGTGGATTATTGACCTAGTTACCTCTGTATAAACTGTTGATACTGTGGATTATTGACCTAGTTACCTCTGTATAAACTGTTGATACTGTGGATTACTGACCTAGTTACCTCTGTATCAACTGTTGATACTGTGGATTACTGACCTAGTTACCTCTGTATCAACTGTTGATACTGTGGATTACTGACCTAGTTACCTCTGTATAAACTGTTGATACTGAGGATTACTGACCTAGTTACCTTTGTATAAACTGTTGATACTGTGGATTATTGACCTAGTTATCTTTGTATCAACTGTTGATACTGTGGATTATTGACCTAGTTACCTTTGTATCAACTGTTGATACTGTGGATTACTGACCTAGTTACCTTTGTATCAACTGTTGATACTGTGGATTATTGACCTAGTTACCTTTGTATCAACTGTTGATACTGTGGATTATTGACCTAGTTACCTTTGTATCAACTGTTGATACTGAGGATTATTGACCTAGTTACCTTTGTATAAACTGTTGATACTGTGGATTATTGACCTAGTTACCTTTGTATAAACTGTTGATACTGTGGATTACTGACCTAGTTACCTTTGTATAAACTGTTGATACTGTGGATTATTGACCTAGTTACCTTTGTATAAACTGTTGATACTGTGGATTATTGACCTAGTTACCTTTGTATAAACTGTTGATACTGTGGATTATTGACCTAGTTACCTTTGTATAAACTGTTGATACTGTGGATTATTGACCTAGTTACCTTTGTATAAACTGTTGATATTGTGGATTATTGACCTAGTTACCTTTGTATAAACTGTTGATACTGAGGATTATTGACCTAGTAGTTACCTTTGTATAAACCGTTGATACTGAGGATTATTGACCTAGTTACCTTTGTATAAACTATTGATACTGAAGATTATTGACCTAGTTACCTTTGTATAAACTGTTGATACTGAAGATTATTGACCTAGTTACCTTTGTATAAACTGTTGATACTGAAGATTATTGACCTAGTTACCTTTGTATCAACTGTTGATACTGTGGATTATTGAACTAGTTATCTTTGTATAAACTGTTGATACTGTGGATTATTGACCTAGTTACCTTTGTATAAACTGTTGATACTGTGGATTATTGACCTAGTTACCTTTGTATCAACTGTTGATACTGTGGATTATTGACCTAGTTACCTTTGTATAAACTGTTGATACTGTGGATTATTGACCTAGTTACCTTTGTATAAACTGTTGATACTGTGGATTATTGACCTAGTTACCTTTGTATAAACAGTTGATACTGTGGATTATTGACCTAGTTACCTTTGTATAAACTGATGATACTGAGGATTATTGACCTAGTAGTTACCTTTGTATAAACCGTTGATACTGAGGCTTATTGACCTAGTTACCTTTGTATAAACTGTTGATACTGAAGATTATTGACCTAGTTACCTTTGTATAAACTGTTGATACTGAGGATTATTGACCTAGTTACCTTTGTATAAACTGTTGATACTGTGGATTATTGACCTAGTTACCTCTGTATAAACTGTTGATACTGTGGATTATTGACCTAGTTACCTCTGTATAAACTGTTGATACTGTGGATTATTGACCTAGTTATCTCTGTATAAACTGTTGATACTGTGAATTATTGACCTAGTTACCTTTGTATAAACTGTTGATACTGAGGATTATTGACCTAGTTACCTTTGTATCAACTGTTGATACTGTGGATTACTGACCTAGTTACCTTTGTATAAACTGTTGATACTGTGGATTATTGACCTAGTTACCTTTGTATCAAATGTTGATACTGTGGATTACTGACCTAGTTACCTTTGTATCAACTGTTGATACTGTGGATTACTGACCTAGTTACCTTTGTATCAACTGTTGATACTGTGGATTATTGACCTAGTTATCTTTGTATCAACTGTTGATACTGAGGATTATTGACCTAGTTACCTTTGTATAAACTGTTGATACTGTGGATTATTGACCTAGTTACCTTTGTATAAACTGTTGATACTGTGTATTATTGACCTAGTTACCTTTGTATAAACTGTTGATACTGTGGATTACTGACCTAGTTACCTTTGTATCAACTGTTGATACTGTGGATTACTGACCTAGTTACCTTTGTATCAACTGTTGATACTGTGGATTATTGACCTAGTTACCTTTGTATCAACTGTTGATACTGTGGATTATTGACCTAGTTATCTTTGTATCAACTGTTGATACTGAGGATTATTGACCTAGTTACCTTTGTATAAACTGTTGATACTGTGGATTATTGACCTAGTTACCTTTGTATCAACTGTTGATACTGTTGATTACTGACCTAGTTACCTTTGTATAAACTGTTGATACTGTGGATTATTGACCTAGTTACCTTTGTATAAACTGTTGATACTGTGGATTATTGACCTAGTTACCTTTGTATAAACTGTTGATACTGAGGATTATTGACCTAGTAGTTACCTTTGTATAAACCGTTGATACTGAGGATTATTGACCTAGTTACCTTTGTATAAACTATTGATACTGAAGATTATTGACCTAGTTACCTTTGTATAAACTGTTGATACTGAAGATTATTGACCTAGTTACCTTTGTATAAACTGTTGATACTGAAGATTATTGACCTAGTTACCTTTGTATCAACTGTTGATACTGTGGATTATTGAACTAGTTATCTTTGTATCAACTGTTGATACTGTGGATTATTGACCTAGTTACCTTTGTATAAACTGTTGATACTGTGGATTATTGACCTAGTTACCTTTGTATCAACTGTTGATACTGTGGATTATTGACCTAGTTACCTTTGTATAAACTGTTGATACTGTGGATTATTGACCTAATTACCTTTGTATAAACTGTTGATACTGTGGATTATTGACCTAGTTACCTTTGTATAAACAGTTGATACTGTGGATTATTGACCTAGTTACCTTTGTATAAACTGATGATACTGAGGATTATTGACCTAGTAGTTACCTTTGTATAAACCGTTGATACTGAGGATTATTGACCTAGTTACCTTTGTATAAACTGTTGATACTGAAGATTATTGACCTAGTTACCTTTGTATAAACTGTTGATACTGAGGATTATTGACCTAGTTACCTTTGTATAAACTGTTGATACTGTGGATTATTGACCTAGTTACCTCTGTATAAACTGTTGATACTGTGGATTATTGACCTAGTTACCTCTGTATAAACTGTTGATACTGTGGATTATTGACCTAGTTATCTCTGTATAAACTGTTGATACTGTGAATTATTGACCTAGTTACCTTTGTATAAACTGTTGATACTGAAGATTATTGACCTAGTTACCTTTGCATCAACTGTTGATACTGTGGATTACTGACCTAGTTACCTTTGTATAAACTGTTGATACTGTGGATTATTGACCTAGTTACCTTTGTATCAAATGTTGATACTGTGGATTACTGACCTAGTTACCTTTGTATCAACTGTTGATACTGTGGATTATTGACCTAGTTACCTTTGTATCAACTGTTGATACTGTGGATTATTGACCTAGTTATCTTTGTATCAACTGTTGATACTGAGGATTATTGACCTAGTTACCTTTGTATAAACTGTTGATACTGTGGATTATTGACCTAGTTACCTTTGTATAAACTGTTGATACTGTGTATTATTGACCTAGTTACCTTTGTATAAACTGTTGATACTGTGGATTACTGACCTAGTTACCTTTGTATAAACTGTTGATACTGTGGATTATTGACCTAGTTACCTTTGTATAAACTGATGATACTGAGGATTATTGACCTAGTAGTTACCTTTGTATAAACCGTTGATACTGAGGATTATTAACCTAGTTACCATTGTATAAACTGTTGATACTGAAGATTATTGACCTAGTTACCTTTGTATCAACTGTTGATACTGTGGATTATTGACCTAGTTATCTTTGTATAAATTGTTGATACTGTGGATTATTGACCTAGTTACCTTTGTATAAACTGTTGATACTGTGGATTATTGACCTAGTTACCTTTGTATCAACTGTTGATACTGTGGATTATTGACCTAGTTACCTTTGTATAAACTGTTGATACTGTGGATTATTGACCTAGTTACCTTTGTATAAACTGTTGATACTGTGGATTATTGACCTAGTTACCTTTGTATAAATTGTTGATACTGTGAATTTTTGACCTAGTTACCTTTGTATAAACTGTTGATACTGTGGATAATTGACCTAGTTACCTTTGTATAAACTGTTGATACTGTGGATTATTGACCATGTTATATGAGGACATATGTACTACTAATTCGGCTGAGTCATCATAGTCACCTTGACATTCTGATAACTTCTCTGATCTTAATAAACTATATAAATAGTCCTCACTTGGACATTCTACAACTGTAAAGAAAATATAAATAATGAAATTTTTATGAGTCTATTTCTAATGTTGCATTACAATTCCTTGATTCTCTTTTTCTGGTATAACAAGGATTCAGATGTTAATAACTGATCATTATTTTAAGAAAATTTATAATTTCTATTTGCTGCAGGACATACAACAAAAACATGTCTCAGGTGAAGAGTTGTCTCATTGGAAATCATATCACAGCTTCTTTTTGTGTATAAGATTGTAAGGAGGGATTATTCCTAGATTATACTGCAATCAGCTATTTTACTATACAGATAAAGCTATACGTATAAACGTTAGCTTTATACGTCAATGACCTCAACTCACCTATAAGCCCCGCCTACTTACAACGTCATGTCACAACCATGACAACGTGTAGTAACAATGGTCAAACTTTTATGAATTTAAACCTGTTATGTCTTCAAATTGGTAATTTATATACCATGTTTATCAAATGTTATTAATTAAATTCATTTTCCCTTTCTAATTCCTTAAATTGTCAATGCTTACCGCCTAGACTACGCTCATAGGGAAATACTCCAAAATGGTACCCCAAGGGGGAAATTACAAACACTTTTTTTTTAATAATATTTGTTTCATATTTTTATTATTTTTTTATTTTTTTTATCGATTTCAGTATAAAAACAATATACGTATAGTGTCTTGAAATATGAAATTTATTTGTATTCGGCACGAAACGGGAAAATGCTCGGTAGAACCTCGCATTTTCCCGTTTCTAAGCCTCATACAAATATATTTCAAGACACTATATGTATATTGTCTAATTACACTGCTTAAGCTTATAGTAATTGGATGTAAAATACGTAGTTCTGCTTCACATATAGTGTGTTGTCATCATTAGTAATCTGGTACCAATATCATAAAATGCTGTATTTGGCTGAATTCTGGTAAACTCTAAAAATCCACTACCGAATTTTGTTAGTACCCTGCTTTCTTTGATTTCATAATCCATGATCAATTCATGAAGTTTCATGAAAAAGCATGGTTTTAACAAAATGTATCATGTCCTAATTCTTGATCATGCTATTTCATGTAACATGATCATGAAATACCTTGAAAAACCAAGTGTACATAAAATAAACTTGTGAGCAGTTTGATCATTTAGTCATGAAAAACCATGTACAAAAACTTAAAATTGAGAATGGAAATGGGGAATGTGCCAAAGAGACAACAACCCGACCATAGAGCAGACAACAGCAGAAGGTCACCAACAAGTCTTCAATGCAATGAGAAATTCCCGCACCCGGAGGTGTCCTTCAGCTTGCCCCTAAACAAATATATACTAGTTCAGTGATAATGAACGCCATACTAAACTCCAAATTGTACACAAGAAACTAAAAGTTAAAATAATACAAGACTAACAAGGCCAGAGGCTCCTGACTTTGGACAGGCGCAAAAATGCAGCGGGGTTAAACATGTTTGTGAGATCTCAACCCTCCTTATACCTCTAGCCAATGCAGAAAAGTAAACGCATAACAATAAGCACATTAAAATCCCGTGTCATGCCAACAACTGGTTTATTAATGATAAATGTGTGTAGTTCCGATGCAAAGACCCTATAAGTGAATCAATATTAACGCCAAAATATGCAATCTTTAATGACCTGACAACAGTAACTATATCCCTTCTTAATAAGTCTATTTAAAGGTTTTGTTAGCTTCTGAGGTGAATACTGACATTTTTGTGCGTTATAAGGAATATTTCCATAAAATATTGGATGTGAAATACCTGAACGTATAAGAAGTCTGCATGTTGAGCTATATTTAGGAATGATGTCCTTATACCGATGATAAAATTTAGTAAGTGTTTGTGCACTTTAAATAATTATTTTCAGGGTTGCTTGATTAACATGATTAAGAGACTGATGGGAATTATTTTCTGTAGAAAAAAAAGAAATTATATTCTAATGGCTATTTTCAGTACATTACATTTGTACCAGGTCCAAATAATTATGACTTCATGAAAGGCTGTAACATTTTTTTTTTTTTGGGGGGGGGTGTAATTTCCGTCATCAGATCTGCTTTTGTAATGATTGCTTTTGTGCTATTTATTCTTTCTGTACAAACATAATACTCAATTGAAAAAAGTATATAACATTAAAATTCCTGATAGCACCTGAAATGCATTTTTTATATGGTCTTAAAATTAATTTGCCATTCATGTCTTTGACTGAAATATGTTTAAACCTCCTCAAATACAACAGAAATATTAGAAATTTTACCAATAATAGGTCTTGCAATATCTTTTTCTGTTAGCACATCATCAGGATAAATCTGAAAAAATATAATATGGTATCAGTTTATCTTTTAATCATACACATACAGTGATATTGTTTGCCTTAAATTACTGGAGAATAAAGGCTTTTCCCCTGGAGAAGAATCCCAATTTGAAAAAAAATGGCTTAAAATTATTCCAAAAAAATACAACTTTTTTCCCAAACAGTGCAGTCTTAGTAGTAATTGTGCATGAATACAATCTGAAAAACGCTAACAAGTTCAATCTGAACAAATAAAATTGAGAATGGAAATGGGGAATGTGCCAAAGAGACAACAACCCGACCATAGAGCAGACAACAGCAGAAGGTCACCAACAGGTGAAAGCTCATTTAAACATTTTTCATGCCTAAAATTACTATATGTGCAGATTTGAGGGTCTATTTATGCATCATCACTGACAATAAGGGGTCTTATTTCAAATGAAGGTTTACCTCTTGAAAGGAGGTCTGCAAATTGAAGCTCCAGTCAAATTCATGGTTTTAAAAAAAGCCAACAATATCACTGGACATACAATGAGTACTGGTTGGGGACAATGTATATACAAGTACCAGTCACCATCACCAGACATTTGATGAAATATAGAAACAGACTTTATATTTGTAGTTTTTGTATTTTTATCCATATGCTTAGTTCAGCCTTTTTCAACTTCGTTCTTATGTTGTACTCTTACACCACTGTCCTAGATTAGGGGTAGGTTGGGATCCCGCTAACATGTTAAACCCCGCCAGATTCTCTATGTATGTGCCTGTCCCAAGTCAGGAGCCTGTGATTCAGTGGTTGTTGTTTGTTTATGTGTTATATATTTGTTTTTCGTTCATTTTTTGTACATAAATATGCCCGATAGTTTTCTTGTTTGAATTGTTTTACATTGCCATTTTGGGGCCTTTTATAGCTGACTATGCAATATGGGTTTTGCTCATTGTTGAAGGCTGTACGGTGACCTATAGTTGTTCATTTCTGTGTCATTTTGGTCTCTTGTGGAGAGTTGTCTCAGTGACAATCATACAACATCTTCTTTTTTATATTTATTGCTATTGGCTAAAGAACAAACACTTTTATTTCATATTTAGACAAGGAAATAAACAGCATTTTTTTTCATCAAAATCAAATTCAAGGCTCCTCTTTGACACAGAGTAACTTGAATTGTTGAGATCTTATTACACTGGAAATTTTGTAATTTTTGACATACTATTCTTCCATCAGATAGAGTAGCATTCTCTCCATTACGTAACTGTTTTACCATGGAAACACTACAAGCAAAACAATTGTAACATATTAGATTAGAAATTCCCCAAAGTTATAAATGCTATAATGTACAAGAACTTTGAATAACAATTTTGATAGCAAAATTTTACAGATTTTGATTTCATTTGACCTTTTTATGAAGGATTAGAATTATCAACAACAATGTAGTTTTTATTGTCTGACAACTTTTTTTCAGAGGAATGACGTCACAAATACAAGATAACCAACTTATTTTCAAAGAAAATGAAATATTGCTTTTTTTATTGTATTCAAATCTAGACTGTTATCTCATTTACAAATTAAAAAAAAAAATTACCACAATTTTGTTGTTGTATCTTCATAAAGGTTGTCTTACAAAATATAAACGGAGAATGTGTCCATGGAACACAGATTCCAAATAACATTATAAAAGGACATAACTCAATAACTGTAAAGGTGACACAACCTAAATTTTAAATTACTCCTTGTTTTTTGTGGTGATAAGCATTGTGTATAAGTTTCATAACCATTGATAACATTTGGTTGAGACAACGTGTAGTTCCAGAACGCGGAAAATAATTTTGGAAGGGACAGACAGAGGGACAAGGTAAACACTCTTAAAATGCCTTTTCCGTTGGGGAGGGGGCATAGAAACATTTTTTTTTAGATATCATTCTAATAAATCAAAAAGTATGACATTCATTTTGATAAAAGAAAGTATGTCTTTACCTATTTAAAAGTCAATATTGCCTTCAATAATATCTAGGGAATTAAAAAAACCTAACTTGTACTTACTCATTTATACCTAAGTCTATACACTTCTGATAATTTACCACTTGATTTTTAGGATTGGGCTGAAATAATACAAATTAGGTCATATTTTCTGAATAATGCCATTTTAAATTGTGGAAACAGAAAAGTTTACAATTAATTGCCTTTAAAAACATTTCCTAAAAAAAAGAAGAATATCTTACACAAAACAATTAATTCATTATTAATGTGATTATTTATTCAATACAAAATAAAATTATTCTTATCATTCTTTATCTTAAATAAAATCCATAAAACTTTTATGTCTATTGGTTTATGACTAGAGTATGTTCAGTAAAAAATATTCTTATTTCCTTTCTTTCTACTGAAAAAATTATTTCAATAAAATGAGAAATTTTGTTTAAATTTGTTCTACATACCTTGATAATATAGGCATAAGTACAATCTGGGTCTGATAATGGTGTATAAAATGATAGAAGCTGTTGTGATAATGGACTAGAAGATTCTGAAATAAAATGAATAATAAATATGAATTGCACCACATCTTCAATATAGCATAGATAAAACTTGGTAACATATATATGAAGAAGCTGTGATGATAAAACTGCTAAGGAAATGTACTCATAGTTGTTTATTTCAAGCAAAATTTGCTTGCAACTAGAACAGATTAAATTGTATCTGAATATTGAAAAATAATCTATGTTACTTTTGAAACCATTTATCTTCTTTAAAACAATCCATTTCGAATTAGCTTTTTCCAATCCATATTATTGTAGTAATTAAATAGGGAATGTATGCATGGGACACATAGGATGCCCTCACTTGCATATAAAGTTATAAAGGGACATAACTCAAGAACAGTAAAATTGACACTACACAAATTTGGGGACGTACACATTATTTATTATAATTATCAGTAATTTATACCTTGGTCTTTTGGGGGATTATACAGATCTTCTTTCTTCTCTGGTAATAATGGAACATAGTCAATACTTAAATCAGGATTGGAAAAACCTGTCATTGCTTTTGATTGTCTTCCTGTTAAAGTATATTATACATGTCAAAAGCTAACTTAAAATTTAAACAGATTTATTCGGAAAGGATATATTATAGTTATGATACTGTTGTCAAGTCATAAAAGATTGCATATTTTGATATTAATATTGATTCACTCATAGGGTCTTTGCATCGAAAAAACAAACACATTTATTCCAAAACCAGTTGTTGGTATGATACAGGTTATGTTCTTCTCCTATATTTTGTGATAGTATGTATGATACTAAACCACTAACAGTAGGGAATGTTCTTGATTTTCATATGATGATTAAATACATGTAATTACATGTAGCAAAGAATCAAATCATATTTGTTCCTTTTTGAATAGCAGTACTTAAATATTGTTTCAATGCCTTCTTTAAACATTTGGCTACATATTACTTTAATCATGTTAATAGTGTGGTCAAATATAAATTTTTCTCTTTCAGAAACATGAATTTGTCTGTTATTTCAAAATCCAAACTCTTTTTGTCATATAAATGTGACCACAGAGAAACTAAACCAAATGCAAATCAAAAAAATTAAACTGAATTAATTTTTGGTAACCTTTGACAGGGTTCATTTTTTCAAAACGTCTAATTTTTAAATTAAAAAGCTCTGAATATATCTAGAAATGGTTTGGGTGCAGCCATATGATAAGAAGTCTTGAAAGTCTTATAGAAATTGGTCAACTTCCAAAGAATAACTATTGGTTTGAATTCTTATAACAGTGACTTGACTGTTAGTGTTGCTCTCCACCAATTGCAACTCATTCAAAATTTTGACCAAATTGCAATTTGTTTTATAAAATCAAATTGTTCAACTGGTCAGAAATTTGAACCAACTGCTGTAGAAAACCACAGCCAAGTCATGAAAGTGCAAGGTGATAAAATAAAACATACTTACAATCCTATAAGACTTTAACTCCACTTTAATGATGTTGTGACAAAATCAGTTTGTATAGTTATATTATATTCATTTCTATGATGAAGGGGAACTGTTTATTTTGAATTGCTATTAAATTGTCCAAACTAAGCTTTCATATAGTTTTTCTTTCTAAAAGTATTCTATATTTATAAGAATCAGACATTATGTGAATTAAAACATTTCATATTCAGTAAAATATGTGTAAAATTGCAATATATGTTTGTAGGAAGTTTCCATGGGGGAGATAATAACTTTTCTTTCAAAAAGTCTTTATTCAAAAGAATAATATTTTAGGTTATCTCCCCTGAAAACTTATCAATAGCATATTGTTATTTCACACATATTTTACTGAATATATGATGTTTTATTTTAAATGATATCTGATTCTTATAAATATAGAATACTTTTAGAAAGAAAAACTATATGAAAGCTTAGTTTGGACAATTTTATAGCAATTCAAAATAAACAGTTCCTCTTCAGCATGGAAATGACTATAATATAACTATACAAACTGATAAACTCATTTTGTCACAACATCATTAAAGTGGAGTTAAAATCTTATAGGATTGTAAGTATATTTTATTTTATCACCTTGCACTT
This sequence comes from Mytilus galloprovincialis, assembly GCF_965363235.1. Lineage (NCBI taxonomy): Eukaryota > Metazoa > Mollusca > Bivalvia > Mytilida > Mytilidae > Mytilus > Mytilus galloprovincialis. The sequence continues at coordinate 50,085,301 of NC_134846.1, forward strand.
TCACAATTTGACTGAACAATTTGTTCAAAATTCTGACCAGTTGAACAATTTGGGTTAATAAAACAAATTGCAATTTGGTCAAAATTTTGAATGAGTTGCAGTTGGTGGAGAGCAACACTAACAGTCAAGTCACTGTAAAGGAAAGTACATGTAAAGGTTGCCTGGCTATTGGCACTTAGTATAAATGCTTTCTAGCCATCTACTGATCCAGTGATAAAATATGCTAGGTAATATCTGCCTAATAACATTCTCTATATATACCTTGATAATATGAAATTATATCAAGTATGAGCGAAAAAACAATCCAGGAAATTTACCATTGAATCTGTAAGACCACTTTATAAAAAGAATCAATATATTTACCAATATCCAATTTTGTTTTGATGTCATCGTAAAGCATCATATAGGCTTTTCTTTGCACTACTGATTCCTTCAAATATAAACAAAAATTAATGAAGTTCAAAATTTAATGATAACTTGAATAACAGGATCATGACTTTGGACAGGCAGACATAAAATGTGGTGCAGTTAAACATGTTTGTGAGAGCTCAACTTAAACCCTCCCCTAACATGAGAAAATGGTGCAACAGCACAATATATGAACGAACTATATACTCGGTTGAAAAAAAATCATTAGGTTGAAAGTATAATTTGACACTAAGCACACCAAAAAAATATAGATAGACAAAATAAATAAGTACCAATCCAAAACTATACAAGCAACAATTTCTACTAATCATGCTAATCTTTCTTTTGCTTTATTGACATATTTTTAATTTATACGAAATATTAAGTAATTTTTACTAATTATAAATATCATACTTACAATTCCAACAGGTCCATGTACAGTAACCTTCCCAACACCTGCTACTGCTAAACCTAGAGACATTCCTGAATACAAGTCATCAATTAAATTAATTCATATCTGAGAATATGGAGAATGACTACATACATGTAACAAGGATGTTTCTAGCTGAACTTTCAGATGAAGAACCCAAATCATTGATTAAGAAATGTGATATGTTTGCAACTGATACAACTATCCGAAAGAGACCAAAGTTCAAGGATGTAAACAACTTTAGGGGACCGATGTGGCCTTAATCAATGAGCAAAGCCAATACCTTGTACAAGCAGTTAGCTTTAAATGAACCCCATTAGAACAAAATATGAAACCACCAATAAGAAAGAACCAATGCAAAATCCTGATTGATTCTTAAAACATTTAATAGGTAAATATACTTTTAACATTTAAATTTTATAAAAACACTCACACATAGGCTTTGATTTAAATTTTTATTCATAAGTACAAAAAATGTGACCCCAAAAAAGTGAGTTTGAAGAGTTGTTGGATGTGAACAAAAGATAGTCATAACAACATGAAAATTACATATTCAATTTGGTACTGATTAAATTTCAATGTTTATCTTCAAATGAATTAACATACCATATAATCCTCCAAGATTGTCCCAAGACTTATGAGTGATGAAAACATTTTCTATTCTAGCAAACTTCTTGAAGCTACAAAATACGTAGAAAAAAACAGAATTTTTTTTTAATGCAGCATAAACATGATAAAGATTGGGAAATAATATTTTAAGCATTTAACCACATATTACACAGAAGTGATGAAGTGCATTTAGTGTTTTTTTTATTATGATTTTCGCACTTCATATTAAGTCCATTACTTCAAGATGATAAGTCTATGAAGTTGATGTATGTACATGTACGTAACATGTGAGCAATAGAAAAAGAAAGTTATTTTGTCAAAATGTCCTATTAGTATTTAAACCTTGACATCCTAAAAATAAGAGTCAATAGTCATGATATTTATAATACAGACAAGGGAAACCCACTGGACATCATGACTGTGTAATGAAAGCTTATAGTTAGAGGTGAATTTTCTTCTTTCACTTTTTTATGTTATCTGTACATATGTTGTTAAGACGAGATGAAAACAATATAGTTGTTTATTTAAATACATGTATGGAAAAAAAATCTGCAATCAACATGATTAAAGAACTTACCATTTAAAATGGAAAAAATTAAAGATTTTCTTACCAAACATTCTTTATTCTCTGGGTTCCTTCTCCACAATTAAATACAAAACTGAAATAGATAATTATTACATGTATTAATACAAATGCAATTCTGTATAATCAAATTACTCACTAAATAAATCAAATTTACAGTGTTAGACTCACGCGCTCTGTCCTTTTGTCTGTCCAATTAAAAGAACGATATGTTAATGCATGGTGTCTTTCTGTATGTTTGGAATCAAGACTATATACAACATGAAAATTATAACCAGAATATTGAAAAATACAGATACATTGAAGCTCTATGTATATTCATCTATCAGGAGAATGATAATTCTAAACAGTTTAAGGTTAAATGGTTGATGATAATAGATACAGTACTTCCTGCGACATTGTCTTAAGGATGTTGACCATAAAATTTATGTAGTTGTTATGTTCAGTGCATCTCCTAAGGACATGGTGATTGATTGATTTTTGGTGCTTTAACGCCACTGTTAAGCACCTATATTGAGTTTTTTCTTGGCTGCAAGTTTTTGTTGGTGGATGAAGCCGGTATGCCCTGGATATACTTACTATTTAAGTAAGGCCTTACTCAACACCTGCTATATCAAATTCATATAGCCCGTTAGAAGATGGTATGTAGACAGCAATATCTCAATATCAATAAGGGTATGGTTGGGGGAACCACACAAATTTCTGGAATCAAGTAAAATAAAACTGTAAGGCCACACCAATTCAATTTCTTGTTCTACGGATTTTTGGACTCCAAAAATTGGGGCGAGCGAGCAATTTGAAAATTTTTATAAAAAAATATTTAATTTCCAAATTTTTGAGGCGAGGCTTAAAAAGTAAAGGCGAGCGATTATAATTTTTTTTTGTAAACATAAAATAGTAGGTTTTTACTATATTAAAACTTGATTTATCACTTGTACTTTGACATTTCTTTAATTTATGAAGTATTTTTTCCCTGTTCAACAAGAAATAAGGGCCATTTCAAAAACAATGAGGATTTTTACTTTTTGTGGTATATTTTTATATTAGTTAAGTTTAGAATTATAACACAGGTGTTATAAAATGCAGGATAGTCAGGGCTAGCTTGCTGCCAAGTTTCATGAAGATATCTCAAACCACTTCAGAGAAATGTTTTAAAAACAGGCCATTTTTGTCAGGAGTGACATTTAAAAAATTAGAAATTTTCAAAGTAGTATTGAAAAAAGTGGATCGTTTTTATGCTAAACTGAAATATTTCTGGTAGTTGCTACATTATTAGTCTTAAATATTTTTGTAATTTTGTCCAATAAAATTTTAAAATAAGTAAACACTGACCTTTATTGTGAAGGTATGTACAAAAAATAAAGTCTTTCAAAAAATGACACTTAAAATTAAAGCTTCCTTGTAACCATGTTTTAAAGTCCAATAATGTCAGTATGTGAAATAAGTTTGTATTGGTATATTAGCACTATAATTAAGGGTATGTTGGTGCCCTAAATCACATATTTTATTGTTTTAATGGACACCAAAGAGAGGCACCCAAAAATGTCAGGAGTGTGACAACTGTCTTTAAACATCTACCAAAGAACACATAGGACTTAAATATTTTCTTCTTCTTTATTTTTCAGAAGTGGCTATTCCAAAGAGAAGAAAAAAATTTATTACAACTGTGATATGTTTATATCATAGATGTGGGAGTGCATTATATATGTCAGGAGTGTGACGCTTTTTTTAAGGCATTTTCTGTCAATTCATAATTTCACAAGGACAAGTTCCACAAGTTTCTTTGTGTTAGAAATGTTAAAACCAAGTTATATTCCTATCATTTACCTCTTAAATGTGTGATTTATCATAATTGTTTTGGCACAATAAGTTTTAATTAGTCATTTTTCTATTTTTTGTGCACAGTAATGCAAATTTATCAAAGGAAATAAGTGTGTACAACTATAATGTCATATAGGAAAGTGAGGAAATGAATTTTGTACAAAATAGAACAATTATTTTGATTTAAAATGGTATATTTGAAGATGTTTCAAGGATTAACCATTCAGATGTAATTCGTCACACTCCTGACATGAATTAAACAATTTAAGAAAAATATGAAAATTAGCTTTATTTTTAGGACAGATAATTGAAAGACAGCTAGTAAAATGAAGAAACTTTTGGTAAAACTTCCATTCCTTAAAACATCTACTAGATTTGCTGAAATAAGCAGGGCAAAATTCTCTAGAAGAAATCAATCAAAGAAAGAGACTTCGAAAGAGAGAACCCGCAAATACTGGCTGAATCTGAAATTAAAAGATGATCAGAGGAAGTTGGACCATCTTTATCAAAATAAAAACCTATGAAATTATGAATTGACAGAAAATGCCTTAAAAAAAGCGTCACACTCCTGACATATATAATGCACTCCCACATCTATGATATAAACATATCACAGTTGTAATAATTTTTTTTCTTCTCTTTGGAATAGCCACTTCTGAAAAATAAAGAAGAAGAAAACATTTAAGTCCTATCTGTTCTTTGGTAGATGTTTAAAGACAGTTGTCACACTCCTGACATTTTTGGGTGCCTCTCTGTATTTTTTTTAAATGGCCCTAAAAAGAAAGTCCTGTTCTATGGCAAAAGATATCAGTAATTGAAATCAATGATATAGCAATGTGTTAAGTGAATTTTTGTGAAAGTTTAAAGCATTTTTCAATCTTTGTAGCATATGTCAGGAGTGTGACAAAATACTGAAAATAGAAGGTTTTTTCTACATACAATTACATAAAAACGGTACAATGAAATGACATTTTTTTTTGCAAATGATCACAAAAACTCAGGGCTTTCAAAGTTTACTATTTTAACTGAAATATATTAAGATTCTTTTTATTGGTAAAAACTTCAATCACTAGTTATTATTATTTTTTTCAAATTAAGCTATTCAATTTGATTGTTATTATATGATTAAGCAGAAAAGATGGAATTTTGGTTTTAAAATTTTTCTTTTTCTATTGACTTTCATTTGGAAAATGTTTGAGCAATGTTTTTTTAACTGTTTTATTACCAAACTTGTTTATAAGTAGTATGGTTTCTGTTCAATTTTTTGAGATGTATGTTATTAAAATTTAAGATTATTCAATGTGTCTGTTTCATTCTGCCTGAAACTTTGGAATAATAAAATTTAAAGTATCGGTAATAGGGTAAGACAAAAAGAAATACAAAATATTGAGTTTGAAATTGGACCCCCCATGTCACACTTTTGCCTCATTTTTTTTAAAATGGCCCATAATTGAATAATTAAATCTGGTCTTTGTATGTGTGACTGACAATGTGACAACTATCTATTCAAGTCATAATCAGGTTCAGAACAACCCCTTAATGCTATAAATATCCCTTTTATCAGGGGTCAATATAAGTTATAATAAATTTTTTTGTTAAAACACTTTTAAGTACAAAAGGGCTCATATTTTCCACAAGAACTATAATATCTATATGGTATTAAATGGTCAAATCATATCCAAGAATTTTGTAATATTCCTGGACTTTAACCATGTTAAAACATAAATTTTACTTTTAATAACAGTTTAATATTATTCAAAATAAGTGGACCCCTCTTTTAGAAAGTTGTTTAAAGTATAATGTATTTCTACTCTTTTTGAGTAATTCTTAGCTTTCAAAGGGTTTGTATAGTAGCACTATACAAATCCTTAGTATTTCATTTCTTTTCTACAACAGTAAATGACCCCTTGTCTGAGGGAGGGTAGTTCCAAACCTGACTATAACAAAAATAGGTCGAAGTACGGCCTTTCACTCAGGGCTTGATCCAGACCAAACAGCAAGCTATAAGGGACCCAAAAATTATTAGTGTACACAGTTCGAACATGAAAACCAATGACCTAATTTATATTTCCAAACGGGAAAATACCAATGAACCACATCAACAAACGATAACTGCTGAACGACACGCCCCTGAATCAATCAGGACAGTTGCACAAACCTGCAGCGGGTATGGCGGTCAGCATGCAATATAATTGCATTTGAAGGCAAATCCTTCAGAAGTTCTTTGTACTTTATTTTAACAACGAACATGTTTTGATAGGGATATAAGTCAGGGGGAAAGAAACCAATGTTTTTGTTCTGTACAGGTATTTCCGCTGTTATATATATATTTCTATCGGAGCACTCCCGTCGAACAAGGAATTAAATTGGTGTGGCCTAAAATAAAGGAATTTATGAAAATTGTGTGTGGGTAGGACAATGTAGGATGTCACTGTAAATATGACATCAGATGTCGAATGCTGGAAAGTCACAGCTCAGACATAAACATGTCGATTTTTGTTTTGTTTGACACCTGTCTGATAGTTCACGAGGACTTGTGCTATCTATATCTAATTGAACATGCTTACTAAACACAGATGTTTTACCTCATTAAGTGTGGTTCCAGGTGGTTGCATTATAAGGTTAATTAACATGATCTCCGATTTTTTAGACTCTCATTCATATTTTTCTTTAGAAGACAAAGCATTGTCTTTCAACTTCGTCATTATTTGATTTAGATGCATGACCTTTTTATAAATATGCGTGGGTCTTGAAGATCACCAAATTTGATAACTTTAATATTCACTTGTAGGAGTCGATATTTGCAACTTTTTGATTCTGGTCAATTTTTTCTTGCTTAACAATATTTAACTTATTAAAGTCATATTTTGTCTTGCATTACAGGGAGACAAATCTTAAAACTTACAAATTTAGACCTCTATCAGTCAAAAGCAGATTCAGACTTATTCTGGTCCAAATAATTATGCCGTCTAGAAAGACTATTTTTGGATTTTGCTGTTTTGCTTCCTACAACTGAGGGAAGGCGTCCAAAAAAAATTATCAAAAAGCCGTACTAAAACGGCATAATTACTTGGACTAGACTTATTCATGTCTGAGCTCTGACTGCTGGAGTGAGAAACAGGGATGCTCATTTATACATGCACAAAAATGTATAAAATTAGATTAAAATTGATCTATTGCCATATTGCTATTATCATGATTATCGGTCAACAAAACCAGAGACATGTATTTATATGTCTCTGACAAAACTGAAAAAAAAATCAACCACCACCATGACCACTGGCACAGCATACATGTATCCGGTATCGGGACCGTTTGCCCTAATAACATGTTCGCCCTAGGTCCGTTCGCTCTGAGTTCATTCGCCCAGAGTCTGTTCGCCCTACTATAAAAATATTAATATTCAGGGCATTGAAGTTGAATAAACTTATTCAGATATTTCTATGGTATATATATCATGTATATTCTTGAAATTTATGGAAATCATTAATTGTTCAATTACAAAATAATTCGGATAACTGATTATTGTGAAACTTGTCTTTTGATGGATTAATAATAAAAACAAACGTTTTATTTTGATAAAATATTCAGCTTGAAATTAATAAAACTAATCATGTACGAACTGTAAATTATGAAACGGATTTACAAGTTCATTTATTTATACTGCATACTTTCGTGATTGACTGATTACAATTATTTTGTTAACAAATATCAATAAAGATAAATACATTGTATTCCAGTATTCAACTCTGCAAATCAAAGGGGAAAATGATAAATTGATTACGGCAATATAAATATTCTGTCAATTTTTCAACAAACTTTAACATAATTTGTTCAAACACTTAAAATAATGCGACTAGACAACAATTAGAAAAAAATAATAATCAGGGCGAATGGACCCTGGGCGAACAGGTATCAGGGCGAACAGGTACTAGGGCGAACATGAATCAGGGCGAACGGACCCGGATTCCATGTATCCTGTCTGGTGTAATCACTATCGATATATCTTTTATCATATCTTTTTACCTCCCATTTGTTGTGACTAAAATAACTGATTTTGGAGTGCCTGGGCCACCACTGGATATCACACATAACTCAACAAAATTACTGAAACTTGATGTCCTCACGACATTCTCATTCTTGCTTTTCTGCAAACTTTCTGTCGATTTTCCCTCTGGCTTAAATTCGCGTTTACCCGTATGCCTCTTAAATTTAGCTTTGAATCTTTTAATTACTTTATTTGTTTGTGGTTTTAATATAAAAGCGAGTAAACCTCTTTGTACAATAACATTTCTGCAAAGCATGATGAAAGATGGAAGAGCCCTCAAAATTGAGGGAACGGGACGATCATTTGGGTATATTATTTACATTCCATTTCCTACCAGATAACGTCCTTTAGCTAGGAGCACCTCTAAGTGAATATATCGATTAAATTGACTTTTAATTGTACTATCGTGTTGGTTTTAATATACAGATTACTGTAACATCTCATATTCAGCATTTGATATTAAAATTTTGTAATTAATTTATCATATAAGCTATGTTAGAATATAAAAGAAATGACTAAAAAAGTGACAACTGTTAGTTATCATGTATATTACTGTAGTGCTTCTTCAAGGCCGTAACTACCATTGAGGCAAGTGAGGCAATTCTAAAATTTCGACACTGATTTTTTTATGGTAATTAAATACAAAATATAAAAGTCATTTGTTGTTCTGTCTCAACCTTAATTCCTTTTAAATTATGTTCTTCGATATAACTCAGCATCTCAACGGGTGACGTGTCTCGATTACATTAACCTAGTAACGATAATCATCATGGATCGCTGGTAAAACAGGCTTTTCAGAAAAAGGAAAAGCGATACTGAAGGTATAAGAAAGAAGAAGGAAGAAATAGTTCTAGTAAACTAATGGTGTTTGTAATCACAACAGGAAGTTTAGAGTCTGAGTACTAAATATAACTTCATTGGAACTAATCCAAAAACTATAAATTGACTGACAAATCAAATTCTGGGAATTGCAAGGGGGCATATTCTCCGTTTTACCAAATTTAATTTACTCGTTCTCTTTACAGATAAACAAAATATACATAATATGAAACATGCATGCATTAGTTTTTTTTGCCCCATTTATGGGTATTATGTTTTCTGGTCTGTGCGTCCGTACGTCCGTCCGTCCGTTCGTCCCGTTTCAGGTTAAAGTTTTGGTTAAAGTTTTTTGTCGAGGTAGTTTTTGATGAAGTTGAAGTCTGATCAACTTGAAACTTGGTAAACATGTTACCTATGATATGATCTTTCCAATTTTAATGCCAAATTAGAGATTTATCCCAAATTAGAGATTTATCCCATTTTCACGGTCCACATAGAAAACGATAATGCGGATGGGGCATCCGTGTACTTGGGACACATTCTTGTTATACATGTTTCTTTAACCTTAAAAATTGAAAGAACATGCCGTATTCCATTTTGACATTATTGAGGAACGGTACGACCTTTAAAACGGCATCATTTTGTCTTTTCTAACGGAGTTTCGTGTCATTATATTCGGAATTTAGGGATCGAACACACAAAAACCCCAACCTCTAAAATCGATTCTGGAACTCAAAATATCTGAAAGTTTCTAGAAATAATTTGAAATCACGGACCTACATGTAAACGGCGAAAACTCCTGTTTAATTCCCCTGTATCTATATCATACAAGTAAACTAACTCTAGATAGAATTCTCTTATTCTATACATGTATCGTATCTCCTTCTATCCATAGTTTGTTTACTCTTTGTCAGTATAAAAGAGTTTGATATTTTGTAACAGCGACTGTATGATGGTGCTTACAGGAAAGCTTAATTCCTTTTTGCAAACAAAACTGTTACTACTGATGCTGCTACCGAATTGCTGATTGAGATGGAATCGGAAGAAGACGTCGATCATTGTGTTGATGATAGTGAGCTACCGCTAGAAACACAGACTGCCCTGAAACGACTGAAAACTTAAGAAAGGGCATGTATGAGTGGCGAGAGATTGTGCGGTCTTGCCATGCTCTATGTTCATCGCCATAAGGATGTTAGCAGACTAAATATTCTGAAATGATTTGAAGAAACCGGCCATAAAAAAATTGACAAACTTTTCTGAATCGATGTTTATTGTGTTCTCGTGGAACTCAAATTGATATTTGGATGTTTATCTGACATATAAATTTAAATAAAGTTATACAAAATTTGGTGTTAGTAAATGTCTTTAAAAATGAAAAAAATATATGAAAAGTGTCCAAATATTAAACATTGTCAAACTCTCTGGAAACGCCTAGAATGCAGGATTTTGCACCATTCATTCCATACCCTCCCAAAAAAAAAAATCGCCTCGCTTCGCTCGGCTCAATTATTTTGCCTCACTGAAATATTATGTCTAGTTATGGCCTTGTTCTTATGGTCCTAGGTACAACAGACGATGTTTGGGCTGCATCAGATTCAACCTATCAGTAAATCTCAAAGTTTACTATTTTTTTTACAATATTAGTTGTAGTGGCATATCTAAAAGGGGGGTTAGAGGGTCTGAACACCCTTTTTTTTACTACTTAGTCTACAAATCTAAATCTTCGCATTTGAATGGGGGCATTTATTTGGAACCCCCATTATCCTTGTCCTTCTCCTTATGATTTTTTCATCCTTTTCATGTTAGATTCTTTCGTCATGTTTATAGCGGTCCTACTAAAAAGCGCCCGGGAGCGCCCGGAAAAATAAAAAGCGCCTGGAGAAGGAAAATTAGCGCCCGGAGAAGAAAATTAGCGCCCGGGAGAAGAAAATAATAATTGCTATACTATATATAAAAATATTAATTTTCGCGAACCATTTAGGTCACGGAAATTCCAAAATATGGCATCAGTAAGGAGAGTTGTGCAAATAATGTGAATACACAGAACCCCCATCCAAATTATCTCCAGCTAAAAGTATTCATCTTTTTCTATTTTATATGTACTAACAATGTTCCATTTTTCTATAATTTCGATTAAAATATTCCAAAATCTGAGTAAAATTAGATAGAATGCCCCAAATAAACATTGTCTGATTGGTTGAAGTACTGTGGCGTCGATGCTTAGCATAATAAGCCTCGATGTAAAGCACACGCTTCACAGGAAGAAGGAGAGTTTTACAAATAATGTGAATACACAGATCCTCCATCCTATTTTTATTTTGATGGAAATGTTGCAGTGTTCATCATTTCTGTTTTGATTCTGCTCACAAAATTCCATTTTTTCTATAATTCCGATTTAGATATGTGGAACCCGCAATAAAAATAGATGGCCTCAATCACGTGGTTTCAATGATTTAATAGCAACGCAAAAAATTCCATTAATCATGTTGTACTTTGTTACCAATCGGAACTACTCGGCCTTTCTGGTTGCACGAAGTGAATAGCCGAGTAGTTCCGATTGACGATTGTTACATAAGCCGAATCACACATACGATCTTTGCGCTCAAATGTAGTTCTTGGTGAAGTATACAGGTAACTTCGTTTACGAAAATTTATACACACTTTTTCATTAACATATTATCAGACTTTTGCATATTCACGTTTTTTTATGCTGAACTGTAGTCGAATTCAATTCTATACATTTTTTTTTACGTGAAGCAGTAGGAGTAAGAATATTTTTTCGCGCCAATTTAAGCAGTTTCATCACGAAGAACAAAATTATTTATTGTTATTTTCGTGAAATTTTAGTCATATATAGTTTATCAATTAGAGAATTTTTTGTAAGTATTACTTATTCATGTTAAGGTTCTACTGATGTGCTTCTCTAGACCTTTTTGACGGTCCGTTTTATCCCATTTATCTCAATACTAATACTATCTCCGATGACAGAAATGTCAACTCGACCTATTCGTGTCGAAAGTGAAAATCCATCTATTTGATGAAATATTTTTTTCTTCAACGGTTCATGCATTATTTTTGTATTATTTGATAACCAATCACATTCACGTTGCATGTTTGCATGAAAATGGTTATGTATTGGTGAATTGTAAGGGCGATGCAACATGCGAGGTCAGTGCGCGATCACGTGACATTATTATTTGTAAACAAACATGCTCCCCGTGTAACACGTGTCTGGATTATCCTTTCAAAGTGTTGTGAATTTTTCAATCACTATTTTATGATATATTTCTTTTTGTTTTTAGGTTTGCATATTAGTAGTCCAAGTGAATTAGACATAGTTCTGAGTCGTGTGTGGTTTTTTTTTGATTGAATTAGAAGGTAAGTCTACATAAGTTATATTGAACTTAAGTTTAAAAAGATGACTCCACTTTCACTCTATATTTAAAACCCGCATACTAATTTAAACAGCATTTGCTCTGCTTGAATGTTAATTTGCCCCTTCCCCGTCATTTCCCAGTGACGGATCCAGGAATTTTCATATGTGGGGGCCCACTGACTGACCTAAGAGGGGGCCCGCTCCAGTCACGCTTCAGTGATTCCTTATATAAGCAACCAAATTTTTTCCCAAAAAGGGGGGGGGCCGGGCCCCCCTCTAAATCCGCCTCTGTTTCCCTTTTAAATTTGCACAAAAGTCATACTTTCAGTCCATTTCGTTAACGACTGATTTGCAATTTTCATATTGAACACATTTGACCATTCAGTATGAGTTCCCAAGTTTTTGACTTATATGAAGGAGGCTTTAGGTCATGTTTTCTTAAACACCTTATTGCTATTTGTCTGTCTGGATTGTTATACCCATAAAATCAGATAGTGATGAATATGCAAGTTTTCAACAATCCCAGAAAATACACCTTATTGCTATTTAGTCCAATCTGGCAAAACCAGTCACATGTAAAGCTTCCTGTTTGGGTCATGCGGCTGAAAATAGAGGTTTTTCAGTAGAGAGCTGAGGGAGGAAAAACTTTAGAAAGCGATTATCAAGAAACTTTAATATAGTATGATCCACTTTTTTCGAAATTAAATTGAAGTAAAAATTATTTTGTTTTAAGTATTTACGGTAAGTTGAAAGGGTTTTCATTAAAAAGTATTGTGCATGGTGAATTGTTTCAACGGCCCCCAGATAGCTTCAACTGGATGAAAAAGTTGTGTAATGTTAGAACTTATCCGGTATGGAATAAATAGCGATTTAATAGGTGTATTGACATCCACGGAAAAAAATAGGAAGTAAGGTGCATGTACACATGTATCTCCCCTTTAGGTTTTGATAAATATTGGATATGACATTAAGAAGTTATAAAACTGTATTCTTTGAATATGTTTCTAGCGTAACATGCACGCTTAGTACTGCTTTTTATCAGATATTTTATAACTTATGTCTTAAAATTCGGGTTTTATCCATTCCAATAGGTGGATTTAAGTTAATGAGAAAAATGCTCTGTTCACTAACTCAGCAATGCTTTAACTGTTGTGAATGTGAGCTCCCTTTTGCTATTATTAGAATCTAGATTTACATCATTCATTTTCAACTTATGAGTTCTCCTTTCATTCAAAAGGTAGATTTCAATGTCTGCTGGTCACTTGACAAGAAAATGCACTCAATGATATTAGGCCACGGTTTTTTAATTTGTTGGTTTACGGATTTTCTCCATGAAAAAGTCGGGTCGGTCGGTCGGAAAAAAAAAGGAAAAAAAAGATCTTTCAAGACATAAAACTGATATGCAAAATAAATATATATATATTTCACCTTTCTAATAATATGTTTGTCATACTATTTTGTCATCATTCTTAAATTTTAGTTCGATGAAATAGTATTTCTCAGCTGTAATAAACATCGCATGACATTGTATAATAATTTCCCGTAAAAAAGGGGTGCATGGACATAGACGAAATTAAATCGTCATTTCACAAACAAGAAAAAGAGATTCATGTCGGTAGCTCTTAATTAAAACTTGGTGAATAGTAATTAGCACGAAAACTGATAAAGATAAAAATGTAAAAACATCGTACGAAAATAAGTTTCAACACGCATGTCAAAAACGTAATTTAGACTCGTCCACTGGAAAAACGAGAATATCGGGTTAAATAATAGTTGTCATGCATTCCCGTTTTTTTTTTTATCCAAATGGAACATATTTTTTTATTATCTATGAAAACAAGAAAATTTCAAATGATTTGTTAAAATTCAGAACCTTTTACTCGGTGTCTTGAACTTCCACCTGTCCACATTTGGACAAGTCTATTTCTATGAGAACAGGCATCTTACGGACTGGTGACAAATAAAGGAAACGAACTTATTGTGTAACTAGTTTTAAACACAGATTTCGTTCCGCAAAATTATTTGCGCAAACAATATTTCAAGGTCATTAATAATTGATTTGTCTATTTTTAGAAACGTAAACTGAAAGTTTCATTTTTTCACAACAGAAAGTGTCATCACTTCTGTATTAAGTGATTTATGCATTTCCTTTCATAAAAAAAGGACATTTTAATTATTTTTCAGGGATAATGCATTTGTTAGGGTCGGCGGGAATAAAAAAAAGCATGAAAAGTCAATTTTATTTTTATTCTGGAAATCAGCAAAATCGGGTCGGCGGATCCGTAAACCAACAAATTAAAAAATCCTGGCCTTATTTGCCTCAATTTACACCTGGAATGCAGATTTTTCAATAAAATAAATGTCGTTTACTTAGTAATAAATAGTTTTGTATATTACTATCATATTCATGTTTTCATTTGACATTACGAAAGTGCTTTTGAGATCCAGGATTCTGACTTGAATAAACAGTGTTTGTAACACACATGGTTTCAACCGTTTCTTTCCCTTCCCTTAAAAGTATCTTTCAGTTTTAAAACTACCTGATAATAATACAGAGTTCACACCTAATTTGAATTGGATTGACATTAAATAATTTGAATTAGTTTAATTCACATTTGAAAAGGTTTACATGCTACCATCAATTGTAATTTGAATTGCAATGCGCCTCAAATTAGCTTAGCTGTCTGAATGACGTTTACTTTTAATTTGTATTAACAAAAACATAGTTCAAATGCGAATGTAAGTGAATTGTTTGTCTATCTATGGTCAATTTTTAGCCACATTGTTGAATTTTATTTATGGAGCTTACTTTTCATTTACATAAATTTAAGATTAATATTTCTGAGTGGTACGTTACTTATAAAGGGGGTGGATTCCCAGATATTTAATGAAATTGTATTCAGTTTATGGTTTGTGGGCCTCTTATTTGGGGTTATTGATATCAATTGAGGTGTAAGAGGGAAACCAAAATAGTGAAAGATCATTGAAAACCTGATCTATTAAAGTTCATTGATACATGTGTATGTTTAATCAGCCAGTCAATTTAGGTATTTAGAAATCCAAGATTCAATAAAAAATGAATTCTTGGGAATATGTAGAATTATTCACTCAAGGTGCAATCAAACTTATTTATTTCACTTTTTGATTTCTCTTTATTTCTTGGTCTCTTAGTAGGTGTTGCAGATTAGAAGTATTTATGTACCATAGTATTGTTAGTGTTCCGGATCCTGTTCAGTAGTTAATAGTGAAAATTTAGGTAAGTTTACATTATGCTTATAAATAAACTAAGCCCATGCTAAACTAACTCTAATCTTGCTGTATTTTCCTCAAAATTTTTGAAATACACTTGCATAATATAATAAGAGATTGGCATAAGCTTTCTTCTTCACACTGCCCTCAAAACTCAGTGGCAAAATGACTAGTCTTAGGCAAAAAAATAGTATATGTTTGTTTATCGTTACCTGATGACCTACCCTAATTTTAGCGCTAACCCTAAGTCATTTATTTTCCTCTTAAAAGTGAAAAATAAATAGAACTTGTGTCACGAGGGTAATAAGGGTTGCCAATAAATAATATAATAAGAGATTGGCATATATAATTATAATAAGCTTGCTTCTTCACACCACCCTCAAAACTCATTTTAGAATTGATAGCAATACAGTTTTTGTGTCTTTTATTAAACTTAACATTTATACGTTATTCACACACTTTAACAGTGCTTATTGAAAATTGTACCAAAAAAACCGTTAAGTAGGCGGTACTAAGACTGGAAGAAAATTAAGACGCTTAACATTTTTTTATATGACCAGAACAATTTCTTTGCGTTGTATGTATATAAACAAATCTCATGTCGATATATAACATGTACAACAATCAAACATCAACCCACACCAAACTGGCTGTAGTTGAAAAACATCAAAAGGGAAAATACAGTGAAATTTGGAGAATTTATATTATCACATGTACATGCATTTGAAATATATTTAAAATATTTTTTTCAAATTTTTTAGTTTTAGGTTCCACCTAGCTACCATATTAGAAAACTGGGATTTAAACGCTAGTCTATTAGAGGGATATTTCCAGTGGCGAATCCAGAAATTTTCATAAGTGGGGGCCCACTGACTGCCTAAGAGAGGGACCACTCTGATCATGATCCAGTGGTTCTCTAAATAATCAACCATTTTTTTTTCCAGACAGGGGGGGGCTCTTAATTTACCTTTGATTTCATTGGTTATAATTTTTATTTTATCATGAATCAGATTTGAACACGACTTGGGGAATGAAGGTAAAGACCGAATGTCAGTTTTAGTCTTATATATGTACTTTAATTTTAGTCTTACATGTATTTATGTGTACATATATCACTGATTCAGTGGCGATGGTGACTAGCTAAATATAGACACTGACAAGTCTTTGATAACATTTTATAGTTTTGAATGTTTCTTCATCAGTTGACTAAAATTAGGTGGAGGTATATTTTTATTTCCAACAGAGGGGCACTCATGCTCAACCTATATCAGTTTGTGCATGAAGCGATTGATAGTTGCCAGACACTGAATGATTATACCACCAATTTGTGAAAGTTTTAACCTACATGTATGCATATATACTTTAAATACAATAAAAAAAAAATCATGTCTTTTTCAGGACTTCTGATCCAACCATGTAGAATGGCATGTTATTGAGATATGGTTCTGGTTGATGGATGTTCATGAAGGACCTGTAGTACAAAGTATATCACTGGATTGAGCTCTCGATCAAAGTGTATTATTAAAGTGCTTTGCTTTGAGCTCAGTTCATTGTTATGCAATTCATTCGTTGTGAAATAAAGATTTTACAGACAACTCTCATGTACAAGGATGTCTCCAAGTATTATCATTTCTATGTACAATGTAAGTAACAGGGAGATAAAAGCATTTTTTTCTGTTTGAACCAAACATTATTTGTCCATTGACCAAAATTGTTTTGCTTTCACCAGCTTTGAAGGAGATATTATCAAAGAATTGATAGAAAACAGCACAGAATAAAATTGAGAAAGGAAATGGTGAATATGTCAAAGCGACAACCACCCGACCATAGAGCAAACAACAGCCGAAGGCAACCAATGGGTCTTCAATGTAGCGAGAATTCCCGCACCCGTAGGTGTCCTTCAGCTGGCCCCTAAAATATGCATAATAGTACAGTGATAATGGACGTCATACTGAACTCCGAATTATACACAAGAAACTAAAATTTAAAATCATACAAGACTAACAAAGGCCAGAGGCTCCTGACTTGGGACAGGCGCAAAATTGCGGCGGGGTTAAACATGTTTATGAGATCTCAACCCTCCCCCTATACCTCTAGCCAATGTAGAAAAGTAAAAGAATAACAATACGCACATTAAAATTCAGTTCAAGAGAAGTCCGAGTCTGATGTCAAAAGATGTAACAAAAGAAAATAAATAAAATGACAATAATACATAAATAACAACAGACTACTAGCAGTTAACTGACATGCCAGCTCCAGACCTCAATTAAACTGATTGAAAGATTATGTCTTCATCATATGAATATCAGGTACAATCCCTCCCGTTAGGGGTTTAGTATCATACTATCATAAAATATATGAGAAGAACATAACCCGTGTCATGCCAACAACTGTTTTTTTAGAAATAAATGTGTTTAGTTCCGATGCAAAGACCCTATCAGTGAATCAATGTTAAAGCCAAAATATGCAATCTTTAATGACCTGACAACAGTATCGTAACTATATCCCCTTTTAATAAGTCTATTTAAAGGTTTTGTTAGTTTCTGAGGAGAATACTGACATTTTTGTGCTTTATAAAGAATATTTCCATAAAATTTTGGATGTGAAATACCTGAACGTATAAGATGTCTGCATGTTACTTTCTAGCTCATCAGGCCCAAGCATCATGTTAGGCATTGTCATTACTAAAAACCAATAAATGTCTTCTAATCTGAGGATCAATTCAACATTTTAAGGTGTTTTACTAATGATACTGACAAGCCACCACAAAGATATACTGAGTGCCAATGAAAACGCAACACTTTTGTTTTTCAAAAAAGTCTGATAATTTTTATTTATTTTATATTAGAACTTTGTAAAGTTGGTTGAAAATGACTTTAAAGACAATTGTCTACAACTTTAGGGTTGGGTGATTTTTGGAACAAATGCAAAGTAAGGGTTATTTTGAACGGACATAAACCGAGTTCACCGCTTTTCAACATACGCACCATTTTCACGATTTTGTCATTTAAAGCTTGGCTAATGTCATGAATTTTCCCGCCCTTATTGTAAGGAAACTGCAATAAACATCTGAGTAAATGCCAGGACTTTCTGACAACCAGCGACATGCAGTTTCGGGCATGATCCAATGAAGCCTTTCACAGCATACAATAACCCAAATCATCCACAAATTCAACAAAAATGGATCAGTTAATGATAAGCCACATCCCGGGGTTCAAAAAGCAAGAAACGCTCAGTAAAACCGATACATTTGGTCTTTAACATATCCGATATCGACTCTGATGGATGTCCAAAGGTCACGTGAGTTCAATGGTGGGCACGGTAGATCCTATGGAGCAATTTCAGTAAAGCACTATTTGCGCAGAAATTCAACGGTTAAAGAGGACCACAGTCGACATCTAAACGGCTGTCTGGTGTAAACATCGAATTCTTTAGACCAAAAATCATTTATTATGTACCAAAAATCATCAGTAGTGGTTACATAGACGTTTGGCACCAGCCTTGGCCAAAAGTCGTGCGTTTCGCCAGATTTAGGTCCGATAGAGCAAATTTTGCATCAGATTTGACATGGTTTAGACGATGAAAACCACCACCAATATCATAAAGTCAGCTTGAGTTTGCTTTACAGGACAAGTGGAATAACATTCCCCAAGATCACATTAAACGTCCGGGATGATCAATTCCACGGCGCTGTCGAGATTGCGCTGCACAACGGGGTTGTAACATTTTTAGTTAGGACTGGGATTTGATGATTCGACATTGGATGTTTCGTTTATCTATTGCGCCCGAAAGATGACAATGAAACATTTTTGTTTGATATCGATCTATTGTTAGAATTGTTAATTTTCAAGAACTATTCAGTTTGAAAGATTATGATTTCTAATATAAATTTTATTTTTGAAAAACCAAGTGTTGCGTTTTCATTGGCACTCAGTATATATAAATAGAACCATACAAATAGTTAGCAAATACATATTAAAAAAGATGTGATATGATTGCCAATGAGACAATTCTCCACAACAGACCAAAATGACATAGAAATTAACAATTACAGGTCGCCGCACAACCTTCAACAATGAGCAAAGCTAATGCAGCATAGTCGGCTATAAAAGGTCTCGAAATGACAATGTGAAACAATTCAAAGTAGAAAAATAACAGGCTTATTTGTGTACAAAAAATAAAGAAAAAACGAATATGTAACACATAAACAAACGACAACCACTGAATTACAGGCTCCTTATATCATGTTCTCAGATATCATATCTCTGATGGCATCTCCCAATTTAAAAAAATCACGAAAAATTGAACCTATTATGTGTTGCTCTCCTAACTATAAAATGTATCCAAAATCAAAGATGTGGAACATATTCTGTCATAATCATTTGGTAACTAATGCAATTAGTGTCTCTTCCATGCCTGTCTTGAACATAAAAACTAAACTAAATATAAAATAAACAATACTCCTAATGCTCCGGTTGGTTGTCATCGTGCAACACAGTTAACAACACATATAGGAAAATCATAGAACTACATTTATCATAAAACACTCAAACATCCAAACATTCTATCCACACTCATCTGTGTCCACACTTGTATTTTATAACAATATTTTTTTTCCCTCAAAAAATAACTAATCATTGCTTGTTTTGTCCTTAATATAAATGGGGATATGTACGATGCTACATCTTAGTGTTGGTGTACTTTTACATTTTAGATTTCAAAATTGTATATAAGTAAGTAAATAAATATAAATAATAATAATATATAGAAGAATCAGGAAAGACATTGTCCTCGATCAAAATGTATATTTTGTTACTAAAAATAATCGGTGCCTGAGGTCTAATATTTTCGCAACTGCATGGTGAACACTTTTTTGTACAGATGCTGAGATAGATTTATTATATCTTTTTATAAAACTAAAACTGTTTCAATGGCTATGGTTATCAGGGTTTTAATGCTTAGACTTAAATTTAAACCAAACATCTGCTTTTTATCCCCTTGTTTTAACTACGGTACATGTATAGTACTGCTTTTTTTTTACTGATTTATTATGTGTACCTCTTTTAATTTTGATTAAATTAATATTTATGTGTGAAATTTGAGTTGCCTTATACATTTTCATTTTGATATCGTTTTTGAAAAACATGTCTTTTGATGTCTTACATGTTATAAATCTTTCGTATAAACTGTAAATAGTATTCATATATTATTGCTAAAACTTAACAAAGTTGTCTCATGCCAATAAAATATCTATATATTTTCTCCGGGCGATTTTTCTGTTCCCCGGGCGCTATATTTTCTTCTCCGGGCGCTTTTTCTTCAACCGGGCGCTCCCGGGCGCATTTTAGTAGGACCCTGTTTATAGCGGTCTTTAAAGTTAATGGTATAGGTTTTTCTCATTGTTTAAATAATTCACCATTTTCTGCATAATGAATTGCCTTTACCAAGTGTAACGGCGACCCTATGTTTTAGAACAGTATTATGTCCCTTTAAAATGAACTGTTGTAAAATTAACATTTAATTACTATTGTTAATTTGAATTATTGATAAAAATTGTTGTTTAACATTTCAATCATATTTAGTTACATTATTGTGATATAATTCATTGAATTTCTTCTCAGATTTTGTTGAATTTGCAACTTATAATTTATTAATAGAATGTTTATATTTGAATAGTATTTGTTAAATAAAATAAATAGTTGTAATAGGCTCTTTCAGGCACGTCTTAGGCATCACAGCTAAACGGACGTGCTGGGCCAGCACTCCTGTACCCGCTATCTTCGATGAGAGGTTACAGATCGATAGTCAACGACATACTACTTTAGATGATAGTAACCAATCCAACGCCGTACAGTTAACGCAATGATTGGGCCGTCTCCCGTGTTAACATGCACTCCTAAACCCATTGCATCATGGGGGAGTGTTATGCCGATTAACGTCCGAGGGCTGTATCCTAGGTGTTAGATGATTGACCTTCAATTCACTGCCTCACGGCTTTGGTCCTGATAAAGCTTCCTGTCATCTTTATAACTACGTCCACGACTCATCTACCAGTACTCCATCATCGAGGTTAGCGGGCTGCCAAGCTGACCAAACTGGCCCTGAAAGCAGTCGTTGTGAAGAATATAACACCAAATTAGTAAACAAACAAAACCAAAACAGCTCACAAAACCAAGATGGCGACCTCCAAAATGGCGTTCCTGACCGATGGCAAAAAATATTGAAACGCTCACCAAACGCCTTCGGGCACCGCGCCGACTGTGCGAGGACTGTATGGCCAGTCAAGGTCGTTAAACACTTCCATTTGTTTGTAGTAGGCTCCAGTCACGTCTCAGTCATTACAGCTGAACGGACGTGCTGGGCCAGCTCTCCTTTACCCTCCATCTTCATCAGGGTTCACAGTTAGATGATGAACGACTTACTACTTTAGATGACAGAAACCAATCCAACGCCGTACAGTAGACGTAGTAGTAGGCGTACCCGCGTTAACATGCACTTCAAAACCCATTAAATTGTATCATGGGGGAGTGTTATGCCGATTAACGTCCGAGGGCTGTATCCTAGGTGTTAGATGATTGATATTGCATACAGTATAAGAAAAACAGACCAAAACACAAAAACTTAACAATAACCACTGAACCATGAAAATGAGGTCAAGGTCAGATGACACCTGCCAAAAGGTTATGCATTTTCTACATCCAACTTGAAAGATACCCATGTCGTCGACTTGATATCTAATTGTTTTGCTTAACTATGTACTAAATAAATTGAAATCTAATGCAAATTGTGTTTTTAAAATAAAACACTTCGTAATTGAGAAGAAAATTGTAATTTTGTTTGTTTCTATTAACTTTTAAAATTTTTGTCACTATAGTAAACATTACAGTAAGCATTCATCGCCTTCTCTAACAAAGAGCTTCGATTCTTTTGTTCTATTTCAACCGGGTTTCCGGCTGTAAACTAATTCTTTGTGTACCAACATAATCATTGTAGTAGTAAAAATAAATTGAATAAAATTAAAGATCGTGTAGAAATCGATGTTGGTCGGAATACAACAACCTTGCTCGACTAATGTCTGATCATTTCCAGATTAACTCGACCAATGTCCGATCGCTTCCAGAT
This sequence comes from Mytilus galloprovincialis, assembly GCF_965363235.1. Taxonomy (NCBI): domain Eukaryota; kingdom Metazoa; phylum Mollusca; class Bivalvia; order Mytilida; family Mytilidae; genus Mytilus; species Mytilus galloprovincialis. The sequence continues at coordinate 50,107,766 of NC_134846.1, forward strand.
TACTGCGACTTCTACATTTATTTTCTCCAGACCAACTTGACCAATACCCGATCCCTTTGCGACAACATTCGACCACTCTGAAATGATCAGACATTAGTCGAGCAAAGGTCGAAATGATCGAGTACTGATCGGAAATTTTGCTGTATTCCGACCAATCTCGATCTTTACACGATCCTTTCCCGATCAATTCGACCGCTACTCGACGAATTCTCGATCTCTTCTCGAGTGAATTGCTTCTCGGTCCTTACTCAATTGTTTTGACATGTCAAAAACTCCCGGGTAGATGATCAGATCGATGACGAGTAGGGTAGACTATCCCGAACATCCTTGTCGATTGAGTCAGACCAGTCTCCCGATCACGTAATTTGTCTTGATCGGGCTTGATCGAGTTGATCTGATCGGCAGTGAACCTAGCTTTATACCGCAGTTACACTAGGCCACGATTCGCACTACGATCTGTGAAAAAAATGCAAATTTTGATGATCGTAATACGATCGTGTAGATCGCAGTAAGGTCGTATCACGGTCGTGGTGAGGTCTTCAAGATCGTGATGAGCGTGGGCAACTTTGACATGTCCAAAACAATCGTGGCGCGGTTGTGGCGAAATCAGGTCGTAGAAGCGTAGTGAGAGCGCACTAAGATCGTAATTAGATCACAAAGGTCGCTGTACCATCGTAGCGAGAGCGTATAGAAAGAGTGATTCTATTCGGAGAAACTGCGCTTTACGACCTCACAGAGAGTTTATTACGACTTTATCGAACCACAGATGAATTATCACGTTGTGATTGGTTAAATGCCGTCACGTGGTGACCCCCTATGAGACCGTATGGGGTTAGTAAGTTTCATATGGGGTTCATGACGCGTCAATGGCGACGTCATCTATTGATGTTGTTGTGTTTCGTTGTTTATTTTTCAACAAAACGCCGCAGAAAAAGACCAGCGTCCGATAAATTCGTTATACGGTTAACTACTGACCCTCTATGGATCCGTATGGGGTCAGTAGCGAACCATATAACTTATAATCACGTTCTCACCGCGACCCAACTACGCTTCCACTACGACTATACCTAGCTGTTCACGACCATAGTACTACTAGTATTCTAGCACGCCCTTGCCGTCCTCATCACGCTCTTCTTACGATCTGACTACGTTCATACTACGACCATCATTCTCATTGTCATTTTCACATAAAATATATGAAATCTCTCCAGGTTTTGTTGGTCTGTATGTAATTGGGACTTCTTGTCCAATTTCTCTAAGGGCTCAACCATGCTTCTCGTTTTCATATAGATAAGCCCGTTGGTCTTCCCGTTTAAATGGTTTTACACTAGTAATTTTGGGGGGCCTTTATAGCTTGCTGTTCGGTGTGAGCCAATGGTCCGTGTTGACGGCCGTACCTTATAAGTTATATGGTTCGCTACTGACCCCATACGGATCCATAGAGGGTTAGTAAAATCCATAGGGGGTGAGGCCGGAGGCCGAGTCCTCTATGAATTTTATTCACCCTCTATGGATCCGTAGGGGGTCAGTAGTTAACCGTATAACGAATTTATCGGACGCTGGTCTTTTTCTGCGGCGTTTTGTTGAAAAATAAACAATGAAACACAACAACATTAATAGATGACGTCGCCATTGACGCGTCATGAACCCCATATGAAACTTACTAACCCCATACGGTCTCATAGGGGGTCACCACGTGACGGCATTTAACCAATCACAACGTGATAATTCATCTGTGGTCCGATAATGGCCTATAATGGTTTACTTTAAAAAATTGTTACTTGGATGGAGAGTTGTCTCATTGGCACTCATACCACATCTTCCTATATCTATTGACACATACATATGCGGATCCATGGGGGGGGGACTGGGGGCACGGGCCCCCCCTTTCGTGGGAAAAATTTGGTTGATTATATAGGGAATCATTGAAGCATGACTGGAGCGCCAAAGTCGTTTCAGCTTTATGGACCAGCAATAGGTTGTAATTTAGGTTGGATTGGATTCGACATCTTTACTTGATCAGGATTCGTTTCTATCAGAGCGCCCTCTGCCTCTAAATCAACCCCTACCACCACGCCCACGTGTTCTTGTAGATTTTGGTGACATGACTATTGCTTTCAAGAAATCTACGTATCAATCAGAAATAGAAGGAATGGAACTGTATTGATTTGGAACACGATGTTGACGTTATTGCTGAGAACGTAGTAAATCGCAGTATGAACGGAGTATAATAGTGGAAAGAACGTGAGCAGCTATAATCGAAGTAGAAACGTGGTAAGATCGTGTTGCAATCGGATAACTCAGGGTATGGTCGTAACGAGAACGTGATGAGCGTAGAAAGATCTTGATAAGCGTAGTGAGGTCGCAGAATAAGCGCGGTGAGAACGTGGTATAATTGTAGAGGTGTCGTTGTAGAAGCGTGATGAGGACGTAGTAGCATCGTGAAAGCAACGAAAATTTACATTTTCATGCCGCTCATACAGCGACCTCACCACGATCTGAATTTATTTTAGATGCGATCGTGGTCTAGTGGGACTGGGGCTTAAATAATTTCAGTAGGAATGTTTGCACCTGTCCTAAGTCAGGAATCTGACGTACAGCAGCTGTCGTTTGTTTATGTAATTTGTATGTTTCTCGTTTCTCATTTTTTTTTATAGATTAGACCGTTAGTTTTCCCGTTTGAATGGTTTTACACTAGCAATTTTTGGGACCCTTTATAGCTTGTTGTTCGGTGTGAGCTAAGGCTCCGTGTTGAAGGACGTACCTTAACCTATAATGGTTTACTTTTATAAATTGTTATTTGAATGGAGAGTTGTCTCATTGGCACTCACACCACATCTTCCTATATCTAATAACAGAATCGAATCGGTAATTGGAAAATGGACTATTAGGCAATTCTTCCAAACGTTTTGCTTCTTTACGTAAATCTCTTCAGCGTTGGAGAACACTCAGATTCAGCGGTGTTCCATTAACAGATATTTTTTTTAAATGTTAATCTATTTTATACATAGAAGTTATTTCAAAGATAAAATGTTGAAAGGAAATCCTCCAATGTAACATTGCACATGCACAAAATTCATTTACAGGAATGTACATATTATATACAGGCAGCAATCATAGCACGTTGGTAGATTTAATATTAAAAGCAATATCTAGCTAAATAAAATATATGAACGGTCAGCATTGATTTAAAGAAGTTTCTCCTACATTACAGTCTTGATTAACCTGATAATGGTTTACTTTAACAAAGTGTGACTCGGATGGAGAGTTGTTTCATTGTCACCCATACCACATCTTCTTATATATATATTGAATAGTAAAACACAATATTGAATATGAGACTGCTATTTTCAGTGTTTGGTACAAGTTGACTGTCACTGGGCACAACAGTTCATTATAGAACGCTATGGGGAAAACCAGAGAACTCTTTTTGTCAAACACTGTCAAACACCCAACTGTACTATCCAAACTGATCTGTGTCCAAACTTGTTCAAATAATGAAATAATATCATATTAAATTTCCTATTTTCATCAAAGTTCCCAGAAATGAAAATACAATTTTCGCTAATATTCACAAAAATAAACTTTCGTTTAAAGAACTTTAGCTTTAGTAAGATTTCTAGTTATAATTTATTTTGCATTTTTCATTTCGGGTCCTCTAATATCTTGGGTTTTGCTCTCATTGCTGAAGGTCGTTCGTTGACCTACACAGAATGGATAATGAAAACGGGGAAGGTGTCAAAGCGACAACAACCCGACCAAAGAGCAGAAAATAGCCCAAGGTCACCAAAGGTTCTTCAATGCAGCGAGCAAATTAAGCATCCGGACGCGGTCTACAGCTTATTTCTAAAATGATGTATAATAATTTCATAGAAAGGACGCAACACTAAACTCCGAATCATAAATGAACAAAAATCTTAAACAAACACACAGAAATACGCATAGTAAAACTCGTTTCAAATGAAATCCGAGTCCGATGTTAAAATATGTAACGGAAGTAACTTACCAAAATGTCAATGATCAAAATGAATTGACATGAATTAACATGAATTAACATGAATTAACAAAGGACTACTACATGTAGTAATTCTGACATGCCAGCTCTAGACCTCAATTTAACTGACCGAAAGACTATGACTTCATCATATTAAAATCAAGTACCATCCTCCCGTTAGAGCTTTAAAGTAATACGCCAACATAAATTATACAAGAAGAACATATTTTTATATTAGCAATGACCGTATGCTGTAAATAAACAACTAAATGACAATTTTGCAAGAATGAAATATGAAAGACGCATTTTGTTTATGAAGACCTCAAATTTTGTATATATTGTTTAAAGGACGAAAGAACAACGTTCGAACGAACAAACGAACCAACCAACCAACCAACCAACCAACCAACCAACCAACCAACCAACGAACGAACGAACGTACAAACGACGAACCAACGAAAGAACGACCGTACAAACGACGCACAAACGAAAGAACGAACGAACCAACCAACCAACGAACGACCAAATGAACGAACCAACGAATCAACGAACCAACAAACTAACGAACCAATGAACCAACCAAATGAACCAACGGACGAACGAACCAACGAAAGTTTTTAATCAAATCAAAGCACTGTAGACCTAAACGGAATCAAAACGGTTGCGTGAAATCAAATCAGTTGTTTGTCTTTATAAAATTTAGGAACCAATAAAAATTGCAGTAATACCACGACACCAATTAAGTTTTGGTGGAATTCGGGCTGCTCCTTTAGCATTCTTTGTAATGTTTTCAACTTTTATTTGTATTTTGAATCGGTTTTCTTTTATTCATGGTATTGTTGTAATCGACTTATGGTTTGCGATAATTCATTTTAATTGGCGGTTGAATTAGGGGGTCCGGGGGATGAATATTCTCCTTTTCCTAAATGTCTGAATCCGCACCCAATTTTCGCATCTTCTGTATATTACTGATAGGTGAATTGTCCGTAGATGAGATGAAAACTTTTGCAGTAATGTACTAAAAAATGGAAAACAACACGTTTTATAATTTATTGCGTCCGAAGCGCTTTTCTGGATTTACCTTCATCAGGAACGCTCAAAGCCAAACATTTGAAATCCGAAGATGTATAAGTACCGAAAATCGTTGAAGAGCTTTATGTCAAAAATACCTAAAATAAATAGCCAAATTCACCTAAAGCCAACTTTGTCTGAGGGAGTTGAAACCTTAGTTTCATAATAATTTCAAAATTTATAAACAGACAATTTTAGTAAAGTTTGTTAAATACTAAATTTACAAAACTAACTTGACAGACGTCAGACCATTATACACTGGCGTCAACGTGATGATCGTAACTGCAGTTACGATCATCCCAATATGGCGGACACAAATATAGGGATATTTTAGAAGGCTGATTTCTCCACTTTAACAGCTTATTTTCAGATTTGTTTTATATCAAGAAAAATCTTTATAAGCATTGCCGTTGAATGTGTTTTTCATAAGTTACAGAAAAACAATCAGAAGAACGAAAATCGAGATTAAAAAAATCACGATGATGATCGTAACTTCGTCTACAGATGATCGTAACTTTGACTTGTTTTTATAAAAAGATGATCGTAACTCAAAATTTACGAAGGTTTTTTTCCACTAAATGAACACCCTATTTAGCAGTCACGATAAAAAAAAATATTATTTTAAAATCAAACAAAGAATAAATGAAAACCGCTATTCTAAAAAGAAATGACATAAGGAGGATTAGCAGACTTGTATGCAAATGTCCTCAACATTATTTTCTTATGAGTAATTAAGTTAACATTCAAAATGGATTTACGTGGATATGAAGTTGATATAAATATCATTCTCATAATACAGTTTAAGAATACAGACCAAAACTTTCACTGAATAAAGTAAAGGAGGGCATGAAGTTACATTATTTTGATGACTTTCTATCGGTTTTAAATTGTTGCCTGGTCTTGGTTTTTCTTAATCAAACTATAACTATTAAAAACTGGAAGACTACAGAGGTGGACTTCGAGGGAGGGTCAAGGTGCTCGCATCACCTTTTTGTGGGGGAAATATGGTTGATTGTATAATCAATAAAGCATGACTGTAGCGGGCCTACTCTTAGGCAGCCAGTCCCCAATTCCTTTTTGAAAATTTCTGGATACGCCACTGAACTACTGTTGCCTATATTTAACCATGGGTTGACTATTTATGTAAAGAAGGAAAAGTTGAAATAGATGGTATACACGTTCATATTAAATTTTTCAAGCTACAAATTATTACATTTATACGGTATATGACATGTATTATTGCAGTTGGTCGAAGAAGTTGTGTTGAGCCAAACATATCAATAAGGATCCGGATCTACCATAAGGGGGGATGTTTGGAAAAAGGCAGGACAGGAGATTTGAGTAAAAAAAGGCCAGATGAACATCTTTGCAATTTATGTAAAAAAAATCAGGATGAAAAAAGGACGACCGAATAGAGTTAAAATAAAAACACAGTCACAGGATAGAGAGTTCAACAAAAAAATGCAGGACAAAATTATTCATCCTAGCCCCTCCCCCAAAATAAAAATCAAATAGTAGCTCCCTTTATTGACGGTTTCATTGGGTTTTTTTTATTCAACAGATATGATTTCACTTCTTAATGCTTTATTTTTTCAACCTCTTCCTTAAAAATCGTAAATCTGTTAATAAAAGAAACTATAAAGTCTGAATTCCCCAAAAATACCAGATCCTCAAAAGGTACTATTGTCCCTATAAAGTGTAGGGGAAAAAATGAAAAAAAATCTTCAATTTTAACAAACTGGTCATTAATATGGACTGTCCAATACCTTATTTATATAAAACATATGAAATCAATATAAAGTTGTTAACCCCCAATGCATTTTAATATTGAACTAGATAAATAAGAAATACCAAATCTCGCGAAGTCATAACCATTTGTGCACTTACCAATAGGACGTTATCCTCCCCTCAGTGATCGTTCCTCATTATTATCACAATATCGGCTGATAACGTACTGTGACGTTTTTGACAGATAGCAGTGCCTTGATTTTTATTGATATTGTCTACATAGTTTTCTCTATATTTCTGCCAACCGTACTTTGTATTATTTTATTAAAGCAGTAAATGTGTGTATTCTATTTCATTATTACCTATATATTGTTTAATCGTTTTAATATTGTATGTTCCAGAACGATAGAAAACGTCTGTTTTCTTACCGGCATCTTTTGATTAATTGTACGTTACTTTCACTTTCATTGTTACCGGAAGTCACGAGTATTATTATAAATATAGTGACCCTAGAAATCGTATAATATGGAGACTGTCCTGAACATGTTGTAGTTATATTTTTGTATGATTTTCAAATTAGGGATACATGTTAGAGTATTTTATGTAAAGTTTATTCAGAAGAGAGTTTTATTTCGATTATTGTAATAAGTTCTTATGAACTATTTTTGCACCGACGTTGCGCACCTTTGAGTAGTTATTGGGCTGTATCGACGTCATTTGATCAGACGTTTAGTGCAAAGATATGTACCTTATAAGGAAGTCTCCTTATTAGGTCATTGATTTCACCCCACATTTGGAATATTTCTCACGCGAAATAACAACACTAGCGTAAGATTTATAGTATTTTACGTCAGTTCCAGCTTGTCCCTGCCGCCGGCTAGCAGCTTTATTTACTTTCTCATAAATTTCAAGGTACAGTTGTCTTTCTAAAGCAGAAGTTTTAATATCTTTTAAGTTCCAGAATATTGCAATATTTATGCAATATAATTATTTATGCAGTTCATTTAATTGTTCCAGTTTCCAGTTTTTAACGGAGGCAGAAATTTAATAGTTTTAAAGAGAATAAAGTTTGATAATGAATTTTAACTTTAAATAGGAGAAAGGTGCGTAAAGTCGGCAATAGTGTCCGTTTGTTTTAAATAGTCAGGGTTGTTGTTAAGGGGTTAGGAACATTGTGACTTATTTATTTGCGTAGTATTTTACTTGTATTTACATAGAGAGTTGCTGATAGTATCTGTGTTTGTTGAATGCTGATTTTGGTGTAGCTGTTTTAAAGAATTCTCTGTTTGTCTAATCTATACGAAATATTGTTAATTATTGATCGCTGCTTTAAGAGATTTATATCTGTCCATTCTTGTTCCTGTTGTTATTAATATTATATCTGGTGAATAAAACTTGTTATACATTCGAAGTGACTTTGTGTTTACATTCAGAACATCAAACTGATCTGATACTTAATTACAATACATATAAAAATACCATCGTTTTACACACACACATAAAAAGGAGACCGTTTGCCGACTTAGAAACTATATTTGTGTGATATGCAGTATGCAGTAGCGGTAGCAGTAGTAATTCTGAGCATTCATATTTCCTGTTTGTTTCTTTTCAATTTGGTTTGTTGTTGGTGTCTGTCTGGTCTGTTGGTTGGGTTTGGTTGGTTAGAAAGGTTCTCTCACCGGTTAGCGAAAACGTTACATTTGGCGTCGTCGACAGGATTCTACAGTTTCAAAGTGGAATTAAAAGATCCTTTATAAATATGTTGTTTTATTTTTATTTTTATGATTTAATTGGTGAGAGGGCAGTGACAGTGCGGTAGAGAGATGACTAGCAGAACACCTCAGCGGCTTTAACGTTATACCGGTGCTGGTGGTAGGGACGACTGGAACTCAACCCCTCTCATGAGATTAAGGGGATATTCAATTAAGGGAAAATGCAGACTTACGTCAGATATTTAAAAGCTGAGCGCGAGGAGTTTAGGGTAGAGACAGATGGTTCGGACTCTGTGGATATTCTATATCCGCCTTCACAGCCTAGGCAGGTGCAGGGGCGGAGTAATCGCGAACTGGCGGCATCGGGCAACAAGGGGCTACACCACATTAGTAGTACTGATTTTTGGACCCTACTCAGATCAGGGTTGTGCTAATGCTGCTGAGGGGTCCACAGAGGAGTTCCAGTAACCCGGGAGTGTACCTGGGCCTGTGCATCCAAGGGGTGAGACTTCGACCGCGCTTCTGCAGGAGCCGGCGGGGCTACGGGGCAGGTACCAGATTTTGTCAGATAGTGGCAGTGAAATTTACATCAGTGCCGAATTGTGAACCTCCTCCTCATTTTAATGAATATAACCACTTTAACAATAATTTCTCATAGAAAAGTAATAAATTTTATAATGTTTTCTATTTTTATATGCTCAGGCGGCAAGTATTCCTCCTACTTGTGTGATCGATACAGGATCTACTATATTAATTGTAACTCTTGGAAATTTCATCAGATTCCTGAGACAGATAGACCTGAATTTACAAGTCGGTGAAACATGGCCAATGGTAGTATTATACGCCCCTGGGAAAGGCTGAATTTATTTTTTATATTGGTTTTAAATTATAAAACATGAGATGATTGTGGCTGATATTGAGTCACAAGTAATATTAAGATTTGATTTCTATTTTATTTTGTCCAAGTATAAATGTAGTTTAGACTTGGGAAGGGAAGTTTTACCTGTTGGAAGCAAGTCAATTAAATCTAATAGCGAATGTGCAGAGCAGTAAGTTTGCAGAATCTGAGTTGCTGAATATGTTTTTGTTCCAGCGGATTCTGAAAATGATTGTTTTTAAATCTTTTTAAGAGACGGATTCATTTAATAATTGTCTTTTTACCATAGAACAAGGTCTTTTGTTGGCTTGTACTATTTTTATATAGCTAAATCAAAAAAAATGTTTTTGTTTCTCTGAGACTTATTGATATATAAGTAAGCAAGTTTTACAGAAAACAATGTGCTTGCAGCTGTGTACGAGTATATGTAAGTTCTATTTACTCCCATGAAGGTGAAATAAATAAAATTTGTTATTTTGACGATGTTCCGTCTGTATCCTGTTTAGTTCCTGTCATGTATGTATCTTGTTAAGTTCCTGGCATTTCTCTTGTGTCGACTGTATCCTGTTTTGTTCCTGTCATGTATATTTCCTGTTTAGTTCCTGTCATCTCTAGTGCCGACTGCATCCTGTTTAGTTCCTGCCATGTCTCCCGTTTGGTCTGTATCTTGCTCACCTGTACATGTGAGATTGGTGTTGGTTGTATGCCAAGTATACGATAAGTAGTACGTTTTTTTTAAATGGTATTTTTAAAATAGAAGTTTAGAATTTAGAATTCAAATGTTTTTCTTTTAGGTATAGTTCATATTATAAAATTGTGATTGTTTAAGTATTAACTTTATCCAAATTTGACAATATGCAAGTGTAACAGTATAGGTACATGTAATATTTTATTTGCATACTAGTACATCATGTTTTATGTATGTTAGTCAGTCACAAGAACTTTCAAGATCTCGTCTACATAGATAATCCTGATGACCGGCAACGAAGAAGATATTTAGTGGACTCTCTAGTAGTGATATGTTATCATGAAACCACTATGGACTTAATGTATACTTATTATTTATTGTTCGGAATTGTAAAACTAAATTTAAAACAGGGGAGGAAATAAGAAAGAAAATTGTAGTTTACATGGATATGGGTTGTTAAAATGATTACGGGTAAATGTGTTGGTATAATTTATACTGGACACCATTACAACTTTAAAGCTCAAATAGTGTTGTTTTATTATCTACAATGGATATTGTCATAATGTTAGCTAATAATAATGTATGTATAACTTGGAACTAAATGTGAAATCAGGTAGCGACAGTTACCGTATTTGGTTGTGTATAACCCGCGGTCGGGGCGACCTCTGTTTGTAAGGAGGGGGTAATGTGACGTTTTTGACAGATAGCAGTGCCTTGATTTTTATTGATATTGTCTACATAGTTTTCTCTATATTTCTGCCAACCGTACTTTGTATTATTTTATTAAAGCAGTAAATGTGTGTATTCTATTTCATTATTACCTATATATTGTTTAATCGTTTTAATATTGTATGTTCCAGAACGATAGAAAACGTCTGTTTTCTTACCGGCATCTTTTGATTAATTGTACGTTACTTTCACTTTCATTGTTACCGGAAGTCACGAGTATTATTATAAATATAGTGACCCTAGAAATCGTATAATATGGAGACTGTCCTGAACATGTTGTAGTTATATTTTTGTATGATTTTCAAATTAGGGATACATGTTAGAGTATTTTATGTAAAGTTTATTCAGAAGAGAGTTTTATTTCGATTATTGTAATAAGTTCTTATGAACTATTTTTGCACCGACGTTGCGCACCTTTGAGTAGTTATTGGGCTGTATCGACGTCATTTGATCAGACGTTTAGTGCAAAGATATGTACCTTATAAGGAAGTCTCCTTATTAGGTCATTGATTTCACCCCACATTTGGAATATTTCTCACGCGAAATAACAACACTAGCGTAAGATTTATAGTATTTTACGTCAGTTCCAGCTTGTCCCTGCCGCCGGCTAGCAGCTTTATTTACTTTCTCATAAATTTCAAGGTACAGTTGTCTTTCTAAAGCAGAAGTTTTAATATCTTTTAAGTTCCAGAATATTGCAATATTTATGCAATATAATTATTTATGCAGTTCATTTAATTGTTCCAGTTTCCAGTTTTTAACGGAGGCAGAAATTTAATAGTTTTAAAGAGAATAAAGTTTGATAATGAATTTTAACTTTAAATAGGAGAAAGGTGCGTAAAGTCGGCAATAGTGTCCGTTTGTTTTAAATAGTCAGGGTTGTTGTTAAGGGGTTAGGAACATTGTGACTTATTTATTTGCGTAGTATTTTACTTGTATTTACATAGAGAGTTGCTGATAGTATCTGTGTTTGTTGAATGCTGATTTTGGTGTAGCTGTTTTAAAGAATTCTCTGTTTGTCTAATCTATACGAAATATTGTTAATTATTGATCGCTGCTTTAAGAGATTTATATCTGTCCATTCTTGTTCCTGTTGTTATTAATATTATATCTGGTGAATAAAACTTGTTATACATTCGAAGTGACTTTGTGTTTACATTCAGAACATCAAACTGATCTGATACTTAATTACAATACATATAAAAATACCATCGTTTTACACACACACATAAAAAGGAGACCGTTTGCCGACTTAGAAACTATATTTGTGTGATATGCAGTATGCAGTAGCGGTAGCAGTAGTAATTCTGAGCATTCATATTTCCTGTTTGTTTCTTTTCAATTTGGTTTGTTGTTGGTGTCTGTCTGGTCTGTTGGTTGGGTTTGGTTGGTTAGAAAGGTTCTCTCACCGGTTAGCGAAAACGTTACAGTACATTTTGTCGCATACTAGACAGCTTTATTTGTCCTTATTTATCAGAAAATGCTTCGTTGGAACAGACAGTTACGATCATCTTAAGTACAAATTACGATCATCGTTTATAAAAATAAATCAAAGTTACGATCATCATCGTGATTTTTTGTATCTCGATTTTCATTCTTCTTGTTGCTTTTCCATCCAGTCCGAAAAAATATTTCATTGGCAATGCTTACAAAGATGTTTCTTGAAATAATACATATCTGAAAATAACCTGTTAAAGTGGAGAAATCAGCCTTATAAAATTTCCCTATATTTGTGTCCGCCATATTGGGATGATCGTAACTGCAGTTACGATCATCACGTTGACGCCAGTGATTATATGCGCATTGCAATATAAAAGATTGAATGTATTGTAAAGGTCGCGGTAGCGTAACGTCATAATAGAAGAAACGTTGTCAAAGTGACGGCACATCCTATTCCTCACTACACAGTTTCATCTGTCGCAGTAAGCAGTGATTATAAAAGAAGCAAACATATATTGAATATTTCAATCAATGAATACGACAAATTATGGAAGAAAGAACGAAGAAGGATCGGTAAGCATATTTAACATTAGATTATGTTAATTTTGATAATGTATGTATATTAAAGAAATATAGAACTGGACTGTACTTAATGTTTGAACGTAAAGAAAGTAAATACGATGTAGATTTTCGGTTTTATAAAACTGTGGTCCAAAGTTGACAGTTTATTAGCATCATTATAAAACGGAAATGTTATCAAAACATAATAAATATAATGACTGATAAGCAAAATAGTCCTGTAAAGAAATCTTGAACTTTTGGTCAACGAGGTACTATATCTTTGTATTGGTCTAGCAAACAGGCTCTTTTGACCCCAAATTAAAACATAACACCTCTGTTATACAAAACATCCTTCCTTTATACGGGTCATTCCTTTCTTTTTTTTTATCTGGGAAAATATGAAAACTTCAACTTATTTTTTCTCTCTTTTGTAGTGATAAAGTCGAAAATATGGTACCAACAAAGCAGACTGTGCACAAGAAGACGACAGAAAGAAGTAAGTTTAAGGAGCCACTTCGTCGCGTGTTATTCCCTCTTCGGTTTATTTTATCACCGGACTAATAAGTATTTGTTTTAATTGAATACTGTTGGTTCGTTTTGAAAAACAATTACGGGGAGCTTGATTAGAACGGAATTCCTATATGCGTTTATGTGATTTGATTACATTTAAATCTGACTATCACAAAAACAAATTATACAATTAGTCGGAAATGTTAACCTGGGGAAAGGTACATAATTTGTCAAAGCTCTAAATAGACTTGGAAATTTAGGTAACGAATGAGCAACGGAGCGGCTTTGCAAGACGCTAGAGCGTTCCGTGTAGTTCAGAATCTACCCCATGCATTTTAGTATTCAGTTACTATTCAAAGTATAATCTTTTTGCATCGATCAGTGTGCTAACTAATCCCCCCTTTCCCCCAAAAAAAAATTGTGTTTGAAAAAATGTAAGGATCATAATGATCCATAATCACATGTTTCTACGCCGAAGTATACATAGCCACATATTATCTCACTTTCTCACTTTGTTCTTCGATCAGGAATTATACTCAACAATAAAGGTGCACAATAAAACGAAAGCATATTTCGTACAAATTAATTACACATATCGTCTTCGAATTATTAACATGTAGTTCCGTGCTGTTATAAGACTTATTGTAAATATGATTTGAAATACTCATAAAAATATCGTACATAACGTTGATGTATAAAACCGATACCGAAATACAGCAGCAAGTATTACAGTATAGAACAGCATAGTGTCATCCCAGTCCTATAACCTGCTTTGGCAGATTCAAGATGGGAAGGGACCAATGCCGTAAAAAAGGGTTTCAACCCCAGGAACTCTCCCCTCTTTTTGAACCGCCATTGATATGCATGTTCTATGTCTAGAACCTAGCCATATGTAATGGTCATCTATACTTCATGTTTTTGTCCTTTTGGTAAAGTGTTGATGACAGTTCTAAGTGAATCTTTTTTGTGAACACCTTTTCTTAACTCGGAATTTGACACAGTACAGATACTTTTTAACCTGTATATTGACTTCTGTATGTCTTTTCTTTCTTCTTAGTTTTTGTTTTAGGGTTATTTCATCATTTCAGTATTATATATTCCCAACTCATTTATTCAAATTGCAAAATCGAACAGAAATAAACGATGACAATTGATCAGTTTGAATGCAAAATGTTGAATTTCTAAGGTGAATCAACACACCACATCATTAACTATTAATACAAAGCTTTGTGTATTTTGTAGTCAGACCAAGAAGCCAGAAGTTTGAGATAGAGTATGATACAGTGGAATACGTAGACAGGACAGGGAATGAGTAAGTCTAGTTTATCTTCATACAATTATAGAATATGAGACAATATCAAATTTAATTAAGGAATGACTGTAATATTTTTTCTGTCTATGAGGAAATAACATAAAGAATTTGGTGTACACTGAAAAACGCGCGTAGCGGGTCATTTAACAGTGTGCACCGATTTTTTTATGTTATTTCGACGCGTTGCATCTAAAATTAAATTATTTATCTATAAAAAAAGTCCCAAAACCATAAAGTACAGCAATATGTATAGTATTGCCACATTCTTACGACAATGGTATATCTTCGACAAAAAAAAACTACCAAAACGGATATGAAATTTCAAACTAAAGGAAATTTACAAAAACTTAAACAAGAGACTCTGATACATACCTCCAGCACAGAAAGACGAAAAAAAACAAAACAGGCAAACGAACACAATACCATCGAGTACATATAGACCAAATGGCTTATAATAACTTAAAAGAAATATAAGAAAATAAGGAATGCATGATAATAATGGTACCCTACATTGGAATTCGACTGGAAGTCATTGGGTGACACAGGACAACATATAAGGTTATCTTCTAAAAAATATATATGGTTTTGCATTCGTATTTGTATTGTCACCACTTTAGAATCGTAAATTAGGAATGACCATACTTTATGTTTTAATGGGTTAGTAAATCTGGCCACTACTTGCTGATGGTGTGATAAGAGTCCAGTTCTATACAACTGATTTATGTGAGAAAAAAAAACGTTATGTACTAGAATCATGTTTAAGAAGCGCTGTTTTATGTAGCGAATCGCTAAACATTACATTAAGAACAAAAATAAAACATAATTTCAGATTGCTTGCCAACTGGAAATGTTTAATTCAAGAAAAAGAGGAAGCAATCCGTACAACCTCAAAAAAAACTACAAAACATGCAACCAAGCAAACTTTCCGAGAATAGGCTGAGGCAAGAAATAGAGCAATGGATCGATTTTAAAGAGGCTGACAGACATGTCATGAAGCGATGCATGCACAATCTACAAATTGCCATGAAAGATAGGCTTCATTACTTAAGGAAACAGAAACAGTTTTTTCTTGATCAACAGAAAACCCTGAAAAATGTTTACAAAACAATTGAAAGGAGCAACCGCTCAAGAATTCCAAATCCCTTTTCAAAATTCATTCTTGACGTCAAACGCGAACATAACCAACTTTTCAACGAGGAACTTTTGATTTCATCAAATGGTAGCTTAAACAAGTATAAAAGACAAATGATCGAAGCCAACACTGTCATTATTGATGACACCACGTTATATATCGGGAGAACTGGTAGAACACACGTGATGACACCAATCCATGAAAATATGCTAGAATCAGACAAGTGCATTACCGGCGAGTGTGTTGACTCTTGCTGCACAATCCGTAGGTCTGAATCAGAACTTAGTTTCCTGAATCATGAATTTGAAGTTGAGTATGATATGTTTGAACTATCTATGGAAAGCAAGGAAACTGAAAATTATTCTAGAAAGGAGGAGACACAAAGGAACGAGCTCCACAAGCATGTTAAGAGATCGAACATTCCTCTTCCAGTAAAACTGCCACAATTGCTCGGTAACGAGAAAATGAAATACGAGAAAAAGTCTCCCTTTACTCCAGTAAATCTACCACTACTGCTACCAAACAGGAAGATTAAATACGCGGAAGAGTCATACTCAGAGACTCTAAAACGCCAACCATTGTTACCTAACAAGAAGATGATATACGCGAAAGAACTAATTGACACTACTCTTAAACTACCACCATTGTTACTTGACAAAGAGCAAACATGCATGCAAGACCACCCCTTCACTAATCGCCCTGGTATTCACAAACTGCTTCCACCATTACAGCACTTGCCACAAAACTTCAAAAAGACTTTAATTGTAAACAAGAGCAGAGATGAAAAGAAAGATAAAAGTAAAGTTATGTCAACAGAATCAATGTCTAAATCAGCACCACAGCAACCAGGTGAGACAACAGCTTCCAATGAAATTTTTAATATGAGCCTAGAATTAGGTTCTAAAAGGTCAAAATGGAAAAGTCAGTATAAAACGTTGCAAAAGACTTTTCGTAAAATTAACTACGTCAGTAATAGAAAGTACCGATTTTCCAGGCTGCATCTTTCATCTGGTGAAAAATGCTATATCCCTAAAAGCAAAAGTGATAAAGTATGCAAAATGGTTTATGAAAGATACTGCACCCCAAGAAAACAAAACAGGAATGTAGGACAGCAAACAGACAGAGAAAAAACAGACAAATACCCAGAACGAGATCAAATGCATACATTGTCACAAAATATGAAAGAGACATATATTCTAAATAAGATCAGGAATGAAAAGAAAGAGAAAAGTAAAGATATTCCAACGCAATCAACGTCTAAATCAGCTCCACAGAAAACTGCTGAGACAACAGCAAATGGTGGAGCTTTAGATATGAACTCAGAATTAGCTTTGAAAAGAGTAAACATGGAGAATAAGTTTCCAACTTTTAGGCTGCAAAAGACATCTTGTAAAGATCGCTACATTTCTGAGAGAATGTACCGATTTTCCAGACTACATAAGTCATCTGGTAAATGTTGCTATATACCTAAAAGCAAAAGTGAAAAAGTATGCAAAATCGTTACTGAAAAATATTGTACCAGAGGAACACAAAAAAGGAATGTCAGAAAGCAAACAGATATAGAAAAACCAAACAGCTACCCAGCACCAGATCAAATTCATACTTGGTCACTAAATTTGAAAGAGATGTTAATTGTAAAAAAGATGAGTAATGAAAAGAAAGATAAAAGTGAAGTTGTGAAATCAATACCTTTACCATCACCAGAGCAGACTTATGATACAACAGCTTCACATAAAATGTTTACATCAAACCAACAGCAGGTCAATGAGACAAAAGCTTCCAATAAGATGTCAAAACCAGCACCAGAACAGATTTTTGAGAAAATCAGAGAGCAAACAGAAAGAGAAAAATCGGTCAACAACACAGAACAAGACCAATCTCACACTATGATAGATATTGCAGTGGATGATAAATATCCAACTGAAGACATCTTTCACAATCTGGATGATAACGAACTGATAGGGTTTTATCAGGTGCAAGAAAAAGACCTGATTCCTGTCATCGAAAATATGAGTTACAGCAAAGCGATAGGAGTATTCAGGAAACTGCATGATAAGCATATTGCAGTAATTCAAAGCATAAGTGATACCTTAGATGACACTCAAAGCTCGAGCTCAGAAAGTACAATAGGTGATCAAGGTGCAGGAGAAAATGGTGGTACATTGAAATCAGCAATGAAAACATTTGTGAAAAAACTGATTCCAGATTGCATAACGAACGGTAACCAAGGTCAACCAACAGAAACTCTGTCTTCAAATTGGCAAATTATAAAAGTCCTCTCTGGAACGAATATCAAGACACAAACTATTCCTATGTCACCCGCACAATTTAATCCTATGCCACCAAAAACACCAAAATCAAAAACATCAAACGCCAGACGTAAACGATATCGCAGAAAAATGGATGAAAATATCAATCCACCCGGCTCCTAAAAAGTAACAACATTCTGATTGTTCGATAAAAATACGCTTCATATTTTCAAAAGAAAAACTTTGGTGCATACCTCCAGATATAATTGATCATGATGTAGCAGGAAAAATGTTGAAGATATATAAAAAAAAAAATCTAACTGTGTGCCACATTCATTCATAGCAGGAAAAATGTTGAAGATATATAAAACAAAATCTAACTGTGTGCCACATTCATTTTTGGAAATTTAAAGGACGATCTATGGTGCATGTATGTTATTTTTAAAACAGTTTGATATACTCAGGTGAATCTTTTGTGTAATTATATCTTGGCTTGTGTTGTACATGTACAATGTCCCTAGTCTGTTATAGCAGCAATTACAGAAGAGGGCTGTACCATAGTTTAAGGACCAAATTGCAGTGGCCAAAATATATATGATTTAATATCCAGTAATAAACAGCAGATTGAATATATTTATACGATACCAATAGCAACAATAGAAAGACAATCATACTGCATACTAATATATAAACATGCTATTTTTGTATATAAAATAAAAAAATATATTTTTCAATGTGTCAAATTTTATTGCTCTACCTAAATATCTAATATTTCATTTGAAACATGACCTTAGGGAAAATAATGAAAGCATGAATTATTAGCTTATGAGCCAATAACATTAAAACTTACATTTTATGCAGGTCTAGATTGATTGATCAGTGTTCAATGCTCCTCTCAGCAGTTTTGTGGTATTTCGTAACAGTTAGTTTTTATTGGTGGAAGAAAGCCAGAGAGCCTAGAGAACCATATACCATTAGTAGGAAAACATACAACTCCCAAGTCATTTAAGATTGGAGTCGTGCGGAAGTCGGTTAGTGTCAGGGTGGAGTTTTATATTTAAGTCGTTATAACGACTTCACTAACTTGCTATAACGACTTAGCTAAGTTGTTTAACAACTTAGCATATATAACAACTTATCATATTTATCTTTTTTTCAAATGAAAATATATCAATTATAAACACAGGGATACATACTTCTGCATGTAAGGAACTGCAGGTTGTATAAATATTCTTCTTTCACAAGTCTACAGGGTTGATTGGAGTATAAAAATACAATCACCTCCAAGAGGCGGGTTATTGGGATTATGAGACCGGGATTCGGGCCTCCCTTGTGGAGCTTTTTATGTGTGGTTAATGCACATACTTTTCATGTTGCACTCTTACTAAGGGACCTCCTCTTTCAAAATACTGACTTTGCACGTGTCTGCCTATCAGTTTTGCCTATGGTGGGGTTTGTAAATATACGCCATCACGTAACTTTAATTTTGATTCCTCTTACTTGGAGCGGGCATCATATTTTTTTATGAAGAGAAAACTATCTGCATAGGCGGATTTAGGGGAGGGGGGGGGGCAGGCCCCCCCCCCTTTTTGGGAAAAAAATTGGTTGCTTATATAGGGAATCACTGAAGCGTGACGGGAGCGGGCCCCCTCTTAGGTCAGTCAGTGGGCCCCACTTATGAAAATTTCTGGATCCGCCACTGATCTGTTTTTATCTTGAATAGACATAAAATGTATTGCAATAGGACGTGAAGCAAGCAAAAGAGTCGGTCAAACTCACTGATTTGCTCTACAACATCACATTTCAACTTTTTCGTGACCTGCGCTGGATATTGACTGTATATTTGGGTCCTGTTTTGTAATAGAACTCTTCTCTGACTTGTTGTTGAACGAAACATATTTGGCTTTGGGCGTTTCCGAAGGTAATCATAGAAAAACGCTTCGGACACATACAATTAATACAGTGTAGTCTTTATTCATTTCCACTAAATACGATTTTTTAAAATACTAGTTCACGTGATAACAGTTTACAGGTACGTAATGTTCTACCCGAGTTTTTTAGTCGAGCCTGCTACTTTTGTCGCAGAAAGCTGGACTTCGGAGTAATGATCAGGTGGTGGGTGTGTCGGTGGCAACTAACTTACTTCTTAAAAGCTTAATATATTAGAAGATACAAGACGGATGCTTCATACTTTGTATATTGTATGTAATGTTATTAAGTTTCCATATGTCACATTTTCATTGTCCTTGGCCTCATTTTCATAATTCAGTAACAGCTACTACTTGAAAAGTGCAGATTTTTTAAAATGTTTATTTCTCTACAATTATGAATAATATGATATATAAAAAAGAAGATGTGGTATGATTGCCAATGAGACAACTGTCCACAAGAGACCAAAATGACCCATACATTAACAACTATAGGTCACCGTACGGCCTTCAACAATGAACAAAGCCCATACCACTTTGATAACTGTATTAAATTTTGGTACATTTGTATGTGCGTACTTTGCAAGGTCCTCGTGTCTGTCAGACAGTTTTCACTTGACCTCGACCTAATATCACGGATCAGTGTACAAGATAAAGTTTTTATGCTCCAGTCCGTATCTAAGATACTATATGCAACATGTCTACTATATTAGGTATATTGAATGATTGTACGTTGTACATGTCCAAATGGTAGATGTCATCTGACAGTGGTGTATTTTCCTTGTTCTGTGGTTAAAATAAGTTTTCTTTTTTGGTTTTTCTAATACTTATATGCAACAGGTCAATACGGAAATAATTCTGTACATTAACAATTGTAAATACATACACGATTTCTGTATATTATATGTTATTCAGGTCTCAGACAGGGTATATACTGTGACATTCCCGGCTTAGAGTTTATATCCCCTGAGCCGAAGGCGAAGGGGATATAAGCCCTAAGCCGGGAATGTCACAGTATATACCCTTTCTGAGACCTGAATTACACATATATTACGGATTACCCCTGACTTAATGTTATTTTCCAGTGCAGGTATTTGTTGACAACACATATATATTGAAAAACCCAACCTGATATGTTCGGCATACGTGAAGGATTTTCTAATTTGCTGTGAACATAATTTTATCGGGTATGTAATAATTTATAATAACACTTTTAACATTAAATTTAAGTATTAAAAGTGTAAAATGCGTGATTTTGTATCAAAAATGTATCATTGACTGAAGCACGTCATTATTTTCCCTCTGTGAGCCTCTGACAGTCTGATAGCTTTTGACTACGTCACATAGTAACCGGTGTTATGATGACGTTTTTGAGGTTCCAATTGGGGATAAAAAACGTCGTATATACCCCGGCAGTTTCCTGAATATATACTGACATCTCTGTGTTGTTATCCAATCACAAACCTCGACACATTTGTAATCCGTAATATAACATTATACGTTATGAAATAGACCCTAAGACAGACATATGTTTTTACACTGATACTGCCCTATATTTATTTCTAAAGTGTCGGACAAATGGGTTGTCGGATTAATGGGCTGTCGGACTTTTGGGTTGTCGGAGCAATGGGCTGTCAGAACAATGGGTTGTCGGATTAATGAGGTGTCGGACTAATGGGCTGTCGGAATAATGGCGTACTGTAACCAAAGTCTTTTGTATCAAATAAACTTAACATTACCACACTCGAGAAAATGAGGTCAAGGTCAAATTAACACTACCAAAGAGACTACAATGCATACAACAAACATACTCACTTTTAGTACAGGAAAACAGGAATCTGATGTTCAGTAGTTGTTGTTTCGAAAAAGCGAGACATAGCGATCCTACATTCCGTCGGCGTCGGCGTCGGCGTCGTCGTCGTCGGCGTCCACAAATATTCACTCTGTGGTTAAAGTTTTTGAAATTTTAATAACTTTCTTAAACTATCCTTGAATTGTACGAAACTTGGACAGAAGCTTGTTTATGTTCATAAGATAGTATCCAGAAGTAAATTTTGTAAAACTAAAATTCCACTTTTTCTGTATTTTACTTATAAATGGACTTAGTTTTTTTCTGCCAGGAAACATTACATTCACTCTGTGGTTAAAGTTTTTAAAATTTTAATAACTTTCTTAAACTATCCTGGAAATGTACAAAACTTGGCCAGAAGCTTGTTTATGATCAGGAGATAGTATTCAGAAGTAAATTTTGTAAAAATAAAATTCCATTTTTTCCGTATTTTACTTATAAACAGTGGCGGATCTAGAAATTTTCATAAGAGGGGGCCCACTGACTGCATAAGGGGGGCCCGATTCCGTCACGCTTCAGTGATTCCCTATATAACCAACCAAAATTTTTCTGAAAAAGGGGGGGACCCGGGCGCCCTGGGCCCCCCCTAAATCCGCCTCTGATAAATGGACTTAGTTTTTTCTGCCAGGAAACATTACATTCACTCTGTGGTTAAAGTTTTTTAAATTTTAATAACTTTCTTAAACTATCCTGGAATTGTAAGAAACTTGGCCAGAAGCTTCTTTATGATCAGAAGATAGTATCCAGAAGTAAATTTTGTAAAAATAAAATTCCATTTTTCCCGTATTTTACTTATAAATGGACTTAGTTTTTCTTCCAGTTAACATTACATACAGTCTACAGTTAAAGTATTTAAAACATTTTTAAGATTCTTAAACTAGCCTGGATTTTTACCAAACTTGGACAGAAGCTTCTGACAATCAAAAGATAGTATCGAGAGGAATAATTTTATTGATTTTTTTCATCATTTTTGATGAGTGTGTGATTAAGAGCAAAAGTAGGCGAGACACTGGGTTCTGCGGAACCCTTACAAATTTTTTTAATATAGATAAGACTGTTGGTTTTCCCGTTTGGTTTTTCATTAATAATTTTTTTGGGCCCTTTATAACTTGCTGTTCTGTGTGAGCCAAGCTCTGTGTTGAAGACCGTACCTTGAATTATAATGGTTTCCTTTTATGAATTGTGACTTGGATGTAGAATTGTCTCATTGGCACTCATACCACATCTTCCTACATCTACTAACCACTGAAAATAACACTTTACTTGATCAATAAACATGAAGACAACAAATCCATTGAATTGAGTCATTCAAAACACCAACTTCAGTTAATCCATAATTGGTTATAGCTACCATATAAAAAGGTTTTTGAAGAATGTCAGTTTAAAAAACAACCAAAAAAATATCTAATAAAATTAATAATAATAACTTTGTTGTTTATTACAGATTTGAAACCTATATAATACAGGAATGAGTTCCGAATCAGATTGACAAACACTTACTGATTACGAATTCATTACAATCAATATGCAATGTTTAGAAGACTCAATGAAAAAATGTGATTATTATTACAAATCTTAAACAAAAAAATCAAAAATAAAATTACAGCTACAATCAATTCTAATAAGGATTAAGAGAAGTTTTAGTAACAAAATTGAAACGTTCAAAAAGCAATGACAAAGCCTACAATCTGCTTCGGGATATCCCCAAATCTAATGATAGTACAATCTTAAAAGTTGACACCTTTGTCTTATATGACCAAGATTCTGAGAAAGTTTTGTTAAGTCTGATAAAGGATTAGGAAGAGTTGCCATAGTGCGTGTAATAATTGTCATGTGATTCAGTAACAGTTACAGGTACAAAAGGAAGAGGTCAGAAAGAATCAAAGAAGAAAAAAGTAAGATCACAAAAATACTGAACTTAAAGGAAAATCAATTCGGAAAGTCCATAATCACATGGCAAAATCAAATAACAAAACGCATCAAAAATGAATGGACAAGAACTGCTGTCATATTCCTGACTTGGTACAGGCATTTTCAAATGTAGAAAATGGTGGATTAAACCTGGTTTTATAGCGCTAACCCTCTCACTTTCATGACAGTCTCATCAAATTCCGTTATATTTACATTGATGCGTAATCTAAACAGACACAATAAATAAAACAGTCAAAATATGGGTACATCAGTCATCATCGTATAACAATTTTAAAATTGATGGAATCCACTATTACTATATACTAGGGATGTCAACGAGTACTCAAGTATTGCTCAGTAGTACGGAGTTTAAAATACCAAAATGATACGACTAAGTATTTCTCTGTTAGAATGTTGTTGCTTTCTCAAGCTTAAACTCCAATGTATTTTTATTGAGAGCGCCTTCTGGGAAAATAAATATTTATCAAATTTAATACAAAACTAAAATATGACTCTAATGTTTGCATTTAACTGTCATTTAAAATTCCTCCAAACAGAGCTCCAGATAGGCTATGAACAAGAGCACTTTTACTAGGCTTACATTTTCAGTTAACGTTAGTCATTCCCCCACTTCTGTTCTGCAAGACCATATATTTTCATCAGAAGAACTGTTAGTTACCTAACAAAGTTCAGAAATCACCTCGTCCTAGAAAAGTTGACAAGATATTTTTTTTAAATAATACCAAATTCATTTCACCCTGTGTCAACTCTTAGAAAATGATTAAAGGCTTAATAAGTTATAATCATCACCTCTTTGTTGATTATTTAATGTGTTTTTACGGTTCCCAAATACATGTACTGTTGTTTGAGTTATCATTTTTCTACTGATATTAATTAATTACTGGATTTGATTATCGTCAGTTTGCATATTTAGTAAATGTATTAAATGAGCTATTAATTATGGTACAAAATTCCTTAATCTATTATCAAGTCCTATGCAATAATATTGAGGGTTTTACATTCATATAAAGACAACAACCCACAATACATAAAATGGGTGTTAGTGTTTCCATTTTATAAACATTTTACTGAGCGAGTACTCTGGTATCACTTGGTAAATCCAACGAGTACTTGATTAGTAGATCTTTATCGAGTTGACATCCCTACTATATAACACCCATACACGCTTCTGAACTCAAGGAGTATAATGAGTAAAACCAAACAAATTAATCAAAATTCATTTTTTATTTTTTGTATTCATTTTACTTTATAATTTTATTTTATCAGATTTCATTTACGGAATATCCAATGTTTTATTCTAATATTCGTCACACAGCTTTCAACACTTCTGATAAATTTCCTAGTCTTTTAGAAATATGTTTAGATTTCTTTTTAGTGTCTGCTTCTTTTTTCCTTGAATATTCAATGTCCTCTTTAAATATCTCAGTCAATGGCTCAATCATGTCATTCAATACTTCACCATCATTTATTTTAACCTGAAAATAGTAAAATATTATAAACATACATATCGTTATTGAATTAATGTGGTTCTGTTAATTGATACATGGTCAGATGATTCAATTTGATTTTTGGTGTTTTAACGCCACTTTTAAGCACCTGTTTTGGGCTATTATCGGGGCAGCCACTTTTTATTGGTGGAGGAAGCCAGAGAGGCTGGAGTAAACCACTGACTTAAGATAGAAAAGCTGACAATCCTAGTCAATTAAGATTGGAGTTCAGTGCACCCACACGAGCAGGGTTTGAACTTACAACTTCAGTGTTGACTGGCTAGTAATTACAGTAGTAACTACATAAAAAGATTAGCCATCGAGGCTCCAGCATGGTCAGATGAAGTTTTTAGGTTTTAGACAAATCTCTGTAACATTATTAAAGATACATTATATGTGAACATATATTTTACATCCATATGCCTATTGCATTTTGTAATATTCTACATGGTGAAACTATTAAAACACCTTTAAGTTTCATCAAATATGATGACATAAATACTGAATTAAGATAAGTGAATATGTGTATCCAATTATTTGTTTTCATTACAAATTTATATATAGATTCTTACATTGATACCAGTGGAATATCAAGATTCAACATTCTGTTCTCATCTTATAATGAGGTCAACTTTTGGTGGTTTAATATGATAATCTCCTAATTTATAGTAATTTTTTATACTGCTTTACCTTCATAAAGTCATATGCCAACCCAAACTTCTTATGGAACTCTTTGTGTTCAACTAGTGGTATTCTTTTGTATCTCTGACTAAAATGGGTCAACATCTGAAACTTTGCTTGCATTTGAGTCCCAACCTCTATTGCTTGTTTGACAGTGCTAAATAAACAATAATTATATTAAAGATTAATAGTTCAACATGGCAAGTAGAATCTTAAACACTGGAAGGAAATGAAGATAATATTTACAGTAGTCCCCTCTAGATCTTTTTAGGTTCCTATCAAAAAGGTTATCTATAATGATTATACATACAAACATTTTCTTGGTTAAATAATTTTAAAACTGACGAGCAAATTAAAGACAATCCATACTATGCACTCTGTTTCCTTTACAAAGGGAACAGTCATGGCTTTCTCCACCAATTCATTCTTTAATATAAATAAGGCCGTTAGTTTTCTTGTTTGAATTGTTT
This sequence comes from Mytilus galloprovincialis, assembly GCF_965363235.1. Taxonomy (NCBI): domain Eukaryota; kingdom Metazoa; phylum Mollusca; class Bivalvia; order Mytilida; family Mytilidae; genus Mytilus; species Mytilus galloprovincialis. The sequence goes on from NC_134846.1 coordinate 50,134,116, forward strand.
TACATTGCCTTATCTGGGCCTTTTATAGGTGACTATGCAGTATGGGCTTTGCTCATTGTTGAAGGCTGTACAGTGACCTATAGTTGTTAATGTCTGTGTCATTTTGGTCTCTTGTGGACAGTTGTCTCATTGGCAATCATACCACATCTTCTTTTTTATAGTCAAGATGATTAAAAAAAACACAGCTAGTAAGGAGCTCAATATTTTCTTAAAAGGGCTCTACCTGACAAAGTTAGGGTTACAGCAAAATTTTCATTCTTTTCATGGGATTTTCCAAAAATCTTGAGTAATATTGGTATCACAATCCAAAATTCCTATAGATTGTTCTCATTATTGAAGGCTATACAGTGACTTATAGCTGACAGACAACTATCGACATTAACAGGCTGTCAACGTCTATATCATTTGAGGCCAAAAAAAAATATATGTCTGTTTCCTGTTTCCCGACCGACCCTGACTCAAACCCCCAGACCCTAGATCTTTTTATTCAAATCCGGAAAAAAATCGTTTCCGGTCCAGAAAAATTCATTTCCAGTCCGATCCAGATCCATATTTTACTATGCCCAAACAATCAAAATGGCTGCTCCCAGCACAAATGTGCTACAATTAAGGTTTAAAAAATGTCAGCACTGGGAGGATTATTCAATTAAAGCTTCTTTAAAGGGATTAAATCATTTTGGGGTACAGGACCCTAACCAAACATGACATTTAACCGACTGCAAATCTGACAGGGAGTGCAAAAAAAAAAAAAAACAAAAAAAAAAAAAAAACAATCCCGACCTACCGACCCTGATTTATTTGCCTTGGAAGCAGGAAACAGACATATATTTTTTTTGGCCTGATCTCTGGTGGAGAGTTGTTTCATTAGCAATCATAACACATCCTCTTATTTTTATACATACTATGTACCACATAATTACCTATGTCGTTTTTTTGCAGCATCAGCCACCATATCAGACTGTAGGGTAGCTTCATGGATTAATAAATCACAATCTTTACCTAAAAAAGTTGTTTTACGGTTTAAAGTTTATATAATGAATATGGTTTTCCATAAAAAATAACAATACAACCTGTCATTTTTAAATGTAACTTATAACAACAGTGATACAAATGAACTCTATAGTTATTATGAAAGAACATGACATTAATGTATTATCACAAAGTTTATAATTGTGAACTGATTTGTAGTCATTCATCATTGTTCAATGTTCTGTGTAATACAAGCTGAATAGTACTTTAAACTAACCTGTTTCAATAAGAGCTTTACATGGCATGGTATCACCAGAGTAAACAATCTTCCAGCCTGACTTATGTGTGATGACTAGTCCACAAGCATGCTTACTATGTAGAACAGGCACTGGTAAGAACTAAAAAAATGACACAATATTGGATATTGTTTATTAAGCATGATATCATGTAATATTTTCAATGAGAATAACCGGATGAAATAAATAGAGAGTGATCTTGATCTGTGATTGGTGGTAATAAGAATTGTTTAAAATATCCCAATATTTGGTTGAAGCAAAATAAAGCAAGATTGCAACAACTGCCAATTTGACAATTTTTCTATCTATAAAGGGACCTATCTGGAGAACAGTGAAAGTGACACTACTCAAATTCAAACTTGATTTATATTTCATGATATTAAGTATTGTGTACCGTATACATTTCATTATTTTGGTTGAAGTAAACTAAATTTACAGAATGGAAAATAGTTTAAGGATGTATGGACAGACAAACTTACATATGAATTGATGGACAGACATGAAAGGGTAGAACTTAATGATTCCTCCCCTGCTACAAGGGAATAAAAAAGTGAGTTTCCAAGAACAAATTGATAGAAATTCAGGGTTTTCATAAGTGAAACCAACTCAATGTCATTCACAAGAAAACATTATATTATTATTTCATAAACACATTTTGTATATATTGTCTATATTGTGACATCCAGTTTTAGGTGAACTAACTAGAGTGCTAGGAGAGAACCACAGATCTTCACCAGGAAAAAGGGACTAGTATTCTAGTCAATTTAGATAAGGGTTGAAAGCACCTGCTAAAACCTGAATTCAAACTGAAAACATCAGTGTTGACAGTTTATTAATACAGTAATTACACCCCTATGTCACCAAGGCCCTGGATTCTTTTAAACATTTCCATTTGTAAAAGTTAAGCAAATTTACCATTGCATTATCATTACAGATTAATGTACCAGTATGTGTCTCTTTATAGTTTTTAAAACCACCTAGAATACAATACTATTAATTAAATAATCAAATTTCTTATTTGCCGTGTATAACCTGTTCTACGTGTATACATACTTGGCAATTGAACCACATCTCTCCTTTTGTTTTACATGTATTGTTGTCTCAGTGAATACCATACCCCATATCCTTAGTTGTGTACTATTTCCTGTATAACAAACTTACATCTGTACAATTCAATTTAGATTTTACTACTTCCAGCAAAGATGGGTCCTTTTCATTCTTAATAGGAACAGTGTATGGTTCTCTCATCAAATTCTGACTATATACTAATCTGAAAAATACAACATAAGTAAAATTATCAAATGGTATAAAACTGCTGAATAACTTGTTTTGAGGAAGTTCTGATGAAATTATTGGATGTTCTGCAAAAAGAGGTATGTATTCAAAAGGAGTAGGTCCAGTAAGACCCCTTTTTGGCCCCAAAATACAAAATGTATAGCAATTTTACAAAATTGTTAAAATGTAAATTTTTAGTTATTTATTGGAAAGTGGAATGCTTCTGCTACATAAATATGGGCTGTTTTTGACAATACAGTGCACAGATATTTGGTACTAGCATCATTAAGTCATGCTAAATTACTGAAATCACAATATTAGCATTTTAGTTAAATTTTAGACCGTCTTTAATGAACGTGGCCGCATTCATGTTCATTCTTAATATCGAAATATAAGTTATATTTGATGATAATACATTACATATATAAATGTTGAGGATGAACACGGATGCGGCCACTCTGCTTGAATCAGAGCGTTTTTATGACTAAATCAGTTACAATCTTTCACATTAACTAATTAAATCGACTGAAATAGACACTAGAGTATTTAAAAAGTTTTCCAAATCTTTCGTTAGATGAACCTGAAATTTGAGGCCAAAATCGGCCTTACCGGACCTACTCCTTTGACAAATTGATCAAAAATTCAGAGGACAGAAATGAATAAGACAAAAGAAGGAACATGACTAAGGATTTGATTCCCATTTTGTGTGTTTTAACGCCTCTTTTAAGCAATGCTTTTGGGCTATTTCATGGTGGACAGTTTATATTGGTGGAGCAACCACCGACCTTCAATAGGAAAACTGACAATTTAGATTGGAGTTCATGACTTAGATAAATGATTTATTATTGTACATACTTATCTAAATAAACATAGTTATACATACAATGTCTTCCATAGACTTCTTGGACATATCAAAGCAACAACAGCCAAATGCAAATTTTCCTTAACTTTTATTTACAGATCAAACCAGAAAAGAGGAACCTTTTGTTAACATAAATATAAATTGAATATAAAAATAATATCTGATAATGAAATTCCAATTAAATTTTACAGCAGTTTTAATATATAACATACATAAAGAATACAACTCTGAAATCAAGAGCCAAAAAAATTGTATTATATATATACAAAGAAATTAAAACTAAAGAAATCTTTTATCATAGTGTATATATAACTAACTGTACATAAGTCGAATGTATTCTGATCATATAACTTACTGCAGAACTTCTTTGAGACTATTTACACGGAACTGTTCCTCATTAGTTCTAAGCCAGCTAATGATCTGTACTGGAGCTATCAGGAGGATTGGAGTTATTTCCATTCCAGCTCGGGCTAATGCTGCTTTCCTTTCAAAAACTAAACCTGACATACCCTACAAACATGACAAAAGTAAGTATTTAGTAACTTGTAAAAATTTATTCATGGTTGCATATTTTTTCTTGTCATTCTGTAATTATCTAAACCTCTATAAATGCTTTAAATACTCAAAATTTTGTTGATGTATAAATAAATATGAGACAATTTAAATTTGTGAAACTGCTCATTTTATTGACTGGATTCATATAAATAATCTATTCAAAATAGCATTTGACCTTAGACATGTTAGAAAAAATGCAACAGAATTTTTCTTTTCCCCATCCTTTAGCTTAGGGAAATGACATAAATTGAACATACCAAAAGTCTACAAAAATTAACCCATGGGAAAACCCATTTTAATGAAATACAAGAGTGCACACGCTGAAATGTCTCGCCTTCTATACTAATCATTGATATTATGTTGATAGTCCTAAGTATAAACTGTCACAAAAACTTAACATTAACCAAGATAACTAAACAAAGACCAAAAAACCTTGAAAATGAGGTCAAGGTCAGAGAACCATGCCAGGCAGACATGTACAGCTAACAATGCTTCTATACAACATATATAGTTGACTCATTACTTATAGTTAAAGAAAAATAGACCAAAACACAAAAACTTAACACTGTGCAATGAACCGTGAAAATGAGGTCACGGTCAAATAAAACCTGCGCGACTGACATAAAGATTATAAAATATTTCCATACACCAAATATAGTTGACCTATGGCATATAGTATTAGATAAAAAGACCAAAACTCAAAAACTTAACTTTGACCACTGAACCATAAAAATGAGGTCAAGGTCACATGACATCTGCGCGCTAGACATGTACACCTTACAATCATTCCATACAACAAATATAGTAGACCTATTGCATATAGTATGAGAAAAACAGACCAAAACACAAAAATTTAACTATAACCACTGAACCATGAAAATGAGGTCAAGGTCAGATGACACCTGCCAGTTGGACATGTACACCTTACAGTCCTTCCATACACTGAATATACTAGCCCTATTGCTTATAATATCTGAGATATGGACTTGACCACCAAAACTTAACCTTGTTCACTGATCCATGAAATGAGGTCGAGGTCAAGTGAAAACTGTCTGACAGACATGAGGACCTTGCAAGGTACGCACATATCAAATATAGTTATTCTATTACTTATAATAAGAGAGAATTCAACATTACAAAAAAATTGAACTTTTTTTTCAAGTGGTCACTGAACCATGAAAATGAGGTCAAGGACATTGGACATGTGACTGACGGAAACTTCGTAACATGAAGCATCTATATACAAAGTATGAAGCATCCAGGTCTTCCACCCTCTAAAATATAAAGTTTTTAAGAAGTGAGCTAACGCCGCCGCCGCCGTAGCCGCCGCCAGATCACTATCCCTATGTCGAGCTTTCTGCAACAAAAGTTGCAGGCTCGACAAAAACCATGCAATTTTCACAGATTTTTACGTTACAGATGGGATGCCATACACAGAAGATTTATTAAAGGGATACATACAATATAAGTTCATTCATGCTATATGCATTCAAATATAAGAATAAATAGATAATGTAATTTTATGAATTTGTTGAGTATCTATGACATTAAATTGAGAATGAAAATGGGGAATGCCTCAAAGAGACAACAACCCGACCATAGAAGAACAGACAACAGCAGAAGGTCACCAACAGGTCTTCAATGCAGTGAAAAATTCCGGCACCCGGAGGCGTCCTTCAGCTGGCCCCTTAACAATATATATGTAACACTCAGAAACGTGTCCTTCCCCTCAAACGTGTCCGATTCCCCCAAACGTGTCCATATCGACGTCACTGAAGTGCAAAACATGTTTAGTTATAAAACAGCACCAAAGCTTGTCACGTGTCCATTTTTAAAAAACACTCAAACGTGTCCAATCCCCAAAATGTGTCCATAGTTTTTTTTACTGGAATTATCATTCATGTCAATATCATAAATACGTGAAGATATTAAATCAGACACATCGTGTAATGAAAATGTCCCATTCTCTGATCGTTTCTTACTGGTCATAAAAAAATCGGTTTTTACTAATTTTTTTAGATAAAAATCCAAACTAGTGTTAAATCCAAATAACCGTTATAATTTAGGTCCAATCTTGAATTCCCGGTATGATAAAATAACCTATCTACAGTATAAATAAGATGTGGTATGATTGCAAATGACACAGAAATTACAGCTACTAGTATAGGTCACTGTATGGCAATCAACAATGAGCAATTTATGAGTATTTATTGCTAACTAGATATCTTTCAAATAATGCATTAAATATTTGGCACTGGACGTTATGTCTCTTGTTCTTGTGTCTTTAGTGATGTTCGAAACTTAAAAGTTATTGAAAACCAGTTTATGATTTTAAGAGCTTTTAAAATATCAGAACTGTTGGAAGAAAGGAAGTCAATTCTGCTAGTGAAAAAGTGCACTATTTGGATTAATATAAAAGGCATCACCGGAGTTTACTAGTACAAAATGATTTACATATTAAACGATTAATTCGCCAGTACAAGAATTTTATGTATGTTCGCTCTAAATGAGCATGAAATACTTGCAACTGGACAATAATCAATTTCAGTGAAAAGTCAATTCATATATTACAGATCAAATTTGCAATATTTTTAATGTAATCATTAACAACTGGCATTGCACAAACTAATGCTTATAAATTACCACTTCATCAACTGTGTCCCCTATCACAGAATTGCCGTAAACGTTATTGATTTGGGACATTCGTGTATTAGCGCTAAAAGACGTGAGACGTTTGGCGTATAACAGTGGACATGTTTCGGTGAATAATAAAAAAATAATTAAATCGGACATGTTTGGGCAAAATTGAATATTGCGGACACATTTTGGGGGAATAGACACGTTTGGGGGAATCGGACACGCTTTGGAGGAAGGACACGTTTGGGAGTGTTACATATATACTAGTTCAGTGATAATGAACGCCATACTAAACTCCAAATTGTACACAAGAAACTAAAATTAAAAATAATACAAGACTAAAAAAGGCCAGAGGCTCCTGACTTGGGACAGGCACAAAAATGCGGCAGGGTTAAACATTTTTATGAGATCTCAATCCTCCCCCTATACCTCTAGCCAATTAAAAAGTAAACGCATAACAATACGCACATTAAAATTCAATTCAAGAGAAGTCTGAGTCTGATGTCAGAAGGTGTAACCAAAGAAAATTTAAACAAAATGACAATAATACATAAATAACAACAGACTACAATTAAACTGATTGAAAGATTATGTCTTCATCATATGAATATTAGGTACAATCCTTCCCGTTAGGGGTTTAGTATCATACCATCATAACATAAATGAGAAGAACATAACCCGTGTCATGCCAACAACTGGCAATGAATGTGTTTAGTTCCGATGCAGAGACCCTATAAGTGAATCAATATTAAAGCCAAAATATGAAATCTTAAATGACCTGCCAACAGTATCGTAACTATATCCCTTCTTAAGTCTATTTAAAGGTATTGTTAGCTTCTGAGGTGAATACTGACATTTTTGTGCTTTATAAAGAATATTTTCATAAAAAATTGGATGTGAAATACCTGAACGTATAAGAAGTCTGCATGTTGAGCTATATTTACGAATGATAGTCTTATACCGATGATAAAATTTAGTAAATGTCTTGACTAGTTTGTGATATCGAAAACCCTGGTGTAATAATTTTTCAGTAATACATAAATTTCTCTTGTTAAAATCAAAAACATTGTTACATACATGAGCGAATCGTACAAGTTGAGATATAAACACTGTAAGAAGGTGACAAGGGAACATCACCATCTAAGAATGGATAATTAACGATAGGAAATGAAAAATCATCTTTTTTATCATCAATTTTAGTATTAAGCTTTCCATTAATGATATAGATATCAAGATAGAGGAAAGGGCAGTGGTCATTGTTAGTATTAGCTTTATTTAAAGTAAGTTCAACAGGATAAATTTCTTTAGTATGAATACAATCTATTATATATATATATATATATATATATAATTTTTTTCTAAAGATAGTGAACAAAAGATCTCTAGTAGTTATTTTGTCGTCTGCTATGGCTGGAAAATATGATCATAGATACAAACAATTGGAGTTACTTCCTCTTTTTTGTACTTTTGGAAATACTTAAAATCAGCTCGAAAAAAGTTTGTACGCGTTATGACCTGAGATTTTATTCTTCAATGCTGGTCATGACTTGCATTTTCATTGTCACAGGTTGACAGGTATGCATAGGATGTGAAATTAATATCTATGGAACAATAGTCCATTTGCCAATTACCGATTTGATTCTGCTATTACACACCTTTTTAAGCACATTACTTCCCTTTGTCAATCGTAGACTGGTTCCATACCGTACAAAATTGGCTTTTGCCAATGCAAAGAATGATGAATTGAAAGTGATGTATCTGCGGTTTAACTGATTTTTCATGAAAAACAATTTCTAATGTCAAAAGAATTAAGCAAAACAACAAATTAATGTAATTAAAAGATTTTTAAACCTTATAGATTACTCACATTACGCTCAGGTAAATTTGCTCTTTCTGCTAGCTCTCCATTGTAAATAAAAGTTAATGTCCCTCATAAGGGAGACAACTAAACAGGGATCTCTAATTACAGGGTCAATTACGGGAATTGGCAAATAGCCTATTATATGAAACACTTCTGACTACATCCACTTGAATTTATTTTGAAAAATGAAATGACTATATGATAATTGTGTTACAAATATCATTTGGTTCAATAATTTAGTCTTGCTTTTATTCTACATAAGATCAGGGAACATTAAATGTTCTGCTTTTACCAAATAACCATTAACATTTTTAATTACTTCATGTACTTACGAGATGATGATCTGCATGTAAGTGAGATATAAATATAGCTTTTAGTTTGATTAAAACTTCGTCTGTTTTATCACCATACAACATTAACAGCTGACTTAAACTTCCTTCTCCACAGTCCATTAATAAATTGGTATCTTCACTGAAAAAAGAAACATGATTTTAGTATGACATATTGTGGATTTTTGGGGTACTATTTTTTCTTGAATTTCAAGGGTATAGGAAACCACTTATTCAAATGTTCTACTAAGTTTAATTTTTCATTAGGCTTGTATGGACTTTAAGAAAACCATACAATCAAATCAAACTAGATGTCCGTTGGAAGTTTTACTGTCGCAAATATCTGTTTACCTGTCTTTGTATGTGTCCCCAGGTAAATTCAATTTATGACAGTGTAACTACAGATGGATGTCTGCAAAATTTCAAATATTATACAGTTATCTCATAATTATCCATAGTATATAACAAGATTAAACTTACTCCATATGAAGTAGAATACTTGTACAATTTCTAAAGGCTCCTGGTACACTTGAAGCTGTACCTAAAAAAACAACCTCTGGGAAATCAGACCCTGAAAAAAATTAATCAAGAAATTTATTTTAAGAATTCCATTTATATCATTCTGGAAAAGGCTATCTGGGTCAGGATCCCTAATAGACCTTGAGATGAGGAACTCAGATGACGTAATTAAAAAAAATATTAGTCCGCCATACAATTGTGGATGCTGTGATTTTAAAAATGGACATAAATGAACAATAAGAACTGTTTTATAGAGCTGGTGTGATGAGAAAAGAAAGATGTAGATTTGACCTGAAATAAATTATTAGAAAGGACAATTTTTTTATTGAATTTTATGATCAGAATTTTGGGATTATTTCATGAGGAGAGTGACATTTTTCACCATCTTCCGGGGTCCATCAATTTGCGAAAAAAGTAATCTCACTTGCCACCCCGAAAATTTAACCAGACATGTATAAATGTATCAGCTTCGATATGAGCCATCATACATGTTCAAGTAAACGATATGGACTGAGCAACGGAGGAAAACGTTACCATTACGGCCTATGGAGAATTAATTGTAAATGTATACCCAAATTAGAAGCTTAATTCCAGAAGTTTTCAGGCTGATTTATGGATGATTTCACCTTGTACACCACCGAAAATGATGGTTAGTAGTTTTTTATTTATACATAGTTATTATAAATGGTTTAAGATAAATATTATTGATAAAGATCAGCAAAAACTCAATGAAACTTTGCTTTTAAAATGCATTACTGGCACGGGGCTGAACACTTTTTTTAGGCACAATCATAACTTTGTTTACTTCCGAGAGATCCGAAAGGAATTTGTTTACTATATTGAAAAAGGCAAGAAACAACTTTTAAATATTATTTAATTGTAAGTAAACATGACACAACATAGTCTTTGTTATGTAATTATCACTTCGGTCTACAGGAATACCTGATAATCAAGGGAGATAACACACTTCATACGAGTAAAGTGAGATACATCATCGCATGTGCTTTTATCCAATGATTTGACCCCTGGTCAGTAGATATCATATGCAAAAAAACAGAAAAAACATGTACATGTTTTAAGAAAATCATGAACTAATATTTTTAATGCACTTGAGCAAAACAATAGATATTGTCATTTCTCAGTGAAAAAGGGGGAGGGTCAAACCTTTTTGAAAACAATATTTCTGCACCTATTCAACTATTAAGCTAGTTAGCTACTACCCATTGCTTCTAAAATAAAAGGTTTAAATGAAGGTGACTAAGCCACAAGGGAGAAGCATTTGTCTTTCTTTGTGATTAAACTTTCAAGAATTAGATTTTTCTCTCTCAATAGTACTTCTGTATTTAAATCAAATGATAACACAGCCTGAGTATTTTTTTTGTCTTATTTCAGTTCCAGACATATCATTACTTTTTAACCTGAGATGGCAAACTAGAGGTTTTAAAAAGTCCTGAATAACTGGTAAGCATTTTGCTTTATTAGGCAAGCTCTAAATTGTTTATTTATGGTATTTATGCAATTGAAATTACAGTCGGTATGTTAAAAATATGCAAATATGAAAACTGTTGCTATGGTCTTGGTATTAAATGAAAAGGCTTAGTTACAGATCGTTTCGACTCAATATTTCGAGTTAAATCTTGCGGCAACTGTTTCTCACGTAACACTGCAAACTATATTTAGCTCTATTTTGATCTGTCGTTATTTAATGACGCCATAATACATGTGATGTCACAATGTTTCCTTTAAAACCTCATGTGGATTTCTCACTAATAAAAGGTTTTCACTGAAATACATGTTAAAAACATTTTTTCTCAAATAGAATTATGTGAAAGGACAAGTTTTGAAAATTTGCACTGTATTGCACTCTAATTATATGATAAGGATGACTTTCCAAGTAGTTAAGAGTGCTTTCCACAGTTTTAAATACCATATTTCCACTAGTAAGAATAATTATTTTGGTGTTGGTTTTTTTTTATAAAATCTTCATTTTTGCATAATTTCTCTGTCAAAATGCACTTTAAGGCACAAGAAAATTTTATAGAATGCTTTAACAGGGTCTGTGTATTGTAATTAAAGGTTATAATCAGAAGTTTTGTCCATGTTTTGACTAGTGAAGGTATTCTGGAAGAAATTAATTATACAAACACATTGTATTCAAAATAAATGAATATAGCGACGAAAGTGTCATTGCCGTATAGTGCTAAAACAACTTTATTTTTTTTCAGAAATGGACAAAAATACACAGATTTATTCAGAATGTTATACCGATGAAGATCACATAAAAATATTTGGAAAAATCAGAAGTATGAATTTCAATATGGGTCAGGATCCCTAATAGACCTTGAGATGAGGAACTCAGATGACGTAATTAAAAAAAATATTAGTCCGCCATACAATTGTGGATGCTGTGATTTTAAAAATGGACATAAATGAACAATAAGAACTGTTTTATAGAGCTGGTGTGATGAGAAAAGAAAGATGTAGATTTGACCTGAAATAAATTATTAGAAAGGACAATTTTTTTATTGAATTTTATGATCAGAATTTTGGGATTATTTCATGAGGAGAGTGACATTTTTCACCATCTTCCGGGGTCCATCAATTTGCGAAAAAAGTAATCTCACTTGCCACCCCGAAAATTTAACCAGACATGTATAAATGTATCAGCTTCGATATGCACCATCATACATGTTCAAGTAAACGATATGGACTGAGCAACGGAGGAAAACGTTACCATTACGGCCTATGGAGAATTAATTGTAAATGTATACCCATCTATTGTTTATAGTCAAATTATATTGTCAAGACAATAGGTGAAAGGTTATACATAAATACCTTGTCCACTCTTCCGATAAAATATTACTTATCTTCTACTTGTTATTAGCCATTAAATGTATAATTATAGGAGATTATATAGTATAACTGATCAACTGATGATAATCCTGTGTGAAAAGAATCTGCATATATAATACCTGTAGTTATACCCCAAAATATTATTAAATTTTTAAGCACATTTTAAAGAGAGAGAGAGAGAGAGAGTGTGTGTTACATTGTGCATTATGTATTCTGACATACATGTACATATGGTTCTTTACAAAATTATCAAATTATCGTAGTTGTTTTTTAAAAATGAGAATAAATAATGAATGGATTTTTACCGAAATGAATGCATGACAGTCCTTAGAATATCCTTGCACTTTTAATTTAAATTATGTGAATTTTTATCTTCTGCTTTTGTAATTTCAGTTGTTAAGTTGTAAGAGCAAAATATATCTTTTTTAACTTGAAACTTCTTAAAATGGTGCAAAATATTACCAAAACTAACCTTTATCTTTGGATGTGGACTGTTTGGATGAAATCAATTCTTTATAATCTGTTACAGTTTTCATAGTGTTACTGTCACTAGCAAACTGATCTCTTGTCTTGCATTCAAAATCTTCTGGTAAACAATCTTCACTACAAGATATAATTCACTTTCATTAAAATATACTGCAGATTCATTAATATTCATTGGATATCATTTTTCTTGGATTTTTGTGGGAACAGGGGAACCAATAACAATATTGTTCAACATATTACAAATTTTCTAAAGGAATGAATGGCAGACTTTGGCAATACCACGAAATTAAATATCAACAAATACAGGGATCTCCATGGATGAAAATTGAACGATGGAGGAACTTTCACCATCATAAACCATATTTTACGCCGTACAGTGTAGCGCGATAGAAAGTATTTCATCCCTCCACATAAGGATAGGTGAACATGCTAATTCAATGCTTATTTAAATTATATTTACATGTATTTGAATTTTCATTATAAATACTATATAGAAGTATATATATTTTCAATAATTGCCATTTGTAACCCTTCACAGGCCAAGCCCTCATGCCCCTCCATTTCCCTTAGTTGAGAATGACCAATAGCTATCACGAAGGTCCCCATGTAGTTTTCTTGCTATTTTTGGTAATTGTTATGGGGGTTAAAAATCTTGTGGAGCTTATTTTTCACGGACACTGTCAAATTTAGAAGTCATGAACCATTTACCGGTATGGCTGGTTTGCAGCAACGACAAAACGAGTCGAACGGGTTATGTAAAAGGTTAAAAAGATTTGTAAAGCAAGCGTTGTCAAATGAAAAGGTTTTTAATGACTTTATCTAGCAAATCGATGCAATGCAACATGCATCTTTCGAGTATGAATAGAAACCGGAAACGCGGATGTATCAATTTGATTGTAAACTACGAAATAAATTCGGAACTACGATACGATTTTTCTTTACAGGAAATATTAAAAGTTTTTACTTTTTAACTTTTAAGGTAATTCTATATTATCGTTACAATACAGCAGTACTCGAGTTATTTGCGACGAAATAATAATTACTGTTTTACGTCTTCTGTTGTACTTATTAAAAAGGGGGATGCTGATTGCGTAAGTCATAATAAAAGCATGTGTTCGACTTTTTAAACTTTGTAACTGGATTATTAATTTATTTATTTAATCTGAATTATCATAAGCATTTGCGGACACTGAGTTAAATAATTCGACAAATGAATCGTCTATCTTCAGATAATATTCTCCTGTCTGGTTTGTTGATCTACCTGTACAAGCTCAGGTACAATTGATTAGCGATCTTAATCCGGATATCCCTCAGGCGTTATAACTGTATTGGATTATACTTTAAAAAAAGCCTGAGGGTTATGCAATTACATGCATTTAATTATAATTGCTAAAAAAAATGGTGTCAGGTTATAAAAACGATCACAGTTTTGAACAATGGCGGAAGACAATTGAACGATGGCGCGAGTCATTTGACCATGGCCGAAGACATTTGAACGATGGCAGGGCGCCATCGTTAAACAGGCCATGGAGATCCCTGAAATATGCAAGTTTTCCTCAAACTATGAAAATTGGTCCATGTATCCACGAAAAGAAATGAATCCACAGCAATTGTGACAACATCAAATATAGTTGACCTTTTACTTATAGGCCTAATATTGACCACTGAAACATGATAGTGAGGTCAAGGGCAGATGAACCCTGTCCCTAAACATTACAATTATTCTGTACACAGAATTAACTTGACCTATTGTTTCAATTATCTGAGAAACACACCTAAACAGGAAAACTTAAATTTGAGCATAAACCATGAAAATAGGGTAAGGCCTGGTTTATTCTAACTTAAAAGACATGGTTGCCTTGCAATGATTCAATGTATCAAATATAGCTATTCTTAAACTCATAATAACCAATCAAGTCATATTTTAAAAGCACAGTGTAGTTTTTTAGTGGTCATTGAAGCATGATAGCAACTTCAAACATTAATGCATTTGTAAACAAATATGAATTATTCAGCATCTACCAACTGAAATATAAACTTTGAAGGCTTTCACAAAAAGCTTACACACATTTGTCTTGCATTCTGGAACATGTGTAGCAGATGAGAAAAAATAATCTGTGATAAAAATTGATATTCTTGGTGATTCATTCCATAAGAATACTTTTAGCGTTCAGACATGTTGACATATCAATGTTTACACTAGAGTCCTAAAAAGAACTCTCAAGTTAAAAAAACTGGTGTTAGATGTTGTTGGCAAGAGACAGCCATCTATTTAACAAACTTAAGAAAGGGAATGACTATTGAAATGACTGTATATGGTACTTACTGGGTGTAGAAAAAAAACATCTCAAAAATATGAAAGAAATTTCAATTCTGAAAGAGGACACCAAAGGGATGATTTTTGCCAACCTTAGTTTGAACTGATCCAAAGAATGAGATTTTAAACTGAATAATTGATGAACGTCATATATCAAATTCAATGGATACTTACAATGATACTATTTTTTTCGGTCTATAAGAATATTTCATAAAAGGTTTGGCTAGTATATGATTTTCACTTTTATAATCTTCAATCTGTTGTTTTGGCATATGTAATTGTGGAAATATTGTTGAATTCAGCATATTCAGGCTGCTTTGAAGTTCTAACACTGAAGGTAATGATAACGTACTGGTCTTCTCATGTAGGAACATATGTCGGGTTGAACTGGAAAATCTGAAATGTTTTAATTGTTTATTAATATAAAGAGAGATATCATTACTGTTAACAAAATAGTATGTAGCTACTGTCTTAATATATTTGTCTTAAAACTCAGTTACTTTTAAATGTAAGGGGACAGATTGCACTCAACTTTACTCATTATATTATGTGAAAGGTATGGGCATCTCATAACACTTCAAATTAGCTGATAAATATATTATTATTTGCCTCTCTCAATAATTTCTTTTGTGATGATCTAGGTGTCAATTTTAGTTTTGTACCAGTGCCACTGAGTGTTTTGTCAGGTAACTATAAATAACAGCATTTGCAATTTTTTTCCTGGTTGTTAATGCACTTATCAACAACTCCTGCACAGTATAAAACCTGTTAATACAGAGTCCATGTAATGTAAATCAAAAACTTAACAGTAGTTGACATCACTTATTCCAGAAAAACATCTGCAAGCAACTGTCAAGATGAAGAACAGCAATGTCAACAGTTTTCTTTATATTCACACTAAGTTACCTCTGTATAAACTGTTTATATATTGCAATTGATTAAGTTACCTTTGTATAAATTGTTGGTATTGTGGATTATTGACCATGTTATATGAGGACATGTGTACTACTAATTCAGCTGAGTTGTCGTTGTCACCTTGACATTCTGATAACTTCTCTGATCTTAATAAACTGTACAAATAGTCTTCACTTGGACATTCAACAACTGTAAACAAATACACAGAAGGTTTATCATTATGCCTCACATGTTTTCAAATACTGATAACAAAACAATTCTTATGGTTAGGTTTTTTCCTTTTGAGTCGTATCTAGTTGATTTAGCAGCTGCCATTAACATTTTAGCTTTTCTTCCTTTGATGATGTATTCATATTAATTTGACAGTTGTGTCAAAATATATTCACATTACTTTTCTTATTGCATAAGTCATACATTTACTCCAGAGCAATTTGATCTGTTTAAAGGTCTATTGGCTTTTTAAACTTAAATATCTAGGAATTCAGTCTTGACCTCGAATAAGTTGATTTGTTTTTGGCATTTTTCCATGTGTGTTGTCAGTCATTTAAGGAAATATCTATGTTACAATTCTGATACAACTAACACTTCCAAAGGCAATGTTAAAACTGATGATGATTTTATCAAACATTGCTGAGATCAAAAGAGTCTGACTCCAATACTCCCTTGATTCCAGTGATATATTATGTCTGGACTTAGTGATACGATCCTGATGTAAAATAAAATTTTATACTTTAACATTTCAAAGAAAGATAATCTTTTCAATACATCACAATTTGATTCATTGCAATTTTCTCTTTTGTTTCCAGTTAAATGTCAAACCTGAAACGCCACCAAAATGAAACAGACTCACAATATTTGGTTTCGACAGGTTTCACTCTATATGGTTAACATTTCACAGAACAAATTGCATTCTAAAATTAACGCACAAACACAGATCAAGAAGCTTCAATTAGCAAAGAATTGTATGTGCCAGGAAGGCAATAAAACTACATTATTGATTAAAACAAGAGTGCACACACTGAAATGTCTCGCCTTCTTTACTAATCACTGATATTATGTTGATACTCCTAAATATAAAGCTTTATTACGACTGTCACATAAACTTAACATTAACCAAGAAAACTAAAAATTGATCAATGAACCATGAAAATGAGGTCAAGGTCAGATGAACCATATGCCAGGCAGACATGTACAGCTAACAATGCTTCAATACAACAAATATAGTTGACCTATTGCTTATAGTTTAAGAAAATAGACCAAACACAAAAACTTAATACTGAGCAATGAACCGTAAAAACCAGGTCAAGATCAAATAAAACCTGCACAACTGACATATAGATCATAAAATATTTCCATACACCAAATATGGTTGACCTATGACATATAGTATTAGATAAAAAGACCAAAACTCAAAAACTTAACTTTGATCACTGAACCATGAAAATGAGGTCAAGGTCAGATGACATCTGCCCACTAGACATGTACACCTTACAATCATTCCATACAACAAATATAGTAAACCTATTGCATAAAGTATGAGAAAAACAGACCAAAAACACAAAAACTTAACTATAACCACTGAACCATGAAAATGAGGTCAAGGTCAGATGACACCTGCCAGTTGGACATGTACACCTTACAGTCCTTCCATACACCGAATATACTAGACCTATTGCTTATAGTATCTGAGATATGGACTTGACCACCAAAACTTAACCTTGTTCACTGATCCATGAAATGAGGTCGAGGTCAAGTGAAAACTGTCTGACAGGCATGAGGACCTTGCAAGGTACGCACATACCAAATATAGTTATCCTATAACTTATAGTAAGAGAGAATTTAACATTACAAAAAATCTGAACTTTTTTTTCAAGTGGTCA
Organism: Mytilus galloprovincialis; assembly: GCF_965363235.1. Taxonomy (NCBI): domain Eukaryota; kingdom Metazoa; phylum Mollusca; class Bivalvia; order Mytilida; family Mytilidae; genus Mytilus; species Mytilus galloprovincialis. The sequence goes on from NC_134846.1 coordinate 50,151,870, forward strand.
CTGAACCATGAAAATGAGGTCAAGGACAATGGACATGTGACTGACGGAAACTTCGTAACATGAGGCATCTATATACAAAATATGAAGCATCCAGGTCTTCCACCTTCTAAAATATATAGCTTTTAAGAAGTGAGCTAACACCGCCGCAGCCGCCGCCAGATCACTATCCCTATGTTGAGCTTTCTGCAACAAAAGTTGCAGGCTCGACAAAAACCTAAAGTTCTCTTTGACTTTGTTGGTAGGGGACTAATAAATCACATGCTTCCTCACTTACCTAGAATAGGTTTTGGGTTTTCTTTTGGCATCAACACTTGGTCTGGATGAATCTGAAAAAGATCTATTAATGTATTATCTTATATTTGTTCATCCTCACTTTTATATAGTCATAAAATGATAACAGCTATGGATAAGTTTAATGTATATATGGTAAGTTTTACTTGTAATGAAAAAGAAAGTAAATATGGCAATTAATAACATCAATCATAATAGCAATCAGTATATAAATATAAGTTATAACTTCCTACAAGGTCATTTGTGGTGGTTGGGGGTGTTTAATTTCCTACAAAATTTTCAATTAATTATGTCTTTCACCTTTAACAAAGTAATATATTTCAAAAATTATATTTACTTATGATGAGTCCATTGTTAATAATAATAAAAACAATATGTCTAGTGACAGAGTGTTGAAGATCTTACCACTGTTTCATCTGGTAGGGTCACACTTTCTTCATTTTTTAACTTTCCAATTAGAGGACCACTAAAAATTAAACAAACAACAGACAAATCAAAATCCATGTATATTTAACACGTACTATTCATTTTATTCATTTGCTGCTATAAAATAATGAGTAACATATTTCTGTGATTGTCACATAAAGTATCTTCTGAGTATCAACACTTTGAACTTTTTGTTTTCAATGTTCCTTATATTAATCAAACTAAACAATTTCAATTAATATATTATAGTGTGTCTTTCTCATGTTTCTATGGTGTGATGTTACACTGTTGTTGCAGGTAGGGGTGAAGGTTGGTACCTATTAAAATGTTTAAAGCTGCTGCATTTGTTTGCACCTGTCTTAATTCAGGAACCTGATGATCAGTAATTGTTGTTTGTTGATGTGCTTAGGTGTTTCTCCTTTCTTATTTTTTATATACAGACTGTTGGTTTTCCAGTTTGAATGATTTTACACATCATTTTGGGGCCCTTTATAGCTTGATGTTTGGTGCTAGCCAAGGCTCCTTGCTGAAGACCTTACCATGGCCTATAATCATGATAATTATTTACTTTTACAAATTGTGAGTTGGATGGAGAGTTGCCTCATTGGCACTTATACCACATCTTATCATACAAAAAATTCCAATATTATTTTGGAAATTTTTAGTAAATTTTTAGATATAAATATACTTACGGTTTTAATCCTAAACTTTGACATCTACTTAAATCAACACTTCTTGGACGTGGATGTGGCTGAAAAACAGAATATACTGAGTTATCTCTGTATGACATTATTTTATTTACTTTTTAATTTCAGAAAACAGTACTACACAACCTATCATATGATAATTTTTTAAATTTGAATCAGTCAGGCGAAAACACAGAAAAAAACCAGTGCAACATATCAATAAGCCTCTGTAAATTAAAAGACACTCAACTTTTGAAATGTAAAGTTTTATTTATAATGTTTTTTTTTTTTATTTGCATGAGTTGAAAAAAATTCTAATGTAAAAATTAGTGTATTATAGTTTATGAGGGGATGATATTATTTTGAAAAAGATGCTTCTCAGGTAACAAGCTAAAGAAATATGTTCAGATTTTATAAAGATCTAATAAATTTACAAAAAGTTACAATTAAATGTACTCATGATCAAACTTGACAAATTTTGAATGATTTTGTTTGGTATTGGTTGTATAAAAGCAAAGTCACAGTTGTAATAATCTTCTGAGTTTTGAGTGACTTTGTTTTTGTTGAACCGAATCTTAAGCTATCCTGAGACATTCTTGCGCAGGAGACTGGACATCAGTGTCCTATATTAGAGACTTCTTGAATAGCCAATTACTGTGGATTCATTTATTTTCATGGGTATCAATTTTCATGGATAGAGAAAAAAAGATGTTTTGTGGTATACGTAAATTCGTGGATCACTGATTACAACAACAAAAAATTAGATACGTAATTCGTGGATTTTTTTTGATTTAGGAGAACATATAACCTCCTTGGTTTGATCAATAATAAAACAAAACAAAAAAGAAGGAATTCATTGAAAAAGTTTTGAATTGTCAAAATCCTTGCTTGGTCATTCTAGGTTAAAGTGTTCATTGATAACTTCGATTACAATAATGGACAGAGACAACTAATTATTTGTTTGTTTTACAATTTATAAATTCTTGTCTGAATTCTATAAGGCATTTAAAACTTTATGATTGAAAGCTCATTTCCCTAATCACGATATAATAAACAGTGATATAAGTAAAAGGTATGAAAATAAATGTTCCTGTCATAAACAATATTACCTATGGGCAATATCCCCGTACTTAATCCTATTGATTTTTAATCACTGATAAACCAAACTATGACACTGTAATTAACAACTTGCAGTTATTTTCCATGAACAGTTTTAATCAATTTTAAAAAGTAAATTATCACTGATATTCGATATATTTATTATAGATTTAATCAAAATACTTGTATCTTCTTTCAATAAAAAACATGTGTTATGTTACAATGTTTATCGCTAGTCAGCACTATACTAGAACTGCATAACATAACCGGAAATAAACATCCGACTCCATACACATTTCTCTGGATTATTCTTCGTTGAATTCTTAAATTTCTGGTTCACTGTGACCCACAAAAATTGGTATACCACGAATAAAAATGAATCCACAGTAACGAACATTTTATGATTTTGAGACAAATTCAGAGGCAGATTTAGAGGGTTTTACAGGGAAAATATTTGGTTGATTATATAGCTGGAATCATTGAAGCATGACTGGAGTGGACCCCTTCTTAGGCAGTCAGTGGGCCCCCTCTTATGAAAATTTCTGGATCTGCCACTGAAATTGATATTTCTCTGGTCCAAGGTCGACAATTTACATGATGTAAAAGTCATGTAACATATTACAAATGCATTTTTAGGTTAAATATCACTTATGTGTGATATAGTTTATATAGGTAAGTAATGTTGCTTCACCATGTTCACTTTCTAAGAAATATCTAGTAAGACATTTATAATTGAGAATAATTACCACAATAAAACAAACAAATTCTATCACTGTTCAACCTTACTCTCATTTACCTTAATAATGTATGCATAAGTACAATCTGGATCTGTTAATGGCATATACACTGATAATTTCTTCTTTTTGGTTGGTGGACTGGATGGTTCTGAAATTATTCAACATTTTAGCAATTAAGTAAATTAAAATATATCTTTTAACTTTAAATAAAGCTATGCAATTACTTTCTACTGGCCTGTTTGAAAATTAAGATATTTATGTTTATATTGTAATGAATTGGCAGAACAACCAAAATATATTTTATTTTTCATTTCAATACCGTCAAGTTGTATTTATCTGATTTTGGTAATCGATTTGAGTTGGGTTTCTCTCTCGTTAAAGTCCATTTTTAATCTCCTATATTCATGTTAATTTTACTAGTTGTCATTAGATCTTTTCTAATATATAAAGCATTATCATTGTTTTCTGCAAGTTATGGTTTTTGTGTCCATGAAGTTTAAATATAATATACCCAGTATGTAGTTAAAAATTAAGGTTGTATTCTCCTTCAGATTTTACATTTTTTTAAACAATCAATCTAGAGGCGCCAGACTCCAAAATGTCTATGGTTATTAAAGCACAGAATGTCCACATTTAATACATGTACTGCTTACTCAATCAGGAAAATAATTAACCTTTTGTAATACTTATAATTAAGGCAAAGTGTACGTAATTAAACTACACAATTATAAAAAAATTTTACATGTAGATTCTGCTTGTAAAAATAAATCAGAAAATAAAATAAAAAAAGGGGGTAACCGTTTTCGTTTTTGAGATACGAGCTGTTGAAGTTAACAGCATCATACACCAAAATTACAAAGGATATATAGGGAAAATAGTGAAATTCGGCAGGAATTGTTACATTTCCAAGATTTTCTATTATATTAGACAATCGATTTTTTTAAAAATTTATTAGATGATTCTAAAATGTCTGAGGAATCGATTGGTGCAAAGAAAGTCCTTAGCAACCGTGCTACTTTTCAAGCTATACCCTGTTAAAGTTGAATCTTGAGTGTAAAAAAAACAAAAAAACAACGACAACGTTATTGACGTTGCTGCAACAGTTACGACGTTTCATATAGTCCTATACTTATATGAAATATATACCGTTTTGTTAGAGTTCGTGTTGCTCGGTCTTTAGTTCTTTATGTTACATTTTGTGTACTATTGTATTGTATTTGTCTATTACATTCGGGTGTGTTCGGAGATCGCCAAGCTAGAAAACGGTTGACATTTTCTTCATAATGAACTGGAACTATTTTCGACCTTTGTGCTTTATTTTTTGTTAAAATCTAAACACTGCGACGCGTTTCCAAAATCTTTGTTCCCATAAAACTTCATTTCATCAAGGTCTCTTCTCAGAATATCAGCCATCTGTCTGGCACAGGATAACAAATCAATATTTAAGTAAATTTAAGTTGTGTGGTAATTCTTAGTTCATTTGGGTAAATTAATCTTATCTTTGTGCCGCATAAGCATCTCTATAATTCAACACATCCCTGAGCCACAACATTATATATTTTATGCATTGCATGCGCTTCTTTTTATCACAATCCAGATCGGCTAGTAACCGTTGTATAACTTTACACGTCTGAAGACGAATATTTGCGTGAAACATTTTTGTATGATTTTTATTTCTGGAAATCAATCTGAAATCTACAACAGTCCATTTCCGAAAGTCGGGCGGGACCTTTACTATTATGTGCATTCGGGATTTACACAAATTGTAACCCGAATAATTCAGTCATAATATTCAGCTGATGTATGAATGCTACATTTCTCGTGTGGGAGAAAATGGGACATGGAAAGGGCTTGAATTATTCGAGTTACTCAAATTGGAACTCAGGAATATATTTCTAGCTGTTCGGAATTCGCGGAAACAAATGATTGTTTTTCGGCATTACGGTATTGAATCAATAGAGATACAAATCATTTCTTTTAACAAATTCGAATACCAGTCAGTTTAAAGGACTTCAGTTTGAAATAGGGGCAGCAATCCATTCATTTTATCCAATCAATTGGAAAGGGGGGGGGTCAACATTGATAGTCAAAAAGCCTTTTAATTCAGTGGTTGTCGTTTGTTTATGTGTTACATATTTGTTTTTCGTTCATTTTTTTACATAAATAAGGCCGTTAGTTTTCTCGTTTGAATTGTTTTACATTGTCTTATGGGGGCCTTTTATAGCTCACTATGCGGTATGGGCTTTGCTCATTGTTGAAGGCTGTACAGTGACCTATAATTGTTAATGTCTGTGTCATTTTGGTCTTTTGTGGATAGTTGTCTCATTTGGCAATCATACCACATCTTCTTTTTTATATTGAAATATTCGATAATAAACGTTGAATGTAAATTATATGAACTCCAAAGTCTCATATTATGAGACTAGTAAACCACAGGCTTCTTAATTATTGTATGATCATGAACTAGGTGAAAACCTAGAGCTGACCGAGTGCGAGATCCTCATGGATAATCATCGAGGTCGTTAAACACCCCTTGCAGTAAACTTTGATTAAATTTAAAAAAAAATCGAAATGTTATAGTCTGAACACATTTCACCTCTCATTCCACTAAATATCAAATTGCAGTTACAAGTATCACAAAACTTCCATGACCTCTTTTCTTTAACCATAATAGAGGGAGGAGGGAAGGAGGGATCCAGATCCCGAAATCTCGGGCTTAAAAACACGAAATCTGGCGAGGTCCCGAATTAAAAAAAAATTAAATCCCGACTACCCGAAATTCGGAAATAAAATTCCCGGATCCCGAAATCCCGAGCTTAAAAAACAGCCTATCCCGTAGTTCCGATAAAGGTCCTACCCCTCCCCAAACGATGCACACAGGCACAATAAAATTTAAGATAAATGTTAGAGTGAGACAATTTTTAAGTTACTGAGTAATTTTTGGGGCATAATTTGTTTATTTTTTGTTTGTTTTCCGTCTTTGTTCTTCCGACTGGTAAGTTTTGCACTAGTGGTCAAATTATTCTCTTGCTATCGTCGGATTTCTTATATGAATATAAATCATGTCCTTAAATTTTCAATTGCACAAAATACGAACATTTCAACGTCTTTTTAATTAAACAATTAAATTCACACGTCTTTCATTAATTATTTGTAACCTATTATAAAACTTTACTTTGAGTACTGTGTTTTTCGTTCAAGACTACGGCTTTTTAAAACGATATTGTCGGGTCAATTCAGGTTTCATTTTAATTAATTTGATATCAATACAAGAAAAATTGTTACATGTTTATTTGTTTATTTGTTTATAATTTGGTTGTGAGGCGTTTTTTCTTTCTGTTGATATCCGAACACGAAATGCCTTCTCCTACGCGTCTAAAACAAAAAAAAACAGTGTTTTTTAAGTCAGGCTGCACCCAGAACAACGTACAGAATGCTGTAATTTCTAATTGGAGTTATTTAGATAATTTCTATGAGGTTTAAGACAGAACAGGCGTGCTTGTTGGTTCATTATAGACCACAGAAAGTAGTTTCTCTTTCGTGTGTCCTTTCTTGGAGTGTGGGAGATAACTTGCGTAACTAACGACGAACGTTTTAATCCCGTATTCCGCTAGAGGCGTGCAATTACGTACACTTCGCCTTAAGAAATTAATAATATGATTTAATTAATGCCAAAAAGTTACTGTATCATGTTCACAAGAATAAAATTTTGCATTTTAATTTAAGTAATGATTTTCCTTTAGAATATTTTCAATTTCTGATCATCCATAAAAAAATAACAGAGTTCTTCATTGAATTGCAAAGTGCTCCTGGAGTCTTCATTACTCACCTGTAGATGGTATTGATGTTCCCTCTGATGTTATTGAACCATCTTGACAGACTGTGTTTGAGGTAGATATATCTTTAGAAGGATTATGAAATTGTTCTTTCTCCTTAGGTAACAGAGGCACATATGTAACATTGACATTGTCATCACTGTAGGTTGTCATCCATGGCTGTTGCCTTCCTGTTATAGAAATATAAATTATAATTCAATTTAATATATCAATCAGAAAGAGCAACATCTTATAAAATGCAGAGGAAAAATAATCTTCTTGTATAAATGGCTGTTACATATATTCAGGATGAGATTATTATAAACCCTGTTTATAAACAGTTTGAGACATTAACAACCAACCAATTAAATGTACATTTCAAGGTCTCTCAAACAACTCATTGAAGGGATAACCTGTCATATTTCATTAATAGCTACTGCAAACATCCTCATCTTTCATAAAGTAGCAGCCAGTAAATAAATGCTTAATATTTACCAATTATAATTCTGCAACCTTCTGCAAAAAAGATGGCATCCCTTGTCACAGTTTCCTACAAAGAAATAAAACAGTGATACATAATACACTGAACATTGATTCATACAAACCTATGCTTCATTAATTGTACACACATATATATATATTTCTCTAATTCTTCGTCAATTTATCCCTTTCTGCACCCATTGTATAAAAATATTTAATCAAGTGTGGTTCGTTTGATCTCAGTTCTTCATTGGTTAAAATCTGATTATGACGTCGAATTGTCTTGTTTTCCTCTGAATTTCCTATTGTGACGGTGTCATATGGTATTTTGAACCCCATGGTAAATTGACCCCGGGGTCAAAATACCGCTATGGTAAATTGAACCCCCCCCCCCTGTATGGAAAATTGAACCCCCATGGTAAATTGAACCCCCCTGTTTTTTTCATCCTAGATGAATATTAGAACATTTTACATTATTCTAAAGCTTATCATAGATTAAAAAATCATTCATACAAGAAGGGGAGGTACATTTTCCATGCTTAATTAAAAGAAATATCTTTGCTTGGTATAGGTGCTCTGAAGTCTTTACCAACAAAATGTCATTCAAAATACTTATTGACACATTATAACTAGACCATATGTAGCTTGAATGCTTTAATTATTTGTAATTATAACATATGTATATATATATATATATATAAGGGTAGTTTTGATTTTCCATGGTAAAAAAAGGGGGAGGGAGTCAAAATACCATGGCAAAGTAAAATTTTAAAAATATCTTTTCCAGCAAGTTACATACATACAAACTACTTATTGGTGAATTCTAACTACATAAAAGAGTTAGAATTGCCAGATTTTTGGAAATTAAAGGCCTGGAGTAGGGGGTTCAGTATACCGCAGGGGGTCAAAATACCATGGCAAAGTAAAATTTTCAAAATATCTTTTCCAGCAAGTTAAATACATACAAACTACTTATTTGTGTATTTTAACTACATAAAAGAGTTAGAATTGCCATAATTTCTGAAATTCAAGGCCTAGAGTAGGGGGTTCAATATACTGCAGGGGGGTCAAAATACCAAGGCAAAGTAAAAGCTATTCTAACTCCTTAACATAGTTATAATACTCCAATAAGTAGTTGGTATGTATTTAATATACTGGAAAAGATATTTTGAAAATTTTACTTAGCCATGGTATTTTGACCCCCCTGCGGTATATTGAACCCCCTACTATAGACCTTGAATTTCAAAAATTCAAGCTATTCTAAATCCTTAACATAGTTATATTACTCCAATAAGTAGTTTATATGTATTTAATATACTGGAAAAGATATTTTGAAAATTTTACTTAGCCATGGTATTTTGAGCCCCCGGCGGTATATTGAACCCCCTACTATAGACCTTGACTTTCAAAAATTCAAGCTATTCTAACTCCTTAACATAGTTATAATACTCCAATAAGTGGTTTGTATGTGTTAAACATGCTGGAAAAGATATTTTGAAAATTTTACTTAGCCATGGTATTTTGAACCCCCTGCGGTATATTGAACCCCCTACTATAGACCTTGAATTTCAAAAATTCAAGCTATTCTAAATCCTTAACATAGTTATATTTCTCCAATAAGTAGTTTATATGTATTTAATATACTGAAAAAGATATTTTGAAAATTTTACTTAGCCATGGTATTTTGACCCCCCTGCGGTATATTGAACCCCCTACTATAGACCTTGTATTTCAAAATTTCAAGCTATTCTAACTCCTTAACATAGTTATAATACTCCAATAAGTGGTTTGTATGTGTTAAACATGCTTGAAAAGATATTTTGAAAATTTTGCTTAGCCATGGTATTTTGACCCCCCTGCGGTATATTGAACCCCCTACTTAAAACCACAAATTAAAAAAAATGATAGCCAATAAATTGTTAATTAGATTACTGCAATACTATTTATCAGAAACAGGGGGGTTCAATATACCGCAGGGGGGTTCAAAATACCATATGTGAAAAATGACCCCGGGTTCATTTTTTAGGGGGTTCAAAATACCATATGACACCGGCATGAAAAAAGGCGACCATGCCTGATGACGTCACATAGAAAAATTTTTGCAGATCAGTCGCAAAGAAGGAATAAGTTTGCCTTCGTATTGTTTGAAAATCATTAGAGAAACAGATTCTATCACCAAATCTCGTGTAATACGATATTTATCCAGTTAAATTTTAAATATTTAAAACACGCGGCAAGCCTTGTGTTTTAAATTTGAAAATTTAACTGTCTCGAGTGGATAAATATCGTATCACACTCAATGCAGTGGTAGAATCTCTCTCTCTCTCTCTCTATATATATATATATATATAATCAGAGCATGTCTTTAGTTTCAGCCTATCTTTATGTAACTGTCCTCAATGGAAAACCAGATCAGCTGCTGACAATATTTTTGTTTGTGTCCATTCACTTCTGTTTTAAGATTTGGAGAGAATAATCACACAATTTATTATTACACATGCATGGAGAATGTCTAACAAGACTGTAAATGGTCTCCTTTTGGTGGATTGGATTGGTTTGATGCCTCATTGACCTTTTACACAATACCTATTTTCCTCAACTGATAAAATACAAGTTTTCAAGTCTTGAATTTCAAAGTACTGCTCAATATGTTTTTCTTCTCATTATTGATTCATTTTATAATGTTGACTCACTCATTATCTTATTTTTTCTTATACATGAGGGGGATAGGACCTTTATCCGGACTCTTGGATCTGGTGTTTTTAAGGGGATTTCAGGATTGATTGTTTCGAATCTGGGAATTCTTTTTCCGAATTTCGAGATGTCAGGATTTAAATTTATTTTAATTCAGGACCTCTGGATTTCGTGTTTTTAAGCCCGGGATTTCGGGATCAGAACCCCTCCTAACCCCCCCCCCCCTCATATAAGTACATACTATTCCTGTTGGACCATGCAATGTTACTTTAGGTACACCTGCTGCCTCTAAAGATAATGCCATTCCTGTAAAAAAAAAAAACACTGATAAATAAACTTATAAACTTCTTGTTTAAATTGTTTTACACATGTACCTTACTATGCAGTATGGGTTTGGTTATCGATGAAGGCTGTAACAGTGACTGAATCCTATAGTTGGTTACTTCTACACCAGTTGCTGTCTGGTTGAGAGTTGTCTCTTTTGCAATCATATGACATCTTCTTATTTTTATATTTATCCATGATCCTGATATTTAAAGATATCAAAAAATAATTTAACGAAAAAAGACTTTAGCATTGTTTTGCATTATATATAGAAGAAAGTTGATGGCTTCTGAATTATCATACTTTTTCAATAGTTATTGTTGTTGTCTGAAACACTTCTAGCTTAATTATTGTTAAACAAAAAAACTTCCAGCTTAAATAAGAAAAGTAAAATCTTTAATACATACCATGTAATCCTCCAATGTTGTCCCAAGATTTGTGTGTGATGAAAATGTTTTCTGTTTTGGAAAATTTATCAAGTCTGAAATAGAAAATTGCAAAATATTAATCATGTGGTAATAGTATTCACTAGATTTATACATATTTCTGTTCCTAATGTGTTTTTATGCCCCGTTTATCATGTTTATGGGCACTATGTTTTCTGGTCTGTGTGTCTGTTCGTTTGTCCATCCCTTTGTCCGTTTGTTTGTTCATTCGTTCGTCTGTCCTGCTTCAGGTTAAAGTTTTTGGTGGAGGTAGTTTTTGATGAAGTTGAAGTTAAATCAACTTGAAACTTAGTATACATGTTCCATATGATATGATCTTTCTAATTTTAATGCCAAATTAGAGATTTTACCCCATTTTCATGGACTACTGAACATAGAAAATGATTTATACATATTTCTGTTCATATATATATTGTGTTTTTATGCCCCATTTATTGGCATTATATTTTCTGGTCTGTGCGTCTGTTCGTTCATCCATCTGTTTCTCTGTTTGTTCGTTCGTCTATCCCACTTCAGGTTAAAGTTTTTTGTCGAGGTAGTTTTTGATGAAGTTGAAGTCCAATCAACTTGAAACTTAGTAAACATGTTCCATATGATATGATCTTTCTAATTTTAATGCCAAATTAGAAATTTGACCCCATTTTCACGGCCTTCTGAACATAGAAAATGATAATGTGGATGGGGCATCTGTGTACTTGGGACACATTCTTGTTTTTTAAAAGTTTCTATCAAACTATTATGTAGTTGATAGTTACAAGAGTTTGCTAAATGCAGAATAAATTACATGATCAGATGATGATAAAATCTGACATTAAACTGTACAAAGATATATATATAATTACATGCAGTTTTAGAATTATGAATTATAAAGCCCAAGTTATAAGAGTGTGAAGAATTTAACTTTTGGTTGCTGTCTCAATCATGTCAACGCATGTACCCACATACGGTTTTTGTTTGAATAAAGTGGGCATAACTGGACATCATCATGCTGATGCAGAGTACAATAATATGAAATAAAATCCTGAAGCACATGAAGCAGAACATAGTAACAGTGCCCGAAAAAAAAATTTGGGGCAAGTAAAATTTCAGGATTACTGGCCCAAATGATATAGTGCAAGCCCAAATATTTTTGACAAATTTTTATAGTAAAAAGTAAAGAAAAAACACAAAGAAGGACCAATAATTTATTATTTGAATTTTCTATTCCTCAGTTAGTCCTTCCCTGCACATTGCCCTGAAGACACCTGATTCTGTCTGAATCTTCACACCCTAATATAATATGCTGAGGCTCTGGCTCGAATTCTTCAGTTAGATTTGGGTCCTGAACTTCAGCTAAATGTTCATCAATTGCTGCTGTTGTTACCTTGGTGACCTTAACTGTTGCCTCTTTTATTTTGTCTTTCTGTGTCACATCCTTGAAATTAGGGTCTTCTTATGACACCACTGTTCCAAAGGAGAATGGCTGGTTTAGGATCAAACCTCCTCCACTTCTTTTCACAAGAGTGCACACACTGAAATGTCTCGCCTATTACTAATCATTGATATTATGTTGATACTCCTACATATAAAGCTTTATTACGACTGTCACATAAACTTAACATGAACCATGAAAATGAGGTCAAGGTCAGTTGAACCATATGTCAGGCAGACATGTACAGCTAACAATGCTTCCATACAACAAATATAGTTGACCTATTGCTTATAGTTTAAGAAAGTAGACCAAAACACAAAAACTTAACACTGAGCAATGAACTGTGAAAACCAGGTCAAGGTCAAATAAAACCTGCACGACTGACATATAGATCATAAAATATTTCCATACACAAAATATAGTTGACCTATGACATATAGTATAAGATAAAAAGACCAAAACTCAAAAACTTAACTTTGACCACTGAACCATGAAAATGAGGTCAAAGTCAGATGACATCTGCCCGCTAGAGCTAGAGCGGCTAGACATGTACACCTTACAATCATTCCATACAACAAATATAGTAAACCTATTGCATAAAGTATGAGAAAAACAGACCAAAACACAAATACTTAACTGTAACCACTGAACCATGAAAATGAGGTCAAGGTCAGATGACATCTGCCCGCTAGACATGTACACCTTACAATCATTCCATACAACAAATATAGTAGACCTATTGCATAAAGTATGAGGAAAACAGACCAAAACACAAAAACTTAACTATAACCACTGAACCATGAAAATGAGGTCAAGGTCAGATGACACCTGCCAGTTGGACATGTACACCTTACAGTCCTTCCATACACTGAATATACTAGACCTATTGCTTATAGTATCTGAGATATGGACTTGACCACCAAAACTTAACCTTGTTCACTGATCCATGAAATGAGGTTGAGGTCAAGTGAAAACTGTCTGACGGGCATGAGGACCTTGCAAGGTATGCACATACTAAATATAGTTATCCTATTACTTACAGTAAGAGAGAATTTAACATTACAAAAAATCTGAACTTTTTTTTCAAGTGGTCACTGAACCATGAAAATGAGGTCAAGGACAATGGACATGTGACTGACAGAAACTTCGTAACATGAGGCATCTATATACAAAATATGAAGCATCCAGGTCTTCCACCTTCTAAAATATATAGCTTTTAAGAAGTGAGCTAACACCGCCGCCGCCGCCAGATCACTATCCCTATGTCGAGCTTTCTGCAACAAAAGTTGCAGGCTCGACAAAAAACGACCAGCTGAATTCAGCTTAGCCATATTTATTTTAGTTGAAGATGAGCTTCATTTTTTATTAGAATGTCCTCTTTATGATATTCAAAGGGACGTTTTTTTCAAGATATTTCTAACAATTGTTATAATTTTATAAATTTAAATAAATCTTCTAAATTTTTATGGCTCTTGACCCAAGAAAATGTTACTCTTATGGAAAACCTGGGCTGTTATCATGGTTATATTTGTGACTGTTTTGAATTAAGGAGATCAGATACATGTATGAACACTAACACTAAGTCAAGTAAATAATTTGAGAATAAATACATATATAATGTTATTCTATTATTCTTTTATTCACAATAAATATGTGGTTTTTAGCTTGATTCTGACCAATGCTTATATTCCAAATATATATATGTATATCATGTATATTCCTCTATTATTGTTGTTGTTACCAATTATGTAAATCAATTGTATCTGATTTTATGCCCTTTATGGGCCCTGTAATTGGGGAAATAAAAATATTCTATTCTATTCTATTCTACTCTACTTGTGCCGTATTACGACCCCTGCTATATTTACCAACTTTGTTATCATTGGTCGCGTATATTCATTTTGACCAATCACTACTTCTGTTACAAATACGTTTCGGTAAAGTATTAGACAACTTGCCACGGAACAACACGGACAGGATTATAGGACGATAACAAGCCAAGTAGTCATAATTTACTGTCCGGGACCGAGTTTCCCGTGGGCAGACTTGTCATTAATGTCTAGTTAATCAAGAGTTGTCTTCCATTGTTTTTTTTACGGGAGAGCAGCTCAGGAAACCCTCCAATTCTTTACATGATTAAATATTATTATTTTAAATTACGATGATTTGAATTTTAGCAGGAGTGTAGAGCAGTCGCCCAGACGTTTTATTTTGGGCCAGTAATTACTTGTCTTTTAAGAACTTCTGATCGCCCTGACATAATAGTGGTCGCCTCAGGCGAGTGGGCAACCGGCCATTTCAGGCACTGGGGTCACAACAATTAACAAGTAAATCCTTGCCTCGGCAAAATATTTTCCACAAACGATGTCAGTGGACTACAGAACCACTGACCAACCAAAAAATACATTTTAAGTGTTAAACTAATTAAATTAACATGTGTGTGTAATTTATACATTACCTGCTGCTACAGCTTATTCTATATGTGTTCTCACCACAATTAAACAGGTAGCTGAAATGACAAATATATAATCAGTATAATAACAGTTGCAAAACATACATTTGACATGTATATTATTTTTATAGTTTATTCTAATGTTGAACTGTTACACCCCTGTCCCATGTCAGTCTGCACCAAAAACTTTTTCAACTACTAGTCCGAAGACCAATATTCTGACATTTTTCTTATTGGTTCAAACAAAGTTTTGCAAAACTTACTAGTCTGAAAGAAATTTTACTGGTCTGGGGCATCGGACTAGTGGCTAACCGTGCATACTGCCATGTTAAGGGATTGTTATGATCCTGCTAACAAGTTTAACCCCACAACATTCTGTAAGTATGTGCCTGTCCCAAATCAGGATCCTGTAATTCAAGTGTTGTAGTTTGTTGCTGTGTTGCATATTTGTTGCTGTGTTGCATATTTGTGTTTTGTTATTTTTTTGGGGTACATATGCATTAATTAGGCCGCTAGTTTTCTCATTTGAATTGTTTTAATTTATGATTTCAGGGCCTTTTATAGCTGACTATGCGGTATGGGTGTTGCTAATTATTGAAGGCTGTAGACTAACCAACCAGCTCTCCTTCCAGTGCGCACATGTCAGCAATCGGATCCTGCACTGTCATGACTGTGTAACATACAGATACAGATAGATACAGAAAGCAAAAATTTAGAATAGCCTTCCTAGACATCATAATTATTTGGACTATTACCTACAAAAATACCCTCTATTTTCCCCAGCAGGTTAGCATAAACACATGACATGTACTATTTTTTTGGCCAAATAATTTTTGGGATCATTTAACCATATGAAAGTAGAAATAGGGGTATTCGCAGGGGTATCAGGTCCGTTCGCACTCAATACACTTTCGCTGATCATTTAACCATATGAAAGTAGAAATAGGGGTATTCGCAGGGGTATCAGGTCCGTTCGCACCCAATACACTTTTACATCCTACACGTTCGCACCTAAAGTCCATTCGCACCCAATTTTAAATAAAATTCAAGTTGAATAATTAGAAAATCAAGAAAGTGAAAGGGGACGAATGTGATAGGGTGCGAACGTAAATGGGTGCGAACAGACCCGGATTCATTCACAGGTTAACAACAAAGATCATTCTCATTATTTCTCATGTATTAATATACATGTACATTTCATTTGTAAACATACAAACCTTTCATTTGTTGTATTCAGGAGGACAGATTTAGGAGTACCCCGACCTCCACTGGATATGACTCGAAGATCAATGGTTCCTGGAGGTGGAAGGCTGTCTTTTTTATCTTTGTACTTGACTCTTCGTACCAGGTCAACGCCATTCACTACCTGTCGTAAGGTTTTCTTAGATTCAGAAGTTTTATCCATATTTCTGTGGCTAAATTTATTTTCTTTTACTCGTCTTTTTATTTCGAGTCTAAAATTGTCAGATATATGTCTCTTGCTTATTGGTGACACTTTAAAAGCTTTTAGTGTTAATTGAATTTTTAGCAAACTTTTATATAGAACTTTTCTGTAAAACATCTGACGAAACTGCATGTAAAAAATAAAAACACGCCAATTTGTGTACAAATTTATTTATTTTCTTTGAGAAGATTCTTTACAAAGGGAGATAACAGACCTGTATTTCTAAATGTTTTGCGCGGGAAAATATAAAATTTCAGAGAAATAGCACTCGTGGATAGACAACCGTTCTTAAATTTGGATTCTACAGATGTGGTAACAGGTAACCGGTGTGATTCCCGGTATTTCCATTTTCTACAAAAAGCAGTGCAGTCACATTTGATGATCTATGACGGCAATTGGCATTTGTTTCAGTGAAATAATCAAGCCGATAGATATATCGTCAGGTTATCGGAATTTCAATGGGGACTAACTGTGCACCACTTATTGCGGACCTGTTTTTGTATTGCTATGAGCAGAGACATATATATATACATGTATATATGTCTCTGCTATAACGGTTACAATTCATGACAAAAATCAGCAAAGACCCATCGAAACAACATCTGATACACAAATTTAATAATACTTTTAGATATTTGGATGATATTTTAGCTCTCAATAATGACGACTTCAGTATGTATACTAAAGAAATTTATCCTGTTGAACTTACTTTAAATAAAGCTAATACTAACAATGACCACTACCCTTTCCTCGATCTTGATATATATATATATATGTCATTAACGGAAAGCTTAATACTAAAATTTATGATAAAAGAGATGATTTCTCATTTCCTATCGTTCATTATCCATTTTTAGATGGTGACGTTCCCTTGTCACCATCTTACGGTGTTTATATATCTCAACTTGTACGATTCGCTCGTGTATGTAACAATGTTTTAGATTTTAACGAGAGAAATTTATGTATTACTGAAAAATTATTATACCAGGGTTTTCGATATCACAAACTAGTCAAAACATTTACTAAATTTTATCATCGGTATAAGGACATCATTCGTAAATATAGCTCAACATGCAGACTTCTTATACGTTCAGGTATTTCACATCCAATATTTTATGGAAATAGTCTTTATAAAGCACAAAAATGTCCGTATTCACCTCAGAAGCTAACAAAACCTTTAAATAGACTTATTAAGAAGGGATATAGTTACGATACTGTTGTCAGGTCATTAAAGATTGCATATTTTGGCGTTAATATTGATTCACTTATAGGGTCTTTGCATCGGAACTAAACACATTTATTATTAATAAACCAGTTGTTGGCATGACACGGGTTATGTTCTTCTCATATTTGTTATGATGGTATGATACTAAACCCCTCCTGGGGAGGATAGTGCCTGATATTCATATGATGAAGACATAATTTTTCAATCAGTTTAATTGAAGTCCGGAGCTGGCATGTCAGTTAACTGCTAGTAGTCTGATGTTATTTGTGTATTATTGTCATTTTGTTTATTTTCTTTGGTTACATCTTCTGACATCAGACTCGATCGGACTTCTCTTGAACTGAATTTTAATGTGCGTATTGTTATGCGTTTACTTTTCTGCATTTGCTAGAGGTATAGGGAGAGGGTTGAGATCTCACAAACATGTTTAACCCCGCCGCATTTTTGCGCCTGTCCCAAGTCAGGAGCCTCTGGCCTTTGTTAGTCTTGTATTATTTGAACTTTAAGTTTCTTGTGTACAATTTGGAGTTTAGTATGGGGTTCATTATCACTGAACCAGTATATATTTGTTTAGGGGCCAACTGAAGGACGCCTCCGGTGCGAGAATTTCTCGTTGCATTGAAGACCTGTTGGTGACCTTCTGCTGTTGTCTGCTCTATGGTCGGGTTGTTGTCTCTTTGGCACATTCCCTTTTTCCATTCTCAATTTTACTGATCAGGAATACTATCAGGATCATCAGGAGCATATTTATTGAGGTTAGATATGCTGTTCCCAGATACTATGACTATTTTTCAGAGATCAGTTCCTGTGAGTTCGGATTATCCACAAAAAAAATCACAAGGAGGATAAGCATACGTACTTGAACAGAAACTATTCTTTCAAATACCAAAACTTAGCTGAAATACCTGCTGTAAGAGCTACAAAGTATAGCTTGAAATCTTTCATATATTCTGCTGCCAAAATATGGAATGAGTTGCCAAACCACTTTAGAACTGAAACATCTTTTACCCCGCAATTCAAGAGTCTAATAAACTCATGGAATGGCAACTCATGTCATTATAATGCAAGTTCTTGGTATTTATTTTTTTTATGCCGGTTTTATGTTACAGCTTTGAAACATAACATGGTGCTGCTTTTGTGTGTTTGTTTGCTTAGCTTTTTATATTTTGTGATTGCTGTGTTTTTATGAGTTTTTATGTTGATTTTAGCTTAGTGCTCATGCATGTTTATAATATATAGTATATTTAAAATTATTAGTTCAGCCTAAATGTGTTTGAAATGTATGTTCTAACTTCTATGTCTTTTATGTTTTGAAATTAGTATTGTGTATGATTATTATGAAAATGGATGTATTTATCGGTTATAAAAGCCCCAAAAGCTTAGTTTATTTGTTATGTGACATGCCGACTATATTGAAGTAAAGCTTTGAATTGAATTGAGAACTGTTTTTTACGTCCTCATTTCAGTTTTTCATCTATTCAGCTGAGAGTCAGACTATATAACACATATGTTGTTATAGTTGTCTCAGTACTCAGATTTTGTTTCCGATTTTTTTTTTATTTCGATTATTTTGCGTTTTTTCAGTGTTAAGGGAGAAGGTTTGGTACCATTAAAACGTTTAATCCCGCTGCAAATGTTTGTCCCAAGTCAGGAATCTGATGTACATGTAGTTGTCGTCTGTTTGTGTAACTCATACGTGTTTCTCCGACGTTTCTATTTTTTATATAGATTAGACCAGCCGTTGGTTTACCCGTTTGAATGATTTTACACTAGTAATATTTGGGGCCTTTTATAGCTTGCTGTTCGGTGTGAGCCAAGGCCCCGTGTTGAAGGCCGTACTTTGACCTATAAAGGTTTACTTTAATAAATTTTTACTTGGATGGAGAATTGTCTCATTGACACTCATACCACATCTTCCTATATCTATTATATCAGGAACATATTCAACATAAAAAGACTTTGTTGCTAATGAGACAAATATTTACAAAAGTCTAAAATGACGAGGATTTAAGCAGCAGTAGGTCACCATAGTACGGTCTTTAGCAATTTAAGTCCTATATAAAGGTCTTGTGAAAAGATTCAAACAAATAAACACATTATTTTCGCACAAGGTTCGACCACTTGCGGCAAATGAGAGCCGTGGTGTAGTGCACGTGGTTAGTGCTCATATGAGAGCCGTGGTGCAGTGGTTAGTGCATCGGACTACTAACACAAAGGTTCCTAGTTCGAGATGAAAATTTCAGGGACTGAATTTTCGGCTCTCCCTTGACACCATTTGCGAGTATGGTCTTGAGGAAACGATGATAGTCCGTCGGAAGGGGGCGATAAATGACTGACCCGTGTTAAGAGAGAACCATGTCTATTGCGCGTTTAAAGGCACCCGTGTATATTTCGAAAAAGAGCAGGCTAACGGCACTACTAGCAGTGGCATAGCTAGGTCATTTTCAAGTGTACGCCAGAACCTCGGTCAGGGCCTAAAGGCCCTATTGGATCCAGGCCAATGAACCAGCTGGTTGTAGATGAGCGGGTGCTAAGCCTTGGGAAGTTTTAAAGTTATTGAGAATGACATACCATTCCTGTTATTGAAAACTCATATCAATAACAACATTCTTTAGATTCAAAATGGTTATTTTTTATGTTTAATCTATTCATTGTTTATTTAAAATCGTAAATGAACATGAAATGATCAATTTTATGAGTTGTTCAGGTGCAATATTAAAATGTGTAGATTGAAACACAGGTTCTCGCCTGAAATTTCTCCCCGCGAAAAGTTTATTCATTTATCAGTCCATTACAGGATTTAAACAAATCAAATATTTTCATTTAATTTCTGCACAAGTTTCATGACAAAATATGGAGGTTTATAAATTTATCATGTAAATTAACTCAACATCATAATTACCAGGATGGAAATTTATTCTTGCGCTATACGCGTTTTCCTCCAAGAAAGTTTCATTAACTTTGACCACGGTTTTACAAATAACTTATATGCACCAAATTTTAACCTCAGAATGTAAATATTTCAAGAAATTCCTTTTAAACATCCATAAATTACGGGAAAATTCATCATATATAATTTCGTCATGATGCGCTGGATACTCTTTTGACCATTAACAGTTTTTGTCCAGCTATCGTAAAATCATACGATAGTTTAACAAAGTTATTATTGATATATTAAAACTTTAACCACATACTGAACCTACATCTACACAGTTATAATAAAAAAAATGCAAACCACATTTCGAATCTAAGTACATATAAGGAATTGCTTTAAAAAAGGAAAGCGAGTATAGAAATCACGGTAGATTTAGACTTTGACAGAAAAAGAACAAATATATAAATATGACAACAATTTTGTCATTTTCATTCGAAATTACAAGCAATTGAAGAAAAACTGACGTAAATTTTAACGTAGCTACGCGCATGACTAGGCAGCACTCGCACCCGCAAAGAGGAAAGGGATTAATTTAATATAAGTTGTTTCCCAATCCACCATAAATAAATATATGTTTAAACTTGCGGCAAACAATTAATCATTATGAATATAAAAGCACCTAAAAAAATGAATATGAATCATCATCAATGTGAATTAATAAAACATTATTTCATTCTTTAAGTAGAATAATTATTGAAATTTGAGAGAAAATACTTGAACATTTTCAGCTTTGAAATCGACATTTACTTGATAGTATTTTAATATTTGTGTCAAAGTACAATTGATTTCCAGTGTCATTGGATTTATAGTGCATTTAAGTCATCATTTAATATGGACTAAAGTTTGAAATTTAAGATTTTACTTGTAGATTCAAAATTTAAATCCCAGGTTTATTGAATTTTATAAAAGATATTGAAATATACAAATCGAATGCTGTTTGTTTTTAATTAATTTGAAATAAAAGCAAGTGATGAATAACATCATTTAAAAAAAAGCTTCCACGCTCTCGTTTACTATGTGATTCGTTACTAAGTGTTGCTTTCATTTTTATTTTGTTCCAAATATTTATTTTCAATTCTAATATATGTTTGTGTGTGACAACACAAACATGTGTTCATGAGTACCCATACGTTCTTAAAAAAATATGAAATAGCTTGATATTATGCTGAGCTTCAAAACACAGTAACAAATGTGAACAAGTTGTGAATAAACAACAAGTGGCTAATGTCTTATGTTCGTTCCTATTGTTATTCATTTCTATTTGTCATGAATCTGGATTACGACATTGTCCGGTTGTGAATCAATTTCATAACAAATTACTTTGCTTTCCGTCTAGGATTTTTGTGATTGTCAATATTTGTCCAAGAAAGATATCAAGAAAGGCTATTATGATCTAATCCTCACGGAAACAGTTGGATATTGCTTTGACAGATAGTCAAGTTGAAAAATGAAGATTTGTTTCCGTAGTGGAGACATGATAACAGATACATCTACTGTTTGAATATGAATTGATGTTTATCTTAAATAATCATTTTGTGAAGTTAATCATTAAAATGTATGTTCCGCGAACTCTGGTCGCAATTTGTTTTTGAGAACCGCTACATTCTCCCTTATCCTCAATAAAGGCAACAGTAGTATACCGCTGTTCAAAAGTCATCAATGGAATGAGAGAAAACACATCTTGGTTAAAAACTAAAACCGAGTGATACACATCAACTATAAGAGGAAAACAACGAAAAAAACCCACCATGGAGTGAAACAAAAACAAAGAACAAGGTAAAACACGCAGAAACGAAAAATTGGCACAGGATATTTAAGAGAAAATGATGGGTTGAACTTAGCTTTGTTGCTAGCTAATCATCGCGCTTTTATGGCAATGCTAAATATACCATTAAAATTACAACATTGCATGACAGGAATACAGTTCAAATAAATGCATGAAAATTCAGGACAGAGAAATACACAAATAAACAAAACAATAGTATATTTCGACATGCTAACCACAGAAACAAAACAACGAAACGTAAAGCAATCTAGGACAGCACAACAGAACATCGAACTGTCCGTCACATGACCGCATCAACGCCACAAAAGAGCCTGAAAGTTATATGATACTTCAAAGTAAGAAAACCCATAGTTGATGATAGTGTATATAATTAAACTTTTACCATAAAACACTTGTACATAGACTTTTTAAAACAACATTTGTCTTATTAAAAACTTACGAAAAGTGCTGCTATTGAATTATTGTCTTCCCGTACTCTAATTAATTCAACCCTAGGTTTTCCTTATTCATAAGACCTCTTGTTAGTACTTCGGCAACATCGCGCAAGTGCGAGGGAGAAACCATGATGAAAGAAAAGGTAAACAAACGTGGAATTTGCTAGTGTAATTGATTCAGAAAGATGAATTTAATACACCAAATGATTTAACAAATATTAACACATGAAAAACATCTCCCCCCTCCCCCCCAAAAAAAAAGGTCAAAAGAAAACATAGAGTGAACAGCGCTCTGTTATATATGTCTTTCAACTCACGTATTTTTTCACGTGGTCCATGATTCTGTGTTGATTGTTTATGAAGGTCGCGTTTAGTAATTTCTGCAATAAAACACAAAATTTGATAAGCAGGCATTGTTTTCATTTAACAAAATATTTGTTGTCGCTAATATGCTACTAGTGTGGATCTAGCCGTCGATAGCAGCCGGCGTTAATATTCATGAGGCCAGCCTTCAATAATATTCATGAGCCGGCAATAATATTCATGAGATGACTTGCGTTCGAAGAAGTGTTGTTAGAAACTATGAACGATAACTATGATTAAATAACGTTCCTATTTATATGTGATATTACTTCAAACAGGCATGTCAATGGGTGTCTTCTTCGAGGTCCGCGTTTACTAAATTAACTTTTGGTCTTCTTCAAGGACTTCTAGGTCTGCGTCTTTAAATAACATTGTAAATGTAATAAAAACAATGCAAATGCTTCCATAAATATAAAACAAAGTAATGGTCTTTTAACATTCTGTGATAAGAGAAATAATGTAAACTGAAGCAATAACAAGTTGAAATAAATATAATTAAATATAGAAATTTAATGGGACATTACAACAAACAAATAAAGTAAAGAACAGTTCTTATTAAAATTTTGTGATTATTGAATTAATGTAAGCTACAATAAATAAAAAAAAATGATTGAATACTAGTATAGAAATTTAGGAATTACAGAGAATTGATGGTCATATGGGCATTCCATAATTTGTTTGTTGTTCGTTGTCTACAAATATAGTCCAATCATGAAACTAAAACATACAATACAGACAGTATTTTCTATTTAAACAGATCAGAAAAAATAGAAACATAGTTAATTGCAGAAATAAAAACAACAGAAAAATAAAAACTGTCAAGTACTATTTCAATGACATATAATTCTTCAAAATTACGGAGACCAATCTCAGTCATTAATCTTAACATTAACAATTTATATCATTGCCTTTAAAATGGCCCATAGCAGTTATGCCCTAAACCCGTACGAGTTAGTCAGGAAAGGATAATGGGGGGGGGGGGGGGGTACCCTGGTATATCACAAATTCGAAAATGAACTATTGCCGGCTGGCAAAACGAAGAGATTCTCCACGTGGTCAATAATACCAAAGGAAGAGGTACTTATTGCCTTTAAAATGGCTCTTAACACTTGTACCCTAGACCCGTACGAGTTTGTCAGTAGAGGGTTAAAAGGGGGATATGGTATTCCGGTTTACAACGAATTCGAACTGAACTATTGCCGGCTGGCCAAACTAAGAGATTCTCCACATCGACCATCATACCAGAGGTAGAGGTTGTTATTGCCTATAAAATGGCCCAGAGCACTTATGCTCTAGACCCGTACGATTTAGTCTGGAAAGGATAAGGGGGTACCCTGGTATATCACAAATTCTAAAATGAACTATTGCCGGCTGGCCAAATAAAGAGATTCTCCACGTGGGCAATGATACCAGAGGAAGAAGTACTTATTGCCTTTAAAATGGCCCATAGCACTTGTACCCTAGACCCGTACGAGTTTGTCAGTAGAGGGTTAAAAGGGGGGATATGGTATTCCGGTTTACAACGAATTCGAACTGAACTATTGCCGGCTGGCCAAACTAAGAGATTCTCCACATCGACCACCATACCAGAGGTAGAGGTTGGTATTGCCTATAAAATGGCCCAGAGCACTTATGCCCTAGACCCGTACGTATTAGTCTGGAAAGGATAAGGGGGGTACCCTGGTATATCACAAATTCTAGAATGAACTATTGCCGGCTTGCCAAACGAAGAGATTCTCCACGTGGGCAATGATACCAGAGGAACAGGTACTTATTGCCTTTAAAATGGCCTATAGCACTTGTACCCTAGACCCGTACGAGTTTGTCAGTAGAGGGTTAAAAGGGGGGATATGGTATTCTGGTTTACAACGAATTCGAACTGAACTATTGCCGGCTGGCCAAACTAAGAGATTCTCCACATCAACCATCATACCAGAGGTAGAGGTTTGTATTGCCTATAAAATGGCCGATAGCACTTATGCCCTAGACCCGTACGAGTTAGTCAGGAAAGGATAAGGGGGGTACCCTGGTATATCACAAATTCGAAAATGAACTATTGCCGGCTGGCCAAACAAAGAGATTCTCCACGTGGGCAGTTATACCAGAGGAAGAGGTACTTATTGCCTTTAAAATGGCCCATAGCACTTGTACCCTAGACCCGTACGAGTTTGTCAGTAGAAGGTTAAAAGGGGGGGATATGGTATTCCGGTTTGCAACGAATTCGAACTGAACTATTGCCGGCTGGCCAAACTAAGAGATTCTCCACATCGAACATCATACCAGAGGTAGAGGTTGGTATGGCCTATAAAATGGCCCATAGCACTTATGCCCTAGACCCGTACGAGTTAGTCTTGAAAGGATAAGGGGGTACCCTGGTATATCACAAATTATAAAATGAACTATTGCCGGCTTGCCAAACGAAGAGATTCTCCACGTGGGCAATGATACCAGAGGAAGAGGTACTTATTGCCTTTAAAATGGCCTATAGCACTTGTACCCTAGACCCATACGAGTTTGTCAGTAGAGGGTTAAAAGGGGGGATATGGTATTCCGGTTTACAACGAATTCGAACTGAACTATTGCCGGCTGGCCAAACTAAGAAATTCTCCACATCGACCATCATACCAGAGGTAGAGGTTGGTATTGCCTATAAAATGGCCCAGAGCACTTATGCCCTAGACCCATACGAGTTAGTCTGGGAAGGATAAGGGGGGTACCCTGGTATATCACAAATTCTAAAATGAACTCTTGCCGGCTGGCCAAACGAAGAGATTCTCCACGTGGGCAATGATACCAGAGGAAGAGGTACTTATTGCCTTTAAAATGGCCCATAGCACTTGTACCCCAGACCCGTACGAGTTTGTCAGTAGAGGGTTAAAAGGGGGGATATGGTATTCTGGTTTACAACGAATTCGTACTGAACTATTGCCGGCTGGCCAAACTAAGAGATTCTCCACATCAACCATCATACCAGAGGTAGAGGTTGGTATTGCCTATAAAATGGCTCAGAGCACTTATCCCCTAGACCCGTACGAGTTAGTCAGGAAAGGATGAGGGGGGTACATTGGTGTATCACAAATTCAAAAATGAACTATTGCCGGCTGGCCAAACGAAGAGATTCTCCACGTGGGCAATGATACCAGAGGAAGAAGTACTTATTGCCTTTAAAATGGCACATAGCACTTGTACCCTAGACCCGTACGAGTTTGTCAGTAGAAGGTTAAAAGGGGGGATATGGTATTCTGGTTTACAACGAATTCGAACTGAACTTTTGCCGGCTGGCCAAACTAAGAGATTCTCCACATCGACCATCATACCAGAGGTAGAGGTTGGTATTTCCTATAAAATGGCCTAGAGCACTTATGCCCTAGACCCGTACGAACTAGTCTTGAAAGGATAAGGGGGGTACCCTGGTATATCACAAATTCTAAAATGAACTATTGCCGGCTGGCCAAACGAAGAGATTCTCCACGTGGGCAATGATACCAGAGGAAGAGGTACTTATTGCCTTTAAAATGGCCTATAGCACTTGTACCCTAGACCCGTACGAGTTTGTCAGTAGAGGGTTAAAAGGGGGGATATAGTATTCCGGTTTACAACGAATTCGTACTAAACTATTGCCGGCTGGCCAAGCTAAGAGATTCTTCACATCAACCATCATACCAGAGGTAGAGGTTGGTATTGCCTATAAAATGGCCCATAGCACTTATGCCCTAGACCCGTACGAGTTAGTCAGGAAAGGATAAGGGGGGTACCCTGGTATATCACAAATTCTAAAATGAACTATTGCCGGCTGGCCAAACGAAGAGATTCTCCACGTGAGCAATGATATCAGAGAAAGAAGTACTTATTGCCTTTAAAATGGCACATAGCACTTGTACCCTCGACCTGTACGAGTTTGTAAGTAGAAGGTTGAAAGGGGGGATATGGTATTCTGGTTTACAACGAATTCGAACTGAACTATTGCCGGCTGGCCAAACTAAGAGATTCTTCACATTGACCATCATACCAGAGGTAGAGGTTGGTATTGCCTATAAAATGGCCCAGAGCACTTATGCCCTAGACCCGTACAAGTAAGTCTGGAAAGGATAAGGGGGGTACCCTGGTATATCACAAATTCTAAAATAAACTATTGCCGGCTGGCCAAACGAATAGATTCTCCACGTGGGCAATGATACCAGAGGAAGAGGTACTTATTGCCTTTAAAATGGCCCATAGCACTTGTACCCTAGACCCGTACGAGTTTGTCAGTAGAGGGTTAAAAGGGGGGGTATGGTATTCCGGTTTACAACGAATTCGAACTGAACTATTGCCGGCTGGCCAAACTAAGAGATTCTCCACATCAAACATCATACCAGAGGTAGAGGTTGGTATTGCCTATAAAATGGCTCAGAGCACTTATGCCCTAGACCCGTACGAGTTAGTCTTGAAAGGATAAGGGGGGTACCCTGGTATATCACAAATTCGAAAATGAACTATTGCCGGCTGACCAAACGAAGAGATTCTCCACGTGGGCAATGATACCACAGGAAGAGGTACTTATTGCCTTTAAAATGGCTCTGAGCACTTGTAACCTAGACCCGTACGAGTTTGTCAGTAGAGGGTTAAAAGGGGGGATATGGTATTCCGGTTTACAACGAATTCGAACTGAATTATTGCCGGCTGGCCAAACTAAGAGATTCTCCACATCAACCATCATACCAGAGGTAGAGGTTGGTATTGGCTATAAAATGGCCTAGAGCACTTATGCCCTAGACCCGTACGAGTTAGTCTGGAAAGGATAAGGGGGGGGGGACCCTGGTATATCACAAATTTTGAAATGAACTATTGCCGGCTGGCCAAACGAAGAGATTCTCCACGTGGAAAATGATACCAGAGGAAGAGGTACTTATTGCCTTCAAAATGGCCCATAGCACTTGTACCCTAGACCCGTACGAGTTTGTCAGTAGAGGGTTAAAAGGGGGGATATGGTATTCCGGTTTACAACGAATTCGAACTAAACTATTGCCGGCTGGCCAAACTTAGAGATTCTCCACATCAACCATCATACCAGAGGTAGAGGTTGGTATTGCCTAAAAAATGGCTCATAGCACTTATGCCCTAGACCCGTACGAGTTAGTCAGGAAAGGATAAGGGGGGTACCCTGGTATATCACAAATTCGAAAATGAACTATTGCCGGCTGGCCAAACGAAGAGATTCTCCACGTGGGCAATGATACCAGAGGAAGAGGTACTTATTGCTTTTAAAATGGCCCATAGCACTTGTACCCTAGACCTGTACGAGTTTGTCAGTAGAAGGTTAAAAGGGGGGATATGGTATTCTGGTTTACAACGAATTCGAACTGAACTATTGCCGGCTGGCCAAACTAAGAGATTCTCCACATTGACCATCATACCAGAGGTAGAGGTTGGTATTGCCTATAAAATGGCCCAGAGCACTTATGCCCTAGACCCGTACGAGTAAGTCTGGAAAGAATAAGGGGCGTACCCTGGTATATCTCAAATTCTAAAATGAACTATTGCCGGCTGACCAAACTAAGAGATTCTCCACATCGACCATTATACCAGAGGTAGAGGTTGGTATTGCCTATAAAATGGCCCAGAGCACTTATGCCCTAGACCCGTACGAGTTAGTCTGGAAAGGATAAGTGGGGTACCCTGGTATATCACAAATTCTAAAATGAACTATTGCCGGCTGTCCAAACGAAGAGATTCTTTACGTGGGCAATCATACCAGAGAAAGAGGTACTTATTGCCTTTAAAATGGCCCATAGCACTTGTACCCTAGACCCGTACGAGTTTGTCAGTAGAGGGTTAAAAGGGGGGATATGGTATTCCGGTTTACAACGAATTCGAACTGAACTATTGCCGACTGGCCAAACTAAGAGATTCTCCACATCAACCATCATACCAGAGGTAGAGGTTGGTATTGCCTATAAACTGGCTCAGAGCACTTATGCCCTAGACCCGTACGAGTTAGTCAGGAAAGGATAAGGGGGGTACCCTGGTATATCACAAATTCAAAAATGAACTATTGCCGGCTGGCCAAACTAAGAGATTCTCCACATTGACCATCATACCAGAGGTAGAGGTTGGTATTGCCTATAAAATGGCCCAGAGCACTTATGCCCTAGACCCGTACGAGTAAGTCTGGAAAGAATAAGGGGCGTACCCTGGTATATCTCAAATTCTAAAATGAACTATTGCCGGCTGACCAAACTAAGATATTCTCCACATCGACCATCATACCAGAGGTAGAGGTTGGTATTGCCTATAAAATGGCTCAGAGCACTTATGCCCTAGACCCGTACGAGTTAGTCAGGAAAGGATAAGGGGGGTACCTTGGTATATCACAAATTCGAAAATGAACTATTGCCGGCTTGCCAAACGAAGAGATTCTCCACGTGGGCAATGATACCAGAGGAAGAGGTACTTATTGCCTTTAAAATGGCCAATAGCACTTGTACCCTCAACCCGTACGAGTTTGTCAGTAGAGGGTTAAAAGGGGGGATATGGTATTCCGGTTTACAACAAATTCAAACTGAACTATTGCCGGCTGGCCAAACTAAGAGATTCTCCACATCGACCATCATACCAGAGGTAGAAGTTGGTATTGGCTATAAAATGGCTCAGAGCACTTATGCCCTAGACCCGTACGAGTTAGTCAGGAAAGGATAAGGGAGGTACCCTGGTATATCACAAATTCGAAAATGAACTATTGCCGGCTGGCCAAACGAAGAGATTCTCCCCGTGGGCAATGATACCAGAGGAAGAAGTACTTATTGCCTTTAAAATGGCACAGAGCACTTGTACCCTAGACCCGTACGAGTTTGTCAGTAGAGGGTTAAAAGGGGGGATATGGTATTCCGGTTTACAACGAATTCGAACTGAACTATTGCCGACTGGCCAAACTAAGAGATTCTCCACATCAACCATCATACCAGAGGTAGAGGTTGGTATTGCCTATAAAATGGCACATAGCACTTATGCCCTAGACCTGTACGAGTTAGTCTTGAAAGGATAAGGTGGGTACCCTGTTATATCACAAATTCGAAAATGAACTATTGCCGGCTGGCCAAACGAAGAGATTCTCCACGTGGGCAATTATACCAGAGGAAGAGGTACTTATTGCCTTTAAAATGGCTTATAGCACTTGTACCCTAGACACGTACGAGTTTGTCAGTAGAAGGTTAAAACGGGGGATATGGTATTCCGGTTTACAACGAATTCGAACTGAACTATTGCCGGCTGGCCAAACTAAGAGATTCTCCACATCGACCATCATACCAGAGGTAGAGGTTGGTATGGCCTATAAAATGGCACATAGCACTTATGCCCTAGACCCGTACGAGTTAGTCTTGAAAGGATAAGGGGGGTACCCTGGTATATCACAAATTCGAAAATGAACTATTGTCGGCTGGCCAAACGAAGAGATTCTCCACGTGGGCAATGATACCAGAGGAAGAAGTACTTATTGCCTTTAAAATGGCCCATAGCACTTGTACCCTAGACCCGTACGAGTTTGTCAGTAGAGGGTTAAAAGGGGGGATATGGTATTCCGGTTTACAACGAATTCGAACTGAACTAGTGCCGGCTGGCCAAACTAAGAGATTCTTCACATCGACCATCATACCAGAGGTAGAGGTTGGTATTGCCTATAAAATGGCTCAGAGCACTTATGCCCTAGACCCGTACGAGTTAGTCTGGAAAGGATAAGTGGGGTACCCTGGTATATCACAAATTCTAAAATGAACTATTGCCGGCTGTCCAAACGAAGAGATTCTTTACGTGGGCAATCATACCAGAGAAAGAGGTACTTATTGCCTTTAAAATGGCCCATAGCACTTGTACCCTAGACCCGTACGAGTTTGTCAGTAGAGGGTTAAAAGGGGGGATATGGTATTCCGGTTTACAACGAATTCGAACTGAACTATTGCCGACTGGCCAAACTAAGAGATTCTCCACATCAACCATCATACCAGAGGTAGAGGTTGGTATTGCCTATAAACTGACTCAGAGCACTTATGCCCTAGACCCGTACGAGTTAGTCAGGAAAGGATAAGGGGGGTACCCTGGTATATCACAAATTCAAAAATGAACTATTGCCGGCTGGCCAAACTAAGAGATTCTCCACATTGACCATCATACCAGAGGTAGAGGTTGGTATTGCCTATAAAATGGCCCAGAGCACTTATGCCCTAGACCCGTACGAGTAAGTCTGGAAAGAATAAGGGGCGTACCCTGGTATATCTCAAATTCTAAAATGAACTATTGCCGGCTGACCAAACTAAGATATTCTCCACATCGACCATCATACCAGAGGTAGAGGTTGGTATTGCCTATAAAATGGCTCAGAGCACTTATGCCCTAGACCCGTACGAGTTAGTCAGGAAAGGATAAGGGGGGTACCTTGGTATATCACAAATTCGAAAATGAACTATTGCCGGCTTGCCAAACGAAGAGATTCTCCACGTGGGCAATGATACCAGAGGAAGAGGTACTTATTGCCTTTAAAATGGCCAATAGCACTTGTACCCTCAACCCGTACGAGTTTGTCAGTAGAGGGTTAAAAGGGGGGATATGGTATTCCGGTTTACAACGAATTCAAACTGAACTATTGCCGGCTGGCCAAACTAAGAGATTCTCCACATCGACCATCATACCAGAGGTAGAAGTTGGTATTGGCTATAAAATGGCTCAGAGCACTTATGCCCTAGACCCGTACGAGTTAGTCAGGAAAGGATAAGGGAGGTACCCTGGTATATCACAAATTCGAAAATGAACTATTGCCGGCTGGCCAAACGAAGAGATTCTCCCCGTGGGCAATGATACCAGAGGAAGAAGTACTTATTGCCTTTAAAATGGCACAGAGCACTTGTACCCTAGACCCGTACGAGTTTGTCAGTAGAGGGTTAAAAGGGGGGATATGGTATTCCGGTTTACAACGAATTCGAACTGAACTATTGCCGACTGGCCAAACTAAGAGATTCTCCACATCAACCATCATACCAGAGGTAGAGGTTGGTATTGCCTATAAAATGGCACATAGCACTTATGCCCTAGACCTGTACGAGTTAGTCTTGAAAGGATAAGGTGGGTACCCTGTTATATCACAAATTCGAAAATGAACTATTGCCGGCTGGCCAAACGAAGAGATTCTCCACGTGGGCAATTATACCAGAGGAAGAGGTACTTATTGCCTTTAAAATGGCTTATAGCACTTGTACCCTAGACACGTACGAGTTTGTCAGTAGAAGGTTAAAACGGGGGATATGGTATTCCGGTTTACAACGAATTCGAACTGAACTATTGCCGGCTGGCCAAACTAAGAGATTCTCCACATCGACCATCATACCAGAGGTAGAGGTTGGTATGGCCTATAAAATGGCACATAGCACTTATGCCCTAGACCCGTACGAGTTAGTCTTGAAAGGATAAGGGGGGTACCCTGGTATATCACAAATTCGAAAATGAACTATTGTCGGCTGGCCAAACGAAGAGATTCTCCACGTGGGCAATGATACCAGAGGAAGAAGTACTTATTGCCTTTAAAATGGCCCATAGCACTTGTACCCTAGACCCGTACGAGTTTGTCAGTAGAGGGTTAAAAGGGGGGATATGGTATTCCGGTTTACAACGAATTCGAACTGAACTAGTGCCGGCTGGCCAAACTAAGAGATTCTTCACATCGACCATCATACCAGAGGTAGAGGTTGGTATTGCCTATAAAATGGCTCAGAGCACTTATGCCCTAGACCCGTACGAGTTAGTCTGGAAAGGATAAGTGGGGTACCCTGGTATATCACAAATTCTAAAATGAACTATTGCCGGCTGTCCAAACGAAGAGATTCTTTACGTGGGCAATCATACCAGAGAAAGAGGTACTTATTGCCTTTAAAATGGCCCATAGCACTTGTACCCTAGACCCGTACGAGTTTGTCAGTAGAGGGTTAAAAGGGGGGATATGGTATTCCGGTTTACAACGAATTCGAACTGAACTATTGCCGACTGGCCAAACTAAGAGATTCTCCACATCAACCATCATACCAGAGGTAGAGGTTGGTATTGCCTATAAACTGGCTCAGAGCACTTATGCCCTAGACCCGTACGAGTTAGTTAGGAAAGGATAAGGGAGGTACCCTGGTATATCACAAATTCAAAAATGAACTATTGCCGGCTGGCCAAACGAAGAGATTCTCCACGTGGGCAATGATACCAGAGGAAGAGGTACTTATTGCCTTTAAAATGGCTCATAGCACTTGAACCCTAGACCCGTACGAGTTTGTCAGTAGAAGGTTAAAAGTGGGGATATGGTATTCTTGTTTACAACGAATTCGAACTGAACTATTGCCGGCTGGCCAAACTAAGAGATTCTCCACATCGACCATCATACCAGAGGTAGAGGTTGGTATTGCCTATAAAATGGCCCAGAGCACTTATGCCCTAGACCCGTACGAACTAGTCTTGAAAGGATAAGGGGGGGTACCCTTGTATATCACAAATTCTAAAATGAACTATTGCCGGCTGGCCAAACGAAGAGATTCTCCACGTGGGCAAGATACCAGAGGAAGAGGTACTTATTGTCTTTAAAATGGCCGAGAGCACTTGTACCCTAGACCCGTACGAGTTTGTCGGTAGAGGGTTAAAAGGGGGGATATCGTATTCTGGTTTACAACGAATTCGTACTGAACTATTGCCGGCTGGCCAAGCTAAGAGATTCTCCACATCAACCATCATACCAGAGGTAGAGGTTGGTATTGCCTATCAAATGGCCCATAGCACTTATGCCCTAGACCCGTACGAGTTAGTCAGGAAAGGATAAGGGGGGTACCCTGGTATATCACAAATTCGAAAATGAACTATTGCCGGCTGGCCAAACAAAGAGATTCTCCACGTGAGCCATGATACCAGAGGAAGAAGTACTTATTGCCTTTAAAATGGCCCATATCACTTGTACCCTCGACCTGTACGAGTTTGTTAGTAGAAGGTTAAAAGGGGGGATATGGTATTCTGGTTTACAACGAATTCGAACTGAACTATTGCCGGCTGGCCAAACTAAGAGATTCTCCATATTGACCATCATACCAGAGGTAGAGGTTGGTATTGCCTATAAAATGGCCCAGAGCACTTATGCCCTAGACCCGTACGAGTAAGTCTGGAAAGGATAAGGGGGGTACCCTGGTATATCACAAATTCTAAAATGAGCTATTGCCGGCTGGCCAAACGAAGAGATTCTCCAAGTGGGCAATGATACCAGAGGAAGAGGTACTTATTGCCTTTAAAATGGCCCATAGCACTTGTACCTTAGACCCGTACGAGTTTGTCAGTAGAGGGTTAAAAGGGGGGATATGGTATTCTGGTTTACAACGAATTCGAACTGAACTATTGCCGACTGGCCAAACTAAGAGATTCTCCACATCAAACATCATACCAGAGGTAGAGGTTGGTATTGCCTATAAAATGGCACATAGCACTTATGCCCTAGACCCGTACGAGTTAGTCTTGAAAGGATAAGGGGGTACCCTGGTATATCACAAATTTGAAAATGAACTATTGCCGGCTGGCCAAACGAAGAGATTCTCCACGTGGGCAATGATACCACAGGAAGAGGTACTTATTGCCTTTAAAATGGCTCTGAGCACTTGTACCCTAGACCCGTACGAGTTTGTCAGTAGAGGGTTAAAAGGGGGGATATGGTCTTCCGGTTTACAACGAATTCGAATTGAACTATTGCCGGCTGGCCAAACTAAGAGATTCTCCACATCAACCGTCTTACCAGAGGTAGAGGTTGGTATTGCCTATAAAATGGCCCAGAGCACTTATGCCCTAGACCCGTACGAGTTAGTCTGGAAAGGATAAGGGGGGGACCCTGGTATATCACAAATTCTAAAATGAACTGTTGCCGGCTGGCCAAACTAAGAGATATTCTACGTGGGCAATGATACCAGAGGAAGAGGTACTTATTGCCTTTAAAATGGCCCAGAGCACTTGTACCCTAGACCCGTACGAGTTTGTCAGTAGAGGGTTAAAAGGGGGGATATGGTATTCCGGTTTACAACGAATTCGAACTGAACTATTGTCGGCTGGCCAAACTTAGAGATTCTCCACATCAACCATCATACCAGAGGTAGAGGTTGGTATTGCCTAAAAAATGGCTCATAGCACTTATGCCCTAGACCCGTACGAGTTAGTCAGGAAAGGATAAGGGGGGTACTGGTATATCACAAATTCTAAAATGAACTATTGCTGGCTGGCCAAACGAAGAGATTATCCACGTGGGCAATGATACCAGAGGAAGAGGTACTTATTGCCTTTAAAATGGTCCATAGCACTTATACCCTAGACCTGTACGAGTTTGTCAGTAGAAGATTAAAAGGGGGGATATGGTATTCTGGTTTACAACGAATTCGAACTGAACTATTGCCGGCTGGCCAAACTAAGAGATTCTCCACATTGACCATCATACCAGAGGTAGAGGTTGGTATTGCCTATAAAATGGCTCAGAGCACTTATGCCCTAGACCCGTACGAGTTAGTCAGGAAAGGATAAGGGGGGTACCCATATATATCACAAATTAGAAAATGAACTATTGCCGGCTGGCCAAACTTAGAGATTCTCCACGTGGGCAATGATACCAGAGGAAGAGGTACTTATTGCCTTTAAAATGGCCAATAGCACTTGTACCCTAAACCCGTACGAGTTTGTCAGTAGAGGGTTAAAAGGGGGGATATGGTATTCCGGTTTACAGCGAATTCGAACTGAACTATTGCCGGCTGGCCAAACTAAGAGATTCTCCACATCAAACATCATACCAGAGGTAGAGATTGGTATTGCCTATAAAATGGCTCAGAGCACTTATGCCCTAGACCCGTACGAGTTAGTCAGGAAAGGATAAGGGGGTACCCTGGTATATCACAAATTCGAAATGAATTATTGCCGGCTGGCCAAACAAAGAGATTGTCCCCGTAGGCAATGATACCAGAGGAAGAGGTACTTATTGACTTTAAAATGACCCATAGCACTTGAACCCTAGACCCGTACGAGTAAGTAAGTAGAGGGTTAAAAGTGGGTATATGGGATACCGG
Organism: Mytilus galloprovincialis; assembly: GCF_965363235.1. Taxonomy (NCBI): domain Eukaryota; kingdom Metazoa; phylum Mollusca; class Bivalvia; order Mytilida; family Mytilidae; genus Mytilus; species Mytilus galloprovincialis. The sequence continues at coordinate 50,188,002 of NC_134846.1, forward strand.
TTTACAACAAATTCGAACTGAACTATTGCCGGCTGGCCAAACGAAGAGATTCTCCACGAGGGCAATGATACCAGAGGAAGAGGTACTTATTGCCTTTAAAATGGCCCATAGCACTTGTACCCTAGACCCGTACGAGTTTGTCAGTAGAGGGTTAAAAGGGGGGATATGGTATTCCGGTTTACAACGAATTCGAACTGAACTATTGCCGGCTGGCCAAACTAAGAGATTCTCCACATCGACCATCATACCAGAGGTAGAAGTTGGTATTGCCTATAAAATGGCTCATAGCACTTATGCCCTAGACCCGTACGAGTTAGTCAGGAAAGGATAAGGGGGGTACCCTGGTATATCACAAATTAGAAAATGAACTATTGCCGGCTGGCCAAACGAAGAGATTCTCCACGTGGGCAATGATACCAGAGGAAGAGGTACTTATTGCCTTTAAAATGGCCCATAGCACTTGTACCTTAGACCCGTACGAGTTTGTTAGTAGAAGGTTAAAAGGGGGGATATGGTATTCCGGTTAACAACGAATTCGAACTTAACTATTGCCGGCTGGCCAAACTAAAAGATTCTCCACATCGACCATTATACCAGATGTAGAGGTTGGTACTGCCTCAAAAATGGTCGATATTACTTATGCCCTAGACCCGTACGAGTTAGTCAGGAAAGGATAAGGAGGGGGTACCCAAGTATATCACAAATTCGAAATGAATTATTGCCGGCTGGCCAAACGAAGAGATTGTCCCCGTAGGCAATGATACCAGAGGAAGAGGTACTTATTGACTTTAAAATGACCCATAGCACTTATACCCTAGACCCGTATGAGTACGTAAGTAGAGGGTTAAAAGTGGGGATATGGGATACCGGTTTACAACAAATTCGAACTGAACTATTGCCGGCTGGCCAAGCTAAGAAATTCTCCACATCGACAATTATACCAGAGGTAGAAGTTGATATTGACTCTAAAATGACCCATAACACTTATGCCCTAGACCCGTACGAGTCAGTCAGCAAAGGGAATGGGGTTTATTGAACTGTTGCCGACTCGCAAAACTAAAAGATTCTCCACTAGGGCCACGATAACAGGGACAAAGGTAGTTATTACCTTTAAAAATGGATAAAAGCACTGATGCCTTAGACCCGTAAGATTTTTCAGAAGAGGGTTAAAAATGGAAATTAACTATTGTTGACTGGCCAAACTAAGAGATTCTCCACGTTAGCCATTATTGGTTAACCTATCGCGGGAGCATAACGTCCGATTTATTGTACTTGTCCATTGTCGACGTCGTACTGTCAGTGACTTCGCCTTGGAATACGAATATGTATATTTAATGTACTGGCTGAACAGTTGTTGTAGTACATATTGCCTTAACTATCATCTTTATTTATGATACCGTGACCCGGATCTCGAAAAAATGAAATCAGTCAGATCGTAGAACAGAAGACAGAAGCGCTGTTACCAGACTATTCCGAAACAGAATTACCGGAGAAATAATATCTCGGAAATACGTTGTGTGTCGCTTTCTCAAAGTCGCTTGCTACAGTAATCCTTAGAGTTTTCCGAAACGTGTTTATCCCAATTCAATCCACTTTTCCATAGATCCTGTATGAGCTTCTTTGTTCGTATTGTGACCGGGCTAAGTATTCTAAGTGGATCGTATTTTTTCGAAGAATTTTCAAAATCTCACTTTTTGTTACAATGTCTAGTATTGGAATATCACATTTAGTCCGGCGGCCACAAGTATATTTCAGACGAGTTGTGCACATCCTGATATAAGCATGAACATTGGCATAGACCTTCCTGAAATATTACTATTTTATTTCAGATAAGAAGGCATTTGAAAAAAATGTCTCACTGCCGGTTAAATAAAAAATAACGGACATCATACTTTAATCGGCCCACTATAGAAGGCTAGTACTGTGGATTCATTTATTTTCGTGAGTACCAATTTTCGTGGATTCAGGGAAACTTACATATTCGTGGATATTTAACTTCGTGGTTTTAACGAAGTCTGCATACTAGTACAAGCCTTTGTAAAATTTGTCATTCGTTGAACATCAAATTTCGTGGTTTGCCTGTACCAACGAAATCCACGAAAAATTGGTATCCCACGAATAATAATGAATCCACAGTGTGTGAAAAGGATCTATCAGCATGCTGCTATAACAATATTTGGTACAAACCTTTGTTATGTAATACTTTTGGATATATTATATAGATAAAATGTCTCTAAAAACCCTACTTTCGGTAGAATCCAATATGGCGGACATTGACTAAAATAAGCTTATTTTTAGGGAGGGGGATTGAAATGTGTTTTAACGTATTGTTACTATCATTAAATTGTACAGGAACATTTCTTTGATGCTTCCAAGGGATACAATGTATAAGATATATGTCTTAAAAATCCTTTCTTCCGGTAATATTCAAAATGGAGGACATAAATATGTCATTTTTTTATTTTGATATTTATCTTTTTTTTCAAAATGTGAAGAAAGTGGGGTTTTTTGTGGTGGTCATCAACTTTAGGCTTTAATTTATCCTCTAAACCACTTATCATATTCTGTAGTTAATATTTAAATACAAAGTTAACACTTCCGGTAAAAAAAACCCAATATGGCGTAAATGTCAAAAATGAGTCCTTACTCCATATGTTCGATGTAGAGCTTTGGATAGATTGATTTAATCAAAATAAAATCACTTAAGTACTAAACCTTTTAAAAATTACCACTATTTGGCAAAAAAAACTTGTAAATTCCCAGTTACCACCCCATGCACACGACGCAGGGCACGGGAGACTTGATTTTCCTCATAAAAACAACCGCGACAACCTTTCTTACATCCACAATGTGCAAGCTTCTGACAACATGATGAGCCCTCAGAAAGAGTTTTTTTAAAAGTGATCCTCTTTGTCCCGTCGTCATCCATTAGCGCCTGGACTTGGTAGCATACGAGCCAATTTCAGGCTCGTCCCCTAAACACGTGTCTTAGGATATTGTACATTTTGCATGCTGGAAAAGACTAGACTAAGTTGATAACCTCAATTAACCTACCCTTTTGCGTAAATAGATATTTCTTGCTTTGTTAACCATGCTAACCCCATATGATTATTTTTTGCTATCTTACAGTAAACACCGGTGATTTAGGCGGATCAATTATCATTCTTTAAGTTAAAGTCACATCTTCAAATGCTATCAATGTCTCCCAAACAGTCTTTTTCCCCCTTTTCAAGAAAACAGAGAACCGTATCACAACCGGAAAATGGATCACAATATTTGTGTGTGATCCCTAATCGCGAGTGCATTTGGAAGGTCATTTATATATATTTATCCAAAGCTTTTCCTCCTCTTAAACACAATCCATAGTTCGTCTACCCCTATGTCACGGAATAGCGAAACAGTAATGACAGCATCATCAGTAACGACTGTTCGAATAATGACTTGTTTAATTTCGTGTTTCACTGCATCAGACACATGCACCATGATTCTAGTGTCAGCCTTTTAATACATATGTATTAATATGGTGTTTAACTTGAAACGCATCACGGCGGTAAAGATAGAATATCCTGTACATGTGTTGCTACAACTGTCATATGCATCCAAGACTTTATCATAATAGTTTCATGCTTTTTAAGATAAGGGCATAATACCCTATCAGCATACTCGTTATGAAACAACTTGAAACTGTAACAGTGGATGAATGCATATATAGACAATACCGGTAGTTTGAATGCTGCCACAAGAAAAAAGAAATACACTTAGGGGTAAGAAAATACAAAGACGAATCCAGAGTCGAAACAAATCTCAAAATTGGTAAAGTTTTCTGAGAGATGACGACATTAAGAAAGAACTTTTTAGTTTTTATTCACAGGCGCTTGATCAATAGATTTTGAGGAAGAGTTAGTTGTAGCAACAAATGCTCAGGATGTTTTGTGTTATTCACCACATGATGGTGTTTCAAGTTTAGCCCCATGTTAAAATGAATAGGCTTATACTATAGAATCAATATACAAAAAAAACATGTGTCTGATGCAGTGATTCACAGACTTAACTGACTCATGACTTGAACAGTCGATACTGATGCTGCTGTCATTGCTGTCATTATTCCGTGACATGGGGGCAGATGAACATTGGCTTGTATTTGGAAGTGGAAAAAGCCTTAGATATAATCTATCCGTGACCTTTCAAGTGCACGTTTACTTGAAAGGGAACTTCGTTGTTGACATGGATGGCGTTTGAAGATGTGACTTAATGATTCAGAATGATGATTGATCAGCCAACATCACCAGATATGGATTTGATAATGCCATTGATAAAACGATACGTGGTTTTGTAGTAAGATCGAACAAACTTATCAGATGGGGTTTACGAAGCAAGAAAACATGTTTTTGAAAGTGGAAAGACTTATTGATGATATTTGAACGACTCGGTCTAATGTTTTTCATCATGTAAAACGTGCAATATACCATGGCGGGTGTGGATGAGTAACAAGCTTGAGATTTGGTTTCTATGCTTACTATTCCAGACGCTTATAATGGCGGGGAAAATATGAAACATTGGAACCCCTTTGGACAACTCTTTGTGAGGCCTCTTCACCTTATCAGGAGCTTGTACATTATTGATATAAAAAAAACCAATACCGCCGCTGTCTTAGTAAATGAGGAAAATCAGCTTTCCCATTGTGAATATTTGCGGCCATAAATGATCTGTACTTTTAAAGATGTTTTAGTACTACAGTGATTTTATCTTATTTTCATCAATCTATCCAAATAAAACCTCTATTTCGAAGATATGGACTGAGGACTCATCTTTGAAATTTACTCCAAATTGGTTTTATATACCGGAAGTGTTAGCTTTGTATTTAATCATTATCTATAGAATACAATAGGTGGTTTAGAAGATAACTTAAAGCCAAAACCAAATGGTAACTGACCAGCACAAAAAAAAACCAGTTTCTTTACATTTTGAAATAAAGTTGAATATTAAAGTAAAATAATGATGTTTCATGTCCGCCAGTTTGACTATAACCGGAAGTAATGCTTTTAAAGACATATGTCTTATGTATTGTATCCATTAGCAGCATCAAAGAAAGGTTCCTGAACAATTTAATGATAGTAGCAATACCCTCATTTAAAAATAATTTTATTTTAGTACAATATCCGCCATGTCGGATTTTACCGAAAGTAGGGTTTTAAAAGACATCTAATCTATATAAAATATCCAAAAGTAGTACATAACAAAGGTTTGTTCCAAATATTATTATATCAGCATGATAAAAACCGCTTTTCACACACTTACACTAGCCTCTGATATTTGGATGATTTAAGTATGATGTCGGCCATTTAAGATTTTTACCGGATGTGAGACATTTTTTCAAATGCCTCCTTATCTTGAATAAAAGAGTAACAGCTGAGCTGAGTCTATGCCAAATTTTATTCCTGTAGCATGATTTGCACAATTTTTCACAAAGCGGCCGTATTAATTTCTGGTACATCAGCTATTCCATAACATACCAAGTACTTTTGTGTTTTGTCCGCATATAGTAGTACTTTTTCCGTTTTAGCTAGCTTTCGTATATCCACACGGTTTGACGTCCAGGATCGTAGATAGAATCCAGTTTCCTCCATCATTGATCTCCCTTCCTTATAGTCAGCCCACCCTCGTTCTGTAAACTTAACAGAATGTTGTCCACATACAAATCAGTCATTCAAACTTTGCGAATTATGCGATGTCGACAAATGCAGTCGTAAACAATTTTGATAGGCATAGTGCTTGCTTCCTTCTGTACAGGATGATAAGGAATGTAGTGATACTTTTCTTAAGTTCATCTGTTTCATCTACCTTCTCTATGAATCCTCTTCGTTCCTGTTCTTGTATAATGTTCCCGTACTTCTTTAACGTATCTGAGTTTTGAGTAAGTCTTTGAAGGACGTTTTCTGTCCTTCTGTTCGTGACTGCTTAATTTATAGGCAATTCATCACGTTTTCAAGGTAACATAGCGGAATATTTGTTTTCTCAGAACTCAATTGATCTGTCCTGATAGACTTAAATATATGCATTGTCGTCTTCGTCTACCTCCCTACTATTTATTCCTATTGAATCTAAATTCCAAAATCTCTCCAGATTGAATTCTGTAACTTTGTGTGATACTAGAACATTACACATACTAGTCTTCGACGTGTTTGTTTTCTTACCGTATGTAAGTACCGAAAGCATTTATCCGATATTGGATTTCACGGTGGTCGGATCGTTTACACGGACTATATAATCTTTAACAACGTCCCCGTAGTGATATGCGCCTACCAGCAACGATATCTCGAATGAATCGTGCTTTGTCACCGTGTGCGCTATCTTTAAACCACGCAAATAACCGTTCTGTGTATCAATATTACGTATGTGATTCTGTATAGGCATGCCGATCATCTGTACTATCAGTACTTTGATTGACAATACGTGTCCTACATCGGTTTTCAGATAGATTGTTGACTTTTCTATGTGTCTCACGTTTTTCTCTGCACCTCCAAATGCCGATTAATATATTATTTATGTTCCCGCTATCTGTAAATTTAGTTAAGTTTTGCGTTTCAAAAGATGTTTGCCCTCCTTCGTCAAAAAGAATATCCGTATCGATAAAGAACTGATTTGAGCCTACTTGTGCCACGGCAGTTTTCAAAAGTACATTCGATTGCAATTCTGTCCGTTGAGAATACAAAATAGTAGTATTATGTTCCGTATCATCAATGTCATTCACGAGTTGAACGTTGGGCGAATTCGAAGATAGTGGGTTTAACGTGCATTACATTAGTTTGTGTGGTTTTTCTCATTACAATGTGCGTTTAGATTTACATTCGTTTAGTCTGTGTATACCAAGGTAGTTAAAGATAACAAATTTGTTCATACGGCATTATGTGTCGGCTGCTTTTTAACTTAGCCGTATTTGGCACAATTTTTTTGAATTTTGGATCCTCAATGCTCTTCAACTTTGTACTTGTTTGGCTTTATAAATATTTTGATATGAGCGTCACTGATGAGTCTTATGTAGAAGAAACGCGCGTCTGGCATACAAAATTATAATCCTGGTACCTTTGATAACTATTTACTGCAATGAGTTGGTGGATGTATTTCGTGACATTAAACGCTAGGTCTAGTCTCAATATTCTCAAGATTTAGATTTCACCAATTTCGGATGTCGACTCTTTTGTCCTGTGTCCGGTATAACGATATCGTCTAATATGCTTTCAGGGAGGTCCGTTATACCAACGTTTTTGTTCTATGTCCTCGCGCGAGATATTTTCTGACTTCAACGGGTAATTTGTTGACAATAATGGGAAGAAGTAGTGTGCCGTATGTTTCATGTGTCTTACCCAAAGTTTCTAGACCTTGACGCTACCTCCAATTTGATCGTAAAAAACTTCGTAAGCTTGTTTACTGATTTATAGGCGAAGGAATTTCTAAATCTAGTGCTTCGTGTTCTACTTCATGAGCTTTCACGCAGTTACACTTTTGTATATTTGTAAGTAACTAGTTAAGATGTACGGACGACTCACATGAGTCCCAGAAGGTTTTCCATTCTGAAATCGTGCCTTCGAAAGTTGGAAGCGTAAGTTTTGGTACGTTACTCTGATTAAAAGTTGCAGGAAATGTACTTTATTGCGTGTTGATTGTGAGAATGGCTTGGGCAAACTGGTTTTCAAACGACAGTGCGTTGTGTAGGTTTGCTATGTTTTGCGTTGAAACAAACGGTATAGTTTTTGGATTTAAAGTGTGCGTTCTAGTACTTTAGTATTTGATTCAATGTGACGGGACTGCAGGATTTTGGACATTTGTATGAACTTACGTACGTGTCAAATCAAGGTTATCATATTAACCGAAAATTCATCTGAATGAAATAATCTAATTTACCACATCTTCCGGTTCCGTTAACTTTAGAATTTGTTCATTCAAGTCCTAAAACAATGTTTGTGTTTGCACAAGTTTTCCTAGTGTTGTAATGACTTCTACTTGATCGAATTTTGTATTCTCCTTTGTTTCATCTAATCTTCGGTATACCTTGAACTACACGTATTTTGCGACTGACTATCTGAACAACGGAACCGAAATTACGTTAGTGATTGCGAAAAGCAGATTAGCGCAAGTGAAAACCCTTACATAACCGCAACTAGAACTTATGGCCGCAGTTATTGGAACTAGACTAGCTTTTCATGTAAAATCGACCTTCTAATGTAAAAACGTGGCTTTCTGGTCGGATAGTTGTATAGTATTGCACTGGTTAAATCATCGAAACTGTTTAAACGATTTATTGTGAATCGAGCGCGAGGAATAACAAAATCTACAAAATCAACATTAATGGAGATATTGCCCAAAAGAATGCAACCCAACCAATCTCTTAACACGAGGAATTGACGTTGATCAATACATCGATAGTGTCCTTTAAAAAAAGACAGAATTAGTTAACGGCATTGACAATTACAGAAAAAAACAAAGACGAGGAATTTCTAAACAATGAAGTTCATACTGATCACTATGATATCAGTAACGTTATAGACAATTGGAAATATTGAAATTTTCAGGAAAGTGATTTGAGTAACTGCTTACGTTCAGCGGTTCATATTTAACTACCAATATACCGATATACCAAACATCTGAGATAAAAACACAAGGCAATATCCTAGCACTAGACAATTGTGACTCTTCATAGATGACGGTAGCTTTTTGAGATGCAATGGAAGGATTCACAGCGGAATCATTTTAGAGAATACCAAATTTCCGTATTTATTACCTGCGAATCATTTACTTACCAAACTGATAGTGACAGACGCACACGAGCGTTCACTTAATTCGGACTCAATGCTACGCTTACTTACGTATTACAATCGTATTGGGTACCAATACTTAGACAATATGTTAAGGAGTAATTGATCAAGTTTTCGCTGTTGTTAATCATTGTAATGTTACGTAAGTGTCACGTGTTGACATTAGAGTCAAAATAGATATACATACATTCTATTCGCTTTTGTTATTGTTAGCTATATAGTTGTCCGATGTAACCTCTTAACGATATTGGTGTCAAGTGACCAGGATGAATTTACAGCTGAAATCGATACTAGCAGGACATAGTAGTGCCGTCTCCGGAATATTCCAGAAATTCAACGAAAAATGGGGAGAGCGGCACAAAACTTGTTGATTCCAATAACCTTCGAAACAGAAATCGTTAACTCTGATGATTATTTATTTAATTTAGAAAAAAAATACAGCCAATAGCAAAATTTATCTAAGTACAAATATCAACGCTTAACACAAATGCCACAAGTTCGCAACATCACGCAAACGTACATGAATACATAATTTTACATACCTTCATACAAGAGCTTACGTTATTTTTTACGACAAAATTGAAACATATGTACGTGGTTTAGAATCCCTTGGTCAGACAGAGAATACATATGACCCATTATTGGTCCCTATCATATTGAAAAAGTTACCGGGGACGTACGCATAAATCTTACAAGACACCATGAATCAAATAGTTGGCAATTAGATGAACGACTACATATACTATCTCAAGAACTCAACATTATGGAGAGAGGCAATTCCTCTGATCATACGGAAACTTAAACCACTACAGCAGCATTTCACACCAATGCAAAGGTACGTACAAAATAAATCAACACAAATAAACGTAAAATCATGTGTACTTTTGTAACGAATCACATGTTCCCGTTAATTGCACTAAGATAATTGATCAAACAGCAAATATTTCTGTTGTTAAACAGCATCGTTTATGTTTTAACTGTCTTTGACCCCCAATATAGCTGATTGCAAATCACACAAAAGTTGCAGGAAATGTAAAATAAAGCAGCATACTAGTTTATGCAAAGACGAGGTTAAAAAGATGAAAAACAGAGTAACACTAATGAATATATTACTAGTAACACAATTCAGTAAACACAACACAACGCGAAGAAAACGGGTACAGTTCTTCACTCACAGACACAGACTAAAAATTGTCGTAGCGCAAGTAAGTTCGGGCATTCAATGTACTTACACAAACACATTATTTGACAAGGGCGCACAGATGCCCTCATCACAGAAAAATAAGCTACAGAGCTTGATTTGACAATTACCAGACAGAAGACCATAAACTTGTCAGGATTTTGTGACACAAGTGATGGCACAGACAACGGCAAATTACCTATCAACGTTTTGATTGTACCAGAAATAGCTGTACCAATGAAGACTTATGTACGTAATATAACAAATTTAAAGTATTTGTTTGGCTTGAAATTAGACCATCCGGTCTCACATGACCCAATGGTTGAAGATTCTCTATTGAATTATATCTAATTCGATTATTACTGGTCAATTGTCGATGATAGAATAGTATGAGGAACAGGACCTACTACCGTAAAGTCGGAAATCCGTAACCTTCTGTCCGGGACCATCAATTGAATACCTGCAAATCCAGATCACACACTTACGTCAATGATGAACATATTAGTAGGTCACAAAGTTGAAGAGTAGAACTTTATAATGGAGAAATTTATGGAAGTTGAAGCTGCTAGAATAAATAATAGTGACAACAAATCTGAAAACAGACAATTCCAAGATGTATATAAATCAAATGGTAGAGGTTACCATATGGAAACATAAAGATATGTTGATAAGTTACCTTGTAAGGAGGAACACCACACCTTACTAGACAACAGAAGTATTGAATAACGGAGAACAGAAAATGTCATTAAGCGTCTTAATCGTGAACTTACACTTTTACAGAAAAACGGAAAAATTATTAATGAACAAGAAAAACGTAGATTTATCGAGAGAGTTGATGAACGATCAGCCAAAACAATTGTTCATTCCATACCGCACCATCATTTCCGTAAAAAGTCGTCAACCAAGCCAATCAGAATTGTATTTGACTGTAGCTGCAAACTTTCACCTATTAATCTAAGCTTAAATGATTGTTTGATGGATCTTTGGCCAAACTTTAATGATTTAACCGGAATTTTTTCCGATTTAGAATGCACAAATACGCCGTCTCGACAGGTATAGAAAAAAGCCTTACTTATTATGGGCTGGATGAAGAGGATCGTGATGTTACCAGATTCTCTTATGCATAGTAACCCGGATGACCCAAATAGTCAACTAACCGCAAACAGATTCAAGTCAGTATAATTTGGAGCAACTTTCTCTCCGTTTATCCTAAATGCTGTTATACGTAAACATTTGACTGCAATTCAACAGACTGGACAGCAATGTTAAAGAAATACTTTTATGTTGACAATATTATATCGAGCTTTAATTAACAAAGAGCTTTGTTAGACTTCTTCCATGCATCTCGTTTAGTATTTGTAAATGATTTGTATGATGCGAGAGCATAAGAAATTGAACATTTATCAAAATCATCATGTTACCGAGAAGCTTAATCCTTATGGAACAATTTTGTTCTGTGGATGGTGAGAGAGATTGAGAGGAATAACGAAAAACTGCATTAAACGAGCACATATGGACAAAAAAAACACTCAACACGATAATGACTGAAGTAGAACGTTTACTCAGTGATCGCCCACTAACATACGTTTCATCGGATCAAACGCGGACGACGAACCCCTTACTCCGTCACATTTATTATATTGAAAACGGATTAAGACGCTACCGTATAACGGCCTTAAAGACTGTAGTTTACAACCAGGAACCAAAGACACTACGCATGAACCAGTAACTGGCTAGACAATCAAAGTTTCTTTCATTAATTCTTAAAAACTACATAAAAAGATGGAAGCAGGAATACATAAATTCGCTTAGGAAATATTACCGATACACAGATCGAAACACATAGAACATTAACGTCGGAAATATGTAGTTCAGATTCAGGACTATGTATCTAGAGTAAATTGGACTTTGGCGATCATTGACAAATTATTTTACGGCAAAGATGGACTAACACGATCAGCCATAATTCGAACAAAAACTGGTTTGATATCTAGACCAATCATCAAACTTGAATTCTTTGGAACTTGAAAATATAGCAGCTCAGAGTGAGGAAAAGACGAAAATAAAAACATAGACTAACATGTGTTAAATATAAATCGTGAAAAGTAAAATGATAACGTGTGATTAGCATATGGACATTAAAATGAATTTAAACCGTGGGCTGTTAAATATTTTACATCTAAACTTTAAAATTTTACTAGTAATTTATTTTATTAGAACTTTAATAATTAATGTTGTGATCACTTTCATTTATTTTAAAGTAATTCATGTGCGGCCCAAGTATGTTAAGAGCAAAATCACAAACGCAACGTTCTCGCTGCCCATATTCATTGTAACATGTGTGACATGTTGACATTAGAGCTTGAATAGAAAGAATTATTCACACGAGTCATTATATCAGAGGGAGAGGTATCCATTGCCTCAAAAATGACAAAAATCTTTAATGCCCTAGACTCGTACGACTTAGCCAGGAAAGGATAAGGTTGGTACCTTTATATATCACAAAGTCGAAATGAACTATTGCCAGCTGGCCAAACCAAGACATTTTCCACATGGGTCATGACACAAGAGGTATATGTAGTAGTCATTTTAGAGGCAATTCCTATTTCTTCCTCTGATATAATGACCCACGTGAAGAATTTCTTAATTTGGCCATCCGGCAATAGTTTTTTTCTACTTCGTGATGAATCGGAGTACCACAACCCTTGTTATCCCCTCCTGACAAACTCGTACGGGTCTAGGACATAAGTACTATGGGCCATTTTAGAGGCAATACCAACCTCTACCTCTGGTATAAGGGTCGATGTGGAGAATCTCTTAGTTTGGCCAGCCGGCAATAGTTCAGTTCGAATTCGTTGTATCCGGGATACCATATCCCCCCTTTCAACCCTCTACTGACAAACTCGTACGGGTCTAGGGTATAAGTGCTATGGGCCATTTCAAAGGCAATAAGTATCTCTTCCTCTGGTATCATTGCCCACGTGGAGAATCTCTTCGTTTGGCCAGCCGGCAATAGTTCATTTTCGAATTTGTGATATACCAGGGTACCCCCCTTATCCTTTTCTGACTAACTCGTACGGGTCTAGGGCATAAGTGCTATGGGCCATTTTAGAGGCAATACCAACCTCTACCTCTGGTATAATGGTCGATGTGGAGAATCTCTTAGTTTGGCCAGCCGGCAATAGTTCAGTTCGAATTCGTTGTATCCGGGATACCATATCCCCCCTTTGAACCCTCTACTGACAAACTCGTACGGGTCTAGGGTATAAGTGCTATGGGCCATTTTAAAGGCAATAAGTACCTCTTCCTCTGGTATCATTGCCCACGTGGAGAATCTCTTCGTTTGGCCAGCCGGCAATAGTTCATTTTCGAATTTGTGATATACCAGGGTACCCCCTTATCCTTTTCTGACTAACTCGTACGGGTCTAGGGCATAAGTGCTATGGGCCATTTTAGAGGCAATACCAACCTCTACCTCTGGTATAATGGCCGATGTGGAGAATCTCTTAGTTTGGCCAGCCGGCAATAGTTCAGTTCGAATTCGTTGTATCCGGGATACCATATCCCCCCTTTGAACCCTCTACTGACAAACTCGTACGGGTCTAGGGTATAAGTGCTATGGGCCATTTTAAAGGCAATAAGTACCTCTTCCTCTGGTATCATTGCCCACGTGGAGAATCTCTTCGTTTGGCCAGCCGGCAATAGTTCATTTTCGAATTTGTGATATACCAGGGTACCCCCTTATCCTTTTCTGACTAACTCGTACGGGTCTAGGGCATAAGTGCTATGGGCCATTTTAGAGGCAATACCAACCTCTACCTCTGGTATAATGGCCGATGTGGAGAATCTCTTAGTTTGGCCAGCCGGCAATAGTTCAGTTCGAATTCGTTGTATCCGGGATACCATATCCCCCCTTTGAACCCTCTACTGACAAACTCGTACGGGTCTAGGGTATAAGTGCTATGGGCCATTTTAAAGGCAATAAGTACCTCTTCCTCTGGTATCATTGCCCACGTGGAGAATCTCTTCGTTTGGCCAGCCGGCAATAGTTCATTTTCGAATTTGTGATATACCAGGGTACCCCCTTATCCTTTTCTGACTAACTCGTACGGGTCTAGGGCATAAGTGCTATGGGCCATTTTAGAGGCAATACCAACCTCTACCTCTGGTATAATGGCCGATGTGGAGAATCTCTTAGTTTGGCCAGCCGGCAATAGTTCAGTTCGAATTCGTTGTATCCGGGATACCATATCCCCCCTTTGAACCCTCTACTGACAAACTCGTACGGGTCTAGGGTATAAGTGCTATGGGCCATTTTAAAGGCAATAAGTACCTCTTCCTCTGGTATCATTGCTCACGTGGAGAATCTCTTCGTTTGGCCAGCCGGCAATAGTTCATTTTCGAATTTGTGATATACCAGGGTACCCCCTTATCCTTTTCTGACTAACTCGTACGGGTCTAGGGCATAAGTGCTATGGGCCATTTTAGAGGCAATACCAACCTCTACCTCTGGTATAATGGCCGATGTGGAGAATCTCTTAGTTTGGCCAGCCGGCAATAGTTCAGTTCGAATTCGTTGTATCCGGGATACCATATCCCCCCTTTGAACCCTCTACTGACAAACTCGTACGGGTCTAGGGTATAAGTGCTATGGGCCATTTTAAAGGCAATAAGTACCTCTTCCTCTGGTATCATTGCCCACGTGGAGAATCTCTTCGTTTGGCCAGCCGGCAATAGTTCATTTTCGAATTTGTGATATACCAGGGTACCCCCTTATCCTTTTCTGACTAACTCGTACGGGTCTAGGGCATAAGTGCTATGGACCATTTTAGAGGCAATACCAACCTCTACCTCTGGTATAATGGCCGATGTGGAGAATCTCTTAGTTTGGCCAGCCGGCAATAGTTCAGTTCGAATTCGTTGTATCCGGGATACCATATCCCCCCTTTGAACCCTCTACTGACAAACTCGTACGGGTCTAGGGTATAAGTGCTATGGGCCATTTTAAAGGCAATAAGTACCTCTTCCTCTGGTATCATTGCCCACGTGGAGAATCTCTTCGTTTGGCCAGCCGGCAATAGTTCATTTTCGAATTTGTGATATACCAGGGTACCCCCTTATCCTTTTCTGACTAACTCGTACGGGTCTAGGGCATAAGTGCTATGGGCCATTTTAGAGGCAATACCAACCTCTACCTCTGGTATAATGGCCGATGTGGAGAATCTCTTAGTTTGGCCAGCCGGCAATAGTTCAGTTCGAATTCGTTGTATCCGGGATACCATATCCCCCCTTTGAACCCTCTACTGACAAACTCGTACGGGTCTAGGGTATAAGTGCTATGGGCCATTTTAAAGGCAATAAGTACCTCTTCCTCTGGTATCATTGCCCACGTGGAGAATCTCTTCGTTTGGCCAGCCGGCAATAGTTCATTTTCGAATTTGTGATATACCAGGGTACCCCCTTATCCTTTTCTGACTAACTCGTACGGGTCTAGGGCATAAGTGCTATGGGCCATTTTAGAGGCAATACCAACCTCTACCTCTGGTATAATGGCCGATGTGGAGAATCTCTTAGTTTGGCCAGCCGGCAATAGTTCAGTTCGAATTCGTTGTATCCGGGATACCATATCCCCCCTTTGAACCCTCTACTGACAAACTCGTACGGGTCTAGGGTATAAGTGCTATGGGCCATTTTAAAGGCAATAAGTACCTCTTCCTCTGGTATCATTGCCCACGTGGAGAATCTCTTCGTTTGGCCAGCCGGCAATAGTTCATTTTCGAATTTGTGATATACCAGGGTACCCCCTTATCCTTTTCTGACTAACTCGTACGGGTCTAGGGCATAAGTGCTATGGGCCATTTTAGAGGCAATACCAACCTCTACCTCTGGTATAATGGCCGATGTGGAGAATCTCTTAGTTTGGCCAGCCGGCAATAGTTCAGTTCGAATTCGTTGTATCCGGGATACCATATCCCCCCTTTGAACCCTCTACTGACAAACTCGTACGGGTCTAGGGTATAAGTGCTATGGGCCATTTTAAAGGCAATAAGTACCTCTTCCTCTGGTATCATTGCCCACGTGGAGAATCTCTTCGTTTGGCCAGCCGGCAATAGTTCATTTTCGAATTTGTGATATACCAGGGTACCCCCTTATCCTTTTCTGACTAACTCGTACGGGTCTAGGGCATAAGTGCTATGGGCCATTTTAGAGGCAATACCAACCTCTACCTCTGGTATAATGGCCGATGTGGAGAATCTCTTAGTTTGGCCAGCCGGCAATAGTTCAGTTCGAATTCGTTGTATCCGGGATACCATATCCCCCCTTTGAACCCTCTACTGACAAACTCGTACGGGTCTAGGGTATAAGTGCTATGGGCCATTTTAAAGGCAATAAGTACCTCTTCCTCTGGTATCATTGCCCACGTGGAGAATCTCTTCGTTTGGCCAGCCGGCAATAGTTCATTTTCGAATTTGTGATATACCAGGGTACCCCCTTATCCTTTTCTGACTAACTCGTACGGGTCTAGGGCATAAGTGCTATGGGCCATTTTAGAGGCAATACCAACCTCTACCTCTGGTATAATGGCCGATGTGGAGAATCTCTTAGTTTGGCCAGCCGGCAATAGTTCAGTTCGAATTCGTTGTATCCGGGATACCATATCCCCCCTTTGAACCCTCTACTGACAAACTCGTACGGGTCTAGGGTATAAGTGCTATGGGCCATTTTAAAGGCAATAAGTACCTCTTCCTCTGGTATCATTGCCCACGTGGAGAATCTCTTCGTTTGGCCAGCCGGCAATAGTTCATTTTCGAATTTGTGATATACCAGGGTACCCCCTTATCCTTTTCTGACTAACTCGTACGGGTCTAGGGCATAAGTGCTATGGACCATTTTAGAGGCAATACCAACCTCTACCTCTGGTATAATGGCCGATGTGGAGAATCTCTTAGTTTGGCCAGCCGGCAATAGTTCAGTTCGAATTCGTTGTATCCGGGATACCATATCCCCCCTTTGAACCCTCTACTGACAAACTCGTACGGGTCTAGGGTATAAGTGCTATGGGCCATTTTAAAGGCAATAAGTACCTCTTCCTCTGGTATCATTGCCCACGTGGAGAATCTCTTCGTTTGGCCAGCCGGCAATAGTTCATTTTCGAATTTGTGATATACCAGGGTACCCCCTTATCCTTTTCTGACTAACTCGTACGGGTCTAGGGCATAAGTGCTATGGGCCATTTTAGAGGCAATACCAACCTCTACCTCTGGTATAATGGCCGATGTGGAGAATCTCTTAGTTTGGCCAGCCGGCAATAGTTCAGTTCGAATTCGTTGTATCCGGGATACCATATCCCCCCTTTGAACCCTCTACTGACAAACTCGTACGGGTCTAGGGTATAAGTGCTATGGGCCATTTTAAAGGCAATAAGTACCTCTTCCTCTGGTATCATTGCCCACGTGGAGAATCTCTTCGTTTGGCCAGCCGGCAATAGTTCATTTTCGAATTTGTGATATACCAGGGTACCCCCTTATCCTTTTCTGACTAACTCGTACGGGTCTAGGGCATAAGTGCTATGGGCCATTTTAGAGGCAATACCAACCTCTACCTCTGGTATAATGGCCGATGTGGAGAATCTCTTAGTTTGGCCAGCCGGCAATAGTTCAGTTCGAATTCGTTGTATCCGGGATACCATATCCCCCCTTTGAACCCTCTACTGACAAACTCGTACGGGTCTAGGGTATAAGTGCTATGGGCCATTTTAAAGGCAATAAGTACCTCTTCCTCTGGTATCATTGCCCACGTGGAGAATCTCTTCGTTTGGCCAGCCGGCAATAGTTCATTTTCGAATTTGTGATATACCAGGGTACCCCCTTATCCTTTTCTGACTAACTCGTACGGGTCTAGGGCATAAGTGCTATGGGCCATTTTAGAGGCAATACCAACCTCTACCTCTGGTATAATGGCCGATGTGGAGAATCTCTTAGTTTGGCCAGCCGGCAATAGTTCAGTTCGAATTCGTTGTATCCGGGATACCATATCCCCCCTTTGAACCCTCTACTGACAAACTCGTACGGGTCTAGGGTATAAGTGCTATGAGCCATTTTAAAGGCAATAAGTACCTCTTCCTCTGGTATCATTGCCCACGTGGAGAATCTCTTCGTTTGGCCAGCCGGCAATAGTTCATTTTCGAATTTGTGATATACCAGGGTACCCCCTTATCCTTTTCTGACTAACTCGTACGGGTCTAGGGCATAAGTGCTATGGGCCATTTTAGAGGCAATACCAACCTCTACCTCTGGTATAATGGCCGATGTGGAGAATCTCTTAGTTTGGCCAGCCGGCAATAGTTCAGTTCGAATTCGTTGTATCCGGGATACCATATCCCCCCTTTGAACCCTCTACTGACAAACTCGTACGGGTCTAGGGTATAAGTGCTATGGGCCATTTTAAAGGCAATAAGTACCTCTTCCTCTGGTATCATTGCCCACGTGGAGAATCTCTTCGTTTGGCCAGCCGGCAATAGTTCATTTTCGAATTTGTGATATACCAGGGTACCCCCTTATCCTTTTCTGACTAACTCGTACGGGTCTAGGGCATAAGTGCTATGGGCCATTTTAGAGGCAATACCAACCTCTACCTCTGGTATAATGGCCGATGTGGAGAATCTCTTAGTTTGGCCAGCCGGCAATAGTTCAGTTCGAATTCGTTGTATCCGGGATACCATATCCCCCCTTTGAACCCTCTACTGACAAACTCGTACGGGTCTAGGGTATAAGTGCTATGGGCCATTTTAAAGGCAATAAGTACCTCTTCCTCTGGTATCATTGCCCACGTGGAGAATCTCTTCGTTTGGCCAGCCGGCAATAGTTCATTTTCGAATTTGTGATATACCAGGGTACCCCCTTATCCTTTTCTGACTAACTCGTACGGGTCTAGGGCATAAGTGCTATGGGCCATTTTAGAGGCAATACCAACCTCTACCTCTGGTATAATGGCCGATGTGGAGAATCTCTTAGTTTGGCCAGCCGGCAATAGTTCAGTTCGAATTCGTTGTATCCGGGATACCATATCCCCCCTTTGAACCCTCTACTGACAAACTCGTACGGGTCTAGGGTATAAGTGCTATGGGCCATTTTAAAGGCAATAAGTACCTCTTCCTCTGGTATCATTGCCCACGTGGAGAATCTCTTCGTTTGGCCAGCCGGCAATAGTTCATTTTCGAATTTGTGATATACCAGGGTACCCCCTTATCCTTTTCTGACTAACTCGTACGGGTCTAGGGCATAAGTGCTATGGGCCATTTTAGAGGCAATACCAACCTCTACCTCTGGTATAATGGCCGATGTGGAGAATCTCTTAGTTTGGCCAGCCGGCAATAGTTCAGTTCGAATTCGTTGTATCCGGGATACCATATCCCCCCTTTGAACCCTCTACTGACAAACTCGTACGGGTCTAGGGTATAAGTGCTATGGGCCATTTTAAAGGCAATAAGTACCTCTTCCTCTGGTATCATTGCCCACGTGGAGAATCTCTTCGTTTGGCCAGCCGGCAATAGTTCATTTTCGAATTTGTGATATACCAGGGTACCCCCTTATCCTTTTCTGACTAACTCGTACGGGTCTAGGGCATAAGTGCTATGGGCCATTTTAGAGGCAATACCAACCTCTACCTCTGGTATAATGGCCGATGTGGAGAATCTCTTAGTTTGGCCAGCCGGCAATAGTTCAGTTCGAATTCGTTGTATCCGGGATACCATATCCCCCCTTTGAACCCTCTACTGACAAACTCGTACGGGTCTAGGGTATAAGTGCTATGGGCCATTTTAAAGGCAATAAGTACCTCTTCCTCTGGTATCATTGCCCACGTGGAGAATCTCTTCGTTTGGCCAGCCGGCAATAGTTCATTTTCGAATTTGTGATATACCAGGGTACCCCCTTATCCTTTTCTGACTAACTCGTACGGGTCTAGGGCATAAGTGCTATGGGCCATTTTAGAGGCAATACCAACCTCTACCTCTGGTATAATGGCCGATGTGGAGAATCTCTTAGTTTGGCCAGCCGGCAATAGTTCAGTTCGAATTCGTTGTATCCGGGATACCATATCCCCCCTTTGAACCCTCTACTGACAAACTCGTACGGGTCTAGGGTATAAGTGCTATGGGCCATTTTAAAGGCAATAAGTACCTCTTCCTCTGGTATCATTGCCCACGTGGAGAATCTCTTCGTTTGGCCAGCCGGCAATAGTTCATTTTCGAATTTGTGATATACCAGGGTACCCCCTTATCCTTTTCTGACTAACTCGTACGGGTCTAGGGCATAAGTGCTATGGGCCATTTTAGAGGCAATACCAACCTCTACCTCTGGTATAATGGCCGATGTGGAGAATCTCTTAGTTTGGCCAGCCGGCAATAGTTCAGTTCGAATTCGTTGTATCCGGGATACCATATCCCCCCTTTGAACCCTCTACTGACAAACTCGTACGGGTCTAGGGTATAAGTGCTATGGGCCATTTTAAAGGCAATAAGTACCTCTTCCTCTGGTATCATTGCCCACGTGGAGAATCTCTTCGTTTGGCCAGCCGGCAATAGTTCATTTTCGAATTTGTGATATACCAGGGTACCCCCTTATCCTTTTCTGACTAACTCGTACGGGTCTAGGGCATAAGTGCTATGGGCCATTTTAGAGGCAATACCAACCTCTACCTCTGGTATAATGGCCGATGTGGAGAATCTCTTAGTTTGGCCAGCCGGCAATAGTTCAGTTCGAATTCGTTGTATCCGGGATACCATATCCCCCCTTTGAACCCTCTACTGACAAACTCGTACGGGTCTAGGGTATAAGTGCTATGGGCCATTTTAAAGGCAATAAGTACCTCTTCCTCTGGTATCATTGCCCACGTGGAGAATCTCTTCGTTTGGCCAGCCGGCAATAGTTCATTTTCGAATTTGTGATATACCAGGGTACCCCCTTATCCTTTTCTGACTAACTCGTACGGGTCTAGGGCATAAGTGCTATGGGCCATTTTAGAGGCAATACCAACCTCTACCTCTGGTATAATGGCCGATGTGGAGAATCTCTTAGTTTGGCCAGCCGGCAATAGTTCAGTTCGAATTCGTTGTATCCGGGATACCATATCCCCCCTTTGAACCCTCTACTGACAAACTCGTACGGGTCTAGGGTATAAGTGCTATGGGCCATTTTAAAGGCAATAAGTACCTCTTCCTCTGGTATCATTGCCCACGTGGAGAATCTCTTCGTTTGGCCAGCCGGCAATAGTTCATTTTCGAATTTGTGATATACCAGGGTACCCCCTTATCCTTTTCTGACTAACTCGTACGGGTCTAGGGCATAAGTGCTATGGGCCATTTTAGAGGCAATACCAACCTCTACCTCTGGTATAATGGCCGATGTGGAGAATCTCTTAGTTTGGCCAGCCGGCAATAGTTCAGTTCGAATTCGTTGTATCCGGGATACCATATCCCCCCTTTGAACCCTCTACTGACAAACTCGTACGGGTCTAGGGTATAAGTGCTATGGGCCATTTTAAAGGCAATAAGTACCTCTTCCTCTGGTATCATTGCCCACGTGGAGAATCTCTTCGTTTGGCCAGCCGGCAATAGTTCATTTTCGAATTTGTGATATACCAGGGTACCCCCTTATCCTTTTCTGACTAACTCGTACGGGTCTAGGGCATAAGTGCTATGGGCCATTTTAGAGGCAATACCAACCTCTACCTCTGGTATAATGGCCGATGTGGAGAATCTCTTAGTTTGGCCAGCCGGCAATAGTTCAGTTCGAATTCGTTGTATCCGGGATACCATATCCCCCCTTTGAACCCTCTACTGACAAACTCGTACGGGTCTAGGGTATAAGTGCTATGGGCCATTTTAAAGGCAATAAGTACCTCTTCCTCTGGTATCATTGCCCACGTGGAGAATCTCTTCGTTTGGCCAGCCGGCAATAGTTCATTTTCGAATTTGTGATATACCAGGGTACCCCCTTATCCTTTTCTGACTAACTCGTACGGGTCTAGGGCATAAGTGCTATGGGCCATTTTAGAGGCAATACCAACCTCTACCTCTGGTATAATGGCCGATGTGGAGAATCTCTTAGTTTGGCCAGCCGGCAATAGTTCAGTTCGAATTCGTTGTATCCGGGATACCATATCCCCCCTTTGAACCCTCTACTGACAAACTCGTACGGGTCTAGGGTATAAGTGCTATGGGCCATTTTAAAGGCAATAAGTACCTCTTCCTCTGGTATCATTGCCCACGTGGAGAATCTCTTCGTTTGGCCAGCCGGCAATAGTTCATTTTCGAATTTGTGATATACCAGGGTACCCCCTTATCCTTTTCTGACTAACTCGTACGGGTCTAGGGCATAAGTGCTATGGGCCATTTTAGAGGCAATACCAACCTCTACCTCTGGTATAATGGCCGATGTGGAGAATCTCTTAGTTTGGCCAGCCGGCAATAGTTCAGTTCGAATTCGTTGTATCCGGGATACCATATCCCCCCTTTGAACCCTCTACTGACAAACTCGTACGGGTCTAGGGTATAAGTGCTATGGGCCATTTTAAAGGCAATAAGTACCTCTTCCTCTGGTATCATTGCCCACGTGGAGAATCTCTTCGTTTGGCCAGCCGGCAATAGTTCATTTTCGAATTTGTGATATACCAGGGTACCCCCTTATCCTTTTCTGACTAACTCGTACGGGTCTAGGGCATAAGTGCTATGGGCCATTTTAGAGGCAATACCAACCTCTACCTCTGGTATAATGGCCGATGTGGAGAATCTCTTAGTTTGGCCAGCCGGCAATAGTTCAGTTCGAATTCGTTGTATCCGGGATACCATATCCCCCCTTTGAACCCTCTACTGACAAACTCGTACGGGTCTAGGGTATAAGTGCTATGGGCCATTTTAAAGGCAATAAGTACCTCTTCCTCTGGTATCATTGCCCACGTGGAGAATCTCTTCGTTTGGCCAGCCGGCAATAGTTCATTTTCGAATTTGTGATATACCAGGGTACCCCCTTATCCTTTTCTGACTAACTCGTACGGGTCTAGGGCATAAGTGCTATGGGCCATTTTAGAGGCAATACCAACCTCTACCTCTGGTATAATGGCCGATGTGGAGAATCTCTTAGTTTGGCCAGCCGGCAATAGTTCAGTTCGAATTCGTTGTATCCGGGATACCATATCCCCCCTTTGAACCCTCTACTGACAAACTCGTACGGGTCTAGGGTATAAGTGCTATGGGCCATTTTAAAGGCAATAAGTACCTCTTCCTCTGGTATCATTGCCCACGTGGAGAATCTCTTCGTTTGGCCAGCCGGCAATAGTTCATTTTCGAATTTGTGATATACCAGGGTACCCCCTTATCCTTTTCTGACTAACTCGTACGGGTCTAGGGCATAAGTGCTATGGGCCATTTTAGAGGCAATACCAACCTCTACCTCTGGTATAATGGCCGATGTGGAGAATCTCTTAGTTTGGCCAGCCGGCAATAGTTCAGTTCGAATTCGTTGTATCCGGGATACCATATCCCCCCTTTGAACCCTCTACTGACAAACTCGTACGGGTCTAGGGTATAAGTGCTATGGGCCATTTTAAAGGCAATAAGTACCTCTTCCTCTGGTATCATTGCCCACGTGGAGAATCTCTTCGTTTGGCCAGCCGGCAATAGTTCATTTTCGAATTTGTGATATACCAGGGTACCCCCTTATCCTTTTCTGACTAACTCGTACGGGTCTAGGGCATAAGTGCTATGGGCCATTTTAGAGGCAATACCAACCTCTACCTCTGGTATAATGGCCGATGTGGAGAATCTCTTAGTTTGGCCAGCCGGCAATAGTTCAGTTCGAATTCGTTGTATCCGGGATACCATATCCCCCCTTTGAACCCTCTACTGACAAACTCGTACGGGTCTAGGGTATAAGTGCTATGGGCCATTTTAAAGGCAATAAGTACCTCTTCCTCTGGTATCATTGCCCACGTGGAGAATCTCTTCGTTTGGCCAGCCGGCAATAGTTCATTTTCGAATTTGTGATATACCAGGGTACCCCCTTATCCTTTTCTGACTAACTCGTACGGGTCTAGGGCATAAGTGCTATGGGCCATTTTAGAGGCAATACCAACCTCTACCTCTGGTATAATGGCCGATGTGGAGAATCTCTTAGTTTGGCCAGCCGGCAATAGTTCAGTTCGAATTCGTTGTATCCGGGATACCATATCCCCCCTTTGAACCCTCTACTGACAAACTCGTACGGGTCTAGGGTATAAGTGCTATGGGCCATTTTAAAGGCAATAAGTACCTCTTCCTCTGGTATCATTGCCCACGTGGAGAATCTCTTCGTTTGGCCAGCCGGCAATAGTTCATTTTCGAATTTGTGATATACCAGGGTACCCCCTTATCCTTTTCTGACTAACTCGTACGGGTCTAGGGCATAAGTGCTATGGGCCATTTTAGAGGCAATACCAACCTCTACCTCTGGTATAATGGCCGATGTGGAGAATCTCTTAGTTTGGCCAGCCGGCAATAGTTCAGTTCGAATTCGTTGTATCCGGGATACCATATCCCCCCTTTGAACCCTCTACTGACAAACTCGTACGGGTCTAGGGTATAAGTGCTATGGGCCATTTTAAAGGCAATAAGTACCTCTTCCTCTGGTATCATTGCCCACGTGGAGAATCTCTTCGTTTGGCCAGCCGGCAATAGTTCATTTTCGAATTTGTGATATACCAGGGTACCCCCTTATCCTTTTCTGACTAACTCGTACGGGTCTAGGGCATAAGTGCTATGGGACATTTTAGAGGCAATACCAACCTCTACCTCTGGTATAATGGCCGATGTGGAGAATCTCTTAGTTTGGCCAGCCGGCAATAGTTCAGTTCGAATTCGTTGTATCCGGGATACCATATCCCCCCTTTGAACCCTCTACTGACAAACTCGTACGGGTCTAGGGTATAAGTGCTATGGGCCATTTTAAAGGCAATAAGTACCTCTTCCTCTGGTATCATTGCCCACGTGGAGAATCTCTTCGTTTGGCCAGCCGGCAATAGTTCATTTTCGAATTTGTGATATACCAGGGTACCCCCTTATCCTTTTCTGACTAACTCGTACGGGTCTAGGGCATAAGTGCTATGGGCCATTTTAGAGGCAATACCAACCTCTACCTCTGGTATAATGGCCGATGTGGAGAATCTCTTAGTTTGGCCAGCCGGCAATAGTTCAGTTCGAATTCGTTGTATCCGGGATACCATATCCCCCCTTTGAACCCTCTACTGACAAACTCGTACGGGTCTAGGGTATAAGTGCTATGGGCCATTTTAAAGGCAATAAGTACCTCTTCCTCTGGTATCATTGCCCACGTGGAGAATCTCTTCGTTTGGCCAGCCGGCAATAGTTCATTTTCGAATTTGTGATATACCAGGGTACCCCCTTATCCTTTTCTGACTAACTCGTACGGGTCTAGGGCATAAGTGCTATGGGACATTTTAGAGGCAATACCAACCTCTACCTCTGGTATAATGGCCGATGTGGAGAATCTCTTAGTTTGGCCAGCCGGCAATAGTTCAGTTCGAATTCGTTGTATCCGGGATACCATATCCCCCCTTTGAACCCTCTACTGACAAACTCGTACGGGTCTAGGGTATAAGTGCTATGGGCCATTTTAAAGGCAATAAGTACCTCTTCCTCTGGTATCATTGCCCACGTGGAGAATCTCTTCGTTTGGCCAGCCGGCAATAGTTCATTTTCGAATTTGTGATATACCAGGGTACCCCCTTATCCTTTTCTGACTAACTCGTACGGGTCTAGGGCATAAGTGCTATGGGCCATTTTAGAGGCAATACCAACCTCTACCTCTGGTATAATGGCCGATGTGGAGAATCTCTTAGTTTGGCCAGCCGGCAATAGTTCAGTTCGAATTCGTTGTATCCGGGATACCATATCCCCCCTTTGAACCCTCTACTGACAAACTCGTACGGGTCTAGGGTATAAGTGCTATGGGCCATTTTAAAGGCAATAAGTACCTCTTCCTCTGGTATCATTGCCCACGTGGAGAATCTCTTCGTTTGGCCAGCCGGCAATAGTTCATTTTCGAATTTGTGATATACCAGGGTACCCCCTTATCCTTTTCTGACTAACTCGTACGGGTCTAGGGCATAAGTGCTATGGGACATTTTAGAGGCAATTAAATGGACTGGTAATGTTGAGATTAAAGACTCTGATTGATCTCCGTAATTTTGAAGAATTATGTCATTGAAATAGTAATTGACAGTTTCTATTTTTCTGTTTATCATATTCCTTCAACAAACTATGTTTCTTGTTTTTCTGATCTTTTTAATTGTGTGATACTATCGTATGTATTGTATATTTTAGTTTTAGAATTGGACTATATTTGTAGACAACGAACAGATTATGGAATGCCCATATGACAATTAATTCCATTTAATTACCCTATATTTAATCATCTTGTTTTAATTACTATAGTTTACATTGATTCAATAATAACAACATTTTAATGTTCATAATTGTTTTGTGTTGTGTGAGGCAATGCAATTAAACTTTTCATTTACTTTCATTTTAAATGACGCGGACCTTGCAGAAGACACCTATTGGCTTACTATTTCCTAATTACTTTATATTGCTATAAATAGCATAACCATATTGGATATTAACAGCAAAAGTTATTTTATTGTCACAATCTAATAACTACCCAAAACATTTCATCGAACGCGGTTTTGATCTCATGAATATTATTGACGGCTAGCCTCATGAATATTAACGCCGGCTAGATCCACACTAGTTAATATGCTATGGCTCCGTAATAAATGTAAAAACACCATGCAAAGAGGAGTTAGTTTAATTTACAAAGTAGTAGTATATGCATACACTTTTTTTGATAATGTCTATATCATTATAATTTCAAGACAATCGTTTCATATGACTTTTGAAATGTAATTTCTTTGGTATACACATTTCTCATAAACGTATAAACAAAAAAAAACCGGAATAATGACACACATTTTAAAAACCTCTAATCGATTGAGAACAAAAATTGAGAGAACAAAATTCATATCTATTATTATAAAGTACAAAACAATACTATTAGTACTCGTGTACTGTCTGTCTTTCTTCTCTAGGATCTATTCCTGGTATCACTATCGTAAATACGACACTTCGTTGATCTCGAGTTCCCACGCGATGAATTACGATTGATACAAAAAGGTGAGAGAACAAAATGTATAAATTATATCGTTTTGAGACAAAAACATACTACTGTATGTCTTTCTTCTCACGGATCGTAATTGGTGAATCACTATCGTAAATTTATACAAAATAGTTCATTGATCTCGGGTTCTGATGCGATGGCTTACGGCTGAGACCAAAAGGTGAGAGAATAAGATATTATATATATCGTTTTGTAGTACAAAACCATACTACTCGTCTACTGTCTGTTTTCTCAAGGATCTTAATCCTGGAATCGCTATCGTAAATACAATTATAATTCATTCATCTCAGGTTCCCGCGTTATGACTTGTGACAGGATACGTTTTGGTGTACAAAAAGCAGACCACTCGTCTACTGTCTGACTTCTCACGGATCTTAATTAGGACATCACTATCGTTAATACAAAAGTTTATTCATCTTTGGTGTCCAGGCGATGGCTAACGATTGAGATCAAAAGATGGGATAAAAAAATATTAATTTTGTAACGTGTAACCAGGCGTTTATATCAAAACGTTCGTTCCAGTCAATACTTGGATCCACAAACAATTGTCCACAAACAATACGGCAAAATTCTAAAAAAACTACAACTATTTACGTTATGCACAATGAACCAAAATATATACACTAGCTCTTTGCCGATTCAAAGTAAGTATGAACTCTTATATATACAAGTTTATACAACATAACAGCCTCTCCTTCTAATGGGACGTTATGTCACTATAAGACAATGTGGCTGGTACAGCTTGTCCTCCGAGTTGGACAGTTTGTCCCTACCAGACAGTGCGGCCTTGTACAACTTGTCATCCGAGTGGAACAGTCTGTCACTACCAGACAGTGCGGGCTGGTACAGCCTGTCCACCGAGTGGGACAGTCTGCTATGTCAATCCTGTCAACTTGTACGTCCACTTTGTACCCAGTACAAAGTGTCCTCTGAATATCAAGGCTCTTCTAGCACTTAATATATCCGATGTACTCTCGGTTGAAGGATGACAGCTCATCGACAGCCAACTTACAGCCCCGAAATCTGTTTCTCACTCTCTTATATACACGCGGTCGATACCACTATTTACTTGATAGGGGTGTTCTCTAAATGTTATCCTCACGGAGCATAGAGAGTCCCTTACGATCACCCCTACAACTTTCGACCCGGCCACTAATTTTTCCGCCTAACGTCTAAATCTGCCTAACTCTTTCTCTAGCGTAAACCATGCATTTCTACACTAAGATTCTACTCAACTGTAACCTTAACAACCAATAAACATTACAATTATATCGTTTTGGAGTATACTATTGTCTGTCTTTTTTCTCACGGATCTTAATCATTGAATAGCTATCAAATATAATAGTTCGTTCATATCAAGTGCCCATGCGATCGTTTACGATTGAGACCAAAAGTGAGAGAACAAAATATTTTATTTATATCGTTTTTAGTACAAAACCATACTACTGTCTGTCTTTCTTCTCACGGATCTTAATCCTTGAATAGCTATCAACTATAATAGTTCATTCATCTCGGGTTTCCACGTGATGACTTACGATTTAGACCAAAAGGTGGAGAACAAAACATATAAATCATATCGTTTTGGAGACAAAAACATACTTCTGTTTATCTTTCTTCTCACAGGTCTTCTTCTTGGAATCAATATCGTACTTATAAAGTTCATTTATCTCGAGTTCCCAAGCGATGATTTACGATTGAGACCAACAGTTGAGAAATATATGTGTGTATCGTTTAAGAGTACAAAACCATACTACTGTTTGTCTCTTTTCTCACGGGTCTTCTTCTTGGAATCGCCATCCTAAGTACAATAGTTCATTTATCTTGGGTTTTCAAGAGATGTTTTACGGTAACGGATTAGCTTATTTACTTTTATAATGTCACGAGTTATATTGAAGAACTGGAAAAATACGTCTTCTAACACTTCAGAGAAATCTGTATTGTATTTTGAGCTTGTGAACGGCAATCAGTAGTTTTACTGTCTCAAATTGAGTTTATCTGGCAACGTTGTATTAATTTCATTTTGGTGTACGAACAGTGAAGTTACACATGGTCCTTTATATTCTGAAAAGACGCTTTCTTAATTACACAAAATTAACAATATATTCCTTTCAATATGTATATAATAATACACCTTATTAATTGTGATATAATTATCAATTATCAACTTAAAAATTCAATTGTTTATATTTTATGCTAGACAGTATATAAATTACAAATACATGTTGCTAAGAGGGTGACTTAGTATACAGTTATTGACTGGTTATGAAGTCAACAGCTGGTTTGTTCGACCGTCAGAACTGAACTGTTGCCCCCAACCTTCAGGACAATAGTTTAGGTTGAAGTTCAACCATAACAGCTGTTGATTAGGCTTTTGGTACTAGTACAGTCTGAGGATCATACTAACAGTTGTTGATCTCAAATTAGTCAGAAATTATTTTGTTGTACAAGTACTACAACCATATCAACTTTATTTCATTCCCGAACATATTTTTTTTTTCACTAGCAGAAGCTGAAATCGCACTACAAACTTCTGTTTAAAAATCAAAATTGAGAAAACAATAAAGAAAAGAAAACAATGAGGTGCTAAAATACAAAAAGTAAAGAAAAATGGTCGAAAGGTATAAAGAATAGTGAAAAAAGGGCATAAAGAATTAAAGAATACATAATTGAAAAAGCTCCCTTGTAGACACTCATGAAATGTAAAGCGAAAATCGAATTAACGATCAACCGGTAACCAATACCGTCGTGATTCAATTAATTTAATAGTTACGTAACACAATCTTCAAGATCGTATATAGTTTAATAATATAAACAATAAAAAAATATTGCCTCACGTTTTCACCATAAATATAATTGAATATGTACAAGCATTTTATATAAATAAACCGAAATAAGTAGTTATTAATACTTTTGTCAATAGCAAACTGTTGCATCATCGATGTATTGTAAAACAAGTTGTGATGTACCTTTACTGTACAGATTTATGCATGTTTAACTGTCATTATGTAAAATGGCATTTCGTGTTACTGTTAGTTTTTTTTTTTTTATTGTAACGTAGCAATCATCATTATCCATAATGATATTTTATCTTGCTTTCAGCTTTTTGCATAATCCGTTATCCATCATCGATAGCTGTGGCTCGTCTGTCCGTTGTTCTTTCGTTAACACTTCATATCTTCATCGTGGACATCCCAATCAAATAACAAAATGAATGAAAACTGCATGAAAAAAAAAACAAGTCCGTTTAAAGACGTCGTTCTTTATAACTTTCTAACAAGGAAAAAGTCATAAACAAAGGCAACAGCGTTTTACTACTGTTGCCAGGTTAAATCCAGGTTACAAACTAAAACTAAGGGAAACACATCAAATATAAGAGGAGAACCCGACACAACAGTAAAACAACACTAAAATGTAACACACAAAGAAACGAACTATGATTTAACTATGGCCATATACCTGACTTGGTACAGGACATTTTAAGAGAAAAATGGTGGGTTGAACTTGGATTTGTGGCTAGCTAAACATCCCGCTTTAATAACAATGTAATATAATAACATTGAAATGACAACATTGCATGAAAGGACTACACTACAAATAAATGGGGGAACATATAGGACAGAGAAAAACACGAATAATAGCTATCAAAAGGTACCAGGTTTATAATTTAATACTCCAGACGCGTGTTTCGTCCACACAATCATTGAATTTCTAATAAGTTTGATTTTTTTCTATCCATACTCTAAGATAAAACCTTTTCAAAGTAGATACATGTAGGTATTATAGTGTTGCATTGTCCTTTCACACAAATCTTCATCATCTTGATTCTCAGAATAAATACAAGAAATACAGCAATAATAGCTCAACAGCACTTTATTTTAAAATCACATTTGACCCTTCTACTCTAAAAAATAGTTTCCCAATATTCAAAATATATGTTATATGGCAAATGATTTACATAATCATATATGACAAATAACATAACCGCCAGACGCCATACAGCAAATTGAAGAACCGTATGGTATTAAATTTCCATATTCATCTCTTAAATTAGTTTCGTCTCGTACAATAATAATTATTTGGGCGAAGTCACACGATAGAAAACAATGAAAACAATCAATGATACAAACTATAACAAACATTATGTCTAACTTACTAACAGAATACTATAAATATACCATTGATATATTTTTGTTGAATGTGCTTTTCAATATGTAGAAAGTAGTATTGTTTAATACATTTCACATCGTTGGATAACGTTAACCTTTGTTACATGTATGCATGGGTTGTCCACGTGCACTGTAACGATACAACAGCTTGTGGACGTTTCGAACCAAGTGGGGATCAAGTACTCAGAAGTCAGCACCTGTTCTGATATATGCTATTATTGATGTGGTCAGATTTTCGTTATTGTTTTAAAATGCTCAAGTCATTAGATCATTGAAGGTTAATTACCACATGCATGGGCATAGATAGCTTCCACCTTTGTAAAACGTCATCAGTGTCTGAGTAGAAAGTTGATGAACCAGAGGTATGTCAAAGAACGTCTCGTCCTTTTTCTGAAAAAGTTCATCGGAAGGTACCAAGACCTTGTTGATAAATATTCCGTATCAACTTCACAAATAATACACGATGGTCTTGATGTATAGATTCTGCGTACTGATGTTGTTTATCATCTTAACAACGTGTTTTATAGTTCTTTCATTTGTCCTTGTTCTGTTATTAATATTACTTTTACTGTTGAATGGTTTTATGTGATATCAGTTTGACGTGGCTCGGTACTTATACATCTCGTCAATGTGTTTGTATTGTCTTTCATTTTTTGGTGGCGTGCTTTGTATATGCGACTTTTTGTATTTCTCTGGTTCTTATAACGTGACTCTGTACTTTAAAATATCCCGTCAGTATGATATTGTTCTAATTTATGTCATTATGATATATTTCTATTATGAATAACAAATCACGTTGAACCATAAACGTCAAAATCATTCAATCGCGTAGTGGAATTAACTATTTGTGGATACTTATAAATTCTATATATAGCTTTTGGACTATTTTCAATCTCGGTCTGTTTCTGAAATTTATTCTTACATACTTTTTTATTTGTTAACCCTATATGCTAACATTGCCTATGTAAATTTTAAAATTGTTTGTATGCACATTGAACGACAAGTTTATGTGACGTATAAAATTTTCTGACGTCAGACACACAAATCAACGAATGTGTTTGTAGATAGATGATTTGTGTTCTGTTAAATTGTTCCTTTTAAAATTGTTATACGATGATGACTGATGTACCCATATTTTGACTATTTTATTTATTGTGTCTGTTTAGTTAAGGCGTCAATGTACATATAACGGAATTTGGTGAGACTGTCATCAAAGTGAGAGGGTTAGCGCTATCAAACCAGGTTTAATCCACCATATTCTACATTTGAAAATGCCTGTAACAAGTCAGGAATATGACAGTTCTTGTCCATTCGTTTTTGATGCGTTTTATTATTTGATTTCGCCATGTGATTATGGACTTTCCGAATTCATTTTCCTTTTAGTTCAGTATTTTTGTGATTTTACTTTTTATCCAGATTTGGCACAATTTCATTGCTCTTAACTTGGTTGATTTTGATTTTTAACAGGAGCACGAGGTTACAATTCAAGGTTATTGTTACGGCCAGAAATCGCCTTTAAATTGTAGCCAACAAAAGACACAAATCAATACTAAAATTTAACAATATTAATTATACAAAAGTTTACAAGAAGTATTTTACAAATATTACTGATAACTTAACTGTCAAAATATGAGTCCACTCTTTTATCTTTATCTGTATCCGGAAATCTTTCGGAATCCAATCTGAATATTATGTTCACTACTAAGGTCACAATCCAGTATGATGTTGTTTGTAGAATAAAAGTGTCAATCCAAATGCCGTGAATACTAATGTCTATCAATGTCTAAGTCCAAGTTTAATTATGAGAGTTTAACTTTAGTGTCTGTATATATAGTGTTGTCATGGAAAATTCTGGAACACTCTATAATGGAACATTGTGGAAAATCCTGGAAAGTTACAACGGAAGTTTCTGGAATAACGTAGAAGTTTAAATTACGCATCTTTTATAAGGATCATTCTAGAAAGTTCCAATCATTCTGTGATTGTTCCAGTGATTCCTAAACTGCACAGTTATAAGATTATTTGGTAAACAACTATCAGGCCATACAACACAAATTAGGCCAACATAAATAAACATAATAATTACAATATCATAACACCTCCCCCCTTAAAAGAAGTTTTAGTGTAACAAAAACTTTTCATGAATAATATGAACAAAAATACATAATATATACAAAGTGATTTAATAAGCTCTAGATAAAGCATCAGCTATTACATTATCTTTACCCTTAATATGTTTTACAATTACATCATATTCCTGTAACAATAAACTCCACCTAGTCAACCTCTGATTCTTGTTTCTCATTTTATGCATGAAGGTGAGAGGATTATGATCAGTATAAACAAGAATAGGATATACAGTGGGATTCAAATATACATCAAAATGTTGAAGTGCTGACAACATTGCAAAACACTCTTTTTCAATAGTTGAATAATTTTTCTGATGTTTATCTAATTTCTTAGAAAAATATGATATAGGTTTTTCAACATTATCATCTGTCTCTTGATATAAAACAGCTCCTATTCCTACATCGCTTGCATCAACGGCAAGTTTAAATTGTTTTTCAAAGTCTGGAGTAATCAGAACTGGACTATTAATTAAAAGTGATTTGCTATTTTCAAAAGCTTTTTGACAATTTCCGCTCCAGATAAATTTAGAATCTTTCCGTAAAAGATGAGTCAATGGTTGAACAACAGTAGCAAAATTTGAACAAAATTTTCTGTAAAATCCAATCATGCCTAAATATCTCATAAGTTGTTTTCTATTTGTAGGAGGTGGGAATTTGGAAATAGCTTCCACTTTAGCCATAATAGGTTTTACTTGACCTTGGCCAACTGTATGCCCTAAATAATCAACAGTGGCCTGACAAAATTCACTTTTACCAAGATTAACAGTCAAATTTGATTTTGACAATCTATCAAAAGTATCATATAAATGTGTTAAATGCTGTTCCCAGCTATCACTACATACAATAAGATCATCAATATAAGCATAACAACAGTCTAAATCTTTTATAACATTATTGATCATTCTTTGAAATGTAGCTGGAGCACTTTTCATGCCAAATGGCATTACAGTATATTGAAATAAGCCATCTGGTGTAACAAAAGCTGATATTTCACGAGCTCTCTGTGTCAATGGAACTTGCCAATAACCTTTCAATAAATCAAATTTGCTCACAAATTTTGCTTGACCAATATTGTCAATACAATCGTCTATCCTTGGAATCGGATAGGAATCAGATTTTGAGACTGAATTTACTTTTCTGAAATCAGTCACGAAACGAAAAGTTTTATCTGGTTTTGGCACAAGGAGACAAGGAGAGCTCCATTCACTGTTACTCGGCTCAATAATATCATTGTCAAGCATATATTTAATTTCTTTTCTCATAACTTCAAGTTTGAGTGGATTGAGCCTGTAAGGATGTTGCTTAATTGGAGAAGCATCTCCTACATCAACATCATGACAAACAGCAGTGGTTTTGTTTGGCACATCTGGAAAAAGATTTTTAAAAGAAAATACCAAAGTTTTTATTTCTTCTCTACGATCAAAAGACAGATGTGCAAGTTTTGAATCTAAATTTGACAAAATTTCTGAATTTTTCAATCTAACTGTCTCTACCATAGTTTTACAACTAAAAGTTGGTTCAATTACATCTGGTTTGTCATGATTGTTCTCAAATTTAACCATGCCTAAAGTGGCAACTGGTTTACTATCACATAGTACATTAGTACGCTCAAAATATGGTTTTAACATATTAATATGACACACTCTATTTTGTTTGCGCCGACCTGGAGTTTTTACAATATAATTCAAATCATTAATTTTACTCTCTATTGTATAAGGACCACAATATTTAGCCTGTAAAGGATGTCCAGGGACAGGCAGAAATACAAGTACCTTATCACCAGGCTCAAAAACTCTGTTCCTGGCATCTTTATCATACCATATTTTCATCTTGTTCTGTACATTTTTTAAGTTTTTCTGAGCAATTTGACAAGCAGTATACAATTTTTCTTTAAATCTAGATACATAGTCTAAAAGATTCAAGTCAGTATGTTCAGTAAGCCACTTTTCCTTAATCAATTTTAACGGTCCCCTTACAGTATGGCCAAATACCAACTCAAAGGGACTAAATCCAAGGGATTCTTGAACAGCCTCTCGGACTGCAAAAAGTAGAAAGTGAACTCCATCATCCCAGTCTCTGTCAAATTGAAGACAAAAAGTTCTAATCATGTTCTTCAATGTTTGATGAAAACGTTCTAAGGCACCTTGAGATTCTGGATGGTACGCACTTGATCTATACTGAGCAATCCCTAACTGGTACACGACTTGCTGAAATAAACCTGACATGAAATTTGATCCCTGGTCGGACTGTATAGACTTAGGAAGTCCTACTAATGTGAAAAATTTGATAAGTGCTTTGACAATAGTAGGTGTCTTGATATTTCTTAGCGGAATAGCTTCAGGAAAGCGGGTAGATGTACACATGATTGTCAATAAATATGCATTTCCAGTCTTGGTCTTTGGTAAAGGTCCAACACAGTCAATTAGAACTCTGCTGAAAGGTTCGTCAAAGGCTGGAATAGGCAGAAGTGGTGCTGGTGGTATTTTCTGGTTAGGTTTACCAACAACCTGGCATGTATGACATGATTTGCAGTATTCTGCAACATCATTTCTAAGTTTAGGCCAGTAAAAATGCTGCAAGATCTTAAGGCAAGTCTTCCTTATACCTAAGTGTCCAGCCAAGGGGGTGTCATGGGCAAGACCAATAATTTCTTGTCTATAAACTTTAGGCACCACCACTTGGTACACCACTCTCCATTCCTCCTCTGGGGTAGCATCAGGAGGCCTCCACTTCCTCATTAAAATACTGTCCTGATGGTAATAGCATTCGGCCACTTTGTCTGCTTCCTCCTGTGGTTGAGCCCTCTGGCTGAGCTGAAGAACCTCAGGGTCTTTATGTTGTTCTTCGAGTAAATTATTTCGGTCTAATGAATGGCTGTTTACATCTGGCCATGGCATAATAACATTTTTGTTAACACTAGGTGGTTTTATAATAGCCTTTTCTGAGTTACCAGGATCTTCAATATCAGCTATAAAAGTGTCAGAAAGGTCCATGTAATCAAACTTGTCTTCTTGCAAATTCTCATTTTGTTGTTTTCTAGCCATCGCCCTAGTAACAACACAAGCTGGATACAATTCAGCATCATCTTCAGGTGATTTAACATCCACCACTGGTTCACTGGTAACAATTGGTTCAGCAACCACTTTGTTCCTAGCTAGATCATTTCCTAGCAATAATGTAACACCCTCTACAGGGAGATTAGGACGAACACCTACAACAACTGGTCCAGTTATTAAATCTGACTTCAGATAAATACGATGGAGAGGAACATCTATACAACCCAACTCTACACCTTGTAACAAAACGGAGGCACCAACAGAAGTCTTCTCGGACAAAGGCAACACACCTTCTAACAATAAAGACTGAGAAGCTCCAGTGTCTCGTAAAATCTTAATAGGCTGAAGAGTGGTATCATCAACAATAGAAATAAACCCATCAGACATAAAGGGTTTATATTCCTCCATGTAATCACAAAAACTGGACTTAAAAGCCTGACTCGCAGGACATTCCAACGTACTGGTAATATAAGGTGTCGTACAAGCACTGGACTTCGGCTTATTATCTCGTTCATTCTTCTTCTGGAGTCTAAAACAATCAGCCATCAGGTGACCAATCTTCTTACAATAAGCACAAGTCAGTGACTTCTTCTCAAAAGTATCAAATTTTGGACTAGACATATTATAACTGGACTGACTCTTATTCTGTGGAACAGGCTTACTATCAGTACGCTCAGTGCTTTGATTTTTGTAATTTCCACTGGAAGTATTAACATTTTGACTCTTGAAACTTCTTTTATGTGAAAGAGTATAATTATCTGAAATTACAGCCGCATCATGTATTGACTCAACAGTTTTGTCGTCTAAATGTGTTTTTAATTCTGAATGAACACATTGTTTAAACTCTTCTAATAACATCAATTGTCTTAGTTGGTCAAAATTGTTTTTTGTTTTCTTTGAAGTAAGCCATTTATCAAATAGATCTTCTTTTTCCCGAGCAAATTCCACATAGGTTTGCGAATCAAACTTTTTATAAGATCTAAATTTCTGTCTATATGCTTCTGGTACTAGCTCATAGGCTTTCAAAATTTCCTGTTTCACAGTGTCATAATCAGAACTTTTTTCTGATGGAAGTGCGGAGTATATTTCAGCTGCCTTACCCTCAAAAACACTTTGCAGCATCGTAGTCCAATACGGCATTGGCCATTTCAAATTATTAGCAATTTTCTCAAACTGTGGAAAATATTTATCAACTGTTTTTTTCACAAAATTTCGGAACCAAACGTATATTTTTTGCTGCATCAAAATAATCTGATTTCGACTGGACTTTAGTGTTGCTTTCTTCTTTGACCATTTCAATTTTCAGTTTTTCCATCTCTAGCCTTTCTCTCATTTCAAGTTCTTTTAATTTAAATTCATCTTCTTTTTCTTTTTTTTCCATTTCTAACCTTTCCTTCATTTCCAGTTCTGCCTGTTTTAATTTAAATTCATCTTCTTTTCTTTTCTCCATCTCCTTCATTTCCAATTCTTTTAGTTTGAGTTCATGTTCTAATTCAAGCTGTTTTAATTTAAAGGCGTCAATATTTTCGACCTTAAGTTCAAGAGCCTCTTCACCTAAAATTTCTGCGTCAACTAATTTGTCTATAACCAAATTTTTTATAATTTGTTTTCTCATAGATACTTTAAAAACTAATTTCAGTTCTTTAGCAAGCAACACTAATTCCTCTTTCTTTAAATTATCAAAACTCTCCAGGTCTGGCGTTTTCAAAAATTTACCAGCATCAAATGCCATTTTGTAGAATTTTGTTGGCTAGTTATAATAAAAATACTAAACAAATTTTGAATAAAATATTTTTAAGATCCCGGACGAGCCCCCAATTTCTGTTACGGCCAGAAATCGCCTTTAAATTGTAGCCAACAAAAGACACAAATCAATACTAAAATTTAACAATATTAATTATACAAAAGTTTACAAGAAGTATTTTACAAATATTACTGATAACTTAACTGTCAAAATATGAGTCCACTCTTTTATCTTTATCTGTATCCGGAAATCTTTCGGAATCCAATCTGAATATTATGTTCACTACTAAGGTCACAATCCAGTATGATGTTGTTTGTAGAATAAAAGTGTCAATCCAAATGCCGTGAATACTAATGTCTATCAATGTCTAAGTCCAAGTTTAATTATGAGAGTTTAACTTTAGTGTCTGTATATATAGTGTTGTCATGGAAAATTCTGGAACACTCTATAATGGAACATTGTGGAAAATCCTGGAAAGTTACAACGGAAGTTTCTGGAATAACGTAGAAGTTTAAATTACGCATCTTTTATAAGGATCATTCTAGAAAGTTCCAATCATTCTGTGATTGTTCCAGTGATTCCTAAACTGCACAGTTATAAGATTATTTGGTAAACAACTATCAGGCCATACAACACAAATTAGGCCAACATAAATAAACATAATAATTACAATATCATAACATTATAAACAAACGGATCGTAAACAACTGTCACATTCCTGACTTGGTACAGGCATGTACTTATGTAGGTAATGGTGGATTAAACCTAGTTTTATAGTCAGCTGAACCTCTCACTTGCATGATAGTCGTATATAATTCAATACGATATTGATAACAATGTGTAGGCAAAACAAACATACAAACAAGAAAAACATGTCCAAAATTTTGGGCACAGCAGTCAACATTGTATAACTGTTTTTGTGTTTTAATCGTTATCACTATAAAAATAAATTAATATTTCAACAGAGAAAACCAGAATGCAGCTTACTCTAGAGACATTCGTCACAAAGTGAATAAGCAAAAATAAAGAACAAGAATACATAAAATGACCATAGCAGA
Organism: Mytilus galloprovincialis; assembly: GCF_965363235.1. Taxonomy (NCBI): domain Eukaryota; kingdom Metazoa; phylum Mollusca; class Bivalvia; order Mytilida; family Mytilidae; genus Mytilus; species Mytilus galloprovincialis. The sequence continues at coordinate 50,227,379 of NC_134846.1, forward strand.
ATAACAAAATGGCTCCATGTATAAATACCGAGCCACACCAAAAGTATATTATCAAAAAACGGAATTAACAGTAAAGGTTAAAAATATAAAACTACAAATAAAAATAACACTATAACATGTAAGTTAGATGATAAACATAGTCAGTACATATAATCTTTACTTCAATACCATCATGCTTTATTTGTGAAAGCGATATGGAATATTTCATGATCGACAACGTCTTGATATCTTTCGATGAACTTTTTTTTAAAAAAGGATGAGACGATTTCGATATAAACGTGGTTCATCTACTTCTCCGCAGTCGGACTACTTTGATTAAAGCTCACATAGTGTGTGTGTTTTTAAGAGAAAACGTGCGTCTCGTGTACTTGAATAAGGTATTAACTGTAAAAAAGAAGATGTGGTATGATTGCCAATGAGACAACCGTCTACAAGAGACCAAAATGAAACAAAAATTAACAATTATAGGTCACCGTAAGGCCTTCAACAATGAGCAAAGCCCATACCGCATAGTCAGCTATAAAAGGCCCCGAAATGACAATTCAAAACAATTCAAACGAGAAAACTAACGGCCTTATTCATTTTTAAAAGTGAACGAAAAACAAATATGTAACCCATAAACAAACGACAACCACTTAATTAGAGGCTCCTGACTGGTATGTTTGATGAATTTTTACTTTAATTTCAAGCAATATTTGATATAATTGCAGAAATAACCTCTGTTGACTTGGAGAAAGAAAAATGTAGAATAAATGTAAATGAGCAACATGACAATTATAAATGATAACATCTGAAGTTACTTCATATGGTGCTCAATGAAAGATAAATGTACATGACATATGGCAATTATGAATCGCACAGTATCTATACAAGTTGCGTATAAATTATGCAAGAACTCATTAGAATCTGTTATCAAAGACTCCCTAAACTGAACAAACCCCAAAACAAACAAAAGTAAAAACAAAAAAGATAAGAAAAAAAATGGTTTCTTCATATGAATATTTTAATAGAAATATGATTCCAAAATGCGTTTTTGTCTCTTTATTTGAATTGATGTTGAGAGTCATATGTACTAATTCCTTGATAATCAACATTGGTTCAAATGTAACTTCAGGATTATTTTCAATTATATAAAACATCATCTGAATAAAATCAGACGCAAATTTCCTTCAACTATTTAATACAGAGCTAGTTTCACAGCGTTTGACAGCAGGTTATCAGACGTGTTATTTCTTTTGTCCGTAAAATAATCACTGTCCTATTATCTGTATAATGGGATGTAATTCTTTCCTCCTATAACTCATAATATAATAACCTATTTTTTGTCGCTTGATATTAATCATTTTCCGTGGCAACCAGGAAAATTAAAGTACTTCTCATGTTTCTACTTGAAATCTGTTATGTGTTCTCTTTTTCACATTGCATTCTGCGCTGCAGTAATGAAATTTTAGCATTTTTCTACGTAATAATAATGAAATAATAATAATAAATTTAAAATATTTAATCCTTCTTATGGTGCATTATTGTTTTTAATTCTATTTGCAGTTTTTTGACAAAACATTCAAAGTTATGGCATCACTTTTGGTTGGAATCCATAATGCCTTAAAACCGCTGCATTTGTTTGTTTGAACATTATGGTCAGACGTTGTCGTTTCTTGGTGTGGTTCCTAAGTGTTTCCCGTTTTTTTAATAGAGATTAGACCATTGGTTTTTCTGTTTGGATGGTTAAACACTAGTCAATTTTGGTGCCCTCAGTCATAATAGCTTGCTCATACCCCACCTCTTACCACAGAAAGCGGTGTGGGCAAGTTGAAAGTTGTCTTATTGACAGTCATAACACATCTTATTTCTACATTTTAGCCCTTTTACTTTAACTTTGTTTATATTACTGAAATATTGCTATCTAAATTTTAATCAAGTTTGAATCCTAATTTTTTTACCAATTAAATATTTTAAAATGCAAATTATAAAAAAAATGATCCGATTCAAATGTACCATCAAAAGTAATTATGAAAACTTTCAACTTCAATGACATCAACTCACTATTTGTATATGCTAGTTGTAACAGTTTTAAAATGTTACAAACTATTTTCTTCCACCAACTGTTTTATCAAGAGCGCTTTTGGTCGTGATGCTCCTTTTTCATATACATAAATATGATTTTTTTTTGTCTTTTTTGAAACACAATTGATGGAGCTCATTGACACGAATGGTATGCACAGAGAAATTACCGAACGTTTATATTTAAAATGAAAATATTGAAAGCCAGAGGGACTTTCAGATACCGTGATACCAAATTGGTTTATAATGTCAGTAGAATCAAGGCTTTGATGCTTGGATCGGTTTCTTTTTGATAATCATATTATTATTTGTATAGTTGCTAGCATTTGCGTGCATTAATAATTTGGATTCGTTTCTTCATGGCTCTTCAAATAAAAATATAAAAGTTCTGTGAAATTGTATCTGTCATTTTTTGCTAAAAATTTCAGCGTTTTCATAATTAAAAGCTCGTTAAATAAATTGTATAAAGTTTAATAAAAACAAAGTTAATAAATTAGTTTAGATGATTTCTTTGTGAAACTTTAAGAAAATCTCATCTCACTGGTAAACATAATCGCTCAGAAATAAAATACATAAAGTGACACAGACAATACTACATTTCAAACATTCCCTGACCAAAGTAAAATTACTGCACCAACTAGCATTTGACTGTGATACTATCTCGTCTACTACCGTTACTTGGACATATCCCTTTAGATTGCCCATGGAGCTATATCTAAAGTCAGAAATAGATTTATGTCTAATTGAAATCGACATTATGGAACATATGATATGTTATGTAGTCAGGAAATAAAAGTTCCTTCATAGAATATAAGTCCCAAATGGAAAAAAAAATCTAGAATAATATTTCCACTGCCGCACTGGAACAATTACAGAATTTGTTTCTAAAGATATACAATCTATGTTCCAGAAGGGACTGATATTATGGTATTGTTTATCACAAAAGTTTCATTGGGAACTCCTGTTTGACGGAACACATTTTCTATGATGACTGCTTTCCTATATTTTTTGATAATTCATGTTATCCATTTTTATGTATTTTAATAAAATAAAAAAAAAAAAAACACATATATTGATTGCATTGTACTAGTATTCAGTTTTGGCTAATTATATAGAATACTATATCTTCTTATTGGGCGTGAAAGCAAAGCATCCACTCTGACAATACAATTCTAAAAGTTCCATTTATTATAGCAATTGCTCTTTTAATCGACCAGCGAACAACTATTGGTGTTATTTAATGGTTGTCCACCTCTTTTGGTTAATCAAGGAGTTAAGTAGTTTATAAATATCAATATTATATATAATTCCATTACAACATCTGTTGAAGGATATAGCCCTTGTTCAGGACTTCTTAGAATAATATAACCTTTGATTCTCTATTGATTATTGGTGTTTTTATTTTTGCTCGTGAGAACTTAGGTGTAAACAACGCAGTTAATTGTCAAATAAAACGTAATCAATTTTACAGCCGATGTACTTTTCTATTCAAGTTTAATGGACATGTAAAACTTTCTAGGATATTATTTTCAGGTAAGTTTTATTTGCTTCACGGAAAATTTAATCAAATGTAAAAGTACTTATATTCAAAGTTCTTACATCTGTTTCAACATTAGATGTAGTTTTTTCCACATCATTTTTTCGATAATGATTTTTGACATAATTTTTATATGTGTTCCGCCTAACAGAATTATCTCTGTCACCTTTAGTATGAACATTACTATCTTATGTGTTCCAGTTGAAACAAATATATCATACCCTTTATTTCGTTAATGAAAAATACTGTAACATAAGGAAGCAACCATTTAAATTTAAAGAGGAGGGGGTATGGTATTTTGTCTGAGTAGTCTGAAATTTCTCTTAAAAATTTAACACTAAAAAATTAAGGTATGGAGAAAATTTGGATTCAAAACATTTAATGCCTATTGCTTGACCATTATTATTTTTTTTCATCAAATTGGGGAGAGAATTGTTTTTAGGAATAAACCATATCCCCCGTTTTGGAGTAAAGAGGTCGTTCTCAAAAAGTATTTCAGAAAATTTCTTCCACAATGAAATGATAGAATGAAGAACATTCTATTTTACGTCACTATATAAACTGCCATTAGTTTCTTTGTCAAGCGTGTATATAGCTTGCGAAATTGATTTACGATTATAAAAGGATAAAAAAAAATGTTACCTTTCAGTTTCTGTATCTTGTGCATGCTTAACTCATAAGTTATTGTTATTATTCTATCAAAAACAAACAGCGGTTTCCGACATCTTTTTCATAAAAAGAATATGGACGTGTTTTTTGGTCATAAATCATATTTTTTAGAAAGAACATGAGAAACAATAAAGATGAACACATCTTATAAATATTCAGATACCTAACTTTGAGTTTGCAAATACAAAAATAATGTATTGTTCTCTTCTTGAGTTTTGTGTTCTTTTATTTTATGCACAGTTTTTTTTTCTTTCTTTGACGTTTTGCTTTTTATGCCATTTATTAGGTGAACAGGGATCCCTGCTTCCTTACCTGAATCCTAATTCTCTCCCACTTACGCTTAATTCCCTCCTCAATACTCCTGCATCTTCCCTTTATTCCCAGATGAGAATTGATCAAATTTCCCCCCTTTCAAATTCCCTAGTTTAAATATCCCTCTGTCCTTTATTCCGTGCCTAAATCCCCCTCATACCCATATTACCTTAATCCTGTCCATCCCCTCATTGGGTACAGATTTTTCTAACTAAGTTTGTTCGTACAAAATTTTCAGTAGGCGGATGAAACCGTTCTGAATAATGAATGTGTTATTTTTATTTAGCTCCTTTATTAACCATAAAGCTATATAGATAAAACAAAGTCAAGTTACTGATAAAACTTTATTGCCATTGAATAGGAATATAAGATTCTACTTACTTATAGATAATATTCTATTTTCAGATACAGTTCTAGGAATAATAAAAATGTTTTTCAAATGATAAACTTAAAGATTTTTTTGTTTTCGATTTTGAATAAATCTGAGTTGTCCATTATATGCAACCCAGTGGTTGCAGTTGAATAGAAATATGGTCACTACATGTCTTGTTCTAAACGGTAGTAAAACATGTGCCAAATGTGGTTGATCCGTTTGGTTGTCAGGGATGTACAAGAACGCATCCACGTCCAGTCGGAATTGAGACGTTAAAGCTGATGCCTCGAGTTGAGAGAAGGTATGTTGCAATCCAATATACCCTCATTTTCCAATTGCAGTCTAAATTTTCTCGACCTTCATCCCGGATAGCCTCTATTACAGCACCTACCTACAGTGTTTGTTAATTTGATCTTGTTCTGAACATGCGTGACATGTTTGCCACTAGACGTAAAGAACAAACAATCAACCAATGCATTATTTGCAGGGATTTTAATCTGCCCTTTAAAGGGCACCTTAATAATTTAATTGGTTAATCACATTTTTTGTATCTGTATATATAGTTGTATCTGTATCTATATTTTGCCCATGGGGAAACAAATTCTACCTCTCTATCGGGCGTCTTTTTTTATTTACCAAACACCGGGTCAAACCAAAGACTTGATAAAATACAGGAAAAGGGATAGCAGGAATCGTAAAAAAATAGAATGCCAAATAATACAACAGGCTTCTGAAGACACCAACAGCCGACATCTTTAAAATAGGTTCCAGTTTGCCTGCCTTGGGATATGGTTATAATGGGTGGGGGGTAAAATCAGTTTTAAATGCGCACACATAATTATTTCCTGCTTCTCCACTCACACACTGCATTTATGAGTACGAGTCAGAATAATAGTGTGACATCTTTTCCTGCTCAAAGTCACATTGTTATAAAGGATAGCAAAAACTTAAAATATTTGGCACTCTTTTTATAAACGCAACAAACTGAAACAAATACTTTGGATGCATGTACATTCTTGAAAGCCGAGGTTCCTTTAGGTATTATTTAGACTCTGACATTGTATAAAAAAGACACATCTAGCTAGGCATGGCATTATTCACTTGTTATTTTATCTAGAACTATCAAACTGTTCAAAGAAATGGTTTACTGTAAATTTTGTTCAGTGTTTAATGCAATATATGGTCAGTTATAAAAACTATTTTATGTAGAGAATAATAATACTTCTTATATTTTGAAATGTTTTATAATCCTAGGCAATTTTAATTATAACAATTAAAAACTATCAAAACTTTCTGCTTTCTCTATAAGTGTTCATATTTACCTATAACTCGGGCTAATTTGATATTTACAACTATAATCATTGACCGCTGTCCTGGTTTATGTAAAAGTTATAAAAATATTAATAAATTAACAAGGATCAATATAGATAAACAGATGAATATTACATCAAAATCTTATAGTGAAAATATTACATATTGACTTCCTTATCGGTCACAGTCTGGTCAGAGTGTCTAACCGAAAACCAATAAATAGGCCAACATTAATTTGCCCCAAAATACACAATATATATTAATTAACCAGTCCAAAGTGAGTTACCAGTTATTCAGAGCAAAACTAATTACAAAGTCTTCTTTATCTTGCTGGGTTAACCTGAAACAGGTTAATATGGAAAATATCTGATATATATATATATATATATATATATATATATATATAGGAAAATACATTTCAATAAATTTCGTGCGCCGAGGCACTTCTTCGGAATGACCTTCGCCTGGAACGCTTAAATCTGGTCATTTGAAAAACAAGGATGTTGAGATAAGCCGAGACCTGATATATGAGCCTAGTTTTGGTCAATTGTATAACTATTTGCATTATATTTCCGCGCTTTTACCAGTTTTCTGTTTGCAGAAGGAACATCATCATGCTGGCTGATTTTGATTAAATTATTTTTTTTGTTATTTAGTACAAATGTAACCACAAAATAGAGTTATAGTAAATATAAAAACTATGAATAAATGAAATAATTTTTGTAACTTTATTCGATTTTAAAGTTTATATAAAGTTGTTATACATTGCTGTGGCAGGTTTACTAGATTTTGTTTATGTAAATCATATTATTATACATTTTATCTTATTTTTGTACTGTTCCTGTTCAACAACACACATCTGGGACATACTATATTGTCGGTAAACTAGTTCCCTGTTTCATGAACTATTCTATGTTTCACAACATGAGTTAGATGAAAAGTGTCAACAGAAAGAAAATATACGACAAACTGTAAAATACAAGATAATCATATACCATTTAAATGAAACAGCTGAAGAAAACACATTTTATTTTTTGTTTCAGGACACTGTCATCGATTTAAAATGATTTGAATTAGATAAGAGAAATGACACACAATACTGCACTGATCCTGAAGATTACAGACAAAATTGAAGAATAAGTTTAATATGGCGGATCTTGATCATCGAAATCGAGTTGTTTTTCTTGGCGCAGGAGATGTCGGGAAAAGTTCAATATTACAACGCTTTTTATTTGATACTTACGAAGAAAAATACACAGAAACAGTTGAAGATTTGTTTTCTAAGGAATATGACATTAAAGGTATTCACTTAAAAGTTGATTTTCTTGATACGGCTGGTAAATTTGCTTTCCCAGCAATGCGGCGCCTCAACATTGTAAATGCTCACGGCTTCGTTCTAGTTTATTCGATCACAAATGAACAAACATTTGAAGAAGTCAAACAATTATGGGAGCAAATTAAAGAAATGCGAGAAAATTACGAGGACATTCCGTGTGTAATTGTGGGCAATCATTTGGATCAGGAAGATAGTAGACAAATTGAGAGATTCGATGCTCTGAACTGGGCATACAACGAGGATCTAGCGGGAGGATTTATTGAAGTATCTGCTAAGGAAAATATTGGAATATCAGACATTTTTAAAATACTTCTAGAGCAGGTTAATCACCCTAGAGATAAACATACTGACCATTTCTCGCTTCGGCGAATGAGTGTTCATTTTGTAGAAAACAACGAAACGGATACTTCTGACCATCACGAAGGCCAAGCAGATTTTACACAAAGTCGAAGTCGCAGTTTGATAAGAAGGGGAAGTAAACCAAAAACGAAGCGGTCAAGTAAATCAAAGAGCGATTGTGTTGTATCTTAGTGGTCAACATTCACTGGACCAGTGGTGAAGCTGGGCTACTGCTTCCAGTGTTTCAAATTATTCTTGTACATTGTATGTTATCTATTCAATTTACAACAGAGAGCTCATGCACTTAGACTTAAAAAAAATATATAATGCGGTTCATAAAAGTTCAATAAATGCTCAGTAACGTTATGTATTATTATCTAGTTGGTTCTTTATTAATTTATGCACCAAAAAAACAAGAAGAGATAAATATTAAAACTAGACGTACAATATTTAAAATACTGAATTTAACGATTTTGTAAAACTCTATTACAGTTCTTTACATCATATACTAATTATGTACATTTCATTTCGAGTATATTCATGTGTTTGTTGATGGCGAAAAACCATCTCTTTCCACAATACCGTTTTTATAGACCTGCAATATGCCTAGATTGCATTAACAACAAAACCAGTTAGGATTTTATTTTCTAAAAAATAAATAGTAATATAATTTTATTTGTCTGGGGCATGCTTTGCCTTAACTTTTCCTGATACACAGGTTTGTCTGTATTCAGAATAAAATTTGAAGGAAAAACGCAACCATTCCAGCCCAAAGGTTTACATTAACCTTAAGTTAAATAATATTAAATGTACAAAAAATATTTTCTTCGTTTCACACGATAATTAAATATTATTGCAGTTGTAGCTTAAATTGGACAGATTAATCGGGATAACGTCACCAGATCGAGTAAACACGTAATCGTACTTGTGGAACAATATGTGAACAGTGAATAGTATATTAACAATAAGACCTAGACATAAGTGATTTCATATCAAACTCATATAAACCTTACGACGTTTTATCAAATATCACAATCTTTGCAGACAACTTTCTTGAATCTTGTACAAAACTTCACCTTCTTTTCTTCTACATAAGCTGTGAAGAATCTTTGTAATTGTTGAAAATTTTGCGTTGGCTTTAAGTTTTTGTGTTAAAAAAAAGTAAAAAGCCATCAGTGGTAGAAGTAAAAAAACGTCATTTACTTCAATGTAAAAACAAATGTTTGAAACCCCTCATCATCAAAATAAAATTATCGTCTTTTACAATGCCGTTTCTGGACATAATTTATACTACACAATTGAATCCTTTTTTAAAGTATTTTTGGGTCTATTGATTGATTACTGCTGGTCAACGATTATTTCAACCCTCTTTGATATCTATCGGCATCAAGTTTAAATTTATTTAGAATCTGGAGAAAACCACCGACATTCGGCAGGAAAAATAACAATCTGTACTATTACAAGAAGTGAATCAAAACAGTTTTAAACGAAAGTCGCAACCCACAGGCTGTTGAGACCACTGAAGCTATCAAACATTTATAGGGAATATAAGCGTTGGATAAAGCACAGTTTGCATGAAAAAGTATAATAACAAAACAAAACAAAAAACGAACTCCAAAGAAAATTTAAAACAGAAAGTCCCTTATCAAATAGAAAAATCAAAAGCTCAAACACATCAAACGAATGGTAAACAGCTGTCATAATCCTAAATTGTGTTGAAAATGGTGGAGTCAACCGTGTTTATGCCGGAAAATTCAAATAGTTTCGTTAAGGATAACGCTTTTGCAACCATTCAAAATCATATCATTAATATTATTTAGAAACGTCTATGTAAAGTGCATAATTTGATATAGCCTGTTCGTGAAATGTCAGATATTTTTACACACAAAACAGTTAACTTAATTCTTAAGAATTATAAAATTTTACAACTTTCCTTATACGCACTTCAAGATAATTTGTCTGTTAATCCTAGTTAATGAGTTCGAAAAGTGTCAAGATTGTTCCACATGTACCTTTTGGGACAATCCAACTATCGCTTTCATAGAAATCAGGGGAAAACGAAGAATAAACATAGCAGAATTACATAATCTGCAATTATATTTTATCATGTATGTCACAGGCTTTTAGGTTATTATGTACAGCTTGCTTTTGACACGAAATGTTGGTTTTAATGGTAAGGAATAAAGTTACACAATGAAACATCGACTGCGTAAAGTGCAAAGTTTTCTGATTGTGCGTTTAATTCCCAGTCACACTATCACGTTTAACTTCTTTTTAAAATGCTACCTTTCAACTACGTTTTGAATAAAATGACACGTTATTTAGAAAGCTAGGTTTTACCGGGTTTGCTATGTTCTTATCATGTTTTGCTACGTATTAGTACGTGTAGACCCACGTTTCCACAACGCATTGATACGTATTAAGCACGTTTTGTTACCATCCGCTAAGCTTTCATACGTATTTACTAGGTTTCTACTTCGTATCAATTTTCGCTACGTTTGTTGTTGAATTTTCAAAACATACGGGGCAGGTCTCGTTTTCAACAAAGGAACACTACGTTTCGATACGCTTCGTTACGTATATTCCCGTTTCAATACGCTTTCAAAACGCAGTAAAATATAGCTCTTGGAACGTGACAGTGTGGCTGGGGCGTTACGGATCATACAGATGTACGTATTAAATAAAGGAGCAACCATTTAACTTCAAAGGTGGGATGTGGTTATTGTTTTGTGTCCGAAAATATTACACTAAAAGGGTATAAACACCTTGATTAAGAATTATATTTTGCCATCTGCTTGACCACAATATTTTGTTCTCCATCAAATTGGGGATTAGAATATGTTTTTTTTCTGGAATATGTTTTAGAAAAAACATTTACCCTCGCTTTTGAGGTTAAATGGTTCCCTTATGACTAAGGGTAAATTTAAAGGGCCACTTTCCAATGTATTTGCTTCACTCACACTAAGTTACAGAGTTAACAAACACTGATCCCTTCTGGAAAAAGAATACTAGGTGTATTTTGGAGAGAAATCTGCCGTATGCAAGTGCATATATTCGTGTACCATTAAGACTTTGAGTGATTTTGGAATATTCTAATACGAAAAAAAAGACATATTTCTGTCTGCTTTGTAAGGCTCTTAAAACAACTCAATTTTCAAACAGTTACATTTTTTTGCATATTGGATTTTTCAAACTGAAATATGATAACAGATGTATTGATACTCATTTGCATGAGATTTCTATCCGACACCGAGATCATATTAGTGTAAGTTTGAAATAGTTCATATCGTATCTGTCAAATATTGTTTCACAATTTAAAATATTCGCGTAAACTTAGCTTAGAATGCTACTAGTCAACTTCCAAATATTTTTTTGTCTTGATTAACAATCCATCCTGCATATTTTGGGGATAAACGCTTAAAATGTAAAAGAATTTGTCAAACTTGTGGTGTTGGGCTATCTTCAGTGTTTCAAATGTTTTACAAGTTCAAATCATGCTACATTAAAAGCAATTTCATGTGGGAAAATGGAAAATATTTTTCAAATCAATTAACGTGAATAAATGTCAATTATAGTCTCCTTGATATGAATCAATACTTTATCGAATCAAACAAATGTGTGACTGATAACATTGTTTCCTTAAAAGTATCATACACTAGTATCTACTGTTTAAAGAAAATATAGTACACACAAATGATACAGCAAAACTGATAACAGACAGTAGCATGATCATATCATACTAACCATTTATTCCCCCTCTCTCTCTCTCTCTCTCTCTCTCTCTCTCTCTCTCTCTCTCTCTCAATACCATTAACGATGCCATTCACCTTTTGACAGTGATGCACGAGGCCAAAATATTTAAAAGTTAAAGAACTAATAAAACCAGTAAGAACATAAAGTAAATGTGCCAAAATGTTTCCAAACTCGCAAATGTTATGCAAGGGAAAATGAACCTTCATTCAAATTTAAGCAATTATATATTGTAAATGGAAAATATTATTATTCAAAGTAATTTAACGTTATTACATGGCATTTATAGTAGCATTGATTATGAATCAATAATTTATTGAATCAAACACATGTCTTGGTGCAAGAAAATTGGTACCGTTAGTTTTATTCCTACCACTGGGTCGATGCCTCTGCTGGTGGACTATTAGTCCCCGAGGGTATCACCAGCCCAGTAGCCAGTACTTCGGTACTGGCATGAAAATACGGATTTTTTGTTATTAAAATTTGCTGTTACAAAATGATAAAAATTATTATAAATTAAGGATTGTATCTCCCTTATGCAAAGCTCTGATTCCTTTAACGGATTTGGCTATACTTTTTGGACCTTTTGGATTATAGCTCTTCATCTTTTATATAAGCTTTGGATTTCAAATATTTTGGCCACGAGCATCACTGAAGAGACATGTATTGTCGAAATGCGCATCTGGTGCAAGAACATTGGTACCGTTAATTTTATTGGACTGATATCATATCGCATTGTTCCCTGAAAAGTACATTACTGTAGTACTCACAGAAAATATAATACACAAAACTGATAAAGCAAAACAGTAACCCGGCAGTAGCATGATATATTCATACTTCTATTTATTTCCTCTTGCTCCCTCAATACAGTGACAGTGCTAACTTTACTACAAAGATACACATTTCGACAATTCATGTTTTCAGTGATGCTCAAGACCAATCTTTAAGTTAAGGTTTGATAAAACCAAATAGAACTTATAGTTAAGCAAAACCCGTTAGATATGTGTTTTAGACCGTTTGTAATGCGTACAAAAAAGTCTGTTTTTGAATGTGTCAAAATAATCCAAACTCGCAAATGCTATACAAGTGAAAAATAATCATACAGTCAAGGCAAATATATATTGAAAACGAAAATATTATTATGCAAAGCAAATTAACGTGAATTAATGTCCATTAAAACCTCATTGATTATGAATCATAATTTATCGAAGCTAAAAATGTCTTGGTCAGATAACATTGTTTCATAAAAAAGACCGTACTTGTTTAAGGGAAATATAGTCCCCCAAAATTATACAGCAAAACCGATTAACGGTGCCAATTTCATTGCAAAGATGCACATTTTGATAACATTAACGTTGCCAATTTTATTGAGAAATTGCTCATTTTGACATTTCAAGTTTTCATTGATGTCTAGGCCATATTGCTTAAAATTGTCTAAGAGTTAATAAAACTAAAAAGAACCAAAAGTAAAGCCAATTTTGTCAAATATGTATTGAAGACTTTATTTGAATATTCCAAAATGTTTCCAACTTGCAAATGCTATGTAAGTGAAAATAATGCTATATTCTTGCAAGCAATTACAGATATACTGAAAATGGACATACGTATTATCCAAAGCAAATTAACGTTAATAAATGGCTATCATAGTAACCTTGATTATGAATGAATAATTTATCGAATCAATCAAATGTCTTGGTCTGATAACATTTTTTCATGAAAAGTACCGGACCAAGTTCTTACTCATTTGGCGGTTTAAAGAAAATGTAATACACATAGAAGTATATAGCAAACCTGATAGCAGACAATAGTCATGATATGATCATGCTAACATTTATTTTATTATTCTAACATGTCTAAGTGTCAAGGTGAATTGTAAAGATGTATTGATCTTGTTGATGTAATTGTAAAGACAGAAATAGTTAGGTTGCCTGAACTGTCATTATAAATAAGATCAAAGTCAACATATGACAGGTTTTAATAGTCTGTCAATGATATACCCACTGCTAAGCTTTATAGGATGTGTATTGGCTTATCACATCTGTGCAAAATCCTTGTTAAGATGATTATGATTTATACCAACCATACCTGTTGCATGTCTTTGATCTCTATTGTATATCAAATGATACTGCAAATAAAAAAAATTATCTGGCATAAATCAACTGAAAATCAACTTCATGGCTCATCGTCTTTCGAGTTAATGTTTTGTGTAAATGTTGTCTAACAATGATTTCAACAGTGTAGTATGTAATCGACTTACTGTTATGATTGTAGAAAACACGTGTTACAAATTGGAAAAAGATAGTTTACTGTATTTTAATTTTCTCCAGAAAAAAACAACTATAGACAAAGATCAATTGTTGTCACAGAAATTCAATTCAGTCACAGCCATCATAATAAAATTACGATTATTCATATTATGAAAATGAAAGTAACAAACTTTCAGGTTGTGCGCGTATTACAGATATCTATATCTTATGGCATGCTGTAAGCTATGAAAGGCTCCGGTATGGCAATATGTGCAGCAATATAAAAGAGAGAGAGAGAAAAAAACAACTTAATACTACAAAATTTATGAACTTAAAACAAATATGGCAGACAGCGTAAAAACAAATTTGACAAACATCGTGAAAATATATATGACAGACAGCGATGAACGATCGACACCAAAAAGATGACAATGAAAAGAAATAGGACAGACACATCAAGAATATGACCCAACCCTTCCCCAACCTGAGATGGCATAGAAACAACACTTCATAAGAAAGAACAAATTACAAAATTCAGACTTGTACATTAGATAGTACTAATTAAGCACAAAAACTAATAACAAAAAATATAGAAAAAAAAAAAACCCCAGAAAATTTCGATAAAAGAGTACTTGTAGTTACGGCCGAAAGCTTAGCCAAGACCCCTATATCTACTTATATATTTAAACTCACTTAAATGTCAATCAGTATATTGCAAACTGATTCCTTTAGGATAAAATCGTTATAAGCAGTGTGCACTACAAAACTATAAGTATTGGTAGTTGAATATTGGATACGTCAACGGTCGAACGAAGGTTCTAAAACATTGAATACATGTATGTAAGGGTATTAATTGAACCCTTGAGTGAACTCAGATGTAACGCAGTACTTGCTGCTTTAGTTGCCCAATGTTTTTCTTTGATAAATTGTAACACTTTTTAACCCACTCATTTCCCCCCGTTTTCGTTTTTATTCTGTCTAACGGCTTATTAAATAAAAGGTATACATTGTATATGATTTAAAACAAGTGTAGTGATATCATTTTAAAATTCCAAATATAACAAAAGTAGCTTTAAGTACACATAGTAAGTTA
The DNA here is from genome assembly GCF_965363235.1 of Mytilus galloprovincialis. Lineage (NCBI taxonomy): Eukaryota > Metazoa > Mollusca > Bivalvia > Mytilida > Mytilidae > Mytilus > Mytilus galloprovincialis. Next base: position 50,242,406 of record NC_134846.1, read on the forward strand.
AGCTGCCTTTTGTTGATACCATTAATTAAGTACGTTTTTCAGAATATTTACTATGTGGACGCAGTTGTATCTATTGTTGAACGCTCGTTAACGAAATTACAGGTTTAATTTGGCTGAAATATATGCACTATAAAAAGAGGCCAGTGTACGTGGGTTTGTGGATGTTTGTCAGTGGTGTTATAGTTACATAACTCGGGTTATAATTGATGCTTTTGGAAAGGAGGTCAGAGTATGTTTATGTACAAGACATATTGACATATTTCCGACAAGAGAGACCTATAAAACAATAAAACCAAACTCAGGCCTTATTTTTTAATTAAAATAATGTTTGCCTTATAGTATTGACAAGCGTTTAATTAGTTGAGTTCATACTTGTATTTGCTTGTAAGAAGTTGGTTGTATACATACATGTACATAAAGTGCAATCTCCTATTTGCATAAATTAATCAAAAACAAATCTTACTTCGTATCATAACTTCTCATATTTAACTGACAGACGACATGATCTGTGAAAAAAGAAAATTAAAAAAAAAAATAACGAACTTCGCGGAAAATTCAAATCGCCGCAAAGTCCGTAGTCAAATGGCGTATTCTAAAAATAAAACACATCAAACGAATGGACATCTGGAACCTGCATTTTCCTATGTAGAAAACGGAAGATTAAACCTGATTATACATAGCTAGCTTTACATCTTACTTCTTGGACAGTCTCATAAAATGTATATTCCATTACATAGACAACGATGTCTAAACAAATCAAACAGACAGACTAGATAAACATGTTAAAAATAGGGATACAGAAGTCAACATTGTGTTATGATCTTTTAAAATAATCATGATAAAAACAAAGAAATGTGTAACAAAAAACCCCACAAAGGTATATAGACAACGCACATTAGCTAAAAAGAAAGACAAGAATACAAAATGTTACCATAGTGTAATCGTGCAAATCTTATCAATATAATCGATATGATTGTTTTGCATATATGAAACTAATCAATTTTTCTAGATTTAAATATGACAATTTCATACAATTCAGAGTAATAAAGAAGTTCGACTACGTTCGACCACCTATTAAATATCGATCACCTATAGATAAAAGAAATACATCTTCATATATGTATGTACTATGAAATAGACCAGATAGCGATAATACACACATGTAATTCCCAGTATGATTCGTATTCTAAACAACACTCTTGAGCCTCTTCAAGAATATACAGAGATACCGGACTATAGATCGTTAGTATTTACAATGTTATATAATTCATAACTTGCAGACAGGGAATATAATTAAATTATATAACCTATGGAAGGCAACAGAAACTTATGGTATAGTTTTCACAGTACAATTTAAATATTAAAGATATCAAATATATTATAATACTACGCATACAATTTACAATTGTCATTTCTGACATCCTAGTAACCTCATAACAGATACCAGGATTAAAAATTTGTACGAAATACACGCTTTTCGTCTTCAAAAGACCCTTAAGTGACGCTCGAATAAAAAATAAATTAACAGGTCAAAGTAAGTACGAAGTTTATTATTTTAGGATTGCTTCTCATAATTATAGAATTACACTTGAAAATAAAGATGTTAACATTGAAACGTACAATTCTTATCTTGATATTTTCCTAGATATTCACACGGAACAGCAACCTAAAACAAGAATATACGTGATGATTTCAGTTTTCCAATTGTCAATTTGTAGAGTTTCTCAGCAGGAACAAACATTCTATTCAATGACATGGCGTAAAATATCTAAATGATACGTACAATTGTGCGTGTTCCTGCAATATGCTGAAATAATTAGCAGGAGAAAGCGTCGTACAGAAAACAACTGTTAAGAGTTGAGATAGAACGATTAAATCGGCACTAAATTCGATATATTTATATGTCAACTCACTAGTTACATGTTTTTCTAGTCATACATCTTTATTGAATAGAATAGTCGTCTCATCTGTATTTAAACTTAATAGTGAAAATTTTGACCGAGTGTGGAATCACATAGCAAGTAACGATTGCAAACACTGAACGAGTCGTACGAAGTCCAAATAGAGCACGACAAGGGGTTACGGTAATTAAACTTGAGGGTACGGTTATTGTACTCTGACTAAAAAAAATAAACAATTAAATACTGGATTTGGTGTTTCCAGCCATATTTCTTTACTCGGCATACTGAGTAAAGTTTAATTACTGAAAGACCAGACACAAGCGTCTCATGCTATGCAATAAAAAGACGGAGAAGTCCAAAGGTACAATCAAACACCACAAATCTAAAATAGAATTAAAAAATCAGACAACGTCAATGCAAAAAAAATACAAGTCACAAAAAGATAAACAACAATAGTAAAGTAACCTGAACCCGGGATGAAACGATGTGTGTGTATTAGAAGGGTCAGCAATTACTGATTTACTGGTAAACCCGTCCCGTTACTCCTAATAAGACAGATCTAGGTTGTTAAGTCAACTCCGTATTAATGAATTAGACAACTAGATACTATTTCATAAAGTCCCTTATTTATGTAACTTGTTATACTTATAATACTTGTTCAAATTACATAACCTATCATTCACGGGAACACTCTTACCTAAAAACTTGACTGAATGTGACATCTAGTAACAATACTGTTATCGGTAGAATTATTGCTTGCCAAACGGTTTTGCAGTGGCAAATACTTTTAAAACGCATAAACAGGACGTAAACAAATTAGCAATTGGTACTTCTTCGAGAATCAAAGTCTGTAAATCAAGACTGTCACGACTAAAACCGCGATTTGTGGAAATGATTTTTTTGATTTATTTTGAAAGTTATCTCTTTATTCTTTATCCTAGTAGGGAGAGAGAGAGTTAACAAACAGGGTAACGGCATGGACATCCACATTTCGGCACGACGTGGCTGTGTGTTTATGCATCCCGTAGAGCCAAACAGACGGATGAGAGAAAGTCAGGGATGACCGTATTGCTATAGCAAAGTCTATCCTTGGAATTTCAAATTGTTGGATGCTGATATAAAATTATCATTCTATTTCGTTTTAGAATTCATAAAGTACGTTTTTTTTCAGAAAGCAATATTAACGAAAAATAAACACTTTTTTTCATTTTTTTACCGTTCATTTGGTGGATGAAATTACTATTTCATAGATACCAGGATTGACTATTTGTATTTGCAAACTACCAAGTCGCTCAACTGTAAGATTTGAGACAGTATTATTGATTTTTTCCTGTTGTGTGCTAAACTACAATACGGAGTTGTATCTCTTTTACTTTAATGTTTGGATTCGACATTTTTGGAATAATTCAGTATTTTGCTACTCTCTTTTATATATGTTTCACAGTCAGGATAGACTTAAATAGAAAAATTGCTGAATCAGACTCCTACTTGATTTTGAAACATAGAATTTAATTATTTTTTAACACTTTTGCATACAATATTAAAATCCTACATTATTATCCAGTGCATAATCAAAACCACTGCTATGACTGAAATGAAGGTCGCCTAATCATTACTATAGTACCTTAAAATTTAAGATAAAAGGTTCATTTTCTTTTAATTAGCGAATAAATTTCACCAATAAAATCCATTTGAAAACGAATTGAACGATAGAAATTTCGAGGCAAGAGTATAAATTTATTTAAACTCTTACTTATATTTTGAATCGCGTTATTGTTTAACTGATTGGATTTTAGATAAATTAAATCGTGTAGTTTTGCTGGGTCACGATATTTTGAAATGTGCAGTAGATGTCTTCAACATTTCATAATTTGACGAACAGTTCAGTAACATCAAGAAAATAAGTGTTAGATAAAGTTGAACGCAATCTAGAAACACTACCCGAGAGGTAACAATGTGTCAAGGACTTTTGTTAAGAGTTTGTAATAAACCAAACCTGATTTATACTTACATAATGTCGACTCGCAACACAAGTTTGAAATTTATGATTTTTGAGTATGCTATATAGATGATGCATTATAATCAAACTATTGATAAAACAAGATCAGATATACACCTCATATGTTGAAGTGAGTTAAAGGTAATTGATACTACTGGAACAGTTCCATTGGCAGTAATGGATGTTTGAGCACAAAAATATAAAAAAAAAACAGATGATTTTTTAATTTACACTACAATATTTACAACTTCAGATGTATTTTAGTCATTGAGTATCACTATTTTTATAACATAATGTTGTTTTGATGTTATGTGGGAAAAAGGAGTTATTTTTTTTAGTCAAGCTCTTCTATTGAATTATTTCCTACAATCTTTACCGAGACACGGAATAGATAGAAGTGCGTTCAATATCGTAACAAAACATAACTAACTATGTTCAACTTTGGATCAGAAACCAATCAACTGACGGAAATTATTCTCTGTATAAAGAATAATCTTTGCCAAATCGCCTGTGGACTAATAATGGTACAAAGTCATAGCTTATATTTAGTTTCAATATTGGCTTATTCAGCAGAATGTTTGTTTATCCCCAGAGTTAAGACCAAAGAGGAAAATATTTGTAGTGATTCTTAAATTTGATAGCAGACGATAACCTGATGTACGGAAATAATGTCAGATAAATGATTTGAACTCAGCCTTGTGAAAGTTTAATGCTTTCTTCATAAAGTAAGAAAGTAATTTTATTGCACAAAGTATTGGATCCTTCTAAATACAAATCACGTTCATTTTTTCCGTTTAACATCAAAAGTCGACAATCTTCGGGAAAACGAGATGTGTAGAAACCACATCGATGACCTGCTCCATCTACCGCATAAAAGGGACAAAATAAAAAGAGGACAATGAATCATCAAAACTAGGTCAATAAAACAAATAATCAAATGTCCAAAAAGAGTCAAGGAAAACAACCGTCGAAAAGACACATAAGAATACAAAAAACAACACATCACAGACAGCTAAACCTAATTGTGCAACTTGAAACCCGCCAAAAAACAATTCAATGTAAAATTTGAATTTCTGGAATTTCAAGGGGTCGTAGTTTTGCGAAAGGTCATTCATCTTGAACGAAATGCAGACTCACTATACTGCCAGTTATTGGAAGTAAAAAAACAAATGCTCACAGGAGCCTGTACCGCTCGCCTGGCATGTTTACACAAAACAAATAGATAAAAGGCAACATAATTGTTTTGTAAAAGTAGGAGAAAGGTAGATTTTGACACCCCTAGCATGTTTCCCTCTATTCAGGACATAAGAATACTCATTGACAACTATTGCACTTTAGATGTGAAACACTCACACGAACTATTAATGGCATGGCAAAACATCTGTATAATTTGGGCTTCAACTATTGCCAAATTTACATCAGAGCAAACAAAAGTTTTTATCTTTAATTATTCTTAAAACAAATTGTAAAATTTCTTACAAAGAACTGAATAGGTAAAAATTGTATTAAAGTTTTGCACTTTTTGTAGAAACCAATACCATAAAATTTATAATCCTTGTGAATGTAGTTTTATGTTTTAAATTCCTAGTCGTAATAACTGGTTTTATTTCCCTTGTTGGCCAAAGAAAGATAAAATTAAGATAAGGCATCGCTAGTTTTTATGAATTTTATTGATAACCTCCGCTTATATGTTTCTTTAAGAAGCCTCTATCGGTTTTCATTTTATATTCAAATGAAGAACTGTACATGTTTAAGTTAGTACTAGGAGGCGTCTTAGTCACGATTTGGAACAATTCATGTTGACGCTAGGGGGCAACTTTATCACGATTTGTAACAATAATCTAAGTAAATATAAGAAGGAATAATAGTAATAAAGCTAACATTTCTGTTATCATACATTCCTTATTTTGTATATTTTCGAGGGATTGTTTTCTAATTATCACTCAAACAGGAATCAAATAGATAGACAGTGTTGTTTATGGAATTCCGATGGGTTTTGTTTTTGTGAAGAATATATATAGCTGGTATTGAACTCAAAATATCAAATATACAATAACTCTGCTATAAATGCAAAAGTACAAATGTTTCTTCTTTCACAATTCACAGCTTTGAAGTGAACACATCAATTTACTACGAAGCACTCACACATTAACTCTCATTCCAATAAGCGTCAGCAGTACACATATAAAACGATATGGTGTGATTTTAAAGGTGACAACTCGCAACTTTAGGCAACCGTTCGACCCAATGACCAAACTTTATACACATAGTTAGCTACAGGTCCAGAAATGGTCAAAACAATAAACTAAAATATATAATTATGATATACAGCAACAAACAACAACCACTGAATTATTAGATTAAGATATAGGACTTGCACACAAATAATGTGGCGTGGTTTAGCAAGCTTGAAGGCGCGAAACCACCTTAGCCAACCAAAGACAAGCAGTTCAAAACGTAAAACACGATTCCAAACGACAAACAATAATGAAACAATTCACAGTAATAGAAAAGAACCACAAATTATCGACATTTTTAACTTTGATATAAAAAAGACACCTTACTTTATTTAAATTTAGTTGTAGATGCATAAGAAACAAGACCTCAGAGTTAAAATCAGCAGCAAACGAAATCAAACCTATCATTACCCATGAAACAGAATCATGGCTCAAATGATATAAAAACTAGGGAACATCAGCACTTTAGACACTATAAAATCATGTGAAGTACTTTCAGATGATTTCACCACCAATGAAAAAAAAAACCACGCACAACAAATAAACAATATAATGAACCCGTATTCAACATAGAATACCTCAATGAACTAGAAAATTCAAAACACTTAGTGACGGCAAGAAAAACGACAATATTATAATAACTAGAGATTTAAACTGACCGGATAAATACTACGAATCAATGCCAGTACCAAACTATACTTGTGGAAATAACTGCGCCATTCCAACCCACTCGAAGCCATGAATCATCAACAAGGGAAGACAACGTGGTTAATACAAATCACGTACAGCACATGATGGTTAGACTGCGACACCAACCATACTATAAAATTATGTTTACTCAAAGGCAAATATCAACAAAAGAAGAGACTACAACAATATCAACAACAATGAGACAGAAGCAGAACAAAGCAATCAATGAAGAAAAGAGCAAAAACCTTAAAGAAAGAACTTTTTCAAAGAATGGACAAACACATACCCTTTGTTGAAATTCGCTCCAAGGATAACCAACCCCATATAAGCAACAAAGCTCTTCAAAAATAAACAAGGCTTTTCCAACAAGCTACTCGAATTATAAAATGGACACATTGTGAGACATTTCAGTTGAATTAGGAAATAAGAATACAAATATATTCATGATACTTTTATCAAAGGCCTGAAAATACAAACGGAGGTCTATAAGTGATAGACTGAAATATCAAATAAACTAGTTAGATCCGTATTCACAACATCAATAACAATAACAAATAAATACATCAATGAATACGTACATGAAATAAGAGTTACACTACTCCCAGGTGCAAATCAATTTAAAGCATCTGTACCAGACGATATAGAAATAAATAAAGAAAGTGCAAAATGTTTAGCACAAAGACTTATTACTGTCTTCCATTCTTCAATTATCACTTCAATACTTCCTAACAATTGTCTTAATGTAAAAAGTACGTGTGTATGCAAAAAGGGAGACAAACGCACAGTTCAAAATTACATACCATTGTAACATTGAAGCTTCTGGAACAAAGGCACACATTAACCAATCTTGGACATCACACACTACTGTCAAAAATGGCAAAATATGAATTTGGATAATAAAAAACAACCAGCTAAATCGTTTTTGACAAAGAGGAATAACACTATGACGTAAAAGTTGAGTTTTACAAGGAACATGCAACCTTGGGTCGTACCTCTAATTATGTGACATTTTTGACCTCCTAGAAATCATCACATATCCATTGCCGCTGATCATTACTTGTTGGTTGCAAAACAAAACCATCGAAACAAAAACAAAAAACACTAACTGTTTTAAGAAATTCTAACAAAAATAGAAATTGAAAAAAAGCAGGGGAATGCGATTCTAGACAACAAAATGGTTCACTCTGAGCACCCAAAGAAAGGTTACATATACCCTGTTCTCAGATACTCTAACAAATTCAGAACAACTCACATAGGCAAAATGAAAATGCAAATATCAGAAAACCTTCAAGTGGACAACACACATAACAAATGTAGCAAGAAAAACGTATTCAACCTTAGGTTTTCTCAGAAGGAGTATAAGGCAATGTCCACATGGTTGTAAGAAAATGCATACATTTCACTCGTACGATCAACGATGGAATTCAACAGCAAACAGCGGTGTTCATAACAAGAAGCATAAGAAAATGGATGCATAACAAAATGGTTGCCAATCCTGATTACTTCTATATTATTTTCATCAACACATTTGAAAAGAGAAACAATTGACTCCTGCTGACCGGATGACAGTTTCATTAGTGCATGCGTGATTTTTTTTATGTTTATCAGAACATTTAATACTTGTAACCTTAACATTTACCTACATATATCAGCGTGTTCATAAATACACGGGTTGGGGCGATTTGACGAAAGTTGTGATCTAACGTTACAATATTGATTTAGCCCCACCACATCCTTTATGTGCATGCCCTAAGTCAGTTTTTCATTTTTTATTTTTTTATACTCATCAGGTCGTTAAATTTATCGTTTAAATTGTTTTGCATTTGTCATTTTTTGGATCGTTTACGGTTTCCTATGCGGTATGGGTCGAGGAAATTCGGCAATCAATAATTGATCCCGTTCTAGGTCATTTGGTCTCATTAACAGTGCTGTCTCATTACTAATCATACCACATCTTTGTACCACATTATTGTTATATCTGTTGTCGAAAAAGTTCTTACTTTTATGTCGGGTTTATATTATTAAGGGTGTACAAAGATATATACTCCTATTATATTTTTTTTCATTTTTGTCCCTTTTGTATGTTCATGGTCATTTGCTTCATGTCCTGCGTTTCATAATCTCTTTGAACTTTTTCTTCCTATTAATAATAATTTGAGTTCATTGTTCTCCATTTATTACTTTTAATTTGATAATAACTTTTTACTACTCCTCCGTTTTAACTACCCAATTTCCAATTCTCTTTTTGACAGTTATGCAAATGTGTAATCATTTGTTTATAATCATTTGATATTGGTGTCCTTAAATTGATACGAAAATAATGAATCTGTTCCTTGGCATATTCGACACAATTTAATTTGATATCCCACTGGTATCTTTCGACCCTCATTTGTAACATATAGACAAATACGCTTGCTTCTCACTTCAGTAGAAAAAATTGAACATGAGAGTAAGTTAAATTTATGCATAGTACGTATATGGTATCAATCAATTATCCAACGATAATTTTCAGCATAAAATAGCGCAAACAAAATACGAACAGAAGGTTAGAATATTAACACAGTCTATATAGTGAAACATAAAATCCATTATTTATTCCTGGTTTATCGTAGATAACAGTATTAAGCCTATTGTTTATAATAGAGATAATTCTAGTTTATGCTGTTTGATGAATTAATAAAATCATTTTGTAAATGGAAAAAGTTGTTTATCACAGAATTTTACAATTTCCAAAAGTTCTAAAGCTAAACTGATTCGTTTTATAATTAACGAGAAACGTAAATGCGAACTAAAGATCGTAAATATTAGGTTCTGCATGTTGTTCAATGTGAACCTGATTGCGATTGTTTTTTGCCAATATGGAAAAAGACATGTTATAATATATTTATCACATATTTTTAAGCTGGAGAAAAAAGAAAGCATATATTATAATATGTTAAAAATTTTCAACAAAGTTCAATAAATATTAATTTGAAGAAAAAAAAAAGGTACTTCTTGATCGACAGTTTAGGTGTAATACCACCAAATCATAGTTCGTCACATCCAGTTGCTTACAAAAATATGTCGAAAAAATATTTCGTTGAATTTGACAGTTGCAGGTTATTGATCATTCATTGCAGTGAAACTTAAGCTTGTACACAGTTTAAAATATTTGATTGGTTAACTTCCAATATGGTTATTTTCTTATATGCAATGAAATGTAATGCGACCGTTTTTTCTCGACAGGACAATTTGAATTAAGGACAACTAAGTCTTCACATTTTTTGAAAAAGTGAAAATTTAACAAAGACTAATAGGGGAAATCAATGGTGTTATTACAGCATTACCTGAAGTCAAATTCGAGGGCATGACATTGATTTTTGAGGGCTGATATCGATATTGGTCCCGAGGTCAATAACCTCTCTTGACTTCCGGCTATTTTTGTCTATGCAAAAACGTACATATTAGTACAAAATGTGTGATAAAAACGTATTATAACATGAATTAAAGAATACCTATGCTATATTTGACAAAAAAAAAATCGAATTTGGGGTCCTACAGTCTATTCAACTTCATACTTTATGTGTTCTGTTTTACTATATTCATTCGAGCGTCATCAAGAAGTCTGTTTTAGACGAAAAACGCGACTGACCTACAAAATTGTAAGCCTGGAGTAGATTTCACAAAAAAACTTACGACTAAAGTTTGTCTTAAGTCATGAACAAATCAGTATACTTACGATAAATATTAGTCGTAAGTTTTTTTTGTGAAATGTATGACGAGTTTATTTATTGTGCGTTTTGTTATTCTATTTGTTGAGTTGAAAACCTAGTGCACTTTTATCCAACTGTCTTATTTCAAGGACCTCGTCCAACTATCCAATTTCAAATGACGTATTAAAACTAGAGGCTCTAAGAGCCTGTGTCGCTCACCTTGGTCTATGTTCATATTAAACAAAGGACACAGATGAATTCATGACAAAATTGTGTTTAGTGATGGTAATGTGTTTTTAGATATTACTTTACTGAACACTCTTGCTTTAAACAATATATCTATCGAAAATGCACTTTGACCAGTAGTTAGAGAGAAAAACATTTTGTAAAAATTACCAAAATTTACAAATTTAAGAAAAATTAGTAAAATTGACTATAAGGGCAATAACTCCTTAAGGGTCAACTGATCATTTAGCCATGTTGACTTATTTGTAGATCTTACTCTGCTGAACATTATTGCTGTTTATAGTTTATCTCTATCTATAATAATATTCAAGATAATAACCAAAAAACGGCAAAATTTCCTTAAAATTACCGATTCTGTGTGGCAACCCAACAACCGGTTGTCCGATTCATCTGAAAATTTCAGGGCAGATAGATCTTACTTGTTAAACAATTTTATCCCATGTCAGATTTGCTCTAAATGCTTTGGTTTCAGAGTTTTAAGCCAAAATCTACATTTTACCCCTATGTTATATTTTTAGCCATGGCTGTCATCTTGGTTGGCTGACCAGGTCAACGGACACATTTTAAAACTAGATAACCCAATGATGATTGTGGTCAAGTTTGGTTAAATTTGACCCAGAAGTTTCAGAGGAGTAGATTTTTGTAAAAGTTAACATACGACGCCGGACGACGACAACGGACGCAAAGTGATGAGAAAAGCTCATTTGGCCCTTCGGGCCAGGTGAGCTAAAAAATGAAATTGTCAAATATATATAAATAAGCAGTCAGTAGGGAAATATAGTAGATACATTTTATAATATTAAATACAAAATACACCTGACAATAACCAACTAGTCACCATTATAATAAATGACAATAAGAAGATGGATTCCATTTATTTCCCTTCCCTTTCATGAATGTGACCTACCGAATTAGACTATTTACTGGATTTGTTGTTATCACATAACCAACACGACGGGTGCCACATGTGGAGCAGGATCTGCTTACCCTTCCGGAGCACATGAGATCACCCCTAGTTTTTTGGTAGGGTTCGTGTTGTTTATTCTTTAGTTTTCTATGTTGTGTCGTGTATGCTGTTGTTTGTTTGTCCTTTACATTTTTAGCCATGGCGTTGTCAGTTTGTTTTAGATTTATGAGTGTGACTGTCCCTTTGGTATCTTTTGTCCATCTTTTAATCATTTTACCTGTTGATCATCTTTAAACTTTTAAATGAAGGCAAACAAAATTATTTAAAAAATCATAGAATTTTTCAATATAATCTAAAATATTATTCAATTTGGTTTTGTTTATAACACGGCAAACAATGAACATTAAAACCAATATTCTTTCACACAGATATGATTTGTTTGTAAAACTGTTGAAAGGAAACGATTACTTATAGCCTTTTAACTATTATAGCTAGAAATGGTTATATTTTACAATATTGATGATATCTAAATTTCATATTGCATTTATTCTATATAGGGTGCCATCCTCATTTATGTATGCCATATCATTCATCATCATTAGTTGTCAAAGAAATCATTGTTATAGACAATGATTGTTTCTGTTGGCTGCCTATTTTAAAATTCAGTTGAATGTGAGGAAGGAAATTCATAAGTCTAAATTGAAAAGATTCAAAAAACAATATGTCTGCCAAAGATTTATTCACACTATGCTATCATGTTTATATATTTATTTGTAACAATTTGTTTGTCCGATAACGATTTGAAATAAACCGCTGTTGCCATTATCTTTGATAGTCTCTGTTAAAATAATTCACAATTGTTCTGCACTCAAGGTGGTACTATTGACACTTTATAACTGAACATGACCCGAAGACCTTATGCTTACCTCTTGGTGTTTCTGTTGATATATTGCTGTGCACCAAACTATAACCAGATGTCGTAAGAAGCGATGTAAATCACATTTGATAAAAAAATAAAATTCAAATAAATGCATGAATTTGTTATTATCTGTTTAGAAGTAAGTACATAGTAAAAGGAAATCTTTCAACTGTTTTGTGGAAAGATGCGTCCAAAATATGCAGTTTAGAAAGAATTATCCCCTGCATATTGATTGATTGAATGCTGTTTGCTTGGCCTCAATGGAAAAGATTGCCAATCATAGTCAGAGAGGACACAAATTAAAATAAATACAAACAGACAAAACCGGTCGACAGGGATGAAAAAAGTAAGATAAGGGCAGTTATTTTGTCCTATATCATATCGTGTGAATGCTTTCGTCTACTATGGATAACTGAAAGAGTGATTAATAGAGCTTTATTCACAACACAAAAAATTGACGCGGTACTGACTTTAGATTACATTTATTGTACCTTTTGGTGGCTCTGTATTCGTAAATCCCAAACAGACAAACGAACAACCATCCTTACCAAGTACAACAAAACAGTCGTGTTGCGTGTTTCCCTAGTGAAACTTTTAACACATATTTTAATTTTTAATTGTGCATTGAATGAATGCACTGCATACACGATCCATACTTTCTCTATGTAGCTTTCCTAAAATCTAAACCCTTTGTATCCTTCATGCTGTTTAAATCATCTGTAGTAATATTTGGTTTATTATTTTCGGATTGATGAAATCAACTACTGTAATGTTCAATTTAAAACATAGCTGTTTTAGATAAACTGTATTACGAATACGCTATGAATGATGAAAGAAATTGGAAAGGGAAAGTATTTATCATGTTTAAATTAAATTCAATCTAAAACAGTTCAAAAACATATCTTGCTAAATTGTTTTGCTGAAATAAAATTGCAAACAAACAAGCACTTGACAAAGATGTGGGGTAAATTCCCTTGATTTTGTTTGACTCATGGGCTATAAACATCCATAGTTTCTAGGTATTCATATTCTATTGGCTTTATATTATAAAGTTAGAATATTATCCAACAATCATTCATGCTTGAATTTAATCGAATGCACCACAAAGACATTGTGAATTTAAAATGTTCTTTTTCTTGTCAAATTTTGCATTGAGAATATCACCAGTCAAATGAATTTGTATCCTAAAGACAAATAAAGCTGAACATACATTTGTACTTCAAAATTTAAGTTTCGGTTTGCGATGTCCTTATACAATGTAGAGTATCTTAATATTCTATTTTTTATAATTTTCCAAAATATAGTATACATTACTAGAAACTAGTCATATTATTGTGAAACCCTTAAAGTATAGACTTAGAGCGGTGAAAATATAAATAAAAGATTCTTCTTTAATTGCCATGATATGAGACAAAAAAATGTATTCATTATTCGTCCGCTTTTTAACAAAAGAATCTACTGAATGTACACGTTTAGAGTACTAACTTGCGTACGCCTATTCGTTAGACAGTCTCTGTATTTTAAGACACTTTTTTCCTTAACATATAAAAACTGCATTTGAGTTAAACAATTTGTGACGGATGTTTTCGTCAGTCAACTAAGATATCAGTAAATCGATTCATTCGTTGCTACTTTCGAAATTAATGCAATTCGAATAATCTAGAAAAGACTTTATCTTAAGTGTCGATTTTAAAAGTAGATGCTTTATAGCTCCCATTTGACCAAGCCACAGACCCTTTTTGTTTATATAACATAATCAATATAGAAATTTGGATTTATCAAAGTCATTAACAGCATCTAGTTAAATACGTTGCCAGTATGGCCTACTGACATCGTACTTATTTCTATAACATTTTAATTGAAAAATAGATACATCTTTCCTAAACCTTTAACAGCAAATGAATTTCCACTGGGGTATTGTTTAAATAGTATGAAATACATGAAACGGAGATAAGTAGTTTTGATCTATTTACTTCCAGCGGATATATGTAATAGTTTCATTATACCACTTTGATGATATGGTCGGTATGACCATGACAGCATTTAGAAATATAGTGTTATTTACTTGAAACTGACACTTCTGGTTCAGTTCTACAAATTTTAATTGCTTTTTGTAGCAGCTGATACTATAAGTCTGAACGTTTTGAATTGAATGCTTCCTTGTTCTAGAAATCAGAGTAGCTTAAATTGTGATTATTATAATTAAATAACAAAACTTCGACAGAAAAATATGTTTAACGACAATCTCTTGTTCAATACAATTAAACATTTTGAAATCATTATAGCAATAACTATGAAAAAAGACGCTTTTTAAATATACAAAAAATATACTTCATAAGTAACTTGGTTAACAAGAAGGGACGATACAAACAACAAATATTAAAACAGGGGATATATAAATGTTTGAAGATGTATTTGACCAAAAGACAGGTTAACAGAATAACCAACCATATAAGGTCAACTACTTAAAAAATTCATAAGACCTAATATTTTTTACATGTTTGTCATGCATCTAAGATTTTAATAAATAGCATATATAGAACTAAATAAAATATATCTAATATTACAAATGGACAACTAAAAATTAAAAGTCCAATAAAAACACCATGAACAAAATGGCAAACAACAATACTAATATATTACGCATAAATAAAGTCAACAGTATATAGTATATCGCATATCAGAAGTCATTAATCGATTGAGAAAAAACTAATCTGGTTACAAACTAAAACTGACAGAAGTTAAAGACTGGGTAACACTTACTCCACCATTAACCGGAGGATAACCCATGTGTTACACACTGAAAGTAAAAACTGAAAAAATATCATAAGTGTTAAAGGAGAACATGATAAAGTGATTATGACATAACCAGTGTTATCTTTTACTGCTGTGATTGTTGATAATCTTATGTTGCGTATGTTTATCATTGTTTATGTGTTTGGGGCCGGGCAGAAAAGAGGGAATGTGTGGTTGACATCAAGCTTAATAATTGCACAAATGTAAATTTACAAAGTGTGCATGTGAACGTACATGTATTTATACTTATTGCTATGAACTAGTACACATGTTCTTTTAGGAGCCAGCTGAAGCCCATCTCCTTTTGTGAGATTTTCTCGCTGTGTTGAAAACCCATTGGTGTCCTGCGGCTGTTTTCTGACTTTTGATCTAATTGTTGTTTCTTTGATACATTCCCCATTTCCATACTTAATTTTTATATATAGTTCTTTTACACATTCGTCTGTCTATAGGACTGGAGTGCAATCGAACTCATGTTTATTGTCGCATACAGTCTGTATATTCAAAGAAAGACCCGTATCGATTTCTAAATTACAATACTGAGATTAAGGTCAGGGTAGCTAATTATACACCTAGATTATAACAGTAAATAAAATACCGGATCATAACTCTAAAGCTTAACACAGGATTGAAACCAGACGCAAACATACAAATGCTAGAAAATTTCTATCTATTCTGGAATCTTTATCTCCGACATCAGGGTACGGGATCTCTCTAATAACTAAATTGCATTAAGGACCATATCACATAATGAGTTAGAGAGCCTAATTAAAAACTGATGAACAAATAGTTGTAATAGTAACTGAAAAAAACATATTAAAATGTTCAGTATTTGTATTATGATTTAAAACAGATATCTGTATCACAAACAAAGAGATCCAAACATCTTGAAATCCTTTTTGCTTGATGCTACATATACATGTATACTGCATCTATATTATAGAAGAGCACTCGTAGTTTCCTCTTGTTACATTTAGCATATCTGTCCTCTATTAGTTTCGTACATCACATCACTCGACTATCAGTTCAATCTTGGAAAAGTACTTACTATTTGTATTTTCAATGCGCACATTATGCAATTTATATTTTTAGTTTTTCCTTTTTCGACGTTTGATTTCATTTGACCCTTATATTCTACCTCAATTACCAATCAAGCGATTTGAATAACTGACATTGTCACATGTAACAAATGTTTTGAACAGTGTTATTGTTTCATCCTATCACTTTCCTTGTGTGTTAATGGCATATAGTCATTTATTCATTTGATATGGAAAACAAGTTCCAGACAGACTTATCAAGTTGTGTTGTTTGATATGGCAGCTGAGACAGTTCAATCAATTAAGAAGGATAGAAATTCTAACAGAAATTTTATCCACATGGTTTTAAGTATAAATTCGATCTACAGTTTCATAAAAACTGGCATTGTTAACGTTTTGTTGTAACAGACCTTGGATAACACATTATCAATTTACACATTCAAAAGACCTAAATGTCCTTGCAATTTTATTTTGGTATCGTCTTTATCGGTAGAATAACCAGCTGGAGATTCTGTAAATAGCTGTGGTAATGAATAATATCTTAAAGGAAGCGTAGAGTTATATAATTTTTCATATCATTCAGACTTGATATATCTTTTTTAAAGGATACTTATCCCTTTCGACTCTTAGTCATATCGTTACAGGTTGATGCGGGTAAACATTACTTTTTAACAATATGCCGGGTTGAAATAGCAACCAAATAATGTTTGCTGAATTTTAGAATCTCAGGAATAAAATTCGAACTTGATGCACTATTTGTTTATTGCGAATTACTTTTTCCTGGCTAAGGGTCGACTTTGAGAAATGACTGTCATACAAGGAGGATGGTTTATTCAGCTTAAGTAAGTACATTCACGAATACAACAATACAGTGTTTTACTTGTCAATTGCTTCACTTACGAATAAACAGTTTTCAAAAGATTGGGAAATTTTGTTAAACCATAATCATCCTTGGTTGAATACACTGCGCTTTACTAGTCTTCTTGCAACAGCATTTGTAATGTGTAAACCAATAACAAAAAAAAAACAAAATGATTGGTCCAAAGATTTAAGGAGCGTATTTTGAAAATCACTTGTGAAATATTTCGAGGTCATAGAACTATGACGTAAGAATATGCGGATTTTACTAGAAATTAAACGTTTTTGAAACCAAAAATAATCACAACTAGGAAACGTTAACAAACGATGCTAAAATGTGTTATAAGCCATATTATTTATACAGATAAGACATATAAGTAACAAAACCATTTAAATTCATCCACACCCATCTAAATATGTTATTGTAAATGGTTTAACCATGTCACTAATTCAGTTTGGTCCATTGTTTTACGTTAATTTAATAGTTCGTATATCTATTTGAACGGCAAATATTTGCCTCCACCTAGAGCGCTTCGATCCAAACGATTTGCCGTATTTGTCCTATTAAAATAGTAATAATTCATGTAATCTTGAATTATTACTCATTTTACCACGTGTTGTCGCTCGTGGTAAAATACTTAGCATAAAAAGCCAACCCGTTTTAAATCAGTATAAATTACAGCCCCATGAATTATTTCTTAAATAACCTCATCGAGCACTGTTACTCTCTAGTATTGGCAACTTTACACTGAATAGATTACAACAACCATGCAATGTCATTAACAGATGTCACAAAAAGTTCATAAGATCACGGTGTTGATAAATGGTCATTATCACTTATCCATACATTCAGTCTGGTAGTCCGATACGCTGAAAAATGTCTTAAACTTATGTTTTTTCTAAACTCTAAACAGTGTGATTTAAAAGCGTCATTACACCTACATGTACCCTCAATACAAATAATTACGTCAAATTATACCATTAGAATGACAACTTTATATGAATGCAGTACAAGTCCACGTTACATAACATCTAAGATTCTAATAAGGATGCTTTTTTTCTTATATGTAAGAGATTCTGGTTTCCTTTGACTTCGTTTGCATCAACATTGTAAGAGGTATGTTGCATTCAAAGTCTTATTTAATTTTTTCGCCCCTCACAATATCTGAAAGTAGTAATTGTATCAATTTTCCAACACACCAGTAAAAGAAGAAAACAAGCTGTAATGTATCTGAGACAAGTGTAGTGTATTTCAAATTTGATGGTGATAATCATAATGTTGATAACATTTAATGATGTTCAATAAAATTAAAATATCAGGTAACTGAAACAACTCAGAATTTAAATGAGAAAATATGCATTATTTCATCGATGTCAGATCAAATATATTGAATGCAAAAACCTATCCCAGTAATGATGATGTGACTATTTCTATTAAACAGCTATTAAGCTACGAAAAATAAAACAATTTTCTTGTTCTTGTCATCATCAAATTCTTACAATCAACATAGTATAATTAATATACTTTTGAATAAATTGTCATAAAAGTACTTGTACATAAATTGTTTGAAAAGTAACAGAAATGTATACACACGAACCGTCGTCTCATCCATATCCTTGTTAATTTGGGGATCGCGATGTGTTGATCAATCTTGCATTCCAAGTTTCTTGTGACAAATACAGTTAATTCTGCCTCATACCTGCATATGTAGAATATATCTCTTAACTGATATGATGTTCCAGAAATTGTATTTCCTGATATAAATTTCAAAATCATAAATCGAAAATAAACTGACAACGCCATGACTAAAAACGAACAAGACAAATAATAGTACAAAGTTCCATTTTGAAATAAAATTACGCCGTTCGTAATTCTTCAATTTCTAGTTAAGCGATCGAAAAATCTCAAACATTTCACGTGTTACAAATCGTTTGAACAGTGTTGGTGTTTTATTATTCACGTTCCCTGTATGGACATATCATAAAGTCATTTATTCGTTAAAGATGGAAAACAGGTTCCAAACAGTCATATCTAGTACAAATGTACTGCTGTTTATTATGGCTGAGACAGTTCAATCAATTAAGTACGATAGAATTTCAAAACAAAATGTTACCCATAGTATTAATAATGCCGGTGTTTATGAACTTGTACATATGACTTCTGCTAAACAATAACTTGAAAACGACATTGAATAGAACATTTTCAATTTACATTTTTAAAAGCACTAAATGTCCTTGCATTTTTTTATTTGTTAGAATTACCTGCTGGAAATTCTACTCGAAGCTTCGGAGATAATTCTTTAAGGATATACAATATTTAAACTGATAATTTGTTCTAAAGAATGAGTATTCCTTTTAATTCATAGTATTACAGGTCGATGTAGGTTAACATACTCAACAGTGTTTCAGATTTATATTTTCTTACTATACTGAATCAATATGTTGATGATCATAGAATCTCAAGCAATACAACTTGAGATTTGTGCAAAACTTGTTGGTGGCTCATTTTGTTCACTATACTTTGAGAACTAACTGCCATTCAAGTAGAATGTTTTCCACAACTTGTAAAATTTCTATCAATTGCTCCAGGAACAAGCGTGTTTTTTTTTAAATGAGTACTTTGTTAATCCATAATCAGCGGTTTACTTTGATTTTTACCAGTTTTTTGTCTACACTATTATGTTACCTTTGCAACCCTATAAAAACGAGATGAGGGTCCACAGATTTACAGGTGAGAATTTTCAAAGCGCTTTGGAGATCAGGTTAAGGTCCGAACGTATCAGTTTATTTTATTTTCAAGTTTATTTTCTGTATTATAATCATCCAATAATTAAATGAATTCACCACAGTCAATAAACAAACATTAAATTAACGACAAACTATTCTCTCTGTACGCTGAACAACACATGCACAAACCCGATGGAACTAATAATTTCTTAAGTCACCTTTGTTGAAAGCTTGTCAGTTAGTGTATGCGCTAATTGTAACCTCTGAACTGTTGTATGTTTCATAGAAACAAGAAGATGTGGTATGAGTTCCAAAGAAGCATCGGCTCACAACAGAACAGACAGCTATATGGGACTTCAAAATTACTAATGTAAAACAATCAAAATAGGAAAAAAAACGGTCAAACATATCTATATAAAGCACTTAAGAACCATATCAACAAACGACAATCAATGAACAACATGTTCCCGGACGTAGAACAGATGTAAATGACTGCAGCGGCTTTACACGTTTTAACAGGCGACAACCTACATCCAAACCTGAATCTTATGTGCATTTACTGTTCATTATGCACCTTACTTAATAAAATATACGATTTTGGCAATAAATTTTTCAGACAAAGAGAGTTTTGGATCTTATATCATCTCTTATTTTCAAAATGCATGCATGAATTTATAAAAAGTTATTATTGAAAACTAAGCACTGAATATAGACTGATTATGGCCGAGATATAAACGATTTTGAAGCATCGTCTCCTTAGGTTACCTGATTAAAGTTGTTTGGTTCCTGACGAGGTTTAATTGAGAAAAGCATTTCAAACACAACTGAATGGTAACTCCAACTCTGACCAGTCTCAGCAATGAATCGTAACTTTGATTTACAAAAACTCCGATAAGCACTTATTACTCTGTAGAGGAAATTCGACTTTTGATTATATACAACATGTTCAATATATGTCCAAACGTAAACTTTATTAGAATGATTTAAGCTTTCGTATTTTCATTAGATTGCAGTTCTAGTTCTAACAGAAGGAAATGTCTTGACAGTAGTTCTGTATGCAATAAATTTGATACCAAGATTGCCAATGTGCCGTTTGGTTATTAGATTCAGGTTCTGGAAATTGAGACACTATTGTATTCACACGATAACATATTGATCTATACCGTTATCTCTATGTCTGATTTTAACCCTTTCATACATCAGACACAGACACGTGCTACTGAACTCGAGAGGTTAACCAATGACAGGTTATGCAAATTCATCAGGAGATGAGTGTCCCTACGTTTATTGCTAGTAATATTTAGACAATTATTTTTGTTTTTCTTTTCGTATCTGGAATAAATTATGATAAATATACTATAATGAATCATCCACGTAATCCTGAGAACATTCTTGCTATTAAATTTCTTCGGTGGGAATTGGAACGAATATCAAAATGTGATATGATTACGAGACAAAAAGAACCGTTTATGAAAAGATATAATCTAAGGAACAGTCGAAAGCCTAATAAATATAGTTGTTTTTCATTTAAGCCAACCTATTGCCAAAAATGAACAGAGAAACAACAGTACCAAAAATACTACACAAAATAAATTCAAATAACATGAAAATATTATCAAAAACACTTGGGTGTGTCAGATCCTGCTCCACCACATGTTAAAAGGGGAAATCCAACTAAAAATTAGTTTCCTTAGGTAAGATGTAAGAGGTTATAACCGTTAATGTTATTACTACCACTAGGTCGATGCCTCTGCGGGTGGGCTGTTAGTCCCCGACGGTATCACCAGCCCAGTAGCCAGTACTTCGGTACTGGCATGAAAATACGGATTTTTTGTGTTATTAAAATTTGCTGTTACAAAATGTTAGAAATTATTATAAATTAAGGAATGCATTTTCCTCATGCAAATCCCTGATTCCTTTCACGGATTTGGCTATACTTTTTGGACCTTTTGGATTATAGCTCTTCATCTTTTATATTAGCTTTGGATTTCAAATATTTTGGCCACGAACATCACTGAAGAGACATGTATTGTCGAAATGCGCATCTGGTGCAGAAAAATTGGTACCGTTAATGTTATTTGAACAAAACACGGTTGTTTTACTTGGTAGAAATAAATACCAATTTATCAACTGAGAAGCATTTTTTGTCACTGGCAGTATTTTAGGGTCATATTGCTTTTATAAGATATGCTTGTTCCCGTTTTACCTCTATATTTCTTTAACACAAATACGCTATGAAACCAGGTTAAATCCACCATTTTCTACATTTAAAAATACCTGTTCCAAGTCGGGAAAATGACAGTTGTTTTTCATACATTTTTTATGTGTTTTGACATTTGACTTTGTCATGTGATAAGGGACTTTCCGATTGAATTTTCCCCGGAGTTCAGTATTTTGGGAATTTTACGTTATACATTTGCAAAACTAAATTTAGGTTTGGTGTTAGCTAGTTTGATTTAGAATCTTATTGAAATAACACCCTTTTTCAAACCAAACAATAAAACACAAACACATTCACAAATTATTGTTTATAAAAATCGTTTATTGGTTTAAAGTTCTTATGTTTTTTGCGATGGAGCATATGAAGGCTATCACAACATATGCTTCTGTATATCCTTAGGTGATTCAAATATGCCTTGCCTGATTGTGTTCTGTCGTTTTCAATTTTTTATATAACAGAAAAAGTACTAATCGCCTTCCAGTAGCTGCATATATCTATTCGTGTTATTCCTTAGAGGAAAACATTATTCATCCTTATATAATTTGTACATCACTTTACGATATCGTTGTACCTAGGGACAATTTATATAAAAACTATATTATGCATCTTTTTTATCAAAATGTGTAAAAAGAGACAAATGAACAGAAAATGAAACTATCTATCATATATATAATATTATATAAAATGCCTTATTGTGGTACACTTTTTAAAAAAGTTTTACATATATTTAAGTTTATCAATGTTAATTTTCTTCAAATAGAAATAAAGCTGGTAAAACGTTACGTTGTTAGCGTTCGTGTCTTTTCAAAAAATATTGTTATTTTGGCAATGCGCTGTTCAAGTTTGAACATCCTTTTGGTATCTTCCACCTCTCTGTTTTAATTTTTGTTTGTTTTGAAAATTAAAAAGGGCCTAATAATAGTAACCTTGCTTCAATAAAATAATTCATTTGTCGTTGTACAAGCAAGCCGGACTGGAAACAGTGATCGATACTAATCCTCAAGGTTACAACAATTTACAGTGCATAATGACGATAATTGTATCGCTTTGCCTTAATTAAGACAACTTTATGTGTAATGAGATTACGTCCTAGCTTCTTATTACAGCAGAAATCGACTTTTACATATTATGCAATCATTTCAAACGACAATACTTATTAATGGTGCTGTAACTATATACCATCTGTAGAACATAAGAAATTGATTAAAGTAGAGTTGAGTACCTAATTAATGATGCTTGGAAAATACAGAGACATATAATTGTAGATATTCCATGTGACTTATGATAGATCCTATTTATCTTTAGAGATTTGAAATCTACTAACTGTCTAAGAAACGGGTTTTGCTGTTCTTTTAATGTCTTGTAATAGGGGCGCAAATTCTGACGGCACATTTAGAAATACATGCAAGCTTTCGCATCTCAAGTGTGGGACGTACGATTATTTAAATAATAGATTTTAAAACTTTTCTCTGAGAATACACGAAATTTAAAAGTAAGAAATGGGATTGCTTCCTGTTGACTGCCATATTGTGAGCAAGCTTGTTAATACTCTGACTCAAATAATATCGTTTTTCTTTTCAGAATATGTTCATGTGGAATTATTGACAAACTATATGACTAAATATGCATTTAGTAATATTTTAATACTTCAAACAGTCAACACTCATCAATCAAATAAATATGTATATAACTTACATGATGCATCCATGTTTTTATTACCAGTACATACCGGGTAAATTATAGTTTAGTCCTTTATGATTGACATAATTCGTTGAATATGGTTAGCTGACAAAACAGGAGGTTTCATCAATCAATTAACTAAATATAATTCTTTTCAGTAATCAAATTAAACCAATTGAATTTTTATACGTGATAAAGACAATCGTCAATACAGATTTAGAATGAAATCATCTGTAGAGGTTGACATACACGGAGACCAGAGACATGTGCTCCTCTCTTTTATGTGTCTATTTATCAATTCTATTGAAACTATATTTGACACAAATTCTTTTCTTCTAATGGCCTTTACAGAAACAAAACATGTGACAAATCAATATGTTTGCTGTAAAACCAGTAATGATTGAGTTACAATACCTATTTAAATGTTGTAAATTTAATCTGTATGCCAAATCAAGATAACATATCGGTTATAAAATTAACTAGTGCGCTTCCTTCCTAATGAAGAAAAATATTAGCTTTCATTAATAAATGTTCATTTTGTGTTAACTTAGTGGTGTTATTGAGCATTTGCAAGATACTTATAAAAAACATATCAGAAAACATAATTGAAAAAAGGAAACAAAATAAGAGAGATCATTAAAGACAACAGAAGTTCTCCTATATTTAAATCTAGTAAATCACTTTAAAATAAAAACATGCTGAAAGAAAGCCCCGAGGGAATCTCATTTAATGTCATTTGGATTGTGATCGGGACTGTCAACAGGTTAAGCATAATATCCTAATACGCATGCTTAAATTCAAAATATCCCAATAAAGAATTAGAGCACAATTGTTAAACTTACAGGTAACTTGGTATCATAAAAAGGCGATGGATAATAGAGGGACATTTAGACTTATAAGTCGTAAACAAACTGACAATGCCATGTCTAAAAAGAAAAAAGATCAACAAACACTAGTAAACAACTAACGACTGAGCAACACGGATCCCAACATAAACTGAGGATGATCTCAGGTGCTTTGGAAATGTTAGCAGATCTTTCTCTACACGTGACACACTTCGTGTTGTTGATGTTAGTAAAAAACCGGTAATAAATATACTTTAGTATGTCACATTCGTTACAAAGGGGAAAACATGTTGTAAAGATTTTTCCCAGAAGCACACTCTTGTTAATTGAGCTAGTATAAAGTAAGCATATGTACATGTAGCTTATCAATTGAAACACATGTATGTTATGTCCATTCTATTAAACACATTGAATACTAAAGTTGAGGAGTGTTTTGTTGATATCGTGATCACTGAAATTGTCCAGCTTTTAATTGCCCCAAGTTTAAAGCTGTCCATTTATGACCATTTACGGTAAAGTGGACCTTCTATTTCTAGTAGTTTCGCTAATAAAAAGTTCATCGGGATATATGTGATGCAAGTCCTCTCCCAAATGTTGGTAACTGAATGACAGAACATCGTCAATGAGCCTTTAAGTGAAATAAAGAAATAAGCCAGATGATTCTATTTTCATTCTGCATAATTCGAGGACAAAAATAAGTCGGATAGTAGGGATGTACAATAAGTAACCATTTGAATACGATCGTTTATTGAAATGTCAACTTAAGAAACTAAACAATATATTGTCGATCAACATGTTCAGAATAAGGAACATACCGACTTTAATATATCACTTAAAATGTTCTCATGAAATAGCAGAGAGAAAGATATGCCAGTAGGGGTACTGGCTAATAAAGAGTCGTAAGATACCACAGGGATGTTCAAAACACACTAGCCAAAAATAACTGACAACGTCATGGTAAAAAACAGAACGATTCAAAAAGTCGAAACATTTCAAAATACACTTGGTAAAAACTAGACAGAGCATGACGAAGCTTACCTAAAATTTGGATGATCTCATGTGCTTTGTACACGTCGGCAGATACGTGCAGTTACACCACCGCAGCACTCATGATGATAACATATTCAATGATGTGTCTCATTTAGTGACGTCACAATCGAGAAATGAACACTGGTTACAAAAATTGGAATACATCAATGGTTATCTGCGAAACATTCTTTCTCGACCTGGTCTTCTTAGGGAGCAAGTCGGTGATATGATTGCAGTCATCAAATAATTCGTTAATTCTATGTATATAAACTCATCATATATACCAGGATTGAATCTTTATATTTGCCCCAGACGTGCAGACGCGCACGTCTTCACAGATGATATCGGATGCGTTCCGTACGTCGTAACTTTTATCCTCTTCCCTTTTCATGAATGTTACCTACCAAATTAGACTACGTTTTTGTATTTACCGTTTGTAATAACATGAGCAACAGGACGGGTACCGGTGCCACATATGGAGTTAGATCCGCTTACCCTTCTGGTGCAACTGATATCATCCTTAGTTTTTGGTGGGGTTCGTGTTCCTTAGTCTTCATTTTTCTATGTTGTGTCATGTGTACTATCTTTTGTCTGTTTGTCTGTTTTCATTTTTAGCCATGGCGTTGTCAGTTCTTTTTTCGAACTATGAGTTTGACTGTCGCTCTGGTATTTTTCGCCCCTCTTTTCTACAAAATGCTCATCAGTGACGCTTGAATCGAAAAATGTTAAAAGGTCAAATAAAGTACGAAGTCGAATAGCATTGAGGACCAAAAATTCCTGAAGAAATTCCTGAGATAGAAAAGCCTTATTATTTCAAAAATTCAAAGTTTTGTAAACTGTTAATGTATAACTATAACCATATCAATTAACTCATTTCTATTTGCAGATGATCTTCTTTCAATATCTAAAACTAAAGAGGGATTACAAAATAGTTTAAACAATTTAGTGCATTTTGATGTAATTGGCAATAAAGTGTTAATGTAAATAAAACTAAAACTATGATTTTAGAGCAAAACTGTTCCAAAACAGCTAACTCATTTGCAACATACAACGATATTCCAATATCAGACACAAATGAGTATAAATTTTTAGGAATGTTGATTAAAAATAATGGAAATCTTTCGCACAGTACTATAGATCTAAAAAAAAAGCTTTGCGATGAAGTCATATACTAGTCCATTTAATAATATATCAGTTAAAGTTGCAAATAATCTCTTTGATTCATTCAACCTATAACGTTATATAATTCAGATGTTACATTTTTAGACTCCTATATAACATATTTTAGGGCCCAAAAAAAGAGCAAATAACTTTAGAAAACAATTGGATCCCTTTTATTTCATTGATAAAACACCTATAGAAAAGTTACACCTACAGTTTTGTAAATATACACCTGGTATAAGGAAAACTTCATCAAATTTAGGTGCAAGAGCTGATCTGGGGAGACTTTCTCTGGAACTTAATATAAAATTGCAATCTATATTGTATCTTATTAGATTATATTCTGATGAAATTGATCCTCTCTTAAAAGAATCCTTTATTTTGTCTCAAAACTTAGACTCGGCAGGAATTTATTCTTGGTTCTCATATGTAAAATATACAGTAGAAGAAACTAGTATGGATTTGGACACCCTATTCTTCACAAAAGATAACTAAACATATAAGAGAAGAAATAAAATTAAAATTGAAGCATTTTTATGAAAATCTAGTAAATGATAAAGTATCAGATATAAAGGATAACAGCAAACTCACTATTTATAAACATGTAAAAAAAATAATACAGAATAAAAATATTTAACTTGCTCAAAACTTGAATTCAGAAAACCGATAACAAAATTTAGATTAAGTGACCAAAATGTATTAATAGAAAATGGAAGATACCTTAGAATACCAAGAGAAGAAAGATTATGCACTGTAGTTTGAACACCAAAAAGATCAATAAAAAAAAAGAGAAGAAAGATTGTGCAAAAACTGTAAACAAATTGAAGATTAAATTCATTTCTTTTTATATTGTAATAGAAACCACAATAATAGAAAAGTTTATTTTGATTTTTTGATAAATGAGAATATCCACTTTATAAATTTAAGGAACATAGATAAAATAACATATATACTGAACCCAATTTCACACATTCAGGTAAATAAGCTAGGATTTTTTTTTAAACAGTCTATTGAACTGAGGACAGGGGACTCTTAAAATATTTACCTATATTTGTGTATATTAATGATCTTGTTGTTATATTTTATTTTCATTTTGTTATGTTGTGTCACATACTATAAATATGTAGTTTTATGGCAATAAAGATTTGAATTGAATTGAATAATATGTTTTGTCAACACAGAAGTGATGGTGGTATCCTACATTGGCGTTTGTTTTATTTCAGTTCAGTGTTTCTGTTATTCTGTTGATTTTCTCTTATATTTGATGTGTTAAACTCAGGTTATGTTTGTTACCCGGATTTTATTTTTCGCTTAATGGATTTGTGACTATTGAACAGCGATAAACTGATGTTGCCTTTATTTACTATTGGACCAAGATACAAATACAATGATAAATTATATTTTTGTGTTCAATCATCAGGCAGACAAGAAAATATATCTTTGAAACGACTGTACACACATTGTTAAGGGGAGACGTGGAATTGATGGTAAATGAGAAAACAATCCAAAAATTTGAATTAATTGATGAAACAAACACAGTTAACTTCAACTATAACTTGTTATCAGACATAACATAAGGTTATGTACAAAGATAAACATTGACATTGTGGTTATCGGTTGACAGTGTATTTATTTTGTTTTGTCCCATCCAAGATTATAAGCGTTCATATTTATCATATCTAGCTGCAGTGCTTTTTTCAAGCATGAATAGAGCAAACACTTGGGTGATATCAGGTGTTCCAGAAGGGTAAGAAGATCATGTTCCACATGCTACAACCGTCGTGTTGCTCATGTTATTAAAAATCCGGTAAATATATGTATGCATGTAATTGAATGTTCGTCATATTCAGTTATTTTTACAACTTAATTTTATAATATGTGACTATCAGATAGACAAACACAAATACAATTGTTTTAGAATGATTCACATGTAAGGGCTATTAGTTGAATCTTAGAAATATTATACATATATTGCAATTTGATTGTTATTGCAGCATGTGCAGTAATGGAATTTTCATTAATAATTCATTGCCTCATCAAGTGGAATTAATCTGCATATCAGCTTGAGATGTAAGACAAATAACATGTAAATTAATGGCTGATGCTGGAAAATTAAATGCGCTGCTATATCCGATTTTATGTCTTACTTAGCAGCATTAGGTCTGTGACAAATTAAATTATTTGTTGACTTATTACTATCTAAATAATACTTTTTCAAACGCAACTCATTACAGGGTTCACAAATTTCCATTGACATGTATTATTGATCCGTTATGAACAGACGTTTCTATTCTTATAAAATTGTAAAATATGAAATTTAAGTTCGTTTGGATATATGAGCTTTAACCAATTCATTGAATTGCGTTAGTTACTGAGTGACAACACTTCACCGTTGTTTCTAAAAGTAAATAAACACGTCTTATATAACAGGATTAATTTTTGCTATTACGCCAGACGCGGGTTTCGTCTACAAAAGACTCAAAAAGCCCGAATGAAAAAAAATAAATAAAAAGGTCAAATAAAGTATGAAGTTGAAGAGCATTGTGGAGCAAAATTCCTAAAAGTTTTGCCAACTACAGCTAAGGTTATCTATTTCAGAGGTAGAAAAGCCTAAGTATTTCAAAAAATCAAAAGTTTTTTAATCAGCCAGATTCTTTTTCCTTAAATATTGGAGAAAAAATATTAAATGTTGCATTATACCAGGATAAAACAATTTTAAATTAGGTGACACCAAAAACAAGTCAGCTCATAAGAATTTACAATCAGTTAACATTTAAATACGGATTGTTTATTTTAAAATCCGTTCACAAAACTCAACAAATATATTGTCATGAACATGTAAAGTTTCTCGAAAAATAAATGCATAGAGATAATACTTATATTATCCTCCAAAAATAAAAGAAGAAAAAATACATTCAAGCGAATAATTGATCCATGATTCCCTTTATAAGAAGCGAGGTAGATAGAAAGGGAACACTAAATATTCATTAGAAGAGAAATTTCAACAACGTCATAACAAAAACCAAGGCAATAAATACTACATAGAAAAGTAATGAATGAACAACATGAACCCCATCATAAACCCGTGGCAACAGTCGTTTTACTCATTGTAAGACCTATTCGGTGATTACGATTCTTATTTGTGATGTCGAGTAAAAACGGACGGCTCTGTTGTTCAAACATCATAAACTCGTGGCAACAGTCGTATTACTCATTGTAAGACCTATTCGGTGATAGCGATTCTTATTTGTGATGTCGAGTAAATACGGACGGCTCTGTTGTTCAAACAATTATCATATCAGTGGTCTCTTGTTAAAACAGTGTTTTTCTCTTTGCTGGTCCCTTTACTATGGAATCAAGAAGCCAATTAAAATAAATCAAATTTTTGAGATTAGCTATTATCAATTATGGAAAGATAGCATGGAATAAATGAAAATGAGAATAGAAATCGAAAATGTGAATAAATTCAAAAAATGAAGATTTGCCATCACCCTCAAGTCCAATTTGTTTTAATTATTAGACACAAAGCTGAGTATAAACAATGGTAAACATTGACATTGTGGACAACAGTGGATAGTGTCCTTAGTATATGGGCGTGTGTTGTTTTTATATCTATAGAGGGTTGCCTAAGTACCAAAGTATGCCTAAATAAAATTTAAAACAGTAAACAAGTGATGATACAAAGATATGAAGTTTTAAACCGAAGAGCAAAAAAAAAACTAGTTCATAATTAACAGATATATATATTAAAAATCTTTAAGAAATACAAAACAATTCAAAGTATAAATAGAATAATCGGACGTCTCTCTACACACACTATTACGTCACTTGCATTCTTTAACAGATAAAAGTAATAGAAAATATGCAAATTGATTTTATGTACTATTCTGTAATACCATTTGTACGTTTTGATTAGTAAAGCCAGGGTAACAGACAATATTATGCTAATAAAAGTGACACGTAGTTAGAAAGGCCAATATACAAGTCTCCAGCTTTTTATAAATATTTGTCATATTAATTCCGATTATCGCATATTTAAAACATCAAACATAAATTGAAAGTACACATCTATTTTATTTTTTGAAGTATAACACATCATGTGGAAATAATACAGAACTACATTTTATTTTATTATCCAAACTTTGGTCTCGAGGTTTTTAAACTGAGAGTTGTTTCATCGGCACTCGTAATGCATCTTCTAATACCTATAACCTATTTTAGAAATACACTCTGAGCGCACTTAAAACTGGTTCCTATCGAGTCAGACATGAATATGCATCAACTTGAAATACTTTTTTTTATTCATCTTGAAATAATAGACTTATAAATGGTATTAGATGGGGCTCTCATTGTACCTATTCCGGTTAATTTATAAAGTATGCACTGAATGTATTTCCCTCGAAAAAGTTTTAATCTCATTTAAGCATATTTGACATAACACGTTTCGTCTATTTGCTTTTCAAATGATTCGCGTTGGCATGTCTTATAATTACTTAAACGGTAGCAGATTCCCAGTCCCAGATGAGTGTTTCGACAATTAATGTCCCTTCAGTTATGAATGAGGCGATATATTTGAAAATAAACAATGCCAAAGAAGAGAACTATTCTAGTAAAAATTCCTAATGTATACTTGTAGTCAAATCTTGACAAGGAATCAAAGCTTTGTATGAAAGACACATATTGTTATACTATTTATAAAACCAGACCGTAAACTTAGTACGTAAACCACCAATATCAGGCTGCTGACTTGAAACAGGTACACTACGAATGTGGTGGGGTTAAACTTGTTTGTGGTCCGTCAATCCTCTCCTAAATCGGACGTTATTTTATTATCAATCTCTACAAATATTTCTGAAGCGTGTACAGCTGCTAGCTTTATTTATCCAAAATACTTTTATAGATGCTTTCATCCACGTCATTTGGTCTTGCTAATTATTTTTTTTTTTGTCAATCCTACATTGCATTGGTTATATAAACTGCGTATTTTAACTATATCAGTGTGTATTTATCAAATTCAACTTTGCATCTTAAAAATTATTGCTACGTTTCTTTAATTATAGAATTGCTTTTTATTCGAATATACGACGTGCTATAGAGCATTACTACATATACTCTATATCTATAATTGGCAGAACTAACTTAATGGTGTTATTTCTGATAATCAATGTTGTCAATATAGACGTGGTATACATCAAGTGATAAGTGCATGCTGTGTCTCGCCATTTAGCCTTTTTCTTGCTCTGGTGGTTCAATCAACGTTAAAAGCAGTAAATTTGATAACTTAACAAGAATTGATTTTGTATAAATTTGTATTAGTATGAGGTAGAACAGCGATTGCTAATTTTGTTATTTCAAAGAAACCAAAACAGGATGCTTATATAATTTAAGGTCCACCCGGATTACCCCTAGTGTTAGTTCATTGCAAAAATTTTTTTATTTTTATTTTACAAATTTCTCTTTGATCTTATGCGTTTTATAATTTAATTATAACTCTTATAGAAATTCCATCAGTGTATGGATTAAATATATGTTTAAAATAGTGTTGCAATCTTTATGGTGCATTGATTATGATTTTTTTTTAAATCAACTGAATATGCATACATCAGGTTTAACATAAACAAATTATAAATCATTAAACTATTAATCATACTTTTTAATGACTTTTGTTGCACCATTATTACAATATGTATAAATCCATACTTGTATATCAGCACTTTCTTGTGATCTGCTTACCCTTCAAGAGCACATGAGATTACCCGACCCACCGCCCCCCCCCCAAAAAAAAATATAAATGTTTAGCTTTTGTTGCTAGCCTTCGGTTTTCTATGTTGTTATGTTTACTATTGTTTGTCTGTTTGTTTTTTTCATTTTTAGGCATGGTGTTTGCACTTAATCTTCGACTTATGAATGTAAATGGTACCCTTTGCCTCTCTGTTTCTTTAACTGTCCCTATGTAGGGATTTCTTATGAACATGCCATAAAAGTAAAGCATCCTACAGTGTGGTTGAGGTATAAAGGAAATATAACACGGGAGAATGAAAGAATATTACTTTTGTCTACTACATTCACAGATTTGCGCCCAGCAGAGAGTCAAATAGTAAACAATCACACAACTACCATATTTCAGCTAAAGGGTACCAAAGCAGAAGTCTAATGGCAGATGTGTTTGCTGCCGATCATTGAAAGCCTTCTTCTAAAAAGACAACGGTAAATATGTTTGATAAACTTTTGAAAACTAAAATGAGACGATTGTGTAAATTTTCTCCTGGCAAAATCAACTGTGTGTGCGTTTCAGCAATAAAGTTCATCGGCAAGTTGACTGTTTTTTTGACACCGCGCCGAACTGATGACAACTGATTTTTATAGTTTTATCGTATGTCATATTTACGATTCAAGATTTTAAGGTCAACTTCAGATTTCAACAACCCAAACATAGTAAGAGTCATGCATCCGGTGCTTTACGATCCTTTCATTGAATAGTACCAGTCTTTTCTGACAGATTGTTTGGTTTAAAGACTTGCGATATTGCAACTCTTTATTGCTTTATATTATTTTTCAGTCCTGCTGTATTCCGTAGGTATAAGCACTTTTTATAATACACCGAACCCGTTGTTGTTGAATAATCGTCAATCTTGAACTGTTAATATAACAGTAGATAAATAAAACATAGGTGAGAGGGTGATAGAGCAGATTGGTACCTGAGAAAACATTGTCAACCGCGGCGAAGCCAAAATTGACAATGCTTTTTAGAGGGGTGCCGATCTGCTCTATCACCCTCTCAGCTATGTGTTATTTAATTTATTATACTGAATGTCCTATCATTATTGTTTTTAACAGATGAATTTTATTTAAAAGTATTTTCTATGTAGTCACGTATTTAACAACGTAACAGGTATTAGAAAAATTATCAGAAGTGAAGTAAACAGACAATAGTAGTGCATTGACTTGACATATCAACGATATAAGGATTCGGCCCGAAATTGGGAAAAAGCTCTGCTATCAAGAACAAAATTATTTTTCAATTGTTGTTATTTTGTTATTGTTATTTATTTGATTTAATTTTTGGGTAAATACCCCTTTCAACAGGCCTCATATCTGGCGGAAAAATCTACATCACAATGAACATGATGAAATGTACGTCAACTGTTGAAACCAATCGATTGTGAACGAATGCGTTAAAGTATGGAATAAAATATCAACAATAAGCATAACACATAATGGTTTATAGGTTTTAAAGTAAAAATACTAACAAGTGAAATATGTTTTTCCAAAAATTGTAAAAAGAAATCAGTTTGAGTCGTTCCACGCTTCGTTGTATAGTAAATTAGAACTTTAAGCATTGTCTTTAATTATAAACTGATGTAGATTTAATTTCTTGTCATTTAAACTACCGATTTTGATTGGTCTAGCCAAGAGGGTGACATTAAAAAAAATTGTCACCCACTCAGCCATGTGATAGAGTAAATTAACACCCTCGTATTAGCCAATCAAAATATGGCATTTTAACATGAAGTTTAATAATATTGTATATGATATTATTCCGTTTTAACAGGTTCCACTTTCCGCTGCCATATTGTCTCCATTTTTTTCCTACTCTTGGTAAACATATACAACTCAGAAATTTGGCTTTAAAATCAGCAAACTGTCGCTAATTGAAACTTACTACATATCCCTCTAAAACAATATCTACTGTTATGGAATTTGCTCTCCATTATTGTGATGCCTTTTTATGTCTTTCTCCCCTTTTACCATAGAGTTTTGGCCTCTCATTTTATGAGCATTTGTATAGCTAATGTATGATAACATATTTATTTAAAGTGAGGAT
Organism: Mytilus galloprovincialis; assembly: GCF_965363235.1. Classification (NCBI taxonomy): domain Eukaryota; kingdom Metazoa; phylum Mollusca; class Bivalvia; order Mytilida; family Mytilidae; genus Mytilus; species Mytilus galloprovincialis. Next base: position 50,277,176 of record NC_134846.1, read on the forward strand.
GTAACTGCTGCAGTTAAAGTTGATCCTAGGTTGTCATGACTCTTTTGTGTTAGTTGTTTGCATTTTGATTAACTTTCATGTTTGAATAAAGTATTACATCAGAATGATTAAGAGGTGGCTTACGTAATTTTGAGAGCAAACACGTTCTGTTCGAAAAACCCATAAACATATTTTTATACTGAGTTATATAATATTTTCGATCATTTCAATCATTAAGTTTGTGGTAGGGTACTTTCAAATAAATTGAAATTTTAGGCATAGTTTTGATGCACACCATGAGTTTCTACTGCCACTTCGAATTCTTTAGACTTTATCAAATCGTATAAATAAAAGTTTTGATGATGCAATAAGATTGTCTGTGTGTTTGAAAATGTTTTAATTATACTGCAAAAATATTTTGTCGTGCAAAGAATGACAGATTTTGTAGGAAGATTTTCTACCAATGAATCGAAATTGAAATTAACTTATTACCTCCGCAGATGTTTCTTCAGAGATATTTTATTGAGATTATCAATAATTATTTCAGAATATGTACTTGCGTGCTAAAAATAAGGAGTTGTGATACGATTTCCAATGAGATAAAAAACACAAAGTACTGGCCTAATAATATTCGCAAAAATCAACCACAATTTCCCGTGTTGCCTAAACTTATGACTATGTTGGAAGTCATGGCCATCTTTTATTCCGATTTTTTTTTAAGAAACTATTAAGATGAAAACTAGAAGCTCTAAAGAGTCTGTGTCGCTCACCTTGACTAATGTGCATATTAAGCAAAGGACACAGAAGGATTTATGACAAAATTGTGTTTTGGTGTTGGTGATGCGTTTGTAGATCTTACTTTACTGAACAATATTGCTGCTTAGTTACAATTATCTCTGCCTTTAATGAATTTGGCCAAGAAGTGACAGTGGGAAATATTTTGAAAAAATTTACAAAAATTTACCAAATTTGTGAAAATTGTTAAAAATTGAATATAAAGAGCAATAACTCCTTAAAGGTCAATTGACCACTGTGGTCATGTTGACTTATTTGTAGCTCTTACTTTCATTTACATTATTGCTGTGTACAGTTTATCTCTATCTATTATAATATTCAATATAAAAACCAAAAGCTGCAAATCTTTCTTAGAATTACCAATTCAGGGGCAGCAACCCAACAACAAATTGCCCTATTGGTCTGAAAACTTCAGAGCAAATAAGTCTTGACCTAATGAAGAAATTTATTTACAGAAGATTTGTCCAAAATGCTTTGGTTTCAGAGATATGAGCCAAAAACTGCATTTTACCCTATGTACTATTTTTAGCCATGTCTGCCATCTTGGTTCGCGGGCGGGGTCATCAGACTAGACATTAAACTAGATACCACTAATGATTATTGTGGTGAAGTTTGGTTAAATTTGTCTTAGTAGTTTCAGAGGAGAAAATTTTTGTAAAAGATAACTAAAATTTACAAAAAATCGTTAAAGATTGACTATATAGGGCAATTACTCCTTAAGGGGTCAACTGACCATTTTGGTCATGTTGACTTATTTGTAGATTTAACTTTGCTGAACATTATTTGTGTTTACAGCTTATCTTTATCTATAATAATAGTCAAGATAATAACCAAAAAACGGCACAACGAAATGCGCATTTGGTGCAAGAAACTTGGTACCGTCAATTTTATTCCCTTAAAATTACCAATTTAGGGGTAGCAACCCAACAAAGGATTTTCCTATCCATCTAAAAATTTCAGGGCAGATAGATCCTGACCTGATAAACAATTTTACCCCATGTCAGATTTGCTCTAAATGCGATATAAGCCAAAATCTACATTTTACACCTATGTTCTATTTTAAGCCATGGTGGACATCTTAGATGGTTGACCGGGTCACCGGACATATTTCTCAAACTAGATACCCCAATGATGATTGTGGTCAAGTTTGGTTTAATTTGGCCCAGTAGTTTCAGAGGAGAAGATTTTTGTAAAAGTTAACGACGACGGACGACGGACGCAAGACGCCAAGTGATCAGAACAGCTTACTTGGTCCTTTGGGCAGGTGAGTTAAAAAGCGGTAAGTAGCCGTTCCTTTAATATATTGGTTATTTCTGATATTTTCGAGGAAAATAATTTGAAGTTCACCGAGTCAACACCTTTTTACCAAATGGAGTGAATAACAAACAATTGGTGTGAGCTCAAATCTTTTGTTTTTATCTACTTTAACACTTCGTGTATTTCTTGTACAAAACAATGATACAGTTACTCGAGTGAACACCTTTCGGTAATTTGGGTTCCCTATACTCAACTTTGTTCTTATTTTGGTTTTACTAAATTTTTTCAAACTCGCCTATCTGGTGTTTGACATCAAGCATTGTCGTGACTTTATCATTTTCATTTATACTTGGATTTTGTTGTTTTAGATATTGTCTTATAATCTGATTGTTTTTATAGTTGTCAAATAAAGTAAATTATGCAAGTGAAAACTTGTACTTAGCCGAAAAGCGTAAAAAAGTGTAACAAATATATTCCTACATCATCAATTTTCAAATACGCTAAGCCGGGTATAATTAATGCCTGTTAAGTATTTGATTCACCTCAAGAAATCCAAATGGTAAAGTTGAAATCATTTCTTCAAAAACATTTGCAGACGTCATCTCCCGTTGGTTGACCTTTATGAACTGACTATGTCCCAGATGACGACGGATATACTCCAACTGTCGTTATTAAATTCCCGTCCTCTCCTGAATGTGACCTATCGACTTTTCACCGGGTTTGTATATAAATGAGCAAGACGACTAGTGACACATGTGGAGCGGACTAGATTTACCCTTACAGAGCATACGAGATGACCCTCGCTTTTGATCGGGTTCGTTTTTGGTCAGTATTTGGTTTTATAAGTTATGTTTTGTGTGATGTTTGTTCTTTCGTCGTTTTTTCCTATTTTGCCATGGGGTTGTAAATTTGTTTTCAACTTATGGGTTTGAATATCCCTTTGGTATATTTTGCTTAATTTTTTTCATTCATGAGGATTCTATATTGGCTTTTTTTTAAACAGGTTTTTTAGGGTTTTTTTTCTGTCTCTGCCTTATCAATTTCATGAATACTGGCTTTTCACAAGAATAAATTCTGCATGACAATTCATGTTTGCAGTTATATAAAAGCCCGACAAAAGAATAAAAAAAATCACCTCTTCAAAAATTATAATTATATCATAGGTTTTATGTAAAATAATGGAAAAAGGATCGGTTGATCAATTGTTGGTTGCTTAACATCCAGTGGCAAATGTTTCAAACATGTTTAAAAGTATTAAAATAACCTCGCCATATATATCAGGATTAAAGTTTTGTACGCGATCATATGTTTCGTTTACAAACGACTCTTCAGTTACGCTAGAAAATGAAATATGAACAAGAAAGTACACATTTAAAGAACATAATGGACCCCAAATACCGAAAGATCGTGCAAAATACAAATTATTTACTCGATTGGGAATTAACTCATCATAGATATAAGGATTACATTTTGTTTATACGCCAGACGCGCCGGTTTCGTCTACAAGAGACCCATCAGTGACGCCCGAATCCAAAAAGGTTAAAAAAAGGTGTTGACTGGATGTAATTTATAATTGTTTTGTACGCAAACTGTACTAACTGTTAAAAAAAAGCAGAGATTAAAGCTAACAAGAACTAATTGTTTATAATTTACTCAATTGGGAAAAGGTGATGACTCAATGCTTTTCAATTTACTATCCTATGTAGAATACCAAGTAATAACCAACATATTAGATGAATGTATATATATCGCTGTTTGTTTTGTTTTATCCTTTTCATCAAATAATGACCTCATTGTAAAGTTTATCATAGAAATAGTGAAATGGTATACGCGTTCATATAATGTGCAACGATTTGAATACACGGTTAGATTTGACATATCAAAGGACCCCAATAATTCATTTTTTGATGAAATCAAACAAAGTTTAATGTTGGACCCTTTTGGCCCCCAATTCCTAAACTGTTGGGACCAAAACTCCCAAAATCATTCCCAACCTTCCTTTTATGGTCATAAACAGAGGCGGATTAATGGGGGGGGGGGGGGGGGAGGGCAGTGGGCCCCACTTATGAAAATTTCTAGATCCGCCACTGATAAACCTTGTGTAAACATTTCATAGATTTATGAATTTTGAACAGCGGTATACTACTCTGTTGCCTTTATTTAGCAATACAAGTCTAAAAAATGTTACCAAATATATTCCCCAATCTACTTATACGCTAAGCCTGGTATAATTGATGCCTGTTTAATTTATCGTTCACCTCAAGAAAAGTTAAAGTTGAGTCATTCCATCGAAAATTTCCTTTGAACATTATACAGACGTCATTCCAAGTTGATTAACCGTTCTGATCTATCTGTGTTACAGATGACGACGTATACAATGTATATTCTTATTCTCGTAGGCACAATCCCGGTCTAAGTTTCTCAAATGTAACATTCCGATTTTATCAACGAGTTTGTCCTTTATGAGCAACACTTAAGTCACATTTTTAGCAGACTCAGCTTACCATTCGGTAGCACACAATATCATCTTCTTATTTTAATGTGTTTTGTTGACTGTTGTCTTTCATTGATTCATGAGTTTGAATATCTCTTGGATATTGTTCCCCTATATTTTTTTATTCGTAGGCTTTTTATTCTGTCAATTTGTTTAACAGATTTTAAAGGTTTTTTTTCTGTCTCTGTCATATCTATTTAACGTGTGCATTTCATAAATTCTGACTTTTCACAACACTAAATTCTGCATTACAATTCATATTTGCAGTTAAATTAAATGCCAATAATATATATTAGTACAATTTCCCCAAAATCACCTCCTAATGAATTATAATCATGATATTATGGGTTCTATTTTTAAATACTTGGAAAAGGATTGGATGGCAAATATTTCATATGGATTAGTTGATCAATTGTTGATTGCTTTAGGCCCAGTGGCAAATATTGCATACATTTTCAGGGCGATCTATAAACAAAAGGTTAGGAATAACACGATTAGACAAACTGTTTTTATTAAATTATAAATAGCCACAGTTTATCACAGTCAAACATACAAACGTATAACAAAATAATTGATTACGTATACACACGCCTGTATTACTTTATACGCATGCTGTACACACCTGTATACAGAATAGCACCCTCTATGTTCGATGACATTTTTTAATTTACATTTTAAAATAATTTCGTTAAGATCTGAAATATAACTACATTTTTTTTAACTTCGAATGCGAAAACTGTTAATCTTTATTAAACATATTTCCTTGGAAGAATGTAATATAATATCTTATTTCTAATGAATTTAACAGGATTTTGTAGTTATCTACAACTGACCCAGCGTTGTTGGTCGGTAATTGCCTGAAATCGTCTTTACAATCATCAGGTAGATTTTTTCGACAAAAAGGTTAAGTTAAACTATAAACAAAATGTGAAAATATATTCATCAAAAATATGAAATATAATTCCCATTTCAACTTTTCAAAACAAAAGTTTTCTAATTCGGTTTATAAAGAAATTTCACGCATAGACTGTCATTAATATGACTTTTATGCACTAAAAACTATATGTAATCAATGTCTATAGTAAATTCATAGTTTATCAAAATGAATAGAACATGAATAGTTACCCCACATCAATATTAAATAATTATACAATAACACTGAGCAAGCCGATATGATTGATAACCATTTCAAGGACGAGTACCGTTTATTCGATTTTCTTCTGTTTTATACAAAATTATCACATTGCATAATATAGTCCCTTTAAAAGTTTTAATAAGCACATTTGGTAGCCAATTTCTGAATTTTAAGTTTATATATGTTTTAAAAGACAGACAGAAGGTACAAAAGCTAAGAAATAGAACAATCATCGTTTTGTTTCGTCGAACGTTTCATTTTAGGTTTACTCGATCTTCGAATTAAACTTCGACTACATCGTGAAAACTTCGATTTTTCCGCTGCACTGAACTCTTCTTGGTCAGTTTTACCCTGCTCCGGACATTCTAGTGACTGCACACTGATCCTTCGAAGCAAAAAGCGATCGGGGTGCTTAACACGTGGCTTTTTAACTTGTTGCAATAACAGACGGAAAACGTCAGAAATTCCTACATCATTTTTAGCAGATACTTCAATAAACCCTCCGCCTAAGTCCTCGTTATATGCCCAGTTAAGAGCATCAAATCTTTCAATTTGTCTATTATTTTCCTCATCTAAATGATTTCCAACAATTACACACGGAATTTCCTGATAATTTTCTCGCACTTCCTTAATTTGCTCCCATAATTGTTTGACTTCTTCAAATGTTTGTTCATTTGTGATCGAATAAACTAGAACGAAGCCGTGAGCATTTACAATGTTGAGGCGCCGCATTGCTGGGAAAGCAATATTGCCGGCAGTATCCAAGAAATCAACTTTGAAATTAACACTATTGATATCATATTCGTTAGGAAACAAATCTTCAATTGTTTCTTTGTATTTTTCGCTGAAAGTTCCAAACAAAAATCTCTGTAACACTGAACTTTTTCCAACTCCACCAGCGCCTAGAAAAACTACCCTGTTCCGTTGATCGACCTCTACCATTATTATATGGTATATGTGTATACTTTTATTACAGCTGACATATCAGAAGCAGGTTACAATACGTCATAAACAGAACTGGAAGAAATCAATTTCGTTGTTTGTTTCAAATTACCAGATGACACCACCAGCAGACAAATGAATGTTTATTAAACACCTATTGGTAATTAATTTATCGAATTTTGCTCATTTCTATCAGCATGCACCTGTCTTTATATCACCTGCAAGAAAATTGATACAACGTTAATTTCTAAAATCAGACAGTTACTGTTATGGTTTTTTATTAACCAACTAAGTACATTATTGCCAAAAATGACTGGTTATTAAAAATAACATATTTTCTGTAATGACCCTGTTTTTCTGTAATGGCCCTGTTGCCAGAAGTAACATTAAAATTTAGAATGGAAATGGGGAATGGGGAATGGGTCAAGAGACAACAACCCGACCAAAGTGCTGATAACAGCCATTCGATGCAGCCAGGAAATCCTGCACGCGGAGGCGTGCTACAGCTACTATACAAACTCTGTAATTGTGTTATCTATACTATTAAACGAGAAGACCTCATTTTGGGTGTCGCTTCTCTTCCTTCCACAATAAATCAATCATCATGCCTCTGTGTCCTATAGGTAACATGCATAGTCGCATTTGTCATCCATCATATGATTATTCAGATTGAGTTATTTTGGGAGAAAAACGACAAAAAAGGAGTTCGGATATGATTCCGTCATCGGACTGACTTTTAGTCATAGATAAGACTTCCGGTTTTAAAGATGCACAAATACAACCAATCGTATGATAGATAACAAAAATGAAGAATAAATAAGCCAATCAGAGCGTTCTCCATATCATGGTGTTTAGATCGCAAGAACCACAACTATTATACCTCCTTATAGAGGACAATTATTTTTCGCGTTCATCTACATGTAAACTACGATTAAACTACTTTAATATGTAGAGACAAGCTGTATATGCCCGCGATTTCGCGGGTGTGTTCTAGTATTTATTGATACATGTTCCCAAGTCACTATATATAGGAAACTAATTACTTACTCTTACTAAATCTAACGTTAAAATACCTCCAGTCTTTTGACATGCTGGAGTTTTTTTTACTCCATCTTTGAATCTGAGGGTTTGTATTGAAGTTTAAACATAATTATGTTTTTTAAACCTTGACTAATTAAATTATAATTAATCTTTATTGCAAAATTACATCCATAAGGGTCAAACAGTACAATCAAACAATACTTGTATACAATACAATGTAATACAATGAAATACAATGTAATACAATGTAATACAATGAAATACAATGTAATACAATGTAATACAATGAAATACAATGTAATACTATAGGGTTATTGCATGAATATTGGGGAATATTGTCCCGAGTAGAATTTTATATCGCACGAGCTTGCGAGTGCAATATATGTTCTACGAGGGACAATATTCCCCAATATTCATGTAATAACCCTTTTATTGTATAGCAATATAATATTTGAAAATAAAAATTGGTTTAAACTAAGATTTTGTCGTTGATGACGTCATGATTTTTTTGAAGATTTATTGCACTAGTGCAATATTAGAATTTATTGCACGCTAACTTTTGGTTACTTTCTGTGGGAAATATTATATTGCTATGCAATAAAATGTAATACAATGAAATACAATGTAATAAATACAGTGCGATACAATCAAATACAATATAATACAATACAATATATAGAATAATTATAGAACATTTATTAATGTTCAATTATACATGTATGTAAAAAACATTATAAATGCAAAACGTCGTCAAAAGGCATGTCGCCTACATTACATGCAAATTGCACTTCATTTTCATTTTCGATTAAACACACGAAAATTTTGATAATCTTTATGGGTCCCCTATGATTATGAAGCTTCTTACGTTACTACGAATTTTATAAATCGCTCAGTCTGGCTTTTAAATGATTTGATTTTAGCGTCCCTGATGCAGAAAATTCAGAAAAGCGCTTCAGACACATGAACATTAAAAATTGTTTATTTCATTAATAATTTAAGCCATAAAAGCATATGAATATTTTTAATTTAAAGAAGAAAAAAAAAAGAACTTGCTATATGATGTTAAGATTTTAGTGTGATGTAAAAGTGTTGACCATAGCACATTTTGTATGAAGCGCGGAGCTTAAACTGTGCACTCGATCAACGCATTGACAACCCTACACACTGATCAAAAGAAGCATTCAATTCTCTTCATAACATATTATTGCTACAACCATGAAATTTAGAACTATATCAATATTTCGATTGATTTACTCTTCATTATTTCAACTTTGCCACGGGTAGCACGTGCAGTCATGACATATATTAAATAGAATATGCTATTTGAGTGTCTGTCGATTGTTGTCAAATTTATGGAATCTAATGGAATATACATGTAATGTTATATAATCATATTCGTTGCTGTTAGCAAGGGCGTTCGGTTTTATCCTTTAAATCTGTCATAAATTAGATCTATGTCAAACAATGACTGCAATGTCTAAAATGTACAGCATGCTTCAAGCTGTTTTCTGAACTTTATTTTAGCATGTATTTTACAGATTGAAGTCTATGGTCTAGTCAACATTATATGTAGGCATTGTAGTACTGTAAGTTCAGAAATTATTGCGAGTTTTTTTATCATTGCGAAAAATGCGAAAGGGTAATAATCGCAATAATTTGAATTCACATATAGAATCTTGTATATGAATTAAACAGGATTTTCAAAATATCGCAAACATTGAAATCGTATATTAGTCCAAAATGACATAATCGCATTAATAAATGCACGCAATAATTTATGAACTTGATAGTACTTTATTTGACTCTTCCTTTCGAGCGTCACTGGTTTATTTTTTTCTCGTGAACTGAAGTTCAATGATATAGAGACATGTATATAAGAAGTTTATACTTTTGGTACACCATGTTCCCTCTTTTTTAAAAGCAATTAAAGGAAACCGGACGGGATTCAACAATGAGAAAACTCATACCGCACACTCGGGGTTAAAGACCTATAACACTTATTACAAACATGAAACAATGACAACAAATTAACTATGTCACGATACTTAGATATTGAAAGCTGTTGTGTGTGTGCCAATGAGACAACTCTCCATCCAAATAACAATTTATAAAAGTAAACCATTATAGGTCAATGCACGGTCTTCAACACGAAGCCTTAACAACAAGCTATAAAGGGCACTAAAATTACTAGTGTAAACCCATTCAAACGGGAAAACCAACGGTCTAATCTATATAAAAAAAAAAGAGAAACGAGAAACACGTATAAAATACATAAACAAACGACAACTGCTGTATATAAGGTTCCTGACTTAGGACAGGTGCAAACATTTTCAGTGGGATTAAACGTTTTAATGGTACCAAACCTTCACCCTTTTTCTGAAACAATAGTATAACATTGTTTACATTCTTTCTGACTAGTATAACCCATACATCTCGGAAATATAGGATGCAAAGTTTGAAATGACGAATGATTAACTCACAAATAAATAGATTGGTCATATGTAGTTGTATTTCTATTATTTTGTCCTTCACGAGTTCAGAGGTCCAGAAACTATTTTTCAAAACCACATTTACATAATAGAGCCGTTAAGTAAAAAAATCAAAAATTAGCTACAATGCATAAAAATAACACTAATCAAATTTAGTAAAATTGTACACAAAGGAAATAAAATAAAATTTATTAAAATGTATCACTTTTAAGAATTAACAAAAGTTTCTTTTTCTTACGCTTTGCTGTACGTTGTATGAACATTATATGTAGGAGCTCAAAGTTGTTTTTGGCCAAAAGTTATGATTTTTATCATAGAAAAGGCCCTTCATTTCAATTTTCTATATTCTTTTATTTTTTTAATGATAACCTAATTAAGTCCTAAGCATCTCCTAACGTATAACAAGTACTTACATGTATACAGCCTTGCTTTTCAAAGTTTTGGGTTAGAGTGTTCCTGGTGGAGACAAATCCAGAAAGCACTTCGGACAAACCGATTTGATAAACTGTTATTTGCATTTACAATCATGAAAGGAAAGTGACTGATACATGTACAATGTAAAACAACAGCTAGTGTCACATATTTTGCAAAGAAATAAAAAAACAATTAACACTGAAACAAAGGAAAAATAAAACACTTAAAAAATTTCTCAACACGTGTAAACCGTCTCTAAGAAAAGTGAATGAGATGATATATACAACAGCTCGTGTCACATATCAAATAAATAGATAAGAACAATGGAAACTCAAACAAAGGAAATAAAGGAAATATATCTATATATGTGTAAAGCGTCTCTAAGAAAAAAATACTGAAATGATGTACAACAACTGCTTGTGTCACATATTTAATAAATTTGATAAATAGATAAAATCAATTAACACTCAAACAAAGGAAAAATTCAACACTGAAAAAAAAGAACTGTCAACACGTGTAAACCGTGTCTAAGGAAAATTACTGATATGAAATGCAACAACGGCTTGTGTCCCTTTTTTAATAAATAGATAAAAACAATGAAAACTCAAACAAAGGAAAAAATAAAAACCTGAGATACTTATCTACATGCGTAAGGCGTCTCTAATGAAAATATCTGATATGAAATACAACAACGGCTTGTGTCACATGTTTAATAAATAGATAAAAACAATGAAAACTCAAACAAAGGAAAAATCAAACACCTGAGATATTTATCTACACTTTTAAACAAAATAAAACAAAAAAATATACCGAATTCCCCATTTTGCGGACCATAAATACAATGTATGAACTTACCATCAGGAAAAATCAAAATTTCCATCCTCTGTTAGAAAAATCACTATTAATTACAGTTATGTTTACTTGATCATGTTCATTTCATAACTGACATGAATGTTGTTTACAGTTAAGTAATACTCCACTACCGATAATCAATATGATAATGTAATGTAATCTTTACAACCGAAGCTGTCAACAGCCAAACCAGCTGTGAGAAAAACTTTAAATTAATATTTATTGCCATATAATATTTTTATTGAAAAATTGAATTGCTGCATCAAATGCAATTATTTACCGCATATCAATTTTATATAGTACATTAGTGTTAACATTCTTATATATGAAACATATAATCTGTATATTGAGCTTGTATGACCATTTAAGGAAATTCATATTTGTAATCGAAAGTTTGTATTGCTCTTATAAACCATAATGTTGTAAACCCAACACTGGTATACGGTAGAGTTTTTTTTTTAACGAATAGGTTAATTTGTTGATCGCTGTAGCAAATATTGTTTAGCGCTGAAGAAGAAATTTTACTGCGCTGAAGCAGACATTTTAAATTTTGTACTACAGCTAGATTAAGCAGACATTTTAAGTCATTGAAACGCTGAAGCAAATATGTTACTACGGAGAATTATACATTTACCACAAAGAAGCATACATTTAGCTGCACACTAGCAAAAATTTAGGTGCGCAATAGCAAACTTTAAGACCCCGTTTACACTTTGGCATTCAAATCGATTTAAGGACCAATGTGAACGCTTTGAATCGGTCTACACTAAAACACCAAAATAGGGGGTTTATTAGTTTGAATCGATCTAAAGTAAACCGATCTTACTTTAAATGTGAGCGCAGAAATTGGTCTGAACTGGTAAGATTGAATCGAAAATAACATATGCGCATGTATAGCGGCACAACTATCTCAGAGGGTTGTTGTTTAAGCCATATGTCTTTGTTAATAGACCTTTAAAACAAACTGAAAACATGTTGTCTTCGCCGTAGCATACATTTTCGAAATCTGTGTCTTCTTTTCTTATGTTGTTTTTCATTTCAGGAACCGGCAGTATTTCGTCATATTTTAACTTCGTTGCTACAGTTATTTTTTTTCAAAATTTAAGAAAACTACAATAACACAAGCATCAAAATTTTAACTTGTGATTTAAGAGAAACAATAACTTGATTCACTTTTTTCAAGTGTGTATATCAGTGTACCAACACATGAATTTGATAAATCCGTTCTATTTATACACAATGTTTACAGTTTTACGGGTAAAAAGGTCAGATATTGCGTTTTTAATTGTAATGTGAATGCGGTTCATATTAGTCAAATAGAGATGGTTATGATTTAAGATAATGTTAACGCTAACTGGTTTTATAAGATCGATTAAAATAAAATTATGATAATGTGAACGGGGTCTAAGCTGCGCAATAGCAAACATTTAGCTGCACAATAGCAAACATTTACCGCGCTGAAGCAAGCATTTTCTGTGTCGAATCAGATATTTATTGCACTGAAGCAGACATTTTCTGAGCAGAGGCAAACAATTACTGCACTGAAAAGACCTTCTGTAAAAAGACAATATCTATTTTATTTTCATCAAAATATATGAGTTCCTGAACCGAACTTCTCGATATATTAAAGTGCAGTTTTAACCATTTGATTGATATTAAATCGCTCGAACATCTATATAATGAATTATTCATATGTAACTAATACATCGTTTGTTTAATACTTTAAACAATAAGCTACAAATTGTGAATCCTATGTATATTATTCATAATGACGCACGATTGTTGCAACATATTTTCCTTCGTTTTGCTTTTTTTCTGAACAGCTCATCATTTTCATTCCATGTTATGCTTGCACATTTAAATAATTTAAATGAAAATCAGACGTCTGCTGAGCGAAATGATTGGATCCCGAATTGTTATTATGATATAACGTATACTCTGATTGACGAATTTTGAAAATGTCCAAACATGATGCCATCCAAAAAATTTGTACTCGATGGCTTGTTTCGTGTGATAAAAATGAAAGAAGTATTTTGATTTGTCTGAAGTGCTTTGGAATGGAGAAGACAATTAATATATGGTACATTGCGTTGTGGAAATATTTAATAATAGATAAATATAAAACTTGATGGTTGAATTTAATTGTTAACTGACTTATTTGCAAACACCTAAGAACAAACGGCATTCACTCTCGACAACATTCAAAAGTGGTTGTCTTCGCCTTCGAAAATGTATATCCTTTCGCCCTTAATTGTAACAGTGCTAATGAAGAACAGAAAAAGCCTACCATAGGAAAGAAATTCTGGCAATACATCAAGTCCAGGAAAAAAGACACTGTCAACATATCAACCTTAAAGAACAGCTCAGGAACCGAAGTAATAGACAGTAAGGGGAAAGCTGCTATACTTAATGAACAGTATGATAGTGTATTTACAGACGAAGATATGAATACAATGCCATTTCTTGGGAACAGCAACATCGACGACATAGAAATACTAAGAGTAACAGAAAATGGAGTAACCAAACTTCCCAAAAAGCTGGACACATCAAAAGCCATAGGACCAAACATGATACCAACTAGAATCTTAAAAGAGGCAGCCGACCAAATATCACCATTTTTAACATACATATTTAACCAAACTTTGACATCTGGGACAGTACCATCAGACTGGAAGCTAGCAAAAATCACAGTTATCTACATGAAAGGTGATCGCACACAAGCAGTCAACTACAGGCCCGTCTCTCTGACCTCTATATGCTAAAAAACAATGGAACATATCATCTACCGCCATGTAATGAACCAGTTGGAAAACACAACATTATAATGGACTACCAAGACGGTTTCAGACAACATCAATCCTGTGAAACTCAACTGGTGAACACCATAGAATCAGTGGCACGATCTCTGGACATGAGAGAACAAATTGATATGCTTGTCTTAGATTTTTCCAAGGCATTTGACACAGTCCCACTCCAGCGGCTATTGCAAAAAATGAGCTACTACGGTATTCGTGGAGATGTTCTTGGTTGGATAAAAGCATGGTTTACCAAACGAAATCAACGAGTCTGTGTAGATGGTGAAATGAGTGATATGAAAACTGTACGTTCAGTTGTACCCCAGGGGACGGTCCTTGTACCCTTATGTTTCCTGCTGTACATCAACGACATAGACGATTCTATATCGCCATGTACCAGTCTACAACTGTTTGCTGACGACTCCCTTTTGTACAGAAGCGTCCACAACTCGGATACATGCCAGCAGCTACAACAAGACCTTACGCAACTGGTAGAATGGGCAAGACGCTGGCAGATGACATTCCACCCAGCAAAATGTTTCATCCTTAGGGTAACCAGAAAACGCAACCCTGTTGTTCACAACTACCATATGATGGGACATTACCTGGAAACTGTTCAGCACTACCCATACCTCGGCTTAGAACTATCAGAGGACATGAATTGGAACTACCATATAACAAAAGCAACATCAAAAGCCAACAGAACACTTGGATTTTTAAGAAGGAACTTAAATAAGTGCCCACAAGACATAAAAGAGAGCGCATACTAAACTTTAGTCCGACCTCACCTTGAGTGTATCTGCAGTGTGGGACCCATATAAAAAGTGCCATAATAACCAAATCGAGATGGTACAACGAAGAGCTGCCCGATTTGTAACATCAACCTATTCTCGGGAACCAGGAACTGTAACCAACATCTTACAGACACTTGGTTGGCCAACACTAGCAACACGCAGACAAGGAGCCAGGCTCATACTCCTTTATAAGATCCTACATGGAGAAGCATCAGTCATTATTCCAGATTACATCAGGAAATCAACTGTAACAACCCGACAATACCACAGAGACAGGTTTTCCCGAGTCAGCACTTCAACGGATGCCTATAAATACAGTTTCATCCAAAGAACAATTGTTGACTGGAACCAACTACCTGAATGTGCCATCCAAGCTCCCACAACAGCCGCCTTCCGGGTCTGTGTGTGTCAGTTCCTGGCGTAACTATTAATACCTGATTTTAACCCTGTACAGTTGTTGCAAACATCACATAATTTTATTTGTTTTTGGTCCTGTAAATACACAAAGTTTGTTATTTTTAACTTGGCGTGTACTGGTTGACACACGCGCACAGTATATTTGCGTTATGGAATTTCCGACTGCAGATTAACCACATAGAAGTAGAAGAAGTAGAAGAACAGGAATTAATTAAATATAAATGATTGTTCAAATCATTATTTTAGTGTCTAGGCAATGCTTTCACTATCTTGTTGATAATAAATGCAGAGACGTAGAATTTCACTAATCTGTGACTTGCTCAGTTTTCCGGAATTGAACTAAAAGTTCGTCTGATTTTTTGGGGAAACTTGGATGATGATAAAGCCTTAAGGTGACCAAGTCAACAAAACCCAAAATTTCAAATGACTAAACCTGCTATTAAACTCTATATAGTGATCCTTACTTAATAATACAGTAGCTATTCCCAATCGTCTCTTAATAACAAAATACACTGCTTATCAGTAATACAGTACAAATTTGCGTATCATATGTCTGTGTTGTTTAACATTCAACGAGAAGCTGCTAGAAATTGGTTAATGAATATATATAGAAAAGATATTGGGTTTGGAATAAAATAAACAATCTATATCAGACAAAATAACTTTTCAGTAATCTTAAATAATGGCTGAAAAGATTGACACACTTTCTTTTAAGAAAACAACATCGCTCTATTGTTGCATGATACCGCTTGTTCTCAATGGCAAACAAAACGTTAAAAGTCAGTTAAGGTGGTACCCAACACTTTAACTAAAATTAATTTGGCTCGTTTAATTTTCTTGAAATTTTGACAAAGTACTAACTTTGACCCTTTGACAAAAATATAAAAATTTCAAAAAATTTGAACCAACCGTTTTATCAAAAAAATTACACTGGTTATATAGCAGTTTGACAAACACCAATTTTGATCATTGAGAAGCTTAATATTCTCTTAACAACACAACGTAATTAAAACGTTTAGCTGATTTGACAGAGTTATCTCCCTGTAGTGTTAGGTACCACCTTAAGACTCATACAAAATAGAGCTGTAGAAATAACTACTTTCAAATATTCTACGAACGGTGAGTTTTAACAAATTGATGCTAAATAGAAAACAACCTTTCTCTGTAACAAAGTTTTTAGAGTTATACTTGAGACAAAGATTTAACAAACCTAATTACACAAATTGAAATCATGGAAACCATACATATTAAGTTGAGTTTAGTTTCAGGATTCGACCGAAAAACAACATTTTATTTTATGCGGAAAGAAAATATCTTAATTCTAAATACCAGCCAGTCTGACGTTTTACGTATATTTAGATCGTCATTTGATACAATTCCATTAGAAGTTTAAAAACATCGACTTAAGTTTCTCGATTTATGTTTGGAAAAAGAGCAGAATTGGTAATGTAAACAGAATCGGATTACCGATAATAGAGAAGCAATACACCTACAATAACATTTCAGTCCAACCTTCCATTTGCCATCTGTCGATTTCAAGTATCTATAGCTTTATGAAATTATGATTTTAAATATGCATAGACTTTATACAAATTCGTGTTTAAGTCGATAATTAAAAATTCAGTAAACCAATTCCTTAAGCCTTTCCTGTTTAAATTGTGTTCGGGTTATTGACTAATCTCTTCACAAGAAATTACATTACATAAATGTTTCATACGATTCCAAAATATTTTAATTGGCAGATAATAAACGCGAGGTTTTCCAATAAAATGCAATGTTATGACTGCACGTTCTCTCCATGTCAAACTAACTATAATGTGAAGTAAAACAAACAAAAAACTATATTTAACTCGAAATTTCAGGACTATAGTATGCCAATGTAACTTTAAGTAGTTAACAGGGTTGCGTTCAACATCGTAACAGCTAAATACTGCTACGTAGTTTTACGTAAATGTATGACTATTGAACGTGTAGCTAGCCTAGTTGCTATTAATATCTACGTAGCAGCTAGGCTAGCTTCACGTTCAATAGTCATAAATCTACGTAGCATTATTTAGCTGCTACGATGTTGAACGCAACTCTCCTTCGTTTTGTAGTTCTGTTTGCGGTCAGGAAAACATTGATCGTGCACACATGATCATAGCTAACTATTCAGTATGGTCTTTGCTCATTGTTGGAAGCCGTACGGTGACTTATAGTTGTTAATTTCTGTATCGTTTGGTCTCTTGTGGGGATTTGTCTCATTGCCAATCATACCAAGTCATCTACTTTTTTATATTCAATTTTGATTACATGCAAACGCAGTGTTTGTGTTAGTTTAATGGAAAGGTTCATGCATCTAACATCCTAATGATTTAGTGTAAAAAACTTCATTTACAGTCAGAGAAAACACGACCTTGTGCAATATCAAGATACAGGTATCGATAGATCGTAGACCTATCTATGAATATGCAAATGTATATAAAAATAGTTTTTAATTTGATTTTAATTTACTTATAACAAAATCAATATTTAAATCAATATAAAAAATTATGCAACGATCTAATCACTGTGTTGAATTGTTAACCTTTTAAAACAATTTTGTTCAAAGGGATCGATAAGTTTACCCGGATCGTATCTTAAATTCTGGTTACGGTAAACAACATCTCCATAATGATAATGAAGTGGTACATGTATCAAGTGTTAATTACTTTGCGTTCTGAATTTAGTCAGCTGTTCATATTTTCTAGTAGGGTTTTTGTTGCTCGCTCATATGTTTCTTTGTTATCTGCTCTTATTTCATAATCATCATTAAAATTAACTATTTGAAAATCTGTTTCTCGATTTACAGTCATGACAGTTCTTGAACGATACACATGAGTATGTTTAAAACATATTGAACATTACTTTGCTGTCTTAGAATAAACAATAGGGTTGAGATATAAAAAACATGTTTAACCCCGCCGCATTTTTGCGCCTGTCCCAAGACAGGAGTCTCTGGCCTTTGTTAGTCTTGTATAATTTTCAGTTTTAGTTTCTTGTGTATAATTCGGAGTTCGGTATGACTTCAATTTCACTGAACTAGAATACATATTTGTTTAGGGGCCAGCTAAAGGACGCATCAAACGATGCAGGAGTTTCTCGCTGCGTTTTGAGACCCATTAGTGACCTTGCTCATTGTTGAAGGCCGTACATTGACCTATATTTGTTAATGTCTGTTTCATGCTGGTCTATTGTGGACAGTTGTCTCATTGGCAATCATACTGGTACTTTTGATAACTATTTACGTACACTATTGGGTCGATGCCACTACTGGTGGACGTTTCGTCCCCGAGGGTATCACCAGCCCAGTAGTCAGCACTTCGGTGTTGACATGAATATCAATTATGTGATCATTTTTATAAATTTCCTGGTACAAAACTTTAAATTTTTCGAAAAACTAAGGATTTTCTTGTCCCAGGAATAGATTACCTTAGCCGTATTTGGCACAACTTTTTGGAATTTTGGATCCTCTATGCTCTTCAACTTTGTATTGTTTGGCTTTATAACTATTTTGATATGAGCGTCAGTGATGAGTCTTGTGTAGACGAAACGCGCGTCTGGCGTACTAAATTATAATCCTGGTACTTTTGATAACTATACCACATCTTCTTTTTTATATTCGTCTGTTGTTTGATCTATGACTGGGTTGATGATTCTTTTAAACATTCCCCATTTCCATTCTCAATTTTATAATTGTATGGTAATTTCCCAAATAAAAGTGTATTCTTCGTAGAAATGCATTTATAAATGTTAAAATGAATACTTGTATTTGTTTTGGGACAACTGCATTGATCGTATGACTAAGTTCTAACAGTAAATCAAGGTTTTTTGTGTTACCAGACGATTGCCTTTCGGATAGTCTGCTCATTTAGATTAGACAATATTCTATTTTTCAAAAGGGCATAAATGATAAATAAACAAGAGAAATATATCCCACCTGACCACTTATAATTTATCAATTATTATATATATTCATACTTTTAATACTGATAAAAGTGAACGTAATTGAGGCATTAATCCAGATACACTTGTTCTGGCCCCACCCACCTCCGCATGGGTTTCTGAGAGAATTACATGTAAAGTATGTGTATATGTGATATGCATCCAGCAGACAAAGGCTATATTCTGGTCCATGCCCATAACACAATTGGAAGTAAGACCAGACCCTGAAGAGCTCATGTTTCTGAAGCCGAACAGAATCTCGTACTTTAACCGTTATGCACAGGCTGGACCAGATAATTATAACACATATAAGTTAAAATGAGACAAAATACTGGTTTGGGAAAACTAACCACAGTTTTATTAATCTCTTTCATTATATAATAAACATGACAATGAACAATGAAAGAATCATAAAAAGTCAATTGTTTCGCAAATATCAATTCACTGATAAGTCTGTGGTACTCCACACAAGAAGCTGAAAGCCAAACAACAGTGGTTATCAACATGAAAATGGAAACTAAACTACTGATACACATGAAATTAAAATTAAAAGATTTCACTAAAATACAATATCATCAAATAAACAAAACAAAATCTACAAATAGGTGACACATACAATGATAACAAGTAGTCATAAAAAATAAAATCAACATACATACAAGTATTGCGAGGGATGTGGTGGGTGGGAATAAAATTGAATTGTAACTGGAATATGAAAAGCAGCCTGCACACGCTTTGTGCAAATTCAAAAGTGATCAAGCGCGCTTGTGATAAAACAAAGACTGTAATTAACAATCTGATTGGATAATTTAAATAAATTAAGAACAATGATTGGCTAGCATCCTAGATACCAACCATAGCAATTAGTAAAAGATTAGGGCTGCAGAAATTATGATTTCCAATCATGATTGGATAAAAGGAACTTCCTGGAGACGGTAATTAATTAAGTAAGCAAATGCTATATTCAAGTTCCCTCTGTATTAATACTTTATTTAATTAAAATAAGCACTATAATATTTACATATACTCGAATTGCCTAGTAGCAGACACGATTTCTTTTATAAAAAGTTTATTGTAAATTGTAACGATCAAACAATGGCCAAGGACAATAAGTTTTAAAACATGAACAATATACTTACAATGTAGTAAGTATTCAATATGTAATAAACCCAAAAATGTTTACTGTGTTTTCTTGACGAGCTGATATCCCTAATAATGATTGGTTTTATTTCATAAATATGTTTTATGCTATCTTCCTATATATATATACAACCTTAACAAACCATCTGATAAGATGTAAGTGTCAGAATTCGACATAAAGTTCGTTTTAACATTATATGGACAATGTATAAATGAATGAAGAGACTAGAAAGTAAATTGCAAAATATTTACTTACTCGTAAAACATTCTTTCATATCAACCTGAACTTCTGTAGTTTTGCCCTGTACATAAGACAGTGAAAAATTGTGCAAAAGCAGAACATTACCTTTTGGGGCATTTTTGATGTCACCAACTCTTGAACCCTAGAGAAAGTTGAAAAAACAAATACGGAAATTGCCCTGAACAAAACTTGATCATATGTACACTTGACAACTAATTTATATACTTTGTAACAACTTGTTCAAAATAGGAATTATAATTGGGAGACGGCTATCAAATGTTTTTGATAATCTATATGTGTCTGTTACTAATTTCTCAACTAAAAAAGACTGAGTGTTGTCTGGTATTGACATCATTTTGTAAACATAGGCTCTGGCGGATAGTTATGATGAAATTGTACTAGAAGCATATGTTTTTTTTAAACATGTAGGCAATGAACAATGAAATTTTAGCTATTTGAAGTGGTGGCTGAAGATTTTGGTTCATTATTTCTGTACAGAAAGAGTCAAAAGTCTTGCGCGGCTGTAAGTAGCTTGAGTTGATGGAGCTAGAGCTGCATTTGCTAAGATTGTAAAATACTTCAGAAGTTCTATGGCCGGAATTGAGGTGGAACTAAGCACGGTTTGGGTTGAGCAGCTGGGGCTATTTAAAAAAACTGTTCTACATGTAAAAGAGAAAGGCAATCTGCAAAACTATTCTTCTTTCCGGGTATAGATAGATAGATAGATAGATAATTTTATTAACCAATCATGGTGCCCAAAATTTGAGCTATACAATCAAATGAATTACAAAATAAAGCACAGAAAATGATTAGAATGGGGTATATGCTTTGATTTAAATAATATGTTAAATTGCAATCATCCTGAAACATGTATCTAACCATTTTCATTGGTTCGTTTATATTCGTTTGAGTAATCAAACAAGTTGGAAAATAAGAAAAATACTTCAAATAAGCTATGATTAAAAAGCGACTGAAACATATAAACTTTACATGTTCAACAAATGTTGTAATGAACTTGTAATGTAAATCAAGTAACTTGCTGTATTTGTCTGTCCCAAACCTATAAATGGTTAATTGGCCGTTGTTGCTGTATCGTAATTGTGTTTCTTGTCAATTTTTTTTTAAGTATTTGGGGCCCTTATTTTTCTCGTTTGAAGTGTTTTCACATGACATTTCGGGCTTTTTATAGCAGACTCTGAGGTATGGGTTTTGCGCATAGTTGAAGACCATAGTAACTATGACCCTCAGTTGTTTAAATCAACGTTATGTCGGTCTTTGGCGGAATATTGTCTCATTTTCAATCATATTTCTTATTCTTATTCTTATATTAAGTAATGTTGTTTCAACTAATTTGAGACATGTTGACCCAGTCTTAGCCTTATCATGTCTATTTACATCGCAATCTGAGAAAACGGAAAACGGAACTAAATTAACCTTATCATGTAAATTTATCCATCCATTATCCATTATCAAATCTGCTTAATTTCGATTTTTAGAGCATTCACTGTCAACATCGTCATTTAACCAAGCGAGTGATTGTCAGATTTATTGTAGGAAAAACCTAATTACAGAAACGTCTTATTGCTTCTACTTTGGACTCCATCTAAAATTCTGGCCATTTTGTCCCCCGTTTGAATACTAAGTATATTTTTACTAAATGAAAAGAAGAAAAGGCAGTAATACAAAAGCATATTGAAGTTCATGTAATGCATTACACATAGACTGAACTATATTTGTAGACATTCTTTTAGTTCTTAAGATAACTCATCATTTAACTATTCCAATATAATCAACGTTTATTGTCGCAGGACACGATTGGTACTAATGCATTTAGGTGACCCGATTAGCTGATGTCAAAGAAGAAATTCAGTGTTCCATAAGCATAGAAATAGATGTATATTTTCTAATTATTACATTGGTGAAAGTTTAAATAGTTTCTGTCGTTTTACATTTCTTATAAATGGATAAAAGGGATTTTTCACCATTAAAAATATTATATATATAGTACATGTGAGCTATTCATTCTCTACTATTATATATAAAGTACATGTGAGCTATTCATTTGCTACTATTACATCTTTCATTCCTATTTTTGTTCATAACGATCACAAAGTAACTTTCAGTACTGTTAACATATTAACTGACATTAATAATTATAATTTAACATTGAAATATAACAGTCAATATTTTATTTCAAAGTGCTTTTCTACTTAACCGGATCGTCAAGAATTTAATAGCAATAGTAAGTTTGACAGTTCTCAACATATATATATATATATATAAAGAAGATATGGTATGATTGCCAATGAGACAACTCTCCACAAGAGACCAAAATGACAAATTAACCACTACAGGTCACCATACGGCCTTCAACAATGAACAAAGTCCATACCGCTTGTCAGCTTTAAAAGGTCCCGAAATAACAATGTAAAACAATTCAAAGGAGAAAACTAACGGCCTAATTTATGTATGTATCACATATTAATTTCTGGGCGTAAAGTACAAATTATATAAAATTTTAAACGGACGGATTAACCCTTCAATATATAACCTAGATTTCGTTACCATAACAGTACATTATATATGCTCATTAGTATTTATTATAGCGACATATTTCAGTCAGGAATTAAGATTATATAGTGCAGACAGTGCATTTAACGTGGTTTAACGATACTTAACAAATTTAACTACTTGTCATGATTTTAAGATCTAAACTCGATTAGAAAACATTCGTTTGCTCTCTCATATACTCACAGAAATAGATTTTTGAATGTTTTTATCACAATTTAAACCTCAACGGATAATTGTTATGCATTCTAGCAATCCAGGGACATCACTCGTGTTTGAAAACGTGAAGAAAGCGTTCCTTTAGTGTGTAGTAAGTATCCTAAGGTGTTAAATTCTCGATTCCATTCTTCGTTCATTCTATTAAAAATTATTGTTTGTCTTGAAATGGCACACATAAGTCATAGTTCAGTTCCCTGTAATACAATGAACAGTAAAACAAAGCAGTTACATAAATCTGTTGAAACTTTATTTTCTAAAAAGTCAAACTATATTATTAGTTACATGGTGTCACTAGCACACCGTGTAACGAATTTATCCTGCAATTAGCCAACGTTTGTACATATTAAACACTAAGGTATTTTTCTAATAGGGCCGCGTTCAATGTTGTAGCTGCTACGTAGATTTTGACTATTGAACGTGTAGCTATAGTATGGCAAGCCGTTCTCGTCAAAACTATGTTCAAAACATTTTTCGAAAATTTTACACACTGAGAATTTAAAAAAAAACCCAAAACACACACTGAGAATAAGAAATTACACACTGAGATTTCATAAAGACGCACTGAGATAACGAAAAATGAAAAACACACACTGAGAAATGAAAATTAGGCCAATTAAAATTAATTGATAGATTTTCATCCCCGCCCGCCCCGATTTTTTTTATTTTTGAAAAAAATATGATTTCCGGATTTTGTTCATTTCCGTTACCGGTAACCGTCGATGATTTCGTTTCATGTGAAACTTCCTGTTTCTAATTTCGGTTTTCGTATTTTTTCGAAAATTCTTACTGAATAATTAAGTCGATATATTCTGCTGATATATGATGACAACATCATTTACCGAGAATAGAGATTGATAACGAGAAGGGCGTGAAATATTCGGGTTACGAGTAATACGCTGTGTCCAAGAACACAAATCGCAGTATGTCACAAATGACACAAATGTTTGTGAGAAAAACACCTTTGATTTCTTTTATTTATACAATGACTTTGTGTCAAGAAATTTGGATTGTGAATGAAACCCAAAAGCGTAAGAATCGTGGAACACGTTTGACTGGAATACAGAAATTGACACAAGCATGAATTTTATAGATTGGTGACCGTATTTTGAGTTCAGAAAATCGACAAACATACGAATTTTTAATTTATTAATTTATAGCAAGCTCTTAGATTTAGATTTATCCATGCCTTTCCTTTTTTGTAGAAAAACAGCAAATATCCTCTGTCCCAATACCCACGATAGAGTCATTAAACAACTTTATGTTCTGCATTGTAATTATATTTGCATGTTGCATATTAAGGACCAACCCTATTATTTCAACACTGTTTGAGTTTTCATTTTATTCCGTACTTATCGTACTCGTGTTGCATACCAATGCCTTTGCTTCATTTTATTAGGACAAAAAACACATTGCTTAGAAAGCAAAATACATTTGATATAGATAGTCCAACTTAAGAGAGCATTTCTCCACATTTTTGTTGTTTACTATAAAATAGGTTTCTAAAGTGGCAATTACATGTAGAACAGTGGTTGCCAATCAGATATATATATTTACGAATTTGAAAAAGGGCACCAGCATATGGAGAATATGTGTCTCAATTGATACGTTACTCTAGAGCTAGCTAAAAGTACGTTAATTTTGTTGAACAAGGAATACTGCTTTCTCAGAAGTTGCTAAGACAGGGTTATGAATCATTCAAATTAAGGTCATTACTGAAGCAATTTTATGGTCACCATCATGAGCTGATTGGCCATTATGACAAAAGAGTGTCAGAAATCATATCTCAGTGATATTCTTCCTCAGTCATAACAACCTTCCATCATTACCGAACTGAACAAAGAAATAACATGATGGGTGCCATATACGGTGCAGGAAATGCTTACCCTTCCGGAGCACCTGATTTCACTCCTGGTTTTTAGTGGAGTTCGTGTTGTTTCCTACTTATTATTTGTAACTGTTGATGTAAATGTCTTTTTGTTTTATGAGTCTTTGGTTACTCCTTGGTTTTGATTGTTATTGTCTTATACACGATACCTTATGGATGTATATACATGATACAAGCTTATTATTACACTTGCATATATGAATAACACGTAACAAGAAGGTTTCATATGAAATAAAATTTAAAAAATAAAATCCTCCCACCCGCCCCATTTTTTTCAAAAATTTGGATGAAAATCTACTAATTAATTTTAGTTGGCCTTACACACTGAGAATTGAAAATAATTACACACTGAGATGAAATAAACTGAAAAACACACACTGAGAATTTAAAATTACACACTAAGAATATAAAATTACACACTGAGATTTGTGCGCACTTTTTATGCGCACATATCTAATTAGCATACATAATCTTAATCTATTACAAGCTTAAAACAACTAGGGGACATACCTCGTTAGTCCTTCAATCTGGTGCCAAATGTTTTATAAAATACATTAGCAATACAACGTTTAAGACTAATAGAACAAGAAAAATACCCACTTACTCTCATTACAAAATATAACCAGAGACATGTGTTATATGTCTCTGATATAACCAAATGTTGAAAACTTTATTCAGTTTCAGTTTCTTGTATATTCCTCCATTAAATGTGGAGCACTACCCAAAGGGTATAGTTTGAGCAACTATTTACAATTATAAGAAATCATTGGAACAATCTACAAAAAGACAATATAAAAAAGAAGATGTGGTATGATTGCCAATGAGACAACTATCCACAAAAGACCAAAATGACACAGACATTAACAACTATAGGTCACCGTACGGCCTTCAACAATGAGCAAAGCCCATACCGCATAGTAAGGCCCCGATAAGACAATGTAAAACAATTCAAACGAGAAAACTAACGGCCTTATTTATGTAAAAAAATGAACGAAAAACAAATATGTAACACATAAACAAACGACAACCACTGAATATACAGGCTCCTGACTTGGGACAGGCACATACATAAATAATGTGGCGGGGTTAAACATGTTAGCGGGATCCCAATCCTCCCCCTAATCTGGGACAGTGGTATAACAGTACAACATAAGAACGAACTATAAAAATCAGTTGAAAAAGGCTTAACTCATCAGATGGACAAAAATATAAGTAGACGTGGCCGGGTACTTATACATCCCGACACAAAAAGACACAATGAACAGATCTGAGAGTACTCGCAGTTATCTGACAGCTAGTTCAAAGCCACTAACAACTAATAAAAAAATCATGCATCTAAGACTAAACTATCAATCCGTACACATCCAACATCTAATGGATTTAGTGTAAAGACATCATAAACAGCCAGAGAAAAACATGACCTTGTGCAAGTTCACCCAAGTGTCTATTATAACATATAAACGTAACAACAAAAATATAAAAGATTACCTTGCGAAATCAGGGTAACAGTTGAAAGACTTGAAAAAGGACCTATGCTTAAACAGTTTTAAACAAAACAATCCCGATACACCGTTAGCACAAGGATTTGTACTTACAAATCCTTGGTTAGCAATAATATTAATCTGAATTATATTGACAAATAACTTATGAATATGAGTTAGCAAAAAACGATGTTAAGTCTTGAAATTTATTATGAACGTTGGAACCGCATTTCATTATAATGACAAGAGTTCTAAAGACCAAAATATTAATCTGTTGAATTATTCATCTCATGAATATTCATAAGTAATTTGCATATTAATCTCAATGTGTATTTTTGAAATCTCAGTGTGTAATTAACAATTCTCAGTGTGTGTTTTTCAATTTATTTAATCTCAGTGTGTCTTTTTAAAATCTCAGTGTGTAATTTTAATTTCTCAGTGTGTGTTTTTCATTTTTTTAATCTCGGTGTGTAATTTTAAAATCTCAGTGTGTAATTCCGATTTCTCAGTGTGTAATTTCGATTTCTCAGTGTGTAATTTCGATTTCTTAGTGTGTTATTTTAGTTTTTTCATCTCATTGTGTAATTTTTTCGAAAAAAGGGGTTAAACATAGGTTTGAAGATAACGGCTTGCATTACTATAGACTAACTGCTACATAGATATTGGTAGCAGCTACGTAGCTGCTACATAGATATTGAACTCAACCCAGTTCATTTTGGGGTCCTCTTCGCGGTCCGCGTTTCAACAATGTCGATTTCTTTGAGAAATTAGTGACAATGATTTAGATTTTATAACTAAGATTTCAAGTGTTGGTAGTAATTTCAGGATAAACACAATATATGTACATTGTCGGAAAATATAGAATTTATTTGTACTCGCTACGAAACGAGAGAAAAGCTCGGCGGAGCCTCGCTTTTCGATCTGTTTTTAAAGCTCATACAACTGAATTTTATATCTTATATTTAACATACAAATACTCTGTAAGTAAGTTAACATCTTTCATTTCTTTTTTTATTTTCAATAATCTTGCTAATGAGGGACAGAGGACAAAAAAGCCTTTCCTATCAAAAGCGGCGTGAAAGGTTATTTCAAACAATTTTCCATTCAGACGGATGGTGTTTCTGAAGGTTAATGTTGTTCGGCAACAACATCTTATTCATAAGATCTGATACTGATACATACATTTAATCTCTTGTATTACCGGATATTAAAGTTGGTGAATATAGTTGTTAGTCTTGGAAATTTAAATGTGGGTTTCAAACGTCCATTTTTTTTTTCAAACAGTGCGCCAGCAAGGAAAGTTTGTACTATGACGTCAGATGCAATGTTCTGAAGAAAGACAACTCTTTTCTTCAAAACGAACGAGAAAAAAACATGAAAATTGCTCATAACTTTTTTGAAAGGTCGGTGACATACACTTTTTTTTGCTTTATTTTGAAGCGTACACATGGCACTTTCCTTCTTGAAATTTTTATGAATAAATCACTGGTAGATGTTTTTTTTAAATACTGGAAACGTTTTTCATTTTAATGTTTTATTTTTGGCGGGAAGGAAATAAATCATATTTTTAAAGATCAAAACAATACGAGTTTTAAACTCTTGAACATGAATTTGATAGATACAAATCTATGTTTTAACATGAAACAAGAATTATGCTTGTAGGTTTGATATAAAGTATCTTATTGAGAGTTTAAATAACAAGCAAATATTATGTTAATATTCGGGAAATTACGAAACTATGGTTGCTATAGTGACAAAACTAAGTCGGTGACCCCCAATTTTTTTCATCATGTTTTGTTCCTCAAATCATGAAATACCTTCACACAAAATTTTAAGGAAAAATCACTGATAGAAATGAATAGGCTGTTTGGTCTTTAAGATCTTATACTACCATTTGTCTATAGATACAGAAAAAAATGCCAACAACAACAACTTTTTAGCTTCAAATTTGTTGTATGAATTTATTAATCGTTTGTTATAATATTTCTTTGTCTGTTGATTCCTTTCAGATTTCTTTTTTTGTTTGTTTTGAAAGGGAAGTAACTCCGTTACGCCAACAGTAACAACTTGTGTTTTATGAACTTATTTCAACCTTTCATCGTCAATTTCTTCGGGAGTTTCTTATTGACAACATATTTGTAGCATTTTGAGGTATTTGAGACTATTTCAACATATAGTCGTCTGTTGAATCCTTTCAGATTTTCTCTCAACACCGTGTTGTTTTTATAAAGGGTTGTGGCATCTTTTTTTTGTTTTGTTTTGAAAGTGAAGTAACTCCTTACTAACCCCATATGGTTGCTAACCCTATATGGTAACAAACCATGTATTTTTTAGGACACCAGGCTGACGTTACGCACAGTGTTCGGTTTAGTAATGGTAACGTTACTCGACGTAGTTTTCTATTTTTTAAACCGACTTCTGTACAAAACGTCAAAGCTTTGCACTATTTTTAATACAGCTGGCATTTTCATGTTTATCTACTCATTTAAAAAAAATAGACTGTTTACATGACTGATTGTATACTTTTGACAATTAAATAAACTTTATTTTCCCATAACTTCTTAACTTAACGAAAGTATACATTTCAAATATTTGTCACTGCCCAAGCATTTCAATTGTTACAAAATGCTTATCCTCTATGATGCTCAGGATTCCGTCATCACAAGTATTTAAGTCTGAGCATATACATCGCGTTGAAACAGCTGATTCGGAAGCTGTTTATGTGTTAAAGAGTATATATGTTATAGTCCCGCCTTCAGCTGTAGTTTTTTAACAGCAGTTAGAGGATAATTTAGTGTCTTTTTATCCGTACTATCAACATCCCAAATATGTGTCTTTCAAGAAGATCATAAATTAAAAAAAAATCCTCGTTCGGGTCAATGGCAGCAACATCTACTATAAATCTTCTCTTTGCTTGATCTATAATTTCAATTTCATCCTCAGATTTTTGAATGAAAACGGCAGTTTGGAATTTTTCATTTTATTTACAATTAAAAAGTGATCTACAGTCCTTGGATTCGTATAAGTATTTTTCAAATGGGGCCACTTGTCGGATGCGTGGAAAGGACTGTTAGTGTATACAACAAACATTCGTACTAGCAGACACATACATGTTACTAGGTTCCAAAGTCGAAAGGTTCGGTTCGGTATTATAGAAAATTTATTATTCAACAAAAGCTTCGGCGCCTTTAAGATCAGCACATGGTTTACACATTTTGATAGAAGTCAAATTTTCTTGTTGATTTATTACCTTTTAAAAGAAATTATTAAAAATTATCTCCAAAAAATATATCCTTACACAAATGTCAGAGCTCTGGTCAAATGCTAAAAACACAGCAATGCTAAAATTTCAGTCAATGGAAAACAAAATTATAATATATTACGTTACATTGACGTTAAGTGCAAAAAACGTTCAATTTGGACGTGGTAACATTTCAGGGAGACACGGACAACTTGATAGAAATTGGTGAAAAATTTAGTGTTTCCTTCGCATTAAAGGCTTAAACGAATCTGTAATAAAATCACATTTCAGGAGTGTCATTTGTTTCATAGTTCATTTGTCTATCACAAGTTTAAAATACCCTTAATTATCATGGTACTGAAAAAATCTTGAACAATGGCTCTATGGTAACATTTAAGGGAGACACGGATTAAAATACTGAAAAAAAGTAAAATGAGAGAAGTTATGATAGAAATAAAAATGATTTCGTAAAATTCAATAAAATCACATTTTCGTGTAGGGGTGGCGAACCTTTTCTATAATTTATGTGAAAATATTATAATATCGAAGTGGTTGCTTTCATTTTTGTATACTTGAATTTTCAAATCTTACAGCTCTATGGAATTTCGAAAATGACCGCTAAATTGCGAACTGACATAATATTTATCCTGACCGTTTCACATCATGAATATGATCATATTATATCCCACCTGTACAAATTTCATCGAATTCCATTCAGTAGTTAGTATTTTTTCTTCGTTTATATTTGGATGGTTAGTAATTGTTGTTACGTCTTACACGGCAAAAATGACATTATGGACACGGAATTTTTGCTTAATTATGTAATAATACATAAAATATTTTTTTTTTTAAATCAAGTTTTATCTAATTTCGATTAAAATGATAAATCAAGACAAGTAATTATTTAATAATACGTAGAATTGGTGTGTTTTTGTCCTACTTATGCATCAAGAAATGGTCAAATGAAAAATAGACCGAATACCGTGCGTAACGTCCTTATATCAAATATACATAGTCGTCACCACGTGTAGTCGCAGTATTAACCAATCACATCCCCATGAATCTATTGGAGGTAAGATAAAGATCTATATATTACATGTTCAAACTTTGGTTTTTTTTTATATCTGTGAAAAGAAACAGTTTGTTGTACGATTTTGTTGTAACTTCATTTACAAAAATTGCATTGTAAAACATACTTCTACATACACTGACTTAATTATATCTTTAAATAGCGAGAGTTTATTTTTTGTATTTATTAAAGCAATTACATGTTAATGAGTATATCTATAATTTCGTTACATCGTTCAAGATAATCTTTTATATTATTACTGTAAGTCACGCACACGATAAAATCTTATCTTTCATCATGTTAATGTTGCCGATGAAAGCACGAACTCTAATTTAACATCTTTCCTATTACAGATCCTTTCAAAACCACTATATATGAACTGTATGCACTGTTATTCCAGAATTGTAGAAGTAAACACCAACCTATTTTCCGTAACCGCTTAAATCTATATATAAGTCAATCTTTGTTAGTGTCAAGGAATATTAGTTTTTAGAAGGCAGTAACTTGAGTAAGGACATAATCTTAACATATTTGTTTACTGAGTCTCCCAGTTTTATCGGAAAGATCTGTTGAAATATCTGGAAAACAATAATTCTTTAAGGTCTGTTTAATTGATTATAACGAGTTTCCTACATAGGGTGAAAAAGGGGAACATTCAGAATTTAACCAAATTTGCTTTATTTCACAGATTTTAAAGAAATTAACTGAAATAAGAAGTTTTATAAATATTTAATGAAGATTGATATAATCCTGGGCCTTAAATATGATGACTCAGCATAAATTCACAGTTTACAGTATGCATAGTTTACTGAAAGTCCTGGATACAAAATTAAATCATAATATTTGCATATTTGTAAGTTAAATTGTTAAGAAGTGCTTATATTTACTCTTCGCAGTCATTGAAACTCATAGATCCTTCCTGAATATTATTTATGGGGTATTTGTGTCCTTTCGATAACCAAAAAGTAAGCCGCAACACCTAAGTCTGCTTTTTTGTCACCACGGCATAATAAATACAAGCTAGAAAAACAAAAATATCTCAAGAAAACTTACAATAGTGTGTTCTATCCTGAATATGTACTAAATATTCCAAATTGCTAGAAACAGCAGAATGATTTAGGAAATTTGAGGCCCCAGGGGCAAAAAACATAGAAAATTGCCTACCCCCTGGGTCATAAAAAAAAATAATTTAACTTGTAAATGCTATGATTTTATGATTTTAAAGTTCTTGATATAGAAAACAATTACCATGCTTGGAAGTTATGCAAAAATCAGATGTTAGCAGTCATCTCTACAACATTTTAAGTGAATTTATATCTCCGACTGGTATCTGCATACATACAACTATTGCAAATATGGCTTTGTTTGAACACTTCTAGTATATATAGTAGCTAAATTGTGTCAGATATATGGTCACAGATGATACTGTTGTGACAAGAATTCTAAATTGACCATTTGAGGCAGAAAATGTGTTCTTTAATTGACAAATAGGCATACAGTAAGATGTGGACTGGAGATAGAGGCTGGATTGGATACTTTATATAATCTTGAATGTTGTAATGATTGACTGCTAAACATTACATTGATGATATTCTGATATGCTTTCAATATGTTATCAAAACAGTTTTTAACAGGTTCTAGGCATTTTTTATCAGAAAATATGCAAATAGGGTAAGCTGGCAATAATTAAAGTCTTGTTTTCAAATTCTTTAAAAAATTGAAACAGGGGAGGGGGTATAAAATGTATAGTAAAGAAAAACTTAGAGTATACACAGTGATTTCTTTAAGACTTTAATTCTGATAAATGAGTATTAATGTGAGAAAAACTGATTTTAGAGAGTTTTCTATTTGAATAAAATGTCTGTACAGGTTGCACTTTGTAAATACAGCTGTTTCTCAAAACACGCCTCTTTTGGGGAGTAATTGAATAGTCATAGAAAATTGATTTTGTTTACATACTGGTTCCCAGTTATGCTCTCTGTGTTCCATATCGCAGAGACAGAACTTGGGAATGTTACCAGTAAATAAACACGTGCATATTGTTTACATTGAAATCTGTGGTAACCTTTCATTCGAGGTAGGGGTCGTTAAGAAAATTAGTGTAAGTTTAAACTCTGAGAAGTTCAGGGCATATAAACGTTGAAAATATGCCGCACAGCCCTATATTTTGACCTTTGAAAAAAATTGTGGTGCATATGAACTTTCAATTCTAGGATAAGATTTTTTTCAAAACTTCATAGTAAAAGTGGTACAGTTTTAGCCGTAAAAGGAGTTCCTATGGGAAATTGCATTGTCAATATTTACAGAAATGCAACCTACATGCATTTTTGTAGATTTTAAGGTTTAACGATACTGTATGGTATGTTAGTTAAAAGTGAATTAGTTAGAAAATCCTGCATTTATATCATGTGTTTTTTTTCTTCGCATTTATAAAATAAGATTGCCTCCTTCTTAAATTGTTGAAATCATATCAATTTGCATTTATCATACAGATCTTGGTGGTATTATATACAGCCAGTAGGAATTACTTACTCCCTAACGGGTGTAACTAATACGAAAATATGAAAGATGCATTTTTTCAGAAACAATTATGACTAAAGAGAAGTTTAGACGATATTGAGATTACGTGAAAATAGAGACGAAGACATTCAAACTCATTATGGAAAAATAAACTGACAATCAGCTATGGCAAAATAAAGGGGCAAAACATTCTAGAAAAGTGCAAGTCAGTATAGATCTTTAAAACAAGCAAACTTTCAATTCCTCTTATGGAATACATAGCCGGGTGTTTAAACACCTTTTTTTATTTCTGAGTATAATTTGAATGAACATCTATTTACTGTATAGGATTATCTTTTAGAAGCCGGGAAAAAATGAGAATTGTAATGAAGTATGCTTATTTTGATTAGAAAAGCAGTTTTGTTTTTAATACAATTTTATCTTATAGACATGCTTCAAATTTAGAAAAACATCCCCTCACGTGCAATACCAACAAGACTGTAAGAAAAATCAAAGCAAGCAGTCACTATCTTATCTTCTCTGAGGCAGATAATACTAAATAAATAACGACCAGACAACAATCACCAAAACGACATTATTCTCCATATAAAACAGATATAAATGATCCATCACTGCCAACTTCTATTTATACGGAATGATAAATAAAAATTACTTCTCCGTTCAACCCTTCAAGAAGCTAGCTTTAATCAGGAGAAATGTGACTCTAAGATACAATTATTTTGACAGCCCTCAAAAAGCGGAACCTAGACAAGGGCATGGTAAGGACTTTTGTGCCAAACGAAATGATTTAGATGTTTATATGTGGCATTCGATTGGTTAAATGTGAAATAATCACATACTTATGAAATCTCCACGGTGAACAAAATCATTTGAAACAAACAGAATGATGCATCATGGGAACTTAATGTTACTTGAGGTATAATACCACCATTGATTATCACCTATTAGACTATTTGTTAAATTTGAACTTTTACAGTTCTTCTATTTAAGAATTGAATGCTTCTTTTTGTAAATTTATTGTGGTGTAAAAGCGTTGACCGAAGTACATTTTGTATGAAGCGCGGCGCTCCATTCTAAAAATGTACGCACGGTCAACGCTTTTACAACCCTATAAAGTTACAAAAAGAAGCATTCAATACTTATAATTACATTTTTTTTAGCTATGATCATGAAAACACGAATTTTATATATTTTATTATTTAATTCACCTGTGCACTTTATTTTTGGAGCACGTGTTATCATGAGTGAAAAGTTGTATTGAGCAATGCAACTGCTTACGGAATAACACGTGATGTGCAGTTAGCCAATCAGAATAAAATATTATAATGAAACATACATCTAATGTAATTATTAAAGCATGCAAAACAAACAATTGATTAACTTGCTTGCTTTATTTGTTTGGATCTTTGTAAACAATAGGTAGGTAGTCTATTTTAGTCTGTTTACTATTTACTGGAATATGATTGGACAATAAACATCAAATTAATTTCATGTCAATTCTTATTGTCCAATCAAATCCCAGTATATATAAAAACAGACAGAAACTCCGCCTACCTATTGTTTGCAAACAACCAAGCAAACATAGCAAGCAAGTTGATCAATGTTTTGTTTTGCATGCTTTTAAAGAAGAACTGTAAAGTTGTGCAGAATTTATTTTTGTTTCAAATAAAGAAATACTTGGCGTGATTAAAGTTTTATCCTGTCCAGTACTATAGACAAAGTTTCACTTAACTTTTCATTGCATATAAGTAAATAACATACCCTGGAAATTTAATGTTGACCTCTTTTCTATTTCTATATTAGATTTAGTAACTATGTAACCTCACGTTTCCAAATATCCGATAGAAACACAAAATAAAACTAGATTTGTAATTGCTAGCAATAACGGATGGCACCCTTCCCCTATTGCCAGGTGAGCGGCGGCCATTTAGAAAATTCCAAACTCAAAAGTCAAGTCTACATAAGCTAGGCAACATTTGTTATAAGTTTCCTTAAATTTGAAGCATTTTGAAGTTTTTCATATTTTTGCTGTTTCCATGGTAACGGCGGCCATTTTGAATATTCCAAAGTCAAACCCGTGCTGCATTTTTTGCCCTCCATAATAATATACCATTTAATGTCTCTATAATAAATTTAACATTGATGTTCTGGAATGTTCTGTGAAAATTCAAAGTTTTGACCTTTTTGCATTGTTTCCAAGGTAACAACAGATATTTTGGAAATTCCAACGCCAAATTCCACATCTTCCAATGTTGCTCATCGTTACTGTGAAGTTTCTTGAAGTTTGGAGCATTTTGAGAATTTCGAAATTTTTGGTGTAGTTTCCATGGCAACATAGTAGTTCCAATGATCACCAAAATCATCCAACACCTGTATATAGTGGGCACCTACATTGTATTAAAATATAATGATTCTGAGATAAAGCATATGCAAACAGTTTACCAAAACAAAAAACTGGATTTTTTCACATTTGATGTGTTTCCATGGAAACGGTAGCCATCTTGAACCATTCCATGCTTCCTGCAACTCTGCACCTGGGGGTCCTTACTATAGTAGAGTTCCATCAACATTGGTCCATTGGATTTCGAGAAATCACCTGGACAAATTTGTTGCAAGAAAAATAATAATAATAAGAAAAAAAAGAAACGTAGAATAACAATACGTCACCCCAACTCCGTTGAGGGTGCCATAAATATAATGGTGCTTAGAAACACCCAGGATATATATTTCCTACTACTGTCAAATTCTAGGGAATATTTTTTTCGATCCTTTTTCGTATGCAACCGGATGTGACTTACTATTATTTGGTGGTATTACACTTTAACTTTAGAATATGGTTCTTTTTCGCTTGTTTTACTTATAGCAGCGGCAGCAGAATTGAATTTTCTCTCTATTTTGTTCACGATTACCGTTATTTCACTTTTTTTCAAATTTTATGCATTTTATATCTTTTATCTTTGCGTTCATTTTTGTCAAATATCATGTAGTAAGAGTCGAAAAAATACCAGACAGGTTGTACAGATAGGAATCTACAAAATACTTTATGGTACAGCCCATCTGAATGTCGTTCAGACTAAAAGCTTGTTGTTCAGTGTGAGCCAAGGCTCCGTGTTGAAGGCCGTACATTAATCTATAATGGTTTACTTTTATAAATTGTTATTTGGATTTGAGAGTTGTTTCATTGGCACTCACACCACATCTTCCTATATCTAAGTAAGAAGAGACCATAGGGTATTCAACCATCGGAGAATGAAAACAAGTTACAAAGCATTAAGATAACAACATGAAATCACGAATCAATCATCAGCATATTACAACAACAAAAAACGAGCATTAAGCGATACCAATGTCACTGAAAGCGGTTATTACTGTGAGGGATATTTTGGTGGTTGAAAGAAGTTTGATGTGTACATTTAAAAGCTTATTTATCTCAATATTAACAAACTATGTTTTCACTATTGTTTCAAGTAAAGATGAAGGTTGGTACCTATTAAAACGTTCAAAATCGGTGCATTTGTTTGCATCTGTCTTAAGTCCGGAACCTGATGTTCAGTGGTTGTCGTATGTTGATGTGGGTCCTAAATGTTTCTCGTTTCCTTGTTTATTTATATATATAGTTTAGACCGTTGATTTTCCTGTTTGACTGGCTTTCCACTAGTCATTTTTGGGGCCTTTTATACATTTTTTAGATTGCTGTTCGGGTTTAACTAAGGCTCCGTGTTAGATACCGTACTTTGACCTATAATGGTTTACTTTTACAAATTGTGACTTGGATGGCCTGACGTGCATGTATGCACGATGAGGACTATGTAAGTACATAATATGCAATAATTCTTGTGTCAAGAAGGGAATATCTAGTGAAGCGAAAGCGAACAATTTAACTTTGCTCAGGTTTTGACCACTATTCTGATACTATTTATGCTAATGAACTTAACAGTGTTTTGATTCATTGCCAATGAACCTAATGGATTTGGCAAATTGCACATGGGTAAGTTGCAACTCTATCAGGCAAAATAGACTCAAACTACCACGAGTATTGTTTTGTTGTAAATTTTCCCATTAACATTTTGCACTAAACGATATCAATGGAAGAAATGTTCATCGTTTCAACTTAAACATAACTTTGTTCTTAGATTTATAATGGGGACAATCTGTCACGCGAACAGTAGTTTTACCCATAGAGCAGCCTACCATGTCCTAAATTGGAGGATAAGGGATGCATCATTCTGATGATAATCTTTCTGCAATTCAGTTGTATACCAGTTAAAATAATACATAAACTGTACATCTGTAAAGCTGTATATTAAATGTACTCTAATGAGATGCAAATAAACCTTTTTTTCTCCGGCTTTTTATTACGTCTTTATACTAAATCCTTTGGATGTTGATTGATAATGTAGTCTAAGGTGCATGATGTTTTATTAGTTGTTTTTTGGCTTTGAACTAGCTGTCAGTAACTGCGAGTAATAGCAGATATGTACTTAAGTGTCTTTTTGTTGGGATATACAACTACCTTGCCACGTTCATTCGGATTTTTGCTAGATGTAGTTTTATTTGTATTCATCTGCTGAGTTCATTCTTTTTTCAACTGATTTGGATATTTTGTTCTTGTGTTGTACTACCGTATAACACCAGGCCACTGTCCCTGGTAAGAAGAGGGTTGAAAACCCGCTTACATGTTTATCCCCACCACATTTTGTAGGTTCCCTTCCCAAGTCAGGAGACTGTTATATAGTGGTTGTCATTAATTAGTTGCTGTGTTCATATTTTTTTCGTTCTTAAGTAAGCCGTTAGTTTTTTCGTTTGAATTGTTTTACATTTGTCATTTCGGACCTTTTATAGCTGACTATGTGGTATGGGTTTTTTCTTGTTGAAGGCCGGGCATACAGTGGCCTACAGTTGTTAAATTTTGTGTGATTTAGTCTCTTGTGGTGAAGAGTTGTCTCATTGGCAATCACATCTCATCTTCTTTTTAGTATATATGAATATTTGTGAAAATGTGAAAAAAGAGACATTCAGCGAAGGATTGTGAGTGACATAATATAACAGCTGTTATCCGGCAGCTAGAGAGAAACACGGAGTGTGAGTGAACGAGAGAAGGCAGGGATTGTGAGTGAACAAGAGACAGACATGGAATGTGATTGAACGAGAGACAGACAGGTAGTGTGAGTGAACGAGAGAGAGACAGGGAGTGTGAGTGAACTAGAGAGAGAGACAGGCAGTGTAGAGATAGGAAGTGTAAGTGCACGAGAGAGAGACAGATAGTGTGAGTGAGTGAAAGAGAGACATTCAGCGAAGGATTGTGAGTGACATAATATAACAGCTGTTATCTGGCAGCTAATAGTCACTCTTGAAACGGCGTTTAAACTTTAAAGATACATAATAAAAAATAGTTTAAAACTACTTCAAAGACCTATAAGCTGTTCTCATCAAATTTTCTTCAAAAACAAAAACCCAATTTTAGCACACGCGTCAAAAGTAAATAGACACAACATTCATCGTTTGTTAATATCTTTTTGGGGCGAGACGTGTGCTAGATGGTACTTCTTGCAATCAAATTATCGCAATTCCTGGCAAATTTACGTTTTCATCCTTGAGTCTCTGGTTTAGCTAAGGTAGCATGTATATATTTATGTGGTCTACGCGTACTTATTTTTATTCGCGTTGTACCTGTTATAAGAACTGGTTTGGATTTCGCGGGTAGTATATAAGAAAGGGTTCATTTTTTTTTCAGTAATCGAGGTTAGGCGGTGACCACGTTGATTACCACTACAGTTTTGACATGTCCGACAACAAAAAGAATCCTAAGGAAGATATGGATGGAGATATGGTTGAAGATACGGTGGGAGAAGACGTGTCTAATGCTGATCTTTTGTCACTTATGAAGACCTACATGAACTACAAAATCGCCGGGGTCAAGAAGAATCTAAACGATTCGACCCATAGTTTAGCAAAAAAGGTAAAGAAGTCAGAAAACAACTTTAAATTCAAAGGTAACAAGGTTCAGTTTGACCTTAACGTAGATGTGCTGGACAATTTAGACTTTGCTATATCTTGTATTGAGAAGAAACGTCCGAATAAAGCCATTCGTACTTAAAAGATTCCAAAGAGGTACTGAACAAACGTAACAAGCATATAAGATTAACGGATAAGTCCGAAGGGGGTTGGAAGACGGTCAGTGAATACTTTTCTGATGAGCTAGCGAGTGATTCGGAAGACGAGAAACTCATTAGGGTCGCGGATAGCAGGACAGTCAAGATAATCAAGGCAGCTAAAACGGATAAACAACAGCATGGTAGAAAAAGACCCGCCGAAGCAACTGGTTAGTCGTATTAACAGGCGCACAGTGGTGGAAATTCTGGAGGTAATGGTTTGCAACTTCAGCCCTTTCGTGCAGGGGCATCTGCCGGTGGAGCTCTCGGCCAGCAGAGCCCAGCACAACCTTCCGACGTCTGTTATACGTGGACATATGATTTGTGATGGTCACTAGACCAATATTATTGTAGTCACTGGACTACGCAGTTCCGGTCACTAGACCGCTTAAGTAGATTAGGAATTTACAAGGTAAATATAGATTTATTGTATTATTACTGTTTAATTACTATTTCCGTAATTTTCTTTTATTACAGAAAATTTTTACAACTGTTTTTTGGTAGCAGAGTCATATTATTTCTCACCCACAGTTGAAAATACTTTTTCTTTCAAAAACTTTCATCAACAGTACTAGATTCAAGTGCTAAAACTACAGTATCAAAGTACATTGGGTATTTCAAAAGATTTGTACTGTAGACACGAAAATATTCAGAAATAACTTCGCTACTTCCATATAATGAATTACATGTAAGTTTATATTTGCAAACATCTAATAGATACCAGTAGCCATTGCAGTGTCGTTGAGGCCGCATTTTGTGGCAGGCGTAAAGAATCCTTGTGATTCAGATTTTGTAAGAAGTATACTCGATGCATCTAAAAACCGATTCAGAAAAAGACTCCAGTAGATCCAGATATTATGAGAAAAACTTTTTTAAAATTTTTATAACAAGAAGTCGACATCACTTAAAGATTTGCGTTTACTGTGCATGTGTGATTTAGCTTACACTGGTTTTTTTTCCAGATATAATTAACTAAAAGTATGTAATATTAAGGCCAAACATATTTCTTTAATGTCTAATATGCAGACATTTTTATGGAAAAAAGTAAAAATAATTGTTATAGAAAAGAGTAAAACTGAATGTTATAGAAAAGGAAAGAATGTTTATATTGCAAAATTAGATCCTCTGTGTCCTGTAAAAATTTTAAAGTCCTAATTCGTGGAAGCTAAAATAGAGATTAATTCTGAAATGTTCATTTTTAGGTCATAAACATTTTTTTTAGAAAATCCAATGTATTTATGTTACGCTCCAAGAATGAGCAATTATCATATACACGAGGACGAGAAGTGATCAAAGAGGCTCTTCATAGTATCGAATGTTCCGAAAAAGAGTTCGGTTTACATAGCTTTCGTTCAGGCGGGGCTACCATGGCAGCTAGAAACGGTATATCAGATAGACTTTTTATGATACACCGCTGCTGGAAATCAGACTTGGCAAAAGATGGTTATGTGTCTGAAGATATGAAAAAGCGTTTCTCTGTTACAAAAAATCCTGGTTTATTACCACTTTGTGCATCGACATGGTCACCGTGCTGGACAAAATCAGAAATGTGTTTCTTATTTCATACCAAGAATAATTTAGTATACTGTTTAAGTTTGAAGTAGGTTTTAGAAATTAAGTAACGATGTGCACATAAATACTTTATAATCGTTTGAACAAGTCAATACTTTATGTTCGTTTGAACAAGTGAATTGGAACATAATGTCATTTTCAATATTCTTTCTTTGACGACATATTGGTAGACTCTGGATTATTCTAAACTCTGTAGCCGCTTAATGATTTTTATTAGTTTACCAAGTTATGCCCTCTTCGACCAAAACATTGTTAGGTTTTTAGTCTTTGAAGCAAAGTGTTGACAGGCTAGTGATACAGCAGTTCAACTACTAAGGCACCGGACCACCATATTCTATTGGTATCAATTGTGGATTAAACTCTATTATATATAAGGAATGATTGTAATAAAACAAATCTTGCTATGAAGAAAGAATATAAAAAATGTGGTGCATACTGAATAATCCGTGTAGCGAGTTATTTTAAAGTATGCACATTTTTATGTTATTTTGAATAGACAGGAAAATATTACATTCATAATGATTCCTTATTATTTAATTCTAAATTTCATCTCAAACCGGAATAAATCATAACAAAAAACGTTGATGACGCCACGGTCATATGTCAAAAGTTGTGTTGAGCTGATAGACAAAACACTGCCATCCAACCAGAAGACGCGTGACATACCTAATTGAATTATTGGTGATTAACTAAATATCTAACTGCATTTGCCATACTGACCTGCGAATGATAGAGTTCCAAATCAGCGACACAAAATGTCACCATAATTCTCACAACTCAATATAAAAAATTGATAATAAGCAAACACCGAGGACTTTCTCTAAACTAAAACAAAGAAAATGAAGGGAGCAAGGCCGTAGCAAGGGCTTTCAAATAGTGAATAGGCAACTTCTGGTTCAAATAGGCAAGCGCATTTTCGCCGAGCGGAGCGAAACGAAAAAAAAAATGGCAGCCGGGGGGGGGGGGGGGGCTCAAGGCCCCCAGAAGCTCTGGGGTAAATGGTGCAAAATCCTGCTATCTGGGTGTTTCCTGGGCCTATATTAGTGATATCGATCATATGGGTTTCATGTGCCATAAAAGTGATAAAACATTTTTTTTCTTGAGGGGGGGATATGGTTACTTATGTGTAAAATGAATAAATTGGAACCTCTTTATCTGGTAAATAATAAATGTGGTACTGTTTACAAATGCACGGTTATGTGCATTTTTATGTCATATGTAGATATTATCGGCGATTATAGCAAATAGAAAAACTGTCAGAGAAAAAAGATAATTAAAAGACAAGACTTGTGGTCATTAAACTGTTTCTTCCAAAAATCAAAATTTCACACATTTATAAGGGCCTATATTTCATTAAGTGCAATCTTCTAGTCAAATGTCAGCTTTCCAATCCGTCTGTGTCCAGTTCTATCGAATCTAAGTAGAATATCCTCCCGTGAAACATCCTTGTCCCTGTGAGTGTGAAGCATTGACAGTCCACAAAGGCGTTCCTCGCCCAATGTGGATCTTTCCCACGTCTTCAGTCTACAAAGTCCTGAAAAGGATCTTTCACAACAAACGCTGGTGACAGGCATTGTCAACAGTTGCACAAATATCCGTCTGATATTTGGATAAAAGTCTTGATGTGCCTGTTTCAAAGCAGATTTGAGTGTACCTGGTAATTTGGCCTTAGTGATGTCAGAAAATTTAACCTTCCACCTTGTGACTTCTTGTTTCCATGTATTTACATCTGAAAGATCCGGGGAATAAACTTATTATTTGGATATATAAATGATTTTTTTTAAACACATCAATACCATACATGTACTTGGTCATTTTTTTAGTGAGGCATTTGCCTCACTTGCCTCAATGGATGCTACGGCCTTGAGGGAGCATTTATTAAAAAAGGGGTTTGTTGAAATATGGCATTTTAGTTTATTGTGTTGCTTGAAGTATTGAATACAACGCAATGACGAA
Organism: Mytilus galloprovincialis; assembly: GCF_965363235.1. Classification (NCBI taxonomy): domain Eukaryota; kingdom Metazoa; phylum Mollusca; class Bivalvia; order Mytilida; family Mytilidae; genus Mytilus; species Mytilus galloprovincialis. The sequence continues at coordinate 50,320,587 of NC_134846.1, forward strand.
CAAAAATCATCATAAAATTAACAAAAATGAAATAGCTTTATAATTTTTATTCTCAAGTAGTGCATATTTTTAAGTGTGCAATCTTAAAAATGCAGTTGATTTCTTGTAATTAATTCAATATTTAATTCAACACAACGTTGTTAGTATCAAAGATTCTTTTTACAATTTTTGTCTTTTGTCTTTTATTTTGTAATTCCATTTTTACTACAATACAATTTTAGCAAATACTTTATTTTTGTTGTTATATTAATGTCGGAGCATATTCAGCTGAATATCCTAAAGTGTAAATAAGTCAATTAGCGATTTTACTGAATTTACTGGCTCTCCAGTTCACAGCAACTATTATAAATTAAAACCTCAACGTTTGATTAAAGCACATTTGCTAAAACTTGAAATAGTATAAAAAGAGAAATATCACAAATACCTAACTGCAAGGACAAATCAAAAGGCAAGTCTATTAAATGGTAAAATTTAAAGATCAAACACATCAAACGAGTGTTTTAATTGATGGATGGATGATTTATTTACGCCGCATCATCACAAAAAAGCTTTATTACAGATAGACGAGAGACGAATGCAAAACAACTGTTATATACCTGACTTGGTACAGGCATTTCCTCTGAAGAAAATGGTGGAATAAACTTATTAAATTTTGTGACTATTTGACCTCAAATCGTTCCTTCTAATTTAGTTTTTCTGGTTTAAACATATTTTATTGTTCAAAATGACAAATGGATCATAGAACGTACTTTTTATTTCAAAACACATACTCAGTTAATCGAAAGCCGAAGATGTTCACACTGTTTTATATATATATATACAAAAAGAACCCAAGAAGAATATTCAACTCCAACGTTATTGTAAGATGTGCATGACATGTTCTTTTGTGTTTAATATTTACAAAAACCAAAGTAATTTCATTTTAACATAACGAAGATGTTGTATGATTGCCAATGAGACAACTACCACGTATCAAATACAGGGACGGACCCTGAATTTTACAAGGGCCGGGGTTCCAACACATGATCTGAAAGGGGTGTTCCAACCATATATATGTCCCCATTCTAAAGCATCGATCGTAAAAAGGGGGGTTCCCATCCCTGCACAAACGGGGGGTTCAAATTTCAAGAATCCCACTTATTTGAATCTGCCACTGAAATATAGTGGATTATGATAATTGAGCAATTATAGGCCACTGTATAGCCATGACGTCATATGACAAATCACCCGTGATATCAACGTGTATCAATCCCTTGATACACGACATTGACCTAATATCGTTTTTATACTGCAGATCACTGCAACTTGAATTGATACATTAATAGCTATTTTAATTAATTGTACATTTAATTTAATCCCTTAATGAACCTCTGATTATAGAAAAAGTAATGCATGATGAAATTGATATTACACACAATATGTGTTTCTATACTAGGAAATAAACACTACTAGTTGCAGTATAAAAATGTATTTTTTTCATGTTAACATTGTTGTACATTAGTATTCTTATCTATTCTATTCTGCCTTCCAGGGACTTTTTGGTATATAACCGATGAACCCTAACGGGTGCCAAATATTCTTTTTAAATAATTTGCAAACACTCAATCAGCAAATCTGACTTTACAGAAACTAGGTCTTGTCGCTATTATGAACCATAGAGAATAGTTTGTCTTCATTGATCTTATTACAAAAAGTTGTTTTCATAAATATGCATTACACTGTATATATTGATATGTTCAGTTCTAGATAATCTTTCATTTTATATCCTGTTTCATATCCAAAGTTAAAAAATAATAACAACGTCATATTATTTGAATTTAATATAAAGTATTCACACGGCATACACAGGGGAGATAATCTAATTTGTAACAGAATAACGATTGACTGCTCATTGTGTTACATGATGCAAATCAGCTGATCTCTGAATTTATCTAAAAATAAAATGTAACATAGATTATGTTTTTCATGTACTTATCATGTATGTAGTTATGTGAAATTGTTATCTAATCGAAAAAAAAAAAAGTGCATAATGCCAAGGATAATAAATACTAAAGTTAAAACTGATTTTTTTCTACTTTCTGTTTGCAGTTGTTACTAGTCCGTACCACTTCCAGTAAAAATGATATCCTTCCACTTTTCTGTAGATGTAAAGTCTGAATGTATGTTTCAATTCAGAATAAATATTTTATCAAACAGAACAAAATGAAATTGAGCCAAGAAAAAATCAGCAAAAACGTACTATTTTACTTCGCTCCATGGTTTTACACGCACCGGAAACTAGACTTGAAGTTGTAATACAAGACTGAAAACTATATAGACAATAACTGTTTAGTGCTCTGAGGTTTAGTGTCTTTAAATATCAGCTGTATTTGTACGAGGCTAGGAAACAAGGTGTATGCGAGCTTTTAGCGAGCTACTACACCTGTTTCGAGCCGAGTACCGTGAAATACAGCTGGTATTTAAAGACACTATAAACAGTTATTGTCTTTATCCTGCAATTAATTCTGTATATTATTTGTGTTTTGGAAGACACAAAAACACATGTTTTGCTTTTATTTTCGATTTGAAATCTCTTGATGCCCGTAGTGTAGTAATACGATACAGTTATCACACATTCAGCTGCAGACGGGTTCGCAAACAAAAAGAATCTTGAATGGTCAACAATAATACATCGCTCAAGGTGAATAATTATCTATTTTAACATAACAACTAATTTCAACAGTGAAAACAAATAACAAAATATTGTTCAATTTGAAACAGGAGTGTACTAGTTGTCCTACGCTACACACTCGACATTAACTAAACAGGCATGCTGAAATTGACATGGTTGTTTTTTTTACACAATCATACACATTCAAGTTTTGAAATGGATGGGGGGGGGGGGGGGGCATGGATAGTTGTGATCGTAGAAAAGACTGCTGTTCATGTGTGTATGTTATCAGAAAATTGGCGTGATTCTTATTGGGCTTAAGAAATGTTTGAAAACAAAAAGAACGTATAAGAGAAATCGTTAATTCGCAATTATTACATCATTGGAATGCGAATACACATTCTGAGGTCATGCAGGTTCATACAATACTCAGTCCGGCAGTAGGCGGAGCTTTATAGACAATAACTGTTTAGTGTTTTAAAATATCAACTGTTGTACGAGGCTAGGAAACAAGGTGTATGCGAGCTTTTAGCGAGCTATTACACCTGTTTCGAGCCGAGTACAAATACAGCTGATATTTAAAGACACTAAACAGTTATTGTCTTTATCCTGTAATTAATTCTGTATATTATTCGTGTTTTGAAAGACACAAAAACCCATGTTTTGCATTTATTTTCTATTTGAAACCCCTTGAGGCCGGTGTAGTAATACGATACAGTAATCACACATTTAGCTGAAGACGGGTTCGCAAAAAAAGAATCTCGAATGGTCAACAATAATACATCGCTCAAGGTGAATAATTATCTATTTTAACATAACATTTAATTTCAACAGTAAAAACAAATAACAATACATTGTCCAATTTGAAACAGGAGTGTACGAGTTATCCTACGCTTCAGATTCTAAATTCACTAAACATGCATGCTGAAATTGACATGGTTGTTTTTGTAACACAATCATACACATTCAAGTTTTGAAATCAATAGAAAAGACTGCTGTTCATGTGTGTATGTTATAAGAAAATTGGTGTGATTCTTATTGCTCTAAAGAAATGCTTGAAAACAAACAGAACGTATAAAAGTAATCGTTCATTCGTAATTGATACGTCATTGGAATGCGATAGCAATACACATCCTGATGTCACGCCGGTTCATACAATACTCAGTCCGGCAGTGTGCGGAGCTTTGAAGCGATATCTGTATAGTATACAGATACAGCATAGCGATATCTGTAGGGATGTATCTGTATAGTAGAACACCCAATTGCAGGATAAAAAGCGATATCTGTATAGTATACAGATACAGCATAGCGATATCTCTAGGGCTGTATCTATATAGTAGAACACCCAATTGCAGGATAAAGGATATTATTAGCACAGGAAATAATCAGCACGTACATCATGTATTTCTTTTAGCAAAGATGGTAGCTATCTATATCTTAACATTTATTGACTTCGCTTTTCTTTCATAAAGTTTAAAGACAAAGCATTACTTACATAAATGTAAAAGCTAGTTTTGTATATTAACTAATACGAGGGGCCGGTGGACGTAGGTAAGGTAATATATGAGACAGTCCTACTGATGGGCTGGATGCACGAGGAAATAAAGAGTCTGGAACGAGACGCTAGGAAGAGGGGGTTAATACTATATATAAACACGGACATGCAGGAAACAGACGTTTTATTTATTATTTTGGGGCTCAGGGGAAGGAAGTGGGATTATAGGCAGGACATTGGGAGTAGTGGGAAGAAAGTAGTGGTTAGGAGCAAAAAAGTGGTATCTTGTAGTCTAATACTAGTATTGTAATTGTAAATCAGGTTATGTAATTTTGAAGAGACATTTTTTTGGAATTCTATGTTCTCGATCCTCTTCAATTTCTAACTTTGATTACCACTTAACTTTTTTTATTTGAGCGCCTGGTGAATCTTTCAATTTTTTTATGCGAAGCGCGCGTCTGAGTACAACAACTATAAACCTGATATTCAGTATGATTTTTGTTTGTATACAAGATAAAAACAGAAAGGATCGATGACAAGGTTGGGAAATGGCATTGTACTTTTTAGTAAGTTACATTAATTCTCAAAGACATATTTTAAGCTCACCTGAAACAAATGGCTAAGTGAGCTATCCTCATCATTTTGCGTCCGTCATCGTTGTCGCCAGTCGTCGTCATCTTTCGTCGTCGTCGTCGCAACCTTTTACATTTTTATAACTAATGAAACCAAACATGGCCAGTTCGCAGAACATAAAAAATGATAGTGCGAGTGGGGCATCCATGTACTATGGACACATTCTTGTTTGTAGATAATCCATCATTCGAGAAGGCCGCCAGCTGGGACTTCGTTTAACATAGGACCATATGGACAATGTCACTTTCTGAGAACCACTAAATGGAATGAAACCAAATAAAACATGAATGTTCCTAATGAAGTGCTGACCAAGTGTTGGTACTTTGAACCCGATTCCTCATCCAAGTTGACCACCAGCGGAAGACTTGGGTCAACATAGAACCATATGGACAAAACATACACATTTCTTTTTTCAGATAACCACTGCACCGAATCAAACCAAACAGGATCTAAAAAAAGAAGACTTTTATAACCAAGACATTAAAAAACAAAGAGGACTGATGTACAAACAAATGAATAAATTTGGTGTATTTGGTGTCTTTTGATTGGATAAAAGTATTAGTTTTATTTTCAATTTTGTCAATTTGTATGGCGACACGCCTATTTTGACGTTGTGTATTCATACGCCAACATCTGTGTACGTTGGTA